>NC_140191.1:18252195-18870320 GCF_965226575.1 Pagrus pagrus
ACTTCCAAAGACAATCAAAAGTGCAAAAGGAGAACTGGATTAGGTAGATGTCACATTTGACTACCTGAATTATTCATATTTTTGAGGTACCTCAGGTGAAGGACAGATTATGAGACAATGGGCCCAGTGGTGCAGACATGTAAATGAACCCTCAGTCCTCCTACAAAGGAGCAAAACACCCAGACTGAAAGAGATACAAAGTGGCATCACATGTTTATGCATCTTTTTCATCTTTTAACATCTTTTTGTGGTGTGTCTGTGGATGTGGTTTTGTGTCTCTTTGTGGCTGTTTTGCATCTTTTTGTGGCCTTAAAGCGTTTTTTTTGTAGTTGTTTATGTTTATTGGGAGTAGATTTGACTCTGTGTATACATTGTTTCTTTTGTAGTAGTTTCGATGCGTTCGGCCTATTTGTGGTAGTTTCTAAACTTTGTGGTCCTTTTGAGTCTCTTTGCCGCGTTTTGTGTCTCTGTGCTCATTTTGCGTCTCTTCGTAGTTGATTACAGTAATTTGTTGGATTTCAGAGTCTCTTCGTAGTTAGTTTGTATCTCTTTATAGCATTTTGCTACTCTTTGTTTTCATTTTTCATGTCTTTTAGCCTCGTTTAGCCTTCTTCGTAATTGTTTTGTCTCTCTTTGTATTAACTTTGTTTGTTTTTGTAGTTGTTTTGTGTCTGTTTGTTGTCATTTGATTGTTTTTATTCGTTAACCTAGTTGACCATTGCAGCCAGGTTTTCGCTCTACATTTGAATCATTATGTTTCCCAGTCTTAAATTAAGATTGTAGACAGTTGGCTCTGATGGCCTTGGTGCCTCCTCACTTCACTGCCTTTGAAAAGCTACATCGCTTCTTGTGTTCACTGCTTTCTTTCCTGCCTCCTGTTTTTATTCAGATCATGTGCGGTGCTTTAGATATCTGTCTTTTCATCTTGAATAGCTTACTCTGTGAAGGTCAGACGAGCCATACAGTCCTTACCTCTGGTGGGAATAACTCTGTGGTCTTAAAATCCTCCTCTTTATGTAGCCTTGATTAAAGCACCAAACACTATCGTGCTGTAGGGCTCCGCTTTTTCATCTTACACTGCAATTACCACATGGCCACACATTCACTGCTTTTGCCAATATCCTATATCCCACTGCAGCCAGTGTTAATCATGGTTGACCTTAGTCAAACCTACTGTATTGTTTGACTCTGGGAAATGTGTGATTTATGTAATTGAAGCGTCCTCATCCCCACCTCTCTGGACGCTTTATCAAACCACTCATTTGGTCACAACACAGGGATGAAGACAAATGCTTTGGGTAATTAGCTGGCATAAAGCATACAGGCGCCAGCTGTAATGAGATCTCCGAGCCACTGGAATGCTCTTCCCTGCCTCTTCTCCACCTTTGACAGTCCTCTTCACTGTTTTTGTCTGCTCCTCCCTTCTGTCTTTCTTCATATGAACTCAAATCCATGTTGTTTTCTGTTGTTGTGCCCTTTTGTGTTCATTGTGTCTGCCATACCAGCTGCGGCACAGCCTTGGCTGCACACGCCTGCCAGATTAACAGATCGTTTTGTCGTTTCCTCGCCAATTAGCCACAGCCAGATTGTTTACGTAACGTGGAGTGATCTCATGTTTATTTGATTTATCCTGATTTCCTTTGCCTCATCTCTGTAATCCACAGGTCAGACAGGGATAAAGAAATATAATAGATACAGTGAGGATGCCAAAGTGTATTATTGAGATTTTTTCTCTCCTTCACTTGCGGTCACAAGATTTGTTGCCTGCCCAACCCCAATCAGCGGTTGTGTGTTTATGTGTTTGTTTGCAAAGGCTTGACCCGAGGTTTGTGTGGTCTGTGGGTTTTTGAAGGCCGTAATCAAAAGTAAAACAGCAGTTGAAATGGCCAAACATAACCCAAAGGTCTCCTTGTTAATCCCAGCATGCTCTCGTGCTTTGGATTCTGTTAAAACGGCCAGATCAAAAGGACGAGTATCAGGATTCATGTCTACTGTTTCACACAAAGAGAATGGCCTGAAAACATGAGAAAAAATGTCAGATTCAATGTGTTTTGTTGAGAGTATGTGGACTTGACGGATGCTTGTGGTTTTTAATGGTGTGGAACAATGTGAGAAATGCCTCTCATGGTGCAACAGCGAGGTGCATCATACAACATTCATTTGGATCACACTCTCGCTCTAATCTTTTCTTTCTTTCTATCACTTGTTCTCTCTCTTTCTCACTTCATCCCCCAACTCACTTTCGTTTATGTTGTGTTTCTGCCTTGAGACCCTCCACTTTACACGAATGTCTCACAGCCATTTCTTCCACTTCCTTTTTCTCGAGACCAAACACAAAGTGAGAACGCTGCTATTCATCCATTAGCCTATTTACTAAACTGATTAAACCTTGATGCATTAAAGCCCATCTGCCTCCCTGCCCTAACTGCTGAACAGTTTAATGTTGTGGTTCAATAACATCGCACACCGAGGACGACTGAGGTTGTAGATGGGCTCCATTAAGGGACGACACTCATGACATGTATTATCCCCATAATCACTATTATTTTAACAAGATTTCATTTATTTTTATTAAAGCATGTCTGATTGTCATATTGTGTGATTAAATCAGAGAGATGGTCCTGCCTTTTTAATTAAATTGCACACAATTGGACAATCCTTGATTTTAATCACATTGCTCTAATAAGGGATGACCCAGATAGCAATAATTTAAGTGTGTTTTTGTTACATTATTAGCTTAGTGTCCCGGGAGTTCACTGGGCAATAACTGCAGACGAGGTTTACAATAGGTAATAAGTAATGAGGGTTTGTGTATGTGTGTGTGTGTGTGTGTGTGTGTGTGTGTGTGTGTTAAGGGGGAGGTTGGCTGGTGTGTGCATGTGGATGTTTTTTAATAAAAAATACATGAATATATACAACTTACAAAATCACTACAACCCTGGTTCCAAAAAAAGTTGGGACGCTGTGTAAAACAGAAACAGAAACAAAACACATTTGTTTAACTGACACCATGTTACTGAGCCTGTGGGGTACTATCCTTCATCCATACATGTGTTTCACAAAGTGCTGGACTTCACCCATCCTTGCTTGTGAAGGACTGAGCCTTTCGAGGATGCCCAATCATGATACTTTCATCTGTTACCAATGTTTACCTGTAGTATGTTCCAAACAGGTGTTTTTCCACAGGTGTGCAACGTGTTGCTGGCATCATATTCAGAAAAAAAGTATATTCTGTATTTACAAAAATCAATGAAGTTGATGAGGCTATACATTAGATATGTTATCTTTGTACTCTATTCAAGTGTGTATATGTCAAGAAGTTGCTGCAATTACACAAAAGGACCCAAGCGCAGACACACAGAGGCAATCAAAAAAAGCAAGTAAGACAGGCCAAGGAAAGTCAGAGGAAAAAAACTAAAGAGAAACACAAAACTCAGGACAAACCAGAAAACCACGAAGAACAAATCAGGAACACAGGGAGCACATGAGGACCGGGGAACAGGCACAGGAGCACAGGAGACACGTGGATGTAAACAAAACGTGACCAACAAAGAGTGAGGGAACAACACAGGTTAAAATACAAACTAAACTAACAAGGGGATGAGGTGCAGATGGAGAGACACTGTGAATAGTTCAGTGCTAATGAGGCTGAGGTGAGACAGGTGTGGGGGAAAGTCAGGCTGGGGAGGAGCACAGGAACACAGGTGAGGAGAAAATGTGAGGAAACAAAAGACACAAACACATACAATGGTAATATAACCAGCCAAATATAGACACAGTATAAAAATAAGAAAGCAGGGAAGGAAGAGAAATAAATTTAACAAAATCCTGTCGGCATAAATCCTTATGTTGGTCCAAACTTCTCTCCAAAACTCTGTTCTTCACATGTCTTAAATCATCAATATTTGATAATAAACTATTTTAGTAAATCATAGTAATCACTTTTCATAAGAGGGCTGCTCAGAGGGCCCATAACTTAATGGGGCACTATGCTAATTTTACACATATACGTCTTCTGTGGCTGTGAAAATCAGCATTACAAACTAAGGATATGGAGTTTGAAAGATGTGGGCATTCACCAGGCAGGAAGGATCTATTGAAGGGACTATTGCATTAGTATGGGTATGGGGTGCAGGGTTTGGTAGCTTGCCTGATACTCAAGATATCTTGGCCTTTACTGCCGCCTGAACAATTCTCTTCCTATAACCAAGCCTGTCTGTATGTGCAGCTATGGCACATGATGCTCTGTATAAGGTGACATGTACCTGTATGTTTGTGTATGGGGGCGGAGGGGGAAAGACATGATGACCCGCTCTGTTTTCTCTGACCCTGTCCTTTACTGCTTTTCAGAGACACAATGGCGACATTTTAACAACAGCGTCTGTCAAGCACCTGAGTCACCGGCGCTTTGTGGTATCCTTCCAGCTAGACAACGTCCAGCGAACAGATCAGGACCTTTATCGCTGCGTCACTCAGTCCCCGAGGGGCTCCGGGGTTTCAAACTTTGCTGAACTCGTCGTCAAAGGTAAGCGCTCTCTTCTATTTGTCTCTTTTTGCTACTTTTTTTGGTCTTTCTTCCTTCTTTCTGTTTCTTTCATCTCAACCATCAGTCCTCCTGCTGTTTTTTTATGATAACACGATTTTCTGCTCTTCTTGGTCACAGCAGATTACTGCCTGTGACTTCAGATGAGGACTTAAAATGAATTGATCATAACAAGCAGTGAGAGCCGCTATTATGAACATTTCAAATTAACCATAGGACATCATTTGTGCACAATGGTGGAAATCATAGACACCTATTTCAAATTGATTTCCATAAAACTCCTTCATCACAAATTGTACGGTGCTCGACACACATGAAGGCTCTTTGGACGGCAAATACAATCTCCCTGACATCTGTTGTTTTCTGAGCTGGAGTTGTCAAATAGGCTGCCACACTCAGCTCTTCAGCTCTCTGTCAAAAAGCTGTTCACTTGACTTGGACTCCTGAAGCCCCTGTCATATCATATACCGCAGATGGTGACCTCACTCCCATTACTCACTCCAACCCCACAGCCTGACACCACTTTGACAGCATAGTAATGACATGGCTGTGGGATGGTTTGATGGCATAACAAACTCCAGCCCTCAGCAAAAGGAAGATGAGACGAGGCAAAAGGATGTGAAAGATCCCCGTCCTCTACCTTATGCTCCTGCTGTTAATACGTAATTTATTATTATTTATTTATTTTTTTTAGCAATGCTAGCAGTATGGCTCTATGGCAATATTGGTCTGTCCATCACTTTGATCCAGACGGAAATAGCTCAATAACTGTTGAATGGCTTTTCATGACATTTTATAGCAACATTCAGGCTCTCCAGATGATGTATCCTAATGAGCTTGGTCACTTGAGTTTCGTGTAGTGCCACCAACAGGCTCACAGTTGTTATTTGTATGAATGAGTGATATATAAAAATATATATATACAGACAACACTAATAGGAGCTACCTAAGATGACAGACACGATCTTTGGGACAAATGTATTTGACGTGGAGTTGATTATCTAGTCAACCACCAGGGGGCGATCAAGATGTTTTGCCTTCCATTTTGGCGGGGCTGTCATGTCACCCATATTTATACATAGTTGATAGTGATTTTTGCATTTTGTGACAGCCTCACAGAGCCACTAGCATGCCTATAGACTCTATAGCCTTGTTTTGTTAAAGCATGCAATAAATCCCTTTGATTGATACGGACGCGTGGATTCGGTTTAGTAGTGTGATTCAGGCTGATTGCTACAGTACAACATGGAGCCTTTTTGCCAAAATGTTTCTAAACCCTCACGCCAGCAGCCTCCAGTAAATGAGGAGTCAGTGAATGCGCTCATAGAAGGCCATGAAATCCCATTTAGTGTGCTCACACTCTCAGCAAATAAGTATCATTGTATCCATGTGGTTGTTGCTCGCCTCACTTTTTTATAATCAGGACAAAGATGTTATTTTTGGAACAGCTCATTCTGAGCCACGGGTAGATATGATGGCCTGCTGTAAGTCACGTACATGTCAACTGGCTGTAGCTGTATATAAGAAGAGACTTAATGAGTTGGATCAAGTCCCATCAAGACTGTAGATTGAGTGCAGGAAACGTGATGAAGCTCTCTTATTGCCCCATGAGGATGTGTCTGCAAAATGAATAAAACATTTTCCTCCTTAAGGTAGTGTTTGTCTCCGGCTTTTGTTGTGGCCTCCGAGTTGTTATATTGTGATCCTGAGCTCATTTGAAAATGTGTTTTCAGGGATTTGCAGCCCGTTAAAGCATAAATCTTAGCACCGAAAAATCCTTAATTAAACAGAAAGCAGCACTGAGAGCGATGTTTAGTTTGAGAATAACTTTGAGGGAAACAAAGTAAAAGATAATGAACAATATACAGAAAAAATAACATAATTGTATGATAAACAACATAAATAAAGGGAAAACCCTTTCGAGCCGTGAACTTTGAGTGAGTTTGTAAAAATGTCTGGCCCTTGTGGCCTAAATTTTGGCCTTTCATTATGGATGCAGTCCTTGACAGCCCAAAGATGAGCTGCTGCAGGCTAAGTCAAGGCTAAGAGAAGCAGCACAGAGTCGAGCTGAGGTGCTGGTAACGTTGAAAGCCCGCAGAGAGGAGGGCCATAAAAGACAGAGGCGCCTCCGTGGGAATGAAGGATTAGTCACAGCCACAGATCTAACTCTGATCTTTTCTCATGCTTTGTCCTCATTTCTTTTGCATTCCCTTCCCTCCCTCACACTGTTGCCCGTGTAATTGCTCAGTCGCTTGGATCTTCCAGTAAGTGACATTTGACCGGTGGGCTCTGGAATTAATCCTTGGTTTGGCAATCTTCACCGTGAGTCTCCTCTTTCATCGTGGTGACCAGCCGTGAGGACAGAACACTCAGTTAGAGAAAAAGATGTACCGCACTTAATCCGTCGGTTACAAAGATCATACACATCAAATTCACTCCATCCACAGCTGCTTTTTCACTCACTACTTTTCCCAAATGTATGCGGAGGCTCTGAATGCCTTGTTAATAGCTATGACTAATCTGCTATTTGAACGCAGTTTGACCTGCTCACTTCCTGCAGTCTCTCGGGACTCATTTAAGACTCAGTGGGCTCAAACATAATGAGAAAGCTGTTTGGATACAGCTGATTAATAAAACGAACAGCACAACTTTACCTCCCCAGACTGTACAGCAGCACTACGGGCCCGCTAGCAAACGCTTTGACCAATTCAACTGTGTTTGACTAGGGAAAGAAAAAAAACACAGCTTTTCATTTCTTCTCACAGTTCCCCCGTCGCCCATCGCACCGCCACAGCTGCTGCGTGCCGGCTCCACTTACCTGATCATCCAGCTCAACACCAACTCTATCCTGGGAGATGGCCCCATTATCAGGAAGGAGATTGAGTACCGCGCCAGCCAGTCTCCGTGGTCAGAGGTGCACGGAGTCAACATGGTCACGTATAAGCTGTGGCACCTGGATCCAGACACAGAGTACCACATCAGCGTGCTGTTGACTCGGCCCGGAGAGGGGGGAACTGGCCCGCCAGGACCGCCTCTTGTGAGCAGGACCAAGTGTGCAGGTGAGCTCTGACGGTGTAACTGCAAATGGACAGGGTGTAGAATCAAGGTTCAAGATTCAATACCTTTCAAATGAAACATTGTTGTGACAGGTTACGGTCTCAGTGTGGTCATGAGTCATGATTAGTTTGAATAACGTGATATTTCCTTCTCAGAATGTTTTAAAGGAAAAAAAATAAAAGTATTTAAAAATAAAGAATAAAATAATATAGAAAAAAAACTGAGAAAAGTCTGAAACAAATAAATATAATTGTGTGTCTTTTTCCTTCTTGTCTCTCTAATTATCTTGTGACCCCTCCAATACATCTTGAGACCCCCAGCTTGCGGACCACTGTGCTGTACTTTAGGTCATGTTGCTTCATTTAATTGCAGGCTGTGCTGGATAATAGAGCTCAGAGCGTAGGTACAGATAAGTACAACCATTGTCAGTATTTAGCACATTTTAAGTATATTTAACACATTCTCACTGCTATTCACTGGCCAGTAGCTGCTGCTGCATTGACAACACACCACCCACGACCCAGCTCTTGCCCATATGTTATGTGTTCTAAGCTGCATTATGCAGTATTGTTCACAAAGCTTAAATCTTTTTAATGGCAGGAATTCATAGCTCCATGTGGATCTTGTCGAGTGATGTCATGTTTATAGAGATAACAGGCTCCAATAGTCTAAGCACCCTATTCCCCCTGCTTGTGTCTTGTTTATGATTGGGCAGAGACAGTCCTCTCAAAGGAACTATTACGCAATGAACAGTGCTTAGGGGAATTACAGTGTGCGCTGTTTAGGTGATGCTGAACCCCAGAGCCCTGGAAATGGGAATACAGTGCTTTCAACATCTGGCTGTTCGGTAGAAACCAGAAGCGTGGGGGCAGCGGGGTCTTCGATGCAACCTGTACCAGCCCTTTGATTTTTTAAATTGCATTAGCATACACTGTACATTTAATGTAGACCGAAATAATTCCAAGAGATATGTCTTTTATGGACCTATATATGAAAGAGCCATAGCTCAAAGCGTCGATTCTCAACAGCCACACAGCAGAACTTCAAAGAGTCTTACAGTATGGCGCTGCATCTGTCACGATAATCTGCTAAAATTCAATCAAGAGAGGAGCTGATAGACAAGTTCTAACTCAGTCGCTGCATATACTTATCTCATGAGGAAATGCACCCTTGCTATCGCTGGAGTTCTCTGAACTCTGGAGCCGAGGAGACTGAGAGGGGGACTTTCTTGCTGCCAGCATGGCAGTATTGGTATGACGCTTATTTAAAAGATAACAGCTGGCCGACTACAGTAGCTAGCCTGAAGCAGGCTTCTTTGGTATCTACTGAGGAGGAGAGACTTCTTATTTTGTCAGTCACAAATAAATGGATGTGAATTTGTATGTGACAGTGATGGAGACATAGCAATCACAGCACACACTATAAAGGGTTTTAAAATAGTGTCTAAAGAAAGATCGAGGGACATCCAGTACGATGCTCATTTTTAATTTCAGGAGCCTGACATCAATTTTTTTCTTTAATGTGAACAATCAAAACCAGGATATAATCAGAAAAGCAGCACCTAACATCTGACAACCTGACAGTATTGCTTGAAAAATGTCTGAAACAATGAAGCGATTATTGAAATAATTTCTGATTACAACAGTCTGCAGCTCAACTCATTAAATAAGAGAGTAATTGTTTCAGCTCTGTTAGCTAAGGTCTGCCCCTTACTCAAGATTTTACTCACTGACCTTGAAGTCGTTAGTTCAAGCATTCAATTAACTAGCTGTCGCACGTATATGTTCATAATTTAATTATATATATGTATTTTTTTAATACAAAATTTAATACAATTCAAATTAGTGTTCATTTAAAGACAATGCTAACGGCAAAAGCTGTGACATTAATGATTCTGAATGTGCTCAGTAGATCGCCACAGCAGGGACTCGATGAAATCAATTTGGGCACTTCAAAGTACGTCCACTAAAATGGCTGAGATTGTGATTGTAACTGTCTGACAACATTGTGGACGAGATCTAGAAGTAACCATCATATTGCTCTCTTTACAGCCACCAGACTCCATTGACAAAAACAGTAATTTTGCAGAGCACGGTAGTTGCTGGTCTACCGCAGCCTTTAATGGTTAGTTTGTTTGTTATTGTGTGACTCTGGTGACCTGTCAGTCTGGATCTGAGCTCACACTTTTGTTTGTTTGTTTGTTGCTGCCACCTGAGGTGATCTGTTGAGCAAATCCATAACTTTTTACCCATTGTTAGTCATTTAGAAACCGAAAAACAAAAAATAATTACCCTGTAAACTACAGTAACAGCTCACATTCCAGTAAAATACAGGTTTAACTATAAATCATCCAGGTGAAGGTTTTCCATCGACTTGTTGTTTTTTCAGCTGAACATTTTACTGCCTGCTCCCCTGTCATCTATCACTGTGCAGACACAGAACACCCAGGGAGATGAGCAGGATGCTGGCAGGCCACACCCATGCTTACTTTTAAATATATGTTCACATATATAGAACAAAGAGAACTGTGTTGATGCAGATGCACCCACAGAGATGCAGGCATTCATTACCACTGCCTGCATCTGCAATGTGTGCGCAGCGCTCACAGGCACACAATATGGAGAGCTTTGTGTTACCCAAAGGCAGTCTGTGGATTTGTGTCTTCCATGGTCATCACTCTTTTCTATGCCCAACGGTCTCTTCCTGCCACACACCATCCCTCACATATCTCCCTACCCTGCTCCACTAGAGCCTCCCTGGCCCCCTCTCCAATGACATATTAAAGCTACTCTCCTCTCCCAACAGCCAAAGACACCCCTCATTCATCAGGCGCCGTGAGTGAGCTTACAGCCCTCCCTCCCCAATCGACGCACCCCCCGCGCCAGCTCGAGAGACACCGAAATTCACAATAAAAAAGTATAAAAAATAAAAAACAGCAAGAGAAGGGAAGGCTGCGGCGTGGGAGTGTGTGTGTGGGAGAGAGGGTCGTTTTTCAAACAGGGAAACAGTAAAAATGAGGAGAGTGAATGTGCGAGAGGTGAAGCGAGAGAGGATTCACAGCATACGGAAATTGCTTTCACAGTTGCCGGTATCGGTGTATGTGAAAGTCACTAAACTCAGCCTTTAATGATGTATTTACATTTCAACCACTGTGACATTAGCTTGTTCAACCATGTGTGGGATAAGTAATACTGCTGTGTTTGCTGAGCTGTTAAACAGGGCATTTAGATGCAGTACCAGTTCAACACAGAGGAAGTATAGGTGAAATTAATTTTGTCGCTCTGTTGTGTTTTGTCCTTACGGTTGGCAGCTGCGCAGCTGTGAGTGACTGATCTCTGAATTAGTTTGTTTGTAGTGCGGCTGCAACTGATCGACTCCTTGATCAGTGTTCTTACCTGGGTGGTGGTGTTGATGTGGTTTTACAGTACGCTGCAATAGTGGAAGCCTCCTCCACCTGGTGTGTTTCCCATCCTCAACCCTGCAGGAGAGTCTAATCACCACCTGGTTCCCAGAGCTCCCCTGACCCAACCTCCAAACCATCTGGTCTACACCACCCTTACTGACCCCACGCTCCGCAGCTGAATCCCGATCGCCCTCCTTTGCTGTTGGCCTGATTAGCTTTAAGCGTGAGAAAATGGATGGTGAGGTTGTTGCGGTGATTTCAGGGAGGTGGTAACTATCCTGCGAACAGAAGGGATATTTGGCCCCTCGCTGTATTTAGGAGGAAAGTGAATTTCCTCTCCAGAAGCTGTGTCTTGCCACCGTGACTAATCTCGCTCTTCCATGGTCATGCTGAATATTTCCCTCCTTCCAAAACATGTCGGCTGTAGCTGGCCTCACCGTACACATCCTCGCAGAGCTGATCCGTCCTCGTGCGGGTGCTGTAAAACTAATGGCCGTGAATGTGAACATGGTCTCCGCCTGGCTCTGATGGCCGTCCAGGTGTGCTTGATGAGCCATTGCTGTGATTATCAGCACGGTGCATTAGCACAGCTTGAAGCCCCTCAAGTAAATCAGGGAGGAGAGGAGAGCATTTGTAGTGCAGGTGGTCCCCAAACTACGTTAATGGGCTTCCACCTGCTGCTGGGTCACTGAACCTTCTGGAAAGCCCCGGCCCAGGATGCTCCTGGTCTGTTAGTGGGAGCCAACGTTGGAGCCTGACTAAAATTAGACACATTAGGCACACAAGTGCTTCGCCTTTCTTGGCATGTCGTTCATCATGCCTTCCGCTGTGAGCCAGAATTCCCTATATGTTCACATTTGGGGTGTTTGGATTTATGTGTGCTTGTGTTTTCTGCTTGCACTTGGGTACAGGCGTGCATGTCTGTATAAATCTAGTATTCCCGGCTGACACAGTCAGTCCAGATCCCCCTTTCACGGACGCATGCAATCTCAGGCAGCTCTGCGCTGTCCTGCTGCCGTCCCATGTCACAGTTTTAGGGGGGATAATACACCAGAACCTGTCACATCCACTCTAACTTCCAATCTCCAAGGATCAACATGGTGCGCTGGGCTTTGGGCCATGTTGGGGCGGCTGCAGTTTTCACGCCACAGGGTGCCAAAGAATGGGTGCCCGTGGCATTCAGACGGAATAAGACGAGGCGAGGGGAAGGGGCTGGCACAAATATCCACTTTGAGGAAACCCACAATGAGCACACTGTGGCCTCTTTGGCGGCACTTTCATCAACTCAGCAGTTAAATGCCTCTCTTTATTTAGCCCTCAGACTGTGCAGACTATCAATTGCACCATTAAGACAATCCTCAGTCACACTGAACAATGGAACATTAACATTTCTTGCTGGGTGCAGTCTACTACTTTGCGATTACTGTGGCCACCCATTCATCTGTCGCCACATTAGTCTGGATGAGGTTCAGATCAATGCTCTGGTCATATTTCCATCGAGTATGAGATGCCAGGCAGCAAATTAAAAGAGAAGGCTGGTGACTGCAGAGGCCTTCAGAATAGATTGGAAGTGTCATAAAATTTCACTTTAAAAGAATTGCTCTGCCACAGGCAGTAATAAGTGGATAAGATATTGGGCACAGCGACTTTGTATCTGATAATGTTAGCATGCTAATGTACGTGTGTTTGAACACGTGTACATGTATAAGAGATGGAGAGAGAAGGAAGAAGGGAGTGGAGAGAAATGATGTGATAAAGACACGAGGCAAAATGATTATTTTATACAGCAAATGTGTGTGTGTCTGTGTGTTAGAGTGTTCTTGTACAACCACAGAGCACCTTTCAAACCAATTTTCTAAGATAATTCTTGTTTTAGTGCGTTAGTCCCTGCTCAGTGATGCATTAGCCGCCTTATTTAAGTTCCCTACACTAATCTGTGCTGCAGTGAGAATCCCACTGAGTGTACGAGTCAGCCAAGGAATGAAGACCTTGGCCAGTAACCTCAAACTCCACTGATCTCTCCCTGTACCCCATATCTCTGCTGTCACTTTCTGCTTCCCTGGCCCATTACTCAACATGCCCTATTAAAGGAATATAGAAATACATTACATTATGTTGCATATTGCTTGATAAAAAGGCATTGATTGTGTTAATAATGGCCACAGTTAAATGCCTCCATTGATACTGAGGATGTCCTTGGTTTAGTTCATCCTCTCTTCAGATTCGGAGGTCCTCCTGAACACTGGCTCGTCTGTGCCTCTGCGTATAGAGGCTCTCTGTATCTCTCAGCTCGCCATTACACTTCAGGAGGATATCAAAGAGGGAGCTGTTGTTCTTTTAGTCTGAGTCAGAGAAAGTCAGGGTTAACCCGGCAGTGACCAGAATTAACGCGGTGCCTTCTAAAAATATGCGGCAGGCCGTCGCGATGACCCAGCAGTAAGAGAGACCAGCGGAAGTGAATGCCCTTGCGTCGCACGGGTATTTTAGTGTGGATTAAAACCTCAGGGAGAAGAAGTACAACTACTGGATAGTCAATTTGCTCTGCCACGCGGAGGCGGGGAGTGGTGGGACTGCGACAGCAACCCGCAGCCTGTCCGATTAATTAGCGCAATTGGCATGAGCTCCTGCTCTGCCGTGGGGGATGTGGGTGTGTTATGCTGGCAGCTAAACGCTGACCTCCTCCATGTTTTGGCGGGGCAATATGGCGTCGTGTAGGAGGGGAGCAAGCGAAAAACTGCCAGGGTCGTCCTGGGACGTGAGTGACACTGTCATTTTCTGAGTGCTCTGTCTGAAATCAGATAATTCACAATAAAACAAAGTTATCTGTGTTTTCATTTTCTAAAATTCAGTATTGTACCTTCAGGACTTTTATAATACGATTGCTTGTTTTTGTCAATGCATCTCTGCTTTCTTTATTACTCAATTTTCTTCTCCATCTTCAATCTTCCTCCCTCCCAGAGCCAATGCGTCCACTGCGGGGCCTCGTGGCCACAGATATCCAGTCCAGGCAGTTGTCCCTGCAGTGGGAGAACTTGGCGTTCAACCTGACACGCTGCCACACCTACTCAGTGTCCCTGTGCTACCGCTACACCACGGCGGGAGGCGGCGGGGGCCACAACACCACCGTGCGCGAGTGCCTGGCAGTGGAACACAATGCCTCACGCTTCACGCTGCGTGATCTGCCACCCTACCACGGCATCCATGTCCGTCTGTCACTGGCCAACCCAGAGGGGAAGAAAGAGGGCAGAGAGGTCACCTTCCAGACCGAGGAGGACAGTAAGTCTCGGGAGGAAGTCACAGAACAGAGAAACTAAAGCGTGTCATTGCAAAATAGCATTTTCAGATGAATTTCCGCCAGAATATTCATACACACTCTACACTTCAGTTTATAGGTTAATTAGGTACACGCAGCTAAACTAATGTAGTCTAACATAAATCAATTCTCTAAGAGAAGTCGATCTGATATTACATGTTTAGACCTTTTTAATGGTTCTTGGATACCAGGGAGTGTGTTGCTTGTGAGCGACATGCACAGCTCACCACCAATCACAATCAGTCTTCATCAATTTATCAAACAAATGCTTTTATCATGCAGCCCTAAGTGGATTCAACATCCCTCTAAAACAGCTTCATCAAACACTGAACTTTATAACCGTCATGAAGAGAGAAGTTATTGCAGGGTTGTTGTGTTGGGCTGCATTAATGCTAGCAAGGTGTACCCAGTCAACTGGTACCTGAATTTTGTAAAATGCCCTTTTGTGTCACAGGAGCAGTTACTGTACACCTAATTATCTAAATGATGTAGTATTTTATAACGTATGGTGTCTACTAGCTTTATGGGCATTTTACTTTCTTGACTTTTTATTCAGAGGGACCCGAGGTTATCACGTCATTTTTTAAATTACTTTAAATAGCTACTTTGGAGGAGAGTGACCTCTAAAATGCACCAGACTCCCTCAAATCATTTAGCTGCTCTCATTGTAAATGTCAGAAAGGAGACTACCCAGAGCTGAGACAGCCCACAACCACAACTCCACTGTCATGTTTAACTTTTGCTCCGATGGTTGTTTTTGAGGTTTTTAGGTGTTTTTCCAACATAAAGCGAGCGCAGCACATGTGGCTTGAACACACAAATCCATAAATCAATCAATTTTGGTTCAAATATGCTGAATTCCCTTAGTATTTCAAAACGTTAACACTTCTAACAGTCCCACTAGTCTGTCTCCCTCTGACACATTTATGCAGAGAGGGTGACCATCTGACCGAGGCTGAATCAGCATTACAAAAGATCCTTTTCATTTTAGGATGAAAATAACATAAAAGAGAAAACATTATATCTGAGACTCGGGCAAGCCTGAGATAGGATTTTGTGCTTATTTCTTATCTCCTATTATTCCATTGTGCTGTAGCACATCTTCTGCATGGCGGCTGAGGGGGAAATCAATTCTGCCGTGAAAAAATCAAAACAAACAAGATTTTTCAGAAAGAGATACGCACAGAAAGACAGAAAAAGAACCAGAAAGGGTTTTTTTTCTGAAGTTTTGAAAGATAAATATATGCATACGTATATACATACACTACACATCAATTATAAAAGCTTTTTCCAAAAGCCTTAATAAGCAACTCTGTCCTCCAGACTAACTCAATTCAATAATAATAGTCGACTCAGCTGTTTGGCTCTTGCTTTAGCCTGAGGCCTGAATCTCACATAACAGTCTTTCTCTGTACAGCGCTCACACAGACCGCTGGGACGTAGGCTGCAACCAAATGTCCCAAAATACTGTTAACACAGTCTTATATTGAATGACAGGCCGTTCAGTCCTCTCGCTGCCATTCAGAAACAAGTTTACCAGCAGGGGTCTGACATATACATCAATATATTCTCAATTTTGAATGAAGATTGATATAAAACTATAATATCCTTCTTTATGCTTTCTGTCTCATGTCTGTGTTGTGGTTGCATAATTGATGCAGTTCATAAATTAAATTGTCTTTATCTGATGCTCTGCGCCTGCCGCTCTCTGGCTGTCTGAGTGTCTCATGTGGTGCATTGTTCTGAGCTACTCTGACATTCATTTCTGCCATATTGACAGGAGAGGCTCACTGCGGGATTAGCGCTTCAATTTCCCCGACAAATGTTTGTTCTGACAATTTCTCACAGTTCCCGGAGGCATAGCGCCGGAGTCGCTCACCTTCACCCCGCTGGATGACATGATCTTCCTGAAGTGGGAGGAGCCCGTCGAGCCCAATGGCCTCATTACCCAATATGAGGTGAGTCCCAGACAGACACTTGATAGTGTTGTTAACTTAATTGTGAGCTTATTTTATATGCTCAGAGGAGCAGGACAGATGTTGGATTGCTTCATTGTTCATATAGTCACGCTCGGCTCTCGGCTCACATATGGCCAACAAAAAACTGATTTACACATGTAAATTGTTACAAATTGTTACATAGAGCACCATACAACCTTAAGTTATGCATAGTTAAGGGCATGGGTGCTTTGAGTGACAGTTAGCAGCTAGCTGTCAGCAACCAGCCTTTATTTGGCCTGCCTCAGCTCAACCACGCCCTGACTCTTTGCCAATGTTTGGATTAGCCCCGGGGGTTAGGAGGAGGACAATACCAAGATGGCTAGGGCCGGAGCCACCACACAGAGCTTTTCATGGCTCTTGGGTAATATCATAGAGAATATGTCCATGTTTTAACGGCATATGGGAGAAATACAAAGCCTAGGACACCCGTCTTGCCAAGTTACTTGGCGATTGGACAATCACTGTATAAAACATCTATTTTTCAGTTAGATTAAAAATAAATCTTGAAAATTTATCTGCTGAAGATGAGTGACTGAAAGCTTTGATACAGCTGATAAATAAACCCTGTGCTCAGTCTTTTGGGTTTTCAGCATCTGTATCATGTAAATGATTTTGTCTCTACTCAGACGGCACACACTGTAGCCAGTAAACCCAGTAGCAGTCAGTAGCAATATTCATGGCAGATAATATCAAGCAACACTACGAAATTGTAGCTTTTCCCTGGAATTGAAAATGTGCCTGTTCTTTTGGCATTTTCATGTCGAGGACAAAATACTCTATTTGGTGAGCCATTTTCTTCAAGTGTGACTGCGATTGGCGCAGAACAGATATGTGCTTAATCACCAAACCACTCTCCTTCAATTTATCTTCTGATTCACCAAATCCTCCAGCGCGTGATGTGCCTGTCCTATTTGAATGGAAATAGCAGAGATGCTCTGGTACGCACTCACTGACCTTGTGCACACGGCCTAGCACAGGCTGGTCTTGTGCCATTTTAAATAAAGCCCCGTGTCATTATTAGATAACTCACATGCATCTGTTGTGCTGTTGGCCTCACGTTCTGCAGGATAAGGACTTTAGAGTTACTGTAGACCCTCTGTCCGCGGTCTGCCTACCTAGCCTCAAGCCTTCTTTCCTTGGCCTCTCTCGCAATGTCGCCTCAAGGATATTATTAAATAGGATTTGTGGTGTGACACATAAAATGGAGGCTGCACAGGATTTTTTACTCTGTAGTGTGTTGATCTGCCTCAGCTGACGGAGAAAGCTGTAGACAGAGCTGAAGAAATCCTCTTCATTTCTCTCAGATTAAACCATTGACCACTCTGCCTGAGCCCATCGACCGCCACGCCGTCTTGCAAGCCCTCCTCGCTGCTCTGTGCACCGCTGGGCATCTTTTATGTCCGCCTTTGTAGAGGGAACACAGAGGTCTGCCTGTGTCTAGTCACTGGATGGCTCATAATTCTATCTTCACTCAAAGGAAGCACGAGTGGGAATTAAGCTGTTATGATAATCAGCAAAGCATTTAACTTCAGTGTGTGTGTGTTATGTACATACGTATAAACATACATGAAGTACGTAATGTGTTAAGTCCTTCAGTGAAGTGGATCTCTTCCAGCTCTAATGTAGTATATCCTAATATGCTTACCCTTGTCTGATTGCAGTAAGGTCATCTAATTTATTTTCAGAGAGTATAAGTGGAAATTCTCATGAGAGCACCGTGCAGCCAAGGCAAATCTCCTCTTGAGGAAAAACTTTATGAAATACTTCACTTGCTTAAGGACACTTATGCACAGTCACTTTTGAGTGTTAATTGAACTCATAAACACTTAGCGCTATTGATTTAAGCACTTGAATACACTTTTTTACCGTGTGGCGTCTTCACTCCGTGGCCTTTAAATTGCATTACTTAGTGAGAAAAGTCATTAACCACTCCAAATACTTTTTGAAAAACTCCAGGTTGCTCGCATGACTTTGACTTGACAGTGCCAATGCCAATCAAGTCCCTTTCATCTACAGTAAAACTATAAACCCGTCTTGGCAATTAGCACATTGATTGAGAGAGCCAAAATTCATTTCTGAATGAAGTGAATCATATCAATCAAGTGTAAGAATTACCCCTTATGACAGAGCCATTACTCAATTAATCAGCATGAAACTTGAAATGAATTAGGAATTTGTTGGCGGCTACAATCGTGAGGCATAAAATCAGAACTGAGGTGGCTGAGTGGAGCTGCAACTAGCGAGTATTTTCATCGTTGATTATTTTCATGATTAATTGATTCATTGTTTTGTCTCTGGTACGCCCCAAACAGCCCCAAACCCAAAGACTCTTCATTAAAGCTGCAATATGTAAGAACTGACCCCCCCCCCCCCCCCCCCCCCCCGCCTCTAATCGAACAACATATTATCAGAGTAACCACTAACTGATGCTAACTGTAGCTGCCGTTAGCTAGTTAGCTTAGTTAGCTGTGCAGCTAGCAGTCCGGACTGGGAGCTCGGAGTGGTATTGCGAGACAGGATGTACAGGGGCTAGTTGGTTAGCATGCTAGCTTCAGCAGAAATATCTGCAACACAATACATAGACATCTATAACATAATGTCAAAACTGTTATTTCTCCTCTTTTTGTTGATAACTTTTTTTTAATTGTTTTAAACTTAAACTTTAAATGACAAAGAGAAACAGCATACCTCACATTTAAGAAGCTGGAAACAAGTGATTTTTACTCAAAAGATGTCTGAAACCATTAATAGGTCGTCAAAATAGTTCTATTTTCGATGAATCATCTCAGAGTTGCATCCTCAACTTTTTGACTGTCTTGTTATTCGTCAACAGATCAGTTACCAGAGCATTGAGTCGTCTGATCCAGGCATCAACGTCCCAGGGCCTCGAAGAACTGTGTCCAAGCTGAAGAATGAGACTTACCACATGTTCTCCAACCTCCACCCTGGAACCACTTACCTAATCTCCGTTCGAGCCCGAACAGCCAAGGGCTTTGGCCAGACTGCCCTCACTGAAATCACCACTAACATCTCAGGTATAATCACCGCTGACTGACTGACTGGCAGGTAATCCGTGCTTTGCGAGGGAGTGTGAAAGCTACCGTGAAAAATTGTGAAATAGAAATGTAGACAGGCAGCGTCTGCGTGTCGAGGCTGTTCTCTGTGCTGCCGCTGCCTATCACTGATGCAGCATGCAGGTACAACGCCAGACTTCACCCACTGCGTTCTATAATTAGGATCAGGGTTTTTCTCTCTTTTGACCTCGGCATCTTTCTTCTCTCGCAGAGGCAAAACTACTGCTCCCACAGTGTAGGAGCTGTTTCCCGTTGCCTCACCAAACCAGTGACACACTGTCATCTCACGGTCCTCAAGACATAAATTAACTGGTAGAAACTGGAGGAACACCACAGAGGGGACACTGCTGTGTGTGTTGTGTATAAAGAAAGATGCAGTGCATTCTTGAAACCAGAATGTCACCTCGGAGAGCCTCAGAGCTTATTACTGATGATAGAAATCCAGCCTCCGTGTTTCCTATTTCCTTTTAATGATGCATTTGTGCTTGTTAAGGGATGGGATTACACCTCTTAGGAGTGCACAACACAGCCACTCCCACCCTGTCTTGCTCATACATTGACTCACTCCTTCTGCCCCGATCTCTTTACAGAGAGGCCAAGTTTGTTTAATTATAGATTTAGTGCACAATCACTGCTTACTGGCTGTATGTCAGGAGGAACGTTGGCACAAAGCCAGACCACAGATGGAGTCCAAAAGTCTTCGCGGATCATCCTCAACATCCTCCACTGGCCCACGGTGCAGAACTTTCACTTACACTGAGCGTCTCTCAAATCTGCACTGACAGCTAGCAAACACTGAACACCTTCAACAGCTACTACTGTCAGCATCTTCAAGCAATACCCACCGCCGAGAATCCAGCTACACACATTTCCTCATCCGCACGCACACATTCAGACGTGTGCGCCGCCGCTGCTGATACACAATCATCCGTCAAACAGACTCCGTCTGGCAGCAGGCGTCAAACCCTCTTTTAGTTCAACAAACCGCAGCAGACCCTTAATGTCAACAAATGCACAATCAGTTCTCCTTAATGATGTCAGCTCTTTTCTGCTGCGGTAATAGCGAACCGCCTTTTTAATATGATAATCATTGATTCCTCATGAATAGTTTGCTCTCCTTCCCCCTCGCTAATTGACAACTAATATTTAAGAGAAATGTGCCGGCACGTCTCCAGGGAGGAACACGACTCCAGCCAAGTCCTTTCAGATGAAAAACCCATTCAATTTAGCCTCACTCGCATGACTTTTAATTGGACTTGTATCCAAGACAACTAGAAATTCAAACGGTGCACTGAATATAAGGACATGGGATATCAGGTAAATGAGCACTGGTAGTATTTATTTACGCGGGGAAAGGGATGGCTGTTTTAGGTCTGTCAGTTCCAGATACAGTGAAGGGATGAACCAGTTATTACAGTTTTGCATTTTTTGTTTTGTGGATTTGCTCATTTCAGTTTAGTTTTAGTTGTGTGAATGTTAATTTTTTGTTAATTTTTTAACAGTTTAGTTATTAGTTCTTGGTTTTCTTTTTTATAATATCAAGATATTTGTCATTTGTCAGATTTTGGAAGTTGTATGTTGACAAATTTGACCAAATTGTCAAAGACGAAAACTGGAGACATTTCCCTGCAAAATTCTTGTCTTATTTTGAAGGTGCAAGTATGTAAGAATTGACCACATGTCGAACTGAAGCATATAAGTGTAAGTAATCGCTAACTGCTGCTAACTGAAGCTGGCAGTGGCTAGTTAGCTAAGTTAGCTGTGCAGCTAGCTGTCTAGATTGGACGGACCAGGGGAATGTTGGTGTTTACACTACAATACATGTTTACAATACACAGACGTCATCATGTCTTCGCTGTTATTTTTCCACACTGATTTAAAAAAAAAATGAAATCCAGTTTTAGTTTCATTTAACCAAAATAACCTTGAGCTGCACATGTTCATGTTGAAGGAGAAAGAAGCAGAGACTGTTTAAATTAAATTAAGGTGACCTAAGTGAGCGCTGTTTAAGGCATTGTGTGTTTGTTTCTGTCTGTCCTCAGCTCCCACGTTTGATTACGGAGACATGCCGTCCCCCCTCAGCGAGACAGAGAGCACAATTACTGTCCTGCTGCGCCCCGCTGTAGGCAGAGGGGCACCTGTCAGGTGAGGAGATCATCTCAACTCTATATGAATACATCTTTTTTAATGCAAAACACGGCTCATTAAAGGTGCACATCCACCTTGTGTCCAGTACATACCAGGTGGTGGTTGAAGAGGAGACAGGAAAGAAAGTGAAGAGGGAGCTGGGGCTGCAGGAGTGTTTCCCACTGCCCATGTCTCATGGTGAGGCGCAGGCCCGAGGCACGCCGCACTACTACACAGCCGAGCTGCCACCGAGCAGCCTTCCTGAGGCCAGTCCCTTCACTGTGGGTGACAACCACACTTACAACGGCTACTGGAACAGCCCTTTGGACCCACGCAAAAGCTACCTTGTCTACTTCCAGGCCATGAGCAACTTCAGAGGGGTGAGTGACTGTAAACCCACCAGTGGTGCAGCAGGTCTGGCAACACTTCATGGACTAGCTCTAGACATAAGTGTCGAGAATAATTCTGAGCCGGTGGTGAGTGGTGTTAATGAGTATCTGTATTTACTAATGCTGCGGTTGACGCTGTGGGACAGTTGGCATTGTCTGAGCTCACAACCCTTGAAAGAGTATTTGTGCTGTGAAAGGGCTTTTTGGATGAAAACATATTGAGCTGGCAGTGTAACTGCTTGGAAATGATGTATGTTTATACCCGAGCGCTTTGATTCTTTGCAAACAAAGCATGTCTGAAACAGGGAATTACTTGCATGCATTACTTACAGCTAGCAAAGCTGTGATTAGCTGGAATTACTCAGAGTCAACAGCGTACTTCACTTCATTTGTCTTGTACTTTCAGAGCCGTTCCTATTCTCTCCTATTCCTTTTTCTTTTTGTCCTGTTACCTCATGTCCCTCATTCACTATTCCTTTCATTATCTGTCTTATCTACTCCTCTCATTCTCTATGTACTTATTCAGCTGAGTTTTTTTCAAAATAGCCAGTGAGTGGAGACCAAGGTAACACAAAACCAGGCTTAAAGCGCTCTCATCCCTGCATTTGTGCCCACATAACAAACCCTCCTGTGAATCTTGGTTGTAGACCTCGTTAGCTTTGAAGCGCCGTGTTATTTCGCACCGTCGTGTTCCCATCCATTTCACTGGGCGCACGAAGCCCTCCAGTCTCCAGTCGTACCCAGAGGACGCCACATTACCTTTCCAAATTCCATTACAGGAAAGGCTGCTACCTGGGTGAGGCAATTACTTAAGGATAATTGGGCACAGGTGCAGATGATCAGAGGTAGAAAGCTGCCGCTTTAATATTCACAGACCGTCGCAATGATGCTGAGAGACGTTGCCGTAGGTAACGTAGCCTTCTGTGATCATCAGCTGAGAACAAATACATACAAGCTGCGAGTCCTGTCGGTGGTTATTTTCTGATCACATCACTGTATTTTTCTTTCTTTGCATTGGGCCTGTGTGTATAATAAAGTCCCATGAACAGAGCTGGGTGGCTCAATCCCCACCAGTAGCATCTCTTTCCAACCCAGTGGAGAAATACACGGAGGGACTGCAGTGTGAGCACTTCACACAACCAGGCTACTAAGCACGGGATTAGAAAGGGGAGGCCTGGCTTTACCGGCGGATGGGATTAGGTTTTGTTTTGCCTGGCAGGGGGCCAGCACCCATGACCCACAATGAGTTGAGCCAAATCACACAGCCAGCACTGTCTCCGGCCTTTTAAACACCGCCGCTGCCGCCTTCGCCTGGAAATACAGTAGTCGCAGTCACTGTCAAAATCTGGGCATCAGTCCTGTGTGGCTGCTGAAACAGTTCCTCTTGAAGGAACAACAGTGTGCTCGGAGGGCAGGAACTTTTAGTGAAAAAAACCCCAAAACAACTGAAATTGCTGACTTATTCTAGTGTCAAAGTTTCAGACATCAGACCTCTGTCGATGTGAAGTCTTTGTTGCTGTGTGTGATGTTTCCTCTGTTTAAGCACAAAGAGTCTTTTCATTAAGTTGTCAGCTAAAAACCTTGTGATATAGCTCAATTCAAGCGGTTCGGCACAGCTGAGAGGCAGCTAATTTCCGGGCATATAACCAGTCAACAGCAGGGCAGAGAAGACATGTCGCAGCAGGACTATGACGACGTGATCTGACAATGAGAGCTCTAGCAGAAAAAGTGCTCATTACGCAAACTACAGTAAGATAAAATGAAAGAGGACAACATCACAGCAATTTCAGCCCTAACAGAGCAACAAATGATAGATTATCATACTCACGCCTTCTTTTTTGCCAGTTAATGATATTATTAACAGTACATAGTTTATTTTTCACTCTGCACAGTGTTTTGACAGCAGTCGGATCCAAGTGTAACTGAGAGAGTCTATTATAACCTCAGAGCAGGTGTCAAGGTTTGGCTGGCGCTGCCTGTATGGACTGGAAGGGTTCAGCGGCTGCTATGTGTGTTTTGTGCATATTATGTGTTTTCCTTTGTGTTTTGTTCTCCTGCTTAATCTCCCTGTGCAATTATGTATTTCGGGCCTTTTACATTTCTGCGCTGCGCTCACTCTGTCACCGAAATGTCGGCCAAAAAACAGAATTTTTGCATTTTAAATTTGATTTTGCACGGAAGCGTGAATGCATTCAGCATATGTATGTGCTGTGGGATGTATTTATAGTAGTTTTTGGATCGTATACAGAGAAGGCGGGAAACATAATTACCTTCTGCACAGTCATTGTGGCAGAAGAACAAAACTGTACCTGCTCTTGAACTAAAAGGGTAGCTGGCATTGAAGCAACTTCCCCCCTCAGAATGAAACATCAGAAAACAGTCACATATTTACTCGGATTAAACAACTGCTGATAAGAGTTTCTGCTTGTAAAGGTGGTGATTAGTTTTTCATGTTCTGCAGTCACTGAAGGTATTTGCACCCTGAACACCTTATTAAAATACAAACTAAATTGTCAGCTTGCTTATTTTATCATTTAATTATACAGCACATTAAATCAGGGTCTGTGTGGTCTGTTGAAGTTTCTGTTTGTCTTGAATGTCTTTGTGGAAGGAAAACATTGCACCTAATCCTCGTCAACAGTGGCAGCAATGGGAATAGTTTGAACAATATGGGACCCCATAATATTTGGCATTTACCCATGCTAATTATCTGCAGAGTGGCTGTCAAGCCTCTCTAATTGTCTTGATTGATTCGTCCAAAGAGGTACTTGAAAGACCGTGGATGCAGACTGCAGCCTTGCAGGCCACAGTATAGTCCTTTATAACATCTACTCATCTTTAAACGTCCACACACACACTATTAAAGCTTCAGTGTGTGCTGGGGGGCCCCATGTCGCGTGTTGGCATTTGTGTTTTGTATTTATAGCTGCCAGCCCCCAGCCCCTCTGGCTAGACTGGCACAGCCAGACGTGTGATGTGTGTCCCTCAATCTGAATCTTGCCAATTAACTCTCCTGCTGATGTGGCTCACAGTGATTCAGATGTGCGTCTTACAGGATGTGCTCCTATCCATCACAGCAGTCTATTTTTTTAATCGTCAACATAAATAGATGTAAATGCACTCTGTCTTAATTTGCCACAGCTTGAAATGATAAAATGTAGAGTGAGATTTCAGCTGCTGTGTCCATTAAGGAGGCCGGTTCAGATGAATCAGCCTTTTTTTTTCATGTGAAATATTTACGATAATTGAGTCAGTCCCTCAAAAGTCACCAGTCAGCGTTTCTAGAGATACGTATAGTAGAAATGAACCAGTGATGCACTTTTGACTAAAGATTATTGATTAAAGGGAATAGATAATGATCGGCCTTCGTGTTAAAGTCTAATGTACTTTAGAGTACCACTAAAAATGAAGTTGTGCAAATAGCAATACTAGCTACCTCTCGACTCGACGTACAGATTTTCAGCCATATTCAGAATGTGTGACGCTAAAATACCACAACACAGTATTGTATTGATTACTTCATTTGTCGTTTATGGTCCTCAGAGGATGAATCCTGCTGACTTTGTTGTGAAATGGCTATTATAGTGGATGGATTACCGCATCATATTGATTACCCAAATGATTACCAATGCTATCATGTTAGTAAGATGGAAAACATGGCATACCTTATACCTGCTAGGCCTATGATACCAAGGTGAACATCGTGTTAATGTGTACTATACATTATAGGCTACCTGCGAAGCATTATGATGTTAGCATTGTCATGGTGAGCATGTTAGCATGCTAACACACTAAAGTAGGATGGTGAATACTTTATATCTGCTACACATGAGGATAATAAGTGAGTGTGTTAGCATGCTAACGTTTGCCTTCAGCTGTGCCCGAGTGAAGCAGAGATGTGACTTGTGGCAAATACCAACATGGTAACACTTTACGCTACAGCACACAGAAGTGTTAGTAGTTACTAAGGAACGAGTAAGAAACGAACCAGGAACAGCCTGATATTTAACGAACTGTTAAGAAGTAGTTCCTGTTTTACTTGATCAATTATTGCCTGTTTTATTTAATAGTTTATACGCTGTTTGAAGCTCATAGTGGTTGTCAATTTCACCGAAAACCTCATAGATGTCACTGATTAGTTGTGTTACTGTTCTGTAATTAATGTAATTTACATCAGAACAAAGATAAGAAGCATTTTGTGACCTTGTTCTCTACATGAACCAAAATTAAATCTTTGAATGCAACAATTCACGACATTTTCAAAAAGCCCTGGTTAACCTGAAAAAAGGCGATATTCAATACATCCATATTTGAAGTGACTGAGACGTTTTGAGAGGCTGGTAAATGTAGTGGCACTGAAGGAGTTAAACATCGTTCACAAACGTTAAACATACAGTCTGTCATTCTGTGAATCTGAGCGGTTGGTTTGTGGGAATGAAATGACAGTTTGTCTGACAGACAACATGTTTGTCCGCGGTCTGTTCTTTCACATCAAACCGTCGGGTTAAGAGCTTGTTAAAGTGTCTGTCAGCTTGAAATGGATTTTCAATTTTAAAGAAAGCAATTTAACTCGGGTTTGAAGAAAGCGCTTTTTGCTCATTTCCGAATGGGCAAATTTGCACAATTGTTCCATAATGCCTGAATTAGCATCTGTAAATCTTAATTTGATAATGCATCTCCTCCAAGAGGTGGCAGGATGGAATTGGATTACAGTCTTGGATCTCATTAGGGCTGTTTGACAAAGGTCCTTTTCATAACACCGAGATGTCATCAGCCCAAATTTGAATAAAATTAATTCCTTTTCATAGCGGTGCACTGGTCTGAAACCCTCCTCTTAATTATGCTCGCTCCCTTTCAACTCTCATCTTTTCTCCTTCAGCAAGAATCTCCTTCTCAAACTCTTCTGCACAGATCTCAGATATGAGATGTTTGTCATCTGGTGTCATCAATAGGACCTCCTAACTGAACCTGCAGTTTATCTCGGTCTATCATAAACTTAATTATGATTTGTTAGAGAAGAGTAGTGCATCCCACATCTGTTTAATAATCAGATATTGAATCAGCAGAGAGGGGAGACAGCCTGTTGTTCCAGATGTGGTCCAGAGTGACCTCATGTGTTCCTCACGTAGGGGAGTAAACATTGTTTTTTAATGTCCATGCAGAGTGTGTTTCTATCTGCTGTGGTCATATTTTCAATGTGATGCATGTTTATGTCTCAGTCCAATATTTCACGTCATCCTTTTTTCTTTTATCGCGCCGCTTTTATGCAAAACTCAAAGCGGCACCCTCCCCTCTGATGTCTGTGTTTTCGTTCTCTTGCAGGAATCCAGAATAAACTGCATCCGCATCGCTCGCAAAGGTAATTCAACATAAATACTTCTCCTCCCACAAACACTGTGACCTTGAATGGATTTTTCCTGCCTCGCATCTGAGTGCTATGCAAAAGATTGTCTGCTCTCAAATTGTTTTTAAGATGAGAAATTAAGAGCGTGATTGTGACATCGTGCTTAGTTTAGTCTGAGTTATTCACCTTTCTCTCAAGCACAAAGGTGGGGATCTGGACAAATGTTGTCTGACAGTCCTGGTTGTTTTGCAGTGGGCCTCTGAGAAAAGGGCAACACGCAGGGAGGGATTAGAGGTCAGGCTTTCATCCTGTTTGTTTGGGGGCAGGCGCTGGGACACACTATATCAAAGGCAGTCTCTTTGTTCTGATCAGCAGCCCACTAGATGGCTGCATCTGAGAGCTTTGACCTCAGCGCAGTCCAGAAGGGTCCTCCAGATCAAAACTTCCAGATGGAGCTACCTTGGCCTATCAGTATGAGAAAGCCCTGCTCCCTCCTCCTCCTCCTCCTCCTGCTCCTCCTCTGCACCTCATCTTTTGGATTCAAAGAGACATGAAAAGGGCAGGGAAATTGACTCTAAGTCCTGATGGCAGGAGAGCCCCTCTGCCGTAGTACACTGTCAGATCATGGTGAATAAAAGTCATGTATTTATAGTTATCATAGCACCGCAACAGTAAGCAGAGCCTTGCAAGTAAATTGTCTTGGCGGGGTGTCTCTTTTTTCTTTTAGTGAAGGCCTCTTTTTGTGAGAGAAAAACGAAAGGAGATGAGATTCTCCTGAAGCAGAAAGCTGAAAGCCAAGGCTGAGTGTTTCACTCCATCTGCCCCGCGCAGACACCTGGTTGGGCATTGATTAATTATGCTTTCACACAGCAGTGTGCTCACTTCTGTACTTTGACACCGAGCAACGAGAGACAGAAAGAAAGAAACGCACAATGGATCTCCAATAGTCAAACAAATTTAATTTAAAAAAAGTAAATAAGCAAGAAAGAAAGAGTCAAAGGGGAGAAAAATACACAATGGAAAGTAATGATTTGAGAACTCGCCAGCATTACATCATCCACATGCAGGATGATGTAACATAAAAAAATCCTGAAAGGCGAACTGATAGGGAAAAAAATTCTCTGGGTGATTTCCAATTTCAAGGTGCGACAGGTCAGAGGGGTTTTTTTGTCGCTGTTTGTGATCTCCGTGATCCCTCTACCATTAACACAGCCTCTGCATCATCGCATCCTAAGCCGTTATTATCAGGCAGCCCATCACAAGCAAAGTGGAGGCAAATGATTCTGGCTCGGATAACAAAGCTGGAGATTACATTTCAACTTCCAGGTGACAGTTTAATTAAGGATCCTCTGGCAGGCTCGACACAACAATAGACTTCCATTTCTCCTCTAAGTGCCAATTTCCACCATTGGGCAGCTGGCAGGTGCATGGAGTCATGTGGAAATCTATTTCATGCTCGTGTTTGGCTTAATAGAAATTTTGAGGCTAAATGTGGCAAACCTCCTTATCTGTCCAAAATGTCAGAAAAGTGAAATTGATTTTTCACCCCCTCATCTGCATTTTCAGCCAGTGTAAAGTACCCGCTGTATTTTATGTCTACATGTAATTTCAAATGAGCTCACAGCAGAAAATAAACAGCTCGCGCTGAAGGCTGCGGCTGTTTCTGCATGAAGCACCTGAGATGGGCTGATATCTTTGTTATTTTCAGTTACAGTAGCTCACAGACATCTTTGTCTCACAGACACATGGCAGTGTGTGTATGTGTGCGAGTAGAAACCACACACAAAAAAACAATCTTTGATTCAGCCTGACTAAACATTCGCCTACAACTACTGCAAAGTAAAGTATGCCTGTCAAATAAAGTGTCTATACGCTGAACAACGCACCCAGAAATGTCACAGTTTGAACGGTTTGTTGCATAAAGGGAGCATTTCAAAAAGCCATATTCTGAGCAGAACAGCTTCTTTCCAATATCAAACCAATGCCTCAAGTTTCTCTATTCAGATACGCCAGACTCCTCCATCATTGATTAAAAGATCCTGCCAAATAATGCAATCATATTGCCCCACTTTCATTTCTATCTGGGCTGCGGGTTCTAAAGCACCCAAAAAGTGCCCACGGCTGCAGAGAGTTGGGCTCAAACATGGCTCTGTTTTCATTTTCCCTGCCCCAGATCTGATTCTTCCCCAGCAGGCTGCAAGATAGAGCTCTATCCCCGGGCCTGCTCTGACTTTCTGCCGCTCTCCAGATAGGTTGCGCCATTCCAATAGGCTCAGAAGGGCTAGTTTCAGGACTGTCAGGGCCTGGAGGACACGCTGACACACACGAGAAAAACTAGATCAGTGGGCCCCCAGAACAAGACAAAGGAAGGCCCGCTGCTCAGCTCCATTTACATAAGTATGAAGCTTTATGCCAGAGAAATGAATAACCTGCTATTATGATAACGACCTTTCCAGTGGCTCACAGACACCAGGGCACCTTGAGATTATACTGTGGGGCTGTGTGTATGACTTGTGACTGGAAAGAAAATATTTAATTCAGCGTTGAATAGAAATGCACCTCAAAGGTTTAGCGCATGAACTGGAGCATACAAATGTGCAACTGCAATGTCACGAGGTGTCAGTTTATTGTTGCAATGATTAACAATGTATTGAAGAACGAGTGTCATGTCTTTCACTGGCATATCTGCAACACTCATATATATACAATATATCCTTAAAGGGGCACTATGTAGTCAGAGGAGAAGTTCAAACTCAGAAATATTCATTTTTTCCATAACTGGATAAACAAGCTGTTTTCAGAGCAAAATAAGGCCCCAGAACACTGTTTGAAGCTGGAAAGGTGGCAGGGTCCGCCAATCATTACAAAAAGTAGAACAGTATAATATTGTGTTGTCCTTTAAGGTCAGTTTATTTATTCAGTTTTAAAAAAATCGGTCATTGAAGATCTTTTTCTTCTGATTAAAATTTCTTTCGCCTTTAATTTAACGAGGTAAAAGCCTCATTGAGATTAAGATCTCTTCATCAAGAGTGACCTCGCCAAGAGGGCAGCATAAACATCGTTACAACAGTAAACAGTATACAGACACACACATTCAACTGCTACACACTACAAATGAGTGAAACACGATATTCAACTATAAGTGCAAAATAAGATCAAGAAAAATGCATAAAACCTGAAAGAATTTGTGGGATTTTAAAAATAAACGATCAATAATACTATTCTCATGATCTTTTAAAATTGACCTAAATTATTCCATGGTAGCTCAACTCAACAATTTCGGGTCATTTTGTAGATCATTCTACACAATGATCGATCAGAATTTTAGTTTAAAACATTAAAAAAATTACTAAAATTATCAACAGAATATGAAGAAATAACATTTTTGATGTTGTGTTCAAAGACGTTTATTTAACGTGTTGCAGAGATATCTACTGAAGTTAGCATGCTAACCAGCTAGCCCTGGGCCTGGAAACCTCTTTCTCCCTTTGCTAGCAGTGTAATCACTAACTCTACAGCTAACTGAGCTAACAGTAGCTACGGTCATAAACACAATACAGTTAGCAGCGGTTAGCTACTCTGGAGATATGCTGAGTTTTAGTTCCACAGGTGGCCAATTCTTACATATTGCACTTTAAGGTTTCAGCTCGTGAACAAGGTTTTAAATGTCTTTCTTTTTTAAACACAATTTTCCCATCTTCAGTCCTCTTCTGTGAACATAAGTATAAATCTTTACCAGCCTAAACATCTGGTTGAAAATCTGTGTGACAGCCGAACTTTAATTATTTTTGCTTGTCACAGCACGAGTTGTCATTATGTGTCTCTGAGGACTGCAGATTTGTTGGGTTAGACGACATGAACAATGGCTGCTCGCCCTGCTGATGGCATCGCTTCTCTATTCGCGTGTCTCTTTTCATTTCTGCCAGCTATTTAAAACAACCTCTTAAAAAATACTAGTTGTTGAAATGTAGCCTTGGCATTGAGAAGACCGCTGTGATTCAGTGGATCTCCTCAGAGTTTTCAGAATAAGGAATGCGGACGCCTGTATTGTCACGTGAGGACAGAAGTTTTGTGTGCATGAATGAGTTCTTCAAAGCTGCAGATTTTCAATTTATATTCCGTTTTCCACACTCTTTGCCTCACACTTTCTTGTGACTCATTGACACTTTTCAACCTCATTCCTTTATGTTCCCTGTTTGCACTGTGCCTGTTTAACGTTGCCTCTGTCTTTCTTGCTTCTAGCGGCCTGCAAAGACCACCGCAAGGCTCTGGAGGTGTCCCAGCACTCGGAGGAGATGGGTCTGATCCTCGGGGTGTGTGCCGGAGGCCTGGTGGTCCTCATCCTTCTGCTGGGCGCCGTCATCATCATCATCAAGAAAGGGTAAACGTCTGCTGATAAGCGTTGAGCATCAATCATGCCTCATAATGCACAATCGCACCGCATCTCTCGCATTGTTTTTCCCTTTATGTTTTGTTTCGGAACAGTTCAGTAATCAGTTTTTTATACTTGCTGAACGTTCATGAAAGGTCATGCTTGTTTGGGGAAGACGCCGGACCAACAGCCAGAGCTGCATTGTTTCCATTCTGTCATGGTGCACCAGAGGAACCAAACAACTCTCATCTGCAGAGCTTATCTGAGTGTGAAGTATTTAATTAGAGGCGGATGCAATTCAATTAGCCACTTAATTACGCACCCCCAAGCAGAGGCCTGACCCTTAAATGAAATGGTAATTGGGAGGGAAAAGGTGTGCTTTTAGAGATTATTAGCCAATGATCCCACAGGTCTACAGTACAGCATCCACACCTCTTTTCCTGCATTTACTTGGCAGCAGCTGTAGTTCAAGTCTCAAATAAGGCTTAACCTGCCTTACTTAAATAAGATTTATTGAAATCTAAAGAGCCTGCTATGCCAAATGGGAAGTTACTCACTGCTCCGGCAATCATTATTAAATGGCTGACACAGCGTCCAGCCTAATATTGAATAATGTTGATTTTGAAAGTCACCACTTCTCTGCACATTAGCGCGGGTTCCTCTGCTAAGCCACCATGAAGTTCGCTTTTACAGAATTGATCGCCAAATTTGCTGTGACAGGAAACCTTGTGGTCTGGTCCTTGAAGTGTAACGCTGAGACATATTCGATAGGAGGAAACGTGTGTTTTTCTGCCTCGCTTTGGTTTGGTCTGTCAGCAGCTGCTCGGTGTGTTCGCATGTGTCATATGGCCACCTGCACCGCCAAGCTCATGAGAGGACGGTTCTCATTTTCACTGTAATCAATGCATTCTGCCCTCAGCTGACATTGCTTTCATCTTACATCTCTTCTTTCTCTCGATTTTTTTTTCCTCCTCCTCCTGCACTCTTGCCAGAAGGGACTACTACTCTTACTATCCGTAAGTGACTCCACCTCTTTGCTTTTCCATCCTTTTGTGATCCATCATATACATGCTTGTGCTCTGGCTGTCAGTCATAAGTTGTTGAGGGAAAACAATAAGGCAGTTGGTGCGTGTATACACCTCTTTTCTCACTGTTTTATTTTTTTATTTCTCCATATACTAAACAGCATTTTATTTGTCTCCCTCTCTGTCTCTCTCTATCTCAATCTCTCCTGTATTGCAATCCCCCTCTTTATCCATGAATAGGAAACCAGTGAACATGAATAAGACGCCCATTACCTACCGACAGGAGAAGAGCCATATGGGCTCCATGGAGCGCAGTTTCACAGACCAGAGCACCCTACAGGAGGATGAAAGAATGGCCCTTTCCTTCATGGATGCACACACCTGTGGCACACGCAGTAAGACAAGCGCACAAAGACTCAGCATAGTGTACACAGACCTAGCAGCTTACCACCACTACACAATGCAATTTCAAACTTCACTCGCATCGTTCCTCACTTTGTAATCTTGTTGACCGTCGCTCATTCCCTCCATAAATGCCTCAACCATTCTGAAAGAAAGATGTCATCCTGTGTGAAAAATACTCTTTGGTACCCTCAGCGATTTACTGCCTGCGGTGTGTACACAAAGAATCTCACAAACCCGCAAGAAAAAAGGGGAGAAGTGCACAAGTGAAGTCACATATTTGAATGAAATGTGATTTGAATGATTTGTGATTCTTTTCAGGACATTTCATCTTGATCTCCTTTCTGATATTGTCAGTCTCACAGAGAGGGAAAGACAAATGTGTTTACTCTTGTATAGATCTTTGTCTGCTTCACAAGTCACCCGAGACAAACCCGCTGTCACATCTACATAAGATCTATTATGAAGATAGACAAATCTTATCAGAGTGGCACCCCTGTAAGATACACTTTACTGTATGTGCAGTACACGCAAAATGTTATAAAACTTGTCTTGCGTGTGAATTTTCCAGCTGGACTCACACTGAAATGTGTCTGTTTCTGGCGCAGGCGATGCTCGTAGCTCAGTGAACGAGGCCAGCAGCCTGCTGGGAGGCTCCCCGAGGCACCAGTGTGGACGCAAAGGCTCCCCCTACCACACAGGGCAGCTCCACCCCGCCGTCCGAGTGGCTGACCTTCTCCAGCACATCAACCAAATGAAAACTGCCGAGGGCTACGGCTTTAAACAGGAATATGAGGTGAGAGGGCTCTATTACACTCCTCTCTTACACTCTGACAATGTAAGACAACATGGACAGCTATTGCTCTTTCACTCTGACAAAATAAAGTGAACATCAACAAAGTATTACTGCTGGAGCACGAGTGTCAAGTGGTGGGGGCAGATATAAAAGAGGGATTGCAGAGCGGCTTTATTCTAAAGAACACAGTGTAAAATGTCTTAAATGACCAACCTTCACTGTGAATTGAACAGCATGATTATGATTGGTCCATTCATTTCTAATCACATCAGGCAGTAAGAGAACTAAAGGCAAGAATACTCAAACTGCAGTGATGTACATAACCCAGTGTCCCAGAAAGTGGTCTAGTCACCGTCATGTTTATGTAACTTATTGGGAGTTTTGCTTATTTCCCTACCAAGGTAGTCAGTGATGTTATGGCAACTCAGTTCCCACGAGAGGAGAGTTGTTTCCTGCATGTAATCCACTTCCTGTGAAGAGTGCTGTGTATAGTGTGCTGTGTAGTATCTGTGGGAAAACAAGTGTCATGCAGAAACCAGTGGAGCAGGGAAGGAGAACACCTAAGAAGTGTCATTGAGATATAGTGAGAGGTATTTAAATGTAAAGCAGCCCTGCCTGTTTTTCCTCAACATGCACAAGGTCACTGTCTTCATTTAAAACTGCTGGCTGTGTTTTTTCGAATAATAGGGACTTCATTGTTACTTACACAGAGGCTAACTTGTTAAATCATCAAATCAATAATTAAACCAAAAGCCTGCAGTACGTCCATCCATCCATCCATCCATCCATCCATCCATCTATCCATCTATCCATCCATCCATCCATCCATCCATCCATCCCCCTGCCTAACCCTAACTGTTTTGGAGCATAGTATCAGCCAGATTGCTTTCATTGACTTGACAAATGCAGAATCTACGCACTCCGCTACAGTAGGTGGCAGTAATGACTTATAAATTTGTTTTGCTATCCACCAATAAACACAGAGAAGAACTAGACGAAGGCAGCGATGAAGAAAAAATCATCTGTCTTTGCTCAGCCTAAGCCTTTCTTACCCTCAAGTTTGCATGAACAACAGGTTATGAACTACAGAATTGTGACATTATCCCATCAGTATCAGCCAAGAGAAGCAGCCATTGGTGTTGTCTGGAAAAAAATCCATATCTTTCATCCATGAAGGTCACAGCAGAAAGTTTCTTCTTCTTCTTTGGGTTTTGTAGGTGCTGGAGGCAGCTGGAAGGTATCACCCCTCGAACATGTCCCAGCTCTATCCTGAGGTCTCCTCTCAATCCACTTTTCCAGTATACCTGTAAAGCTTTGACCTTGGGGCTTCTTTACCAGTTGCCAAGAGCTTTACTCTTTGTGAAGAAGTGGAGCACACCAAGTTCCCCCAAATGTGTTGAGCTCTTTGCCCAACTGAGGCCAACTACTATGTGGAAAAGAGAGCTTATTTTCTTCTCCTCTTGTATCCATGATCTCATTCTTTCATTTTCAGCTCCGAGCATGTTGCCATAGGGGAGGTTGTAGAAAAGATAAAAGACGAAGCAGTGCTTTGTGGGTTAGCTCCCTCTTCACCGTACAGTGCAGTACAATGGCTACACTGATGTGCTTCCATGCTTGGTTAACCTTGGCACTCCGAAAACAGTGGAGGAAACTGGCAAGTTAAAAAGGCTGCTGGTGTAGCACTTAAAAAAGTAAAGGCATTGTTCCTGATGAAGCAGCAGCACTTGGTGCTCCAGGGAGGAGGGCAGGTCAGCGGCAGGCTTTCCTCAGCAGTAGTGGTTGACCTTTATCGTTCGGAGGCGGAAGGACCAGTTTCAGGAACTTCTTAACCTCTGTGCTGCAGGAAGGTTTGACTGGAAGGAAGGTCTCGTATTGCCACATCTTTCTCCGCAGTGCTGTTTTAGCGCTGGAGAAGAACTGGCTGCACCAATTCTCATTCTGGTAGGGGAAATAAACACTCTGGCTCATTTGCATTTCTCTGAACCAACCACAGTCTCCTGGGTGGTGCACAGCCGTGGGTGCAGCATCGTTGCCCGCTCAAAATAGTGTCAAGGGGAACTGTTTTACATGCATAAACAAGGCTAAATCCCTGTAAAAGAAAAGGTAACTGCTGCTAGCCTGTTAAAGTTTGTAATGTTTGTATTACAATAGTTTATATCATTTATAGGTTAGTGTTATGGTAATTCGGCATTCTCAGTATGTTGGTTGCTAGCTCTGATGTTGTGTGTTTGTTGTAGAGACAAAGATTTTTAAACAGAAGCACCCAGATAGCGGGGGGCATACCAATATGGTTAGCTCTTGGCAGGCTTTATAGAAACAGTCTACATCTGGTGAGTCAGACTAGAGGACTGTACAGTGAGAGGTGCCCATGGTGGAAGAAACTGATGTCAAGCCTCGCAAGAGATTTTCTGGTCGTCCTGACGACAGGGAAGTGGATCACCTTTAAACCTGAAATAGAAAGCTGACATGTCACTGAAAACTGCTAAAGCTCTTGGTGGATTTTGAAAAGACAACCACCAGAATATGTCATGTGAACTGCTGAGTGAGTGATCAAGCTTATTTTCCCCAAAGAAAACGGATTTGCAGTCCAGGCGCAAAATAGGAATGTACAGGAAAGGAACATATACTGTAAGAACAGGTCACAGACATAGTCCAGACACCCAGTGCTGGTGACAGCCCACTGAGTGAGTGTGGAGTGCTGCAAAGCCTATACACTCAAAGTCAGAGCTGTGAGTTGAGCATCGACATTGCAGGCATTTTATTTTTCTCTCACCAATTGGCAAAACGAGACACAACCAAGGGTTAGGTGTTATCGAGGCGGCTGTGACTGAGATTGTGATGAAGTGCCTAAAAAGTATGTGGCTCGAGTATCTTTATTGGCCGTTGGTATCGAGAAGGATCATGTGTAATTAGTACATGTTGTGGATAACTGCTACTTTAGAGAGGCCACGTTAGTTAGAACGGGTCTTGGGAGAGTGTGGGAGGCCATCAATCCTCTTCTGACATCATCCATGCGCCCTCCGCACAACCCACTGAAATTAATTAGCAGGGTTAAAAAGGCATCTGGATCACACTGTTGCTGTGCGTATGAATAAATCATCCTCATTTGGGCCCAAAGAAGACCTCTGTCATGACGGCAGGCCTGATGAGGTTAAACGTCTCTGGAGGTGCTCTAGCTCGTGAGTCCCCTGCCCACTGCTAACAGATTGTAGGGTAGCAAGGAGAGGAAGGAGGAGTCTTGAAGGGTTGAGTGGGAAGGGAGGAAAGATGAAAGGGTAGAGAGGGAGAAATGTGAGAAAAGAGAGCTCTTGGCTCCTCTGCCCTGTAACCTCCAAATAACCTCCTCTCAGTAACAATGTTAGTGTTTAGCTCCCAGTGCAATATATGGTGCAACATAAATGCTCTATAATTCATGAAGGTAACCATCAGACTGTAAAGCATAGGGTTCTCTTAACCTTGGAGACCACTAGGTGTTGTTTGGGCGACATCCCAGTTGTTCTCAGGAGTTGGGATCCTCTGATGATGCTTCATAATGATCCTGCTCGTCCTCTGATCTGGAACGTTCAAATCAGATTTCCTGCAGTCTAGCAGTCGCTAAGTCTTAGTGGCTCTGTATTCCTACAAAAGGGAATTACCACTAATTCAGAGCACTGATGCACTTCATTTTACAGTTCTGCAAATGTCATGGTAGGTAGCTGTTAAGTAACAAGTCACGTATTTGAAATTTCTAACCACCCATAGTACCACAGTAATTACCTCAAAATGGATTAAAATTGACCCCGACACAATTTAATATTCTTTAATATTATTTTCCAGAAATTAAACTGTAACAACTCACCTCAGTTAAGTGGCCTGCTGAGGGATGGTTAAACAGAAGCTAGTTTGAAGTTAAAATGGCATGATCAGCAGAAGTTCAGCAGAATCCAGTTGGAAGTTTCCTGGAAATATATAAAAGAAATTAGCAGCTTTTTATGCACTGCGTATTTGATAATAGCACGATATTATTATTGAATAATATTGGGGTAATTTTCAATACATTTTGAGTTAATTATTGTTATAATTTGGGGGTAATTAAAAGAAAATGTCAAGCACATTGCTTGGTACCTAGCAGCTACTTACCACAACATTTTTGTAAAACAACATTTTACCACATTGACTGTATAAAATATGGATGGAGCTTTGTGCCTGAGGCCAATGTGGAAGTGCCCTAAACTTGCACTCTGTCTAATAGCCAAGTGTGGGTGACTCCACTGGTTTCAAAAAGGAGTCAGATTTTATGTACACTTATGAGAAAATGACCTTAGTAAACTGTTTGCTATTGAGTTTTGCTTTAGGGCGTGGCTACCTTGTGATTGACAGGTCATTGCCACAGCATGTTCTCGGGTTCACAGTCAGGTCCAATCAGTATCTTTCCAAGCCTTAAGGGTTAGGGTTAAGTTTTAGGGTTAGGACTTATTATATGGTCACTTCTGCTCATAAAACAAAGATGGTGATGGCCAAAATGACAAGCTTGAGGCTTTAAAACAGTTATCTCCAAATAATGGGTGATGTCAACTCTAAAAACTATGATTAGTATCTGCCTGCGCCGCCACCGTTGTTTGTGTTTGCTCATGTAGTTTACTTGGAAAATAACTGCTTAACTTTTAGTTTGTTTTTGCACCATTGCACCACCGGATTGTAGTCCTGAATCGAACTTTATGGACAAACATGTTTGTTTTCCAGAACATTGCATCTCCCTCTCTCGTTGTTGCAGTGGCTGGTATCCTGCCTGTAGGTTTCAGGGTACATAATGAAAGGCCCGGATCTCTGAATACCTCTCCCCAGTGGAATGATTGTGGCTGAGAGTTGAGATCACACCCCGGGGAGAGGTCCATTCCGGTCACCCTCGGCCTTTGGCATTCATGAAAAAGAGAAAACATCTTTTTGTCTCTGGTTCACGGTTCCCCCTTCTGGAACTCTGCTTGTAGACTCATTAAACTGTCCCTCACGGGCAAAACACACTCCACTCAAAAAATCAATACACGCCTCTTTGTTATATTTTTCTTACTGTGCTAGAGTATGTGTTTTGATGGAGTGTCTCTCTCCATTATGAAGGAAAATGATGAGGAGTATCATATTACACTCCCCTGGCAGGTATAGGTTTTTATTTCCCCGAAGAATTCCCGTGTTCTGTAAAAACACTGATCAAGAATTTACAGGGAGTTGTAAAGGGGCTTGTATGCGTGGCAGCTGCTGTCACTACAGTCATATTCCCACTGCAGAAACTTACGAGTAAACAACAGCAGAGCTTTACAGGAGACCTCCAAACTTTCATTGTACCACTTTGTACCTTGAGGCTGAGGTTAGCCAGGATGATGGATTCAAAGTTTGGTTGCATGAATTGGGCTTCCTGTTTATTCAGTTTTTGAGCAGAATATCCGACTAAATTCTCACTAAATTTATGTTTATCTCCGACATCTCTGATTGGATTTTGACTGAATGTGGTGGGATTATGAATCTCATCACTGTTTTCGGCATTTTAGAGATTATTAGGGAGGGAGCAGGTCAAAGCGAGGTGGCGTCACAGTTATTGAGTGATCCTGAAAGGGAAATTGCAGAGTGCCGTGTGATCACCGTTGCCTCGTTATTGATGGGAAACAAACAAAGCACATAAATGAAATCTAGTGTGTTTTAGTGTCTAGTGTGATAGCGTCGATGCTTCAAGACTGTACCTGACTGTCATCATTTCCTTCATTTCATTTGACTCATTTTTATATGATCCTCTTAACCAAGCCACCCCTATGACCCCTGCCAATGAAGCTTTCTAATCAATCCTCCCATGGGTCTGTGTTGTTCTCTTCCCTCCACGTCAGTGCTCTGCCAGTTCCTCTCCCTGCTTACAGAGGGCTGGTGTGTGCAGAGAGACAAAGAGAGCTCAGAGGTCTAGTGTCAAAAATATAAACGATGGAGGAAGAACAGGAATCAAGAGGTGGACAGGGAGAGAAGTGATAAAGACAGGTGGAAGGAGATGAAGAGAACAAGCGATTCAGAGAGAGTCAGACCTTGAGAGAGAGCACATGGAAAGATGAGGAAAAATTGCGAAGGAGGGTGTAATCCCCGGCAGGATTTGGCTGGTTCTTGGCTCTCTGTGGGGGGAACTGCGTTGTAATCCCCTGCTCAGCATGCAGACTTGGGCAGAGTTTCACCAAATTCCCCCAGTGGCTGAAAACCACAGGGGGCAGACTGGTATGGATGTGTGCGTCATGGATCTGAAGGGGCTGTTTGCAGACTTAATTTGGCCCTGCAGTGGACGCTCAAAAGTGGCTTATAACGACGTGTGAGAGTAAGCACTCTCCAGTGCATCCATGCAGACAGGTGGATCATGGGGAATGGGGAGATGTGTGGATGAGTATGATGCGTTGTAATACGGCTGAGCAGCCATCCACCGAGCAGGTGGCAGACAGCTTCTCTCTGCCTTCACGCTAATTGAGAGGCATCTCACCATACCGTAGTTAGTGTACTGTAATGTAGTATATAATGACAACATTATTTCATCTCATTCAATCATACCTACCACAAGAGCACTGCAATTTTTTGTATTGTTTTTCTTACACAGCACAATTTACAATGATAACAGGACAGTTTGACTACTGGAGTTTCATACATTTTTTATGATACGTCTATATGATAGACAATGCGACTGTCATTTGTGAATTTGATATTTTCTACATTATTATTTTTATTCTGTTTGTGATCCGGAGTCCTGAGGATGACTTGAGGTTCTGACAGCCTGAGGAAAGAAGCTGCTCTGTAGTCTGGTGGTACAGTACGGCACTAAAACAACGTTTATTTTGTTTTACCCTATTACATTATGCCATGCATCTTGCAAACAGTTGTGTTTGAAATAGAAGAAAGTTTTAAAAATGAGTTCTTTCTTAAACGCACTTCCAAAACAAGGATCAAGATCTTTATAGCTGGAGGCAGTGGTGCTTGTCCTGCTTTTGTCCTTTAGACAGCCCTTTTTTCATCCAGCTCCGGGAGTTGGTTGAAAACAGAGTCTCAGGCTAACTTTTTAATGTTTCCAACACAAACTCCATTTAAAAGAAAAAGATCTTTTATATGCTGCTGGCTACATTGTGCTAAAGCACTGAGGCTAAAGCTGCATATCCCAGGCAAAGAGTTAGCATCCCGACTAGTTGAAGATTCTTGTGATCTTGCGGAGTAAAGCTAGGTAGTGCGCGTATTGTAAGAACAATACGATAAAAATGTAAGATCACACTGTTTTAAACAGTGTTTTCACTTCACACTTTATAAGAGAAATGTCTTTAAAGATGACGAATGACAGATGCTGAGAGTGCTGGAGTGTGAACTGTTGACTGGGACAGACCTGCTGCTGTAGCCTGGACTCTGATTACATCCACAACCAGCGTCCACAACTGTACCCAGCAGTCACCACACTGTTTAATGCACTCACAACATTTCTGCTCTCTCTGCGTTTGTTTAGGATAAAAAAGACACCTCACTGCTATTAATTTGAACAATGAGTATTGCGCCGACTACAGGACCATGTTCAACACCTTGTACACAGTTTGACAGATCTGCCGTGCTGGTTATGGTTGCTAAGCTATTATTGGATAATAGCTGTTTGGTCAATGGTCAATGTGATGTAACACCAATTGAGTCTCTGCTGTGATCACATTTAATTCACCGATTATCTTGATTTATGTTTTCACTTTGTGCTCTCATTGATGGTGTACACTGAATTTCAACCTAGTAGAAATTTAGCCACAGGGTTCTGACTGTACGGCACAGAGGGTTGTAGGAAAAATGATCTGAAACTGACGGCCTATGACTCACGAGTGCTCCGGGGTCAGACAAACAGCATATGATAGTCATGGTGCTGTTTTGTTTAATAACATAGGAGCATAAAACACCAAACCTTTCTGTGGTGCACAATAGCTCTTAATTTCCTTGGCTGTGCTTGAGAGATGTGATCATGTGAACCGTGAAACACAATCGTCCTCATCACACATAAAACAAAAGCTTTGTTGAAGCTTTGATTTGTGTTTATCTGGGGTATTTGAATGGTCCCTGTTTCTGAAATCTGCAACAATTGTCTCTTGATCTCTGCAGAGTTTCTTCGACGGCTGGGACTGCACAAAGAAGAAGGACAAGACCAAAGGCAGGCACGACACCTTGCTGGGATGTAAGTCGTCACAACTCATTTCATCCTGTTTGAAAAAAACAACAGGAAATATTGTGGAAAATGGCACGTTTTCAACATGCTTTTGCTCTTTTATTCCGCTCCGACTCAGACGACCGCCACAGAGTCAAGCTCCACCCTCTCCTGGGAGACCCCAACTCAGACTACATTAACGCTAACTACATTGATGTAAGTCTAATCCTGCTTTTCTGCCTCTGTCCGACATGGGATACAAATAGTGACTCACACCCTGCAAAGCCACAGTCCATCTCTCTCATTCCTGTAAGCTCACCAGTCTGCTGGCCCACTTTCACCTGGAGGCTTTCATCCAATCAAACACTCTTCCTATTGGTGTATTGCCAGATGCCATGGTTGTCAGTTGCTGCACTGAATCCCTGACCCGGACTTAGTCTGCTATCACTTTTATTAAAACAGAGTGGAATGAATGCATTTAATGCCTTGCAGGGGAGACGAACCTTTCTGTAAGATGCCACAAATCCCCCTAAATTAAATAGACATGATTGATGTTATCCAATCTCCGGATGGGCCGGGGGGAGATGATCCTTTCCACTGTTCACCCACAAACTGTCTGCCACACATGCAGCGTCACAGTAACATTCTCACTGATCATACAAAATACATGTATATGTTGCTAATGTGTCTCACACGGTCTCATTCATACGTGTTCCCATTCATTAAAACTACGGGAGGCTGTGCACGTTTAGCTGGCAGCAGTAAAGTTATTAGCGAATAGAAATCAAACCCGATTCTGAAAGAAAAATACAGTTTTACTACCAGATACGCTGTCGATAGAAGCTTGTATTTTGGCTCCCCTGTGAATTTGCTGTCTCAGTCCTCAGTTGTTGCTATTCATTTGAGTTATGTCAAGGGAAGTCTGGCAATCTGATATGATTTCTTTATCTCACAAGATTTATTTTGTACGTCTCTCCACTGTAAAGTAAGTACGGCACTCTGCGAGAAGTTGAGGCAAGCTGATACTCCCAGTCCTTCTTGAGGCTGATAAGAGGTGGAAAGATCTTGCGTCTGTCTTAATCTTCAGAAAGAATGTGTTTAAAATACACTTAATACTAAATAGAGATACTATTTTTCAGTGAGAGAGAATTACTAGGACCTCAAGTTGGCTTGCGTTTAGGCGGTTTTCTCCTTTACGCCCAATTGTCTCATCAAAAAACGTTGGACACTGCAGGACACTTTTTTTCCGCTCTTTTATTTCTCTGTAGAGAACGGGCAGCGGTGAGATGCTTTTAGAGAGTTCATTACAACAAGAGGGCATTAAAAACCTGGCCTGCTGTTAGGACTGTAGTTATTGTGAGGGTCTCCATTAGCGTTTAGGGCACAGAGGTGCAGGCATTAGAGGGAAAACACCACTCAGCAGCCACTACAGTGTCAGAGTCAGTGATGTTAGTCCCTGACAAGGCCGACCCAGTGAGGTGAATAGTAACTATTTAGCAACAGCAAAGCATATTTTGGACAGCCTGTGATTATTTCACCCGAGGTTAAATGGAAAAGTTTTTCCTCCCTCTGAAACATTTCTGCGCTTTCAAAACAGAGGTGTGAAACGGCGATCTCTCCGCCTCGTCTTTCTCTGTCGCTTGATGCCTGAGTGTGTGATGATGCTTGAAGAGGTGCAGACCTTTGCGTACGTCTGACAACTTCCTGCTCCTGTCGCAGATCAGTCCATGGCTGTTGCCAATTTACATCTTCGTCTGCTTCTACTGACAGGTGTAGAATGGCCACTCAATCAAAGAACACACACACAGACAGTCAGAGACAGTAGACGAGGAGTGAGGGTGGACACCATCCAAATGCACACAGACGAGAGACGGCACAGGAGACGACAGTCAGAGAAAGTCGACAGCGAAAACAGCTTTTTATCAACAATGGGTGACTCTTGTGTGTGTATTATTCCCACCAGAGGGTCTAACACCATATGTCACATACCTGAGGCTGTGGGGAATTTTTAAAGCAGCGAGGTGAAGTGCCACTGCTACACAGCACCGAGCATGTTTCAGCAAAAATACCCACTTATATTGAATGTTAGAAATGATGATGTTCTTGACCTTTGGTTGTGGCATATTTCTCTAAATGGACTTCTTTGTGTCGCTGTTCTGTCAGTTTCGTCACACACACACACACATACACACAAAGACACACACTGTCATACTGGTAATTAGTTTTGTCTCAATGTGCGTAATGTAAAAATAAAAGTAGCACTTCACTTTGTTTCTTAATGTAAAGGTCCTGAAAACTCTTCTCAATCCTCTTCTTACCTTATATCGCTGCACACGTGATGATACACAGTTTTCTGGTATAGTTAGAACGTATTTGAAGGCACCAGTCAGACTTTTGCTCTTTTAAATTTGAATCCATATATCTATATGAATAAATGACACATTTACCATAAATTTGGACATTTGCTCAGTAAGTCGTGAATATTTAGTAGCTAGATGCTATTTGTATCCAGGTTTATGAAGCCAGCATTGCTATTTGCACCGTAAAGCCAATGTGAATATTTTCACCTGTGTGAAGGTAACCTGAGTAATTTTGTTGACTGAACCAAACCAAACTGTGACTGAAAACTGGAAAAAGTTCCTGTGTTTAACCTTAGTCCCACAAACACAGCTTAGATACTCCCGACTGTCGATACCTATAGACTCACTCTCATAGCACAGTTGGCCGTACTTATGCTCAGTGCTAGCATTCACTCACAAGGACATGTTGAAGCAAATAGTACTCGCCAATCCCAGCACAGTACGATGGGCAATTAGACATTACGTATTTAATATTACTGAGACAAAGAGAAACCGCTGATTTTACACATCAAAGCCTGTTTACATGTTTTGAGCAGTACACTTGCCACGTGTGAAAAATTATAAAGCCTTTTCTGGTACCAGAGGGAGCTGTGTGAAGTCTAATGACGTCACTTGAGGCAGCATTGGTTTAGGCTGAAGACTACAAATTTGAAGATCAAAAACCGAGTGTTGTGGATGTTCGACAGAAATGAGCTTACCAGACCTCTGAATCCCACTCCTCATCTAAGCTTGGTGGGGCTCCTGCTACATTGGCTGCTGCGAGCACAACACACCTGAAACATCAACCACACAGTCAAGTTGCATGGTGGGTGATGTAGAAGGAAGAAGAATGCGTGCAATAAAAAAGATTTAGATCTTTTTTTTTAATCTGTCCATCATAAGACATCGCGCTAACAACAGCCTTCACTTCTGGGTAGATAACTGCCGTTTGATACAACCCTGATACAACACCCGGCCACCCCTCTGCCCCCTCGTGAGTTACATATGCATGATATGCTTCTATATAATATTTTACAGGTATTTTTAGGTACTCTGCAGTATTTTCCCTTTACAGGTACTATTCATTTAAAGTAAATCAATAATGAGAATAAGAATAGCCAGCCATCATCCATCACTGTCACTAAGTAAATTAGTGAAGGTGTTGTTATTTATGAGCTTTGCAAGCGTCAAACCTGCATTTTACATGAATGAGACACTTGAAATAACATCATGAAAAAGGACAAACAAATTGTATGTAAGCTACGTGAGGCAGGGGTTTTCTACTGGGAAGTTATTGTAAACAAACATTGTGATTGGTTCTCTCAGAGCGCAGATCTACATCGCTGGAGTACGGGAGTTAATATTAGAAACCTAAAGAATAAGCACTTACATTACATTGTTACTCTTTTCTGAAAGATGCTTGTCACAGACACAAAAACAAGCCGTGGTCATGCGGCGTGTCCCTCCTACGCTGCTGCGGTGCAACATGCAATGAAATGCAAAGATTATAGCCATATTTTTAAAACATTTAGACAGCCTCGTTTTCCAATTAGCAACATAATGTGTGAGCAACGGCAGGGTTTCTCTCTGCTCTACTTTCTTTAAATAGAAAATCCCTAACGCCAATTTAACCATAAAGAAGAAGTGTGTGCACTTGAAAAACCAAAACTGATAGATTAGAGTAAATGAAAACACAATGGACTTTGGTCTTAAATTCCCTTCAGAATCGAGTGCTTCAGTCCTGCTGTACTCACATAAACACACACACACACACACACGCACACACACACACACACACACACACACACACACACACACACACCTCTTCCCACCTGTCTGTGACCATAATTCCTACTTACCAAACGCTTCTCTCATTAACTAGCCTATATGTCTTCTTTTTCTACTCCCCTCCCCACTTCCTCGACCTTGGACCCTGTAGATTCGGATTAACAGGGAAGTAAGTACTTCACTGCTCGTTCTTCTGCCTGCCATCGCTCTATTTTTACTCTTTTTCCCCCCTTCTTCTATTACCCCTTCCCTGTTCTCTTTATCCACTATCCTCTATCCACAAATGCTCAAAGGTCAGTCTGTTTCAGGTTTGTGCACATTTGAAAAAAACAAAAAACAAACAAACTACAAAACATGCCCTTTTAGCTAATGATTTTAAATGAACACAAGGAGATGTGTCCTCCCCGGATAGAGGACCCTGCCGCCTTTGTTAGTTCTCATAAGTGGCCAGGACTCAGGAAGTTTAGTTGCTATGGCGACCGTCTTAAGTAGAGGAGAGGTAACAGTCATGCTGATAGTCTTCTGCGAGGGCCAGAGGAATTGTGGATAGCAGGGCAGCACAGCACCGGTCATCCATCACCATTTCAAACATGTCCCCAAATATCTGACTGGATGCAACGTGGACAGACTCGACATATTCGTAAGATGCCCTCTGCAAAAAGATTTTTAAAAAAAAACTGTTATCAACATAGCTGCTCCATCATGCTGATTGGACGAGAGCTGGTGGGCTCGGGCGTTTATTCCGATTAGTCCTGACCTGCCTTCTCGGCTCCACACTGTCACGAGAGGTAATTGGGGCATCAGTTTTCCTTCCAGCTGCTCCTCTCAAAATGACAATAAACCGTTAGCCACAACATCCATGTGGGGATGTTTTCAAAGGGCTGTGTCTCGGAAACAGGTGTCTCCTTCACCCTGAAGAGGTTAGATAAGCAGTGCTTATTTTCAGGAGGACTTCCTTTGAACAGTTTGCTCTTCCTTAAAGTGTTCATGCTTTAAAGTCCCTCAGGTGGTCTTTGTCATGTTTGTTCCCCTCAAGGCTTTGAAATGACATCTCATCGTTCATTCATATTCACCTCATGCCAACCATAGGAAAATGTCTGTCATCTATATCAAAGGCCGCCACCTCCTTTGATATGAAGGATCTCAGTATACTTCACTGTACATGTCAGAGTCTGCCTTGCAAACTGTTTATGTTAGTGATGCTATCATGCGTTTATGTGAAACCTGTGTGAGATATTCCTCCACTCATTTGACTTGAGTGGAGTAGAGTACATATTGCATCTTGAGTGAAAACTGATTTGTTTTTATGGCACAGCAGCTTGTCAAACTGTCACTGGGATTCAGTCACTGTTCAGTCAGCTAGTCCGACTCACTGTAGGAACGACTTTTGTAGAGATTAATCAGCAGTTTGTCAAAACCCAGTATTTACTGTGTGGTGCCTCCACTGCTCCAGACTCTCTCTGAGGGCAGGGAGGACTGCAGTAGGCCAGACAGCGCTGGAAAATTATACAGGAAATGCAATTCAAAGTTGCAGAGAGTGGGTCAGTAGGAGAGCAGAATTGCAGGGACAAAGGGGAGGAAAAGGGTGAGACAGAGCGACACCCTCCCATACAGCTGTGCCTGAGGCGCAGATGGCTTACTCAGCATGTCATTCCTCTTCTCTCTTTCAGGGCTACCATCGATCCAACCACTTCATCGCCACTCAGGGTGAGTGTCCCGGCAAGGCTATAGTGTTTATGTGTGTGTGTTTGTGCGCATGCAGGCTGGCGAGTATCGTTTGTGGCGGTGTAATAAATTGAAGATGATCCAGCCAATGAGCCTACTCATGTACAGTCCCTCGCCAAAACCATCTCTCTGGTAGAATCCAGGAAGGTGATTGTGCGACTACCAACCCGTGAAGGCTAGTGATGTCACCAAATTAATCTTTGGAACAGGTTAATGATTAAGCGCTCTAATTATAGCGTTTTATTCCTGGTGACATGTGCACCGGTGTGCTCATTGTTGGAGAGGGAACCTTTAGTTCACCCTCCGTCGCGCTAATACAAAGTTGCCGTCTGATGGACAGTCAGACTCGGCATGTGCCTGCGTTCAAAATTTCCCTCCGCTGCGTCTAAACCCCACGAGGAGTGTCGGTTTCCAGGGTGCGCCCATCACAAAGTCACTCAAGGTCTGCTCATGTGCTTATCTTGCACCAGCACCCCCCCGCCCCTCCGTTACAGAGACGCAGAGATGAAACTTGCAAGAAAGAAGAAAAAAAAACGTCAGCAGTGTTTTTGTCTCTCTGAGCATTTCTTCCCTACGTGATCCTCGTTTTAAAGTTGTCTCTCGCCTCCTAAACCTCGGATGACAATGAGTGAGTGATGGTCCACCCGGCTTTCATCATCAGCTGCTGCTGCTGTTGTTTTGTCACCCGTCACCCCTTCCCTTCTGCCTGGAATTCCCAATAACTTCATTGACGAAGCTTTAGCAGTCTGGGGAAGGACACTTAGGTCACGATAATACAAGATTTCACAGCAAAAACACTATTATTAAGGGTCAGGCTGTGATTGTGGTGTTTTTATGTCTTTTTCTCTGTTATTTCTTCCCACCAGGACCCAAGCAGGAGACTCTGTATGATTTTTGGAGGATGGTTTGGCAGGAAAATTGTTTCAGCATCGTCATGATCACCAAGCTGGTGGAGGTCGGCAGGGTAAGAGATGTGCCCCCACCCCTCTTGTCATCTCCCAGTGCTCAGAGACACCCCACAATCACCACAGGGGAACAGGCTTTTATGTGTTTGATAAGTATGGACCTCACAGGGCCTCGCTGTGCATACAAACAGCAGCCTAAAAGCTGATCATTTTGGTGAAGCTGTCCTGCATTTATGTCACACCACAAATCACAAGCTGCTTTTGCAGTAGAGACCCTGACTTAAAACGTTAAAGGAGTAGTTCAACATTTTGGCACACTGCTGAAAGTCAGAGGAGGAGATCGATAACTCTCATGTCTGTTCACTAACCATGGCCACTGTGTGAATTTTGTCTATACCAGGTGTAAACAGCCTCTAAGAAGCTTCAGCAAGCAGTCTGTTAGCTTAGCACAAAGACTGGAAACAGCTAGCTCTGTGCAGATACAGTAATAAAACCTACCTACCTACCAGCAGGTCTGAGATGAAACACATGAGCTGTTAACATGTTAGCTTGTGAGTTCTAGAGGTGCTGCTCAGTGGATATGGTTACCTCTGGACAGAACCAGGCTAGCGTTTTACCTCTGTTTCCATATAATTTCCCAAAATGTGAAACTATTCCTTTAACCTTGCGTACAATACTCTCCGGGTGGCAACTGAATATCAAAAAACATCAAAACCAGCAAGTTCACACAAAGTCGTCAAATACGTGCATTCTCAGGGATTGTTACTCAGATTATCTCTGATTTGTCTGTTTTGAAAACATCATGAAATTGCGATGGTGTTTTATAGAAATTCACATCTTGACTGTAATGATTATAGAGTCCATAAAATGTGCTATAAAATACCTGTGATGCATAAAAATGTCCCCCGAGCCACATATCTACGACTTCTGTCCTTGTATAGACACAGCATGACTACACAGGTTTAATGGCTACGCTGTAGTACTGTTATTTTCCACCTCACATAAATACCCGTAGTATATGAATTCTGCTCTAAGCACCCCATCCTTCTCCGTCCAGGCAAGAGAAATGTATTACCTCAGTGGATGGTTAAAATGACACCATTTTTCTAGCAGCAGCTCCACAACCAATTTGGTTCTCCATCTAACAATTCTGGGAACACTCAGCAAACGAGGACCGGTCTGTGTGGCTGAATCCAAATAACACCTCCATTAAATTAAAAAAAAAAAAAAAAAATCTCCTTTGTGCCTGCTGTCGGTGAAAAAGATTGCTGCCCTCCCGTTCATTATGCTTCCCACCATTATGTGATCATCGTGCGTTTCTTTTCTTTGCCCTCTGAGATGAAATATCTGCAGAGGAACAGCATGTTTTTGTTCCTCCACACAATGTGAAGTGCAACCTCTGTACGTTCTGAACTTGTTACATTTCACACCAATATTTCTCTGTTCCAGCAAATGAAGTACTTCATATTTTTATTATTCTGGTAATATTTTATTTCTTTTGCTGTCAAATAATTTGCTGAAATGATTTGTGTGATATCAGGCTGTCATGTTATCATATGTTCACTGTGTGATAAGAATTCACAATAACAGTATTATTGCAATATTTATATATATATAGAACTTTTTAAGAATAATGCCGTTAAAATTAATAGTTTACGGTTTCAAAAAACTTCCACACTGGCGAGCTAACTTTTTTCGGGTGACTGTAAGTGTCCAATTTTCATCTGCCACCACACTGTGGTAGTAGCTAGCTAGTAACTGTGTGTTCTTCTTCTTCTTTTATCCGTTTTGTGGCGGGTGCCAGTCAGTGTTGAGGTGCATTTCGACCACTTCTGTTAAGCAAGATGGGAAAGAAACAGAAATGATTGAAGAGGCGCTGTATTGTTTAAACGATAGCATCATATGTGTGCTAGCAACATGACCATATCACGTTTTTTGTCAGTATCAGTAAATCGTGACGCCCCTACTCTCATATATATTTTTTATGACAGTATCTTACTGTGCATTTGCTCTGATCTTATGATGATATGATGGAGAAGACTTTCATGGAAATCCGAAACTGGCCAAAGGAAGGCTGAGAGGTGACATTTGATCTGATAAGTCTTAACTTTAACCTGCAATCTGTCACTCTGCTCAGTCACAAGCAAATCTAGTGACCTTTGTTCAACAGTTTTAGTTTGTTGTGCTTGACTCATCATCTTGTTGGTACAAGAACAAAAATCACATTTTTGACTGGAGGGGAGCTTTAAGTTCACATGTAGCAGCCTAAAATACCCAAACAGCATTATTTAATAGAAGAGAATGACTGGCATCACATTTCATGGAAGAAATTCATTGGGCGTTTTTCCTTAGATATGAAGACATTCATAAGGTATTCCTCTGAAAGAGATTTAGAGAAAGTGCTCCTTCACAGGGAGGCGCTGGAAGATGTTTGCATTGGGTACTTTGAGCCTGAGATATTTCGAATGAGGACATGGTTGAAGCCATTTTAGAGTCCACCGGATCATACGGTATCACAAAGAAAATAATTTCTTGTGAGAGAAATGTAGCATTTTGTGGAAGGCTGGATGCTTTACGATGTACCATGTTGACCGGTTTGTAAATTAGGATTATACTCACTATAATGACATTTTAGAGGACTGTGTTGTGAGAAAATAGGTTGAAATGAAGTAGAATGTTGTTGTTTGTACTGGAGAAAAAAAAAAAAACTCAACCTTCACAAGACTCTTTCAAACAGATTTATTCATGTAACACCATCTGCATTTATGCTGGAACATTTTCCAAGAATGTCAACATGAGGTTGAGCTCTGTCGCTTCACTTTCCTTTAATAGGTGAAATGCTGTAAATACTGGCCTGATGACAGCGAGATGTACGGCGACATCAAAATCACTCTGCTTAAGACGGAGACGCTGGCTGAATACACAGTTCGCACCTTTGCCTTGGAGAGGGTAAGTTTGTCTAAGACTTACGTTTTGCCCGCCCTCTTTTGCTTCTGTTAATTCTTGTTGTGATATTCCTGAAATTAGAAGTAGAACATTAACAGAGGGGATTAGATACTTGACAGGATTTACAGCTGATTGATTTGAGGACCACGTGTTAAATTGAAAGGAATTAACACCAGCAGCTATGTGAACGCCCCTGCCGTCTTTCAAACATAGCTGTTACACTGTTTTGCCCCTGATGGCCTCCATCCTGTCAATCTCCCAGGGGATCTCCCACTGGAAGGGCTCAGAACAGTGCCGTGGCGACAGTGGCACAAACACAGCATTATCATCACACTGTCACAGTCGCTCTCCATGGGCACGCGCTGCTGCTTATTCAAATCGGCATGAATTTAGGAGCTGGTGACAGCTTGTTTTTCATAGCTCTTTTCCTTTCTTTTTTTGGATTTCTGTCTTCGACAAATCTTTGCTCTGCGTCGCTTTACTTTGTCATCTCTGTACAGAGGGAGAAATTGCTGTGTGACTGCAGCAGCCTCCCAGTAGAGAGGAGAGACCTCCCAGCTCTCCCTGAGCTCCGAGAGCCTCAGTAATTCCTCTCTGCGTGTCTGTCACACGGCAGCTGCTGCTAGCATGTGATGCCCAGAGGCCTAACTGTCCTAGAAGACCTAACACCCCACGTAAATAATGTCCGGGTTGTCCTCACACTGAACCGAAAAATCTGTCACATCTATCACGGAGGGGAATGTCTCTGAATGGATGGGAGCATGTCTCGGTTGAAACAGGGCCTGTGGGCTACTTTGGTGAGGATGCAGGCCACGTAAATGTTGTGTTTTACATGTAATGTTAATGTGCACTGTTTGTGGTGACAGAGAGGATACTCAACCAAGCATGAGGTACGTCAGTTCCACTTTACATCCTGGCCCGAGCACGGGGTGCCCTATCACGCCACTGGACTGTTGGCCTTTATAAGAAGAGTGAAAGCCTCTACACCCCCTGACGCTGGCCCTGTGGTGGTCCACTGCAGGTAATGTGATGCTTAGCAACTGTTGCAACCTGTAGTGCTGTAAAACCAAATAAAATAAAAAAAAATCTCTTTTTAACTATTAAAATATTAAAATTCCTTTATTGTGACAGCGTGGTCATGTTAGACCTATTAGCGTCCGGCATCAAGCCTTCGTCGGGAGTCAAAACCAGCTAAATTTGAGTCCAGGAAGCTCCTACCCCCTAAGTTTTTCATTTTTGGTTCACGGAGGTCGCTTTTATTAATTAGTAGGATATAATATTCTCTTTTGGGAGACCTAAGGACCTTAAGAATAGTCATGCAAACCTAACTCTTATTAATCAAGATTTTGAAAACCATTAGTAGAGGCTCCTTCAATTAATAACGTGTTTTTACCTTTTTTGTACCTTTTTTTTTTGAGTCCATTAATTCAGATTTAAAAAAAGCCTCACAGTCGTGCCAATTAAAGGAAGCACAGCCAAAATATAATGCAGCAAAAATGACAAAACAAGATTTTCAATAATTTCATGCCACACGGCTTATAAGGAAATAGTGTAATAATATTTGCATATTGGCAGTAAGGTAAGTGTGGCCTCGCTTGCTTGTTTGCCCGCTAACGCTAGTGATAGCTGGTTGAATGACCCCTGCCTTGTACGTTTAGCACTTCTCCGTCACTTTTTAAATCGTGAAGTGCTCATAACTTGACATACTCTCGTGTAAACATTTTTACTAACTGAAAAGTGTCTTCATTCAATGCTTTAAGACACGCCTGATTGACGAAACTTGTCCTCTGTGTGGCAGTGTGGGGGCGGGCCGCACCGGCTGCTACATCGTGCTGGATGTCATGTTGGACATGGCCGAGTGTGAAGGCGTGGTGGACATCTACAACTGTGTCAAAACCCTCTGCTCTCGCCGCATCAACATGATCCAGACAGAGGTCAGGTCACCTGCACAGCCAGGACGCTGCTTCACATTCAAACGAAGTCAATTTGTCTCGCACATATTCAGGAGGTTACATCACTGGTCACAATACGGTAACCTCTCTCTCTGCTGGAAAACTTCAGGAGAGTCGGGTTTTAAACATTTGTTTTTCCCTCCTGTTGTTTGGAAATTCAAAGAGCGAGGGGGGGTGTATTATCATGGTACTCCCCCTCTGGGACTTAGGTAAAGGTCATTGCAATAGTTTCAGAGACTCACATTGTCTCGCAGTGTGCTGCGCAGGCACGTGCTGTTCTTTAGATGTGAAGATAATTTACATATTCACCCCTTATTATGTAAATCTGACATTGACTTGGCTGTTTATTACATTTGTAGTTATTTGCAGGAGTGCTCTAATTAAATGCACACCGCATGTGTTTGTTTACTTAGATGTGTTTATTTATTCTCCAACAGCTTTGATACACCTCCAACATTATAGCGCATGTTTAATTCAGAACGAGGCAGGTTATGAGAAAGCTCTTCCATTCTTCATATTGTTTGATTGTTTATTTACATCTACATATGTTCCGGCATCTGTCACAAGCTGCCTCCTTTGTAATGACTGTTTAGGTGTTTGCAGCTGAATGACACGCTCTCCCGCTTGTCAACCGAAACCCACACACAGGACTCACTTGTGTTACCTGTTGTGATTTCAGGAGCAGTACATCTTCATCCACGACGCCATTCTGGAGGCCTGCTTGTGCGGCGAGACGGCCATCTTGGTGAACGAGTTTGCGGTCACCTACAAAGAGATGCTGCGAGTGGATTCTCAGAGTAATTCCTCTCAGCTGCGGGAGGAGTTTCAGGTCAGTGTTTGTGCTGGACGGCAGCGTCGTGACCTCCATCAAGTTCTAAGCACAGTTTAATTTTGTTCTAATATGCAGCCATTAAATCCTGGAACATGCAAACATTGTCAATTACACAGCCCACACACTGTAATTTGCATTTATAATGCAATTCATTAAATATCAACAGAACTCTTTCATTTACCTTAATGGATCCTAGAAGCACTTCTACAACTTCAGTTACTTTTAGTCACAACAATATAATATCAGTTGTACCAGCCAGGACTATTAATACTACAAATTACAGCACGGACATACTTTCATTCTGTTTGCACGTACCTACTTCCTGCTACTACTGTTAGTACTAGTACTAGTAATACCACTACTGTTTTCACTTCTACGTATAATAATGCAGGAGTAATAGTCGTAGTTGCTGATGATTTAAAGGAGCAATTTGTAAGAAATGCTAGTAGCTCAGGTAACCTTGGAGCAGACAGCCTCTGAGACCATAGACACCAGTTTGAAAACAGTGGATAGAGTACAGAGGTCATTTTATAGTGGCCCCGACCAAGACTAGCACTCAGGGGATGAGAAGACACGCTAGACAGAGAGAGAGAGAGAGTCGGGCATCTGCAGAAAAAACAGTGTGTATGGCTGGAATATTTTCACATTGTTGTATTTTTCTGTTTGGAAAGGAAAATTGGTGAAAAAATATCCCCTTTTCTTAAGATTTTGTGGGTTTATTTTGTGTACTTAAAGGTGCAACATGTAGGAATCGGCCTCCTCTCAATCTCATTCTCTTTAATCCATTAAGTAGTGATCTCGCAGCTTGTAACTCTCCCAGTTGAAAGTGTTGGGGCCGTCAGACTTATCGCTTTTTGCCAGTACAAAGGGGTATTATGAGACAGGGCGGGCCGGGGCTAACTGGTTAGCATGCTAACTTCAGCAGACATTTCTGTAACACAGCACACAGACTGTAAACAGACAGTTTCTTCACAATCTGCCAATAATGTTAGTTCATTTGTTGAATTTCGTTGAACTAAAATTCTGGCCATATCTTGCAAATTGATCCTTTTAAAGCTAATGGTTTTCATTGGATGGTGATACAGTCACATGTTCAAGTGACTGTACGAGTATCATATCTGCACGTTTGTGTTGCATGTATACTGTTGTGCACTTGACACCCGCCCATTGAGGTTAAAACAGCCTGTTTGGTAAAACGATACGCTATGAGTGTTTCTCCTCTGTTGTGGAAATGATGTACTTCATAGCACGGACATCAGCAGAGAGTGCTGAGAGGAGCAGACTAATGGACGTGTTTCTTTGTGTGCACGTTGCATGTATGTATCTATAAATGCGTGTCTATTTGCGCAGGATGCTGTTGGCTTCCTTTGGCTTTTTTTGATTCGGCATCACTGTCACTTAAATCCTCTACCTGGTTTGTAGGAATGCGGATCCAGAACATTTTATTAGATGGTGATTAGGAGAGAGGAGAGCCAGCTGTGTTCCCACATGCTTTACCTGCCTCACCCACCTCCCTCTGCTGCAGCAGCCACATTGATTCCAGTTTTAGCATTTCAAAGTGATTCTGAAAAAGACTCACGCTTTGCCTTTAATTTCATACGGTTTTTATCCTTATAGGAATTATGACAGATGCATTGCTCAGAATTAGGGAATGGTACTGTAGGTGCGACACTGTGATTACAAACTGTTGGTTCTTCACAAAGCCAAATGTTACAAGCCTCGCTTTGATCTTGTAAACTTATCCGTCTGACATTGTCGTTGAAAGCCTCTCCGCCGCCCCAATGAGCTCTCTGTTTGCCTTTTACTCTGTCATCCTGCAGAAGGCAAACAGCCAACCGGTAGCACTGAGATCAGCAAGTCACAGATCTATTATTGATGCCCTGTATTAATGATCCAAATATATTTTTTTCACATTGCCTAATGTAATTACGGCCAAATGAACAGAGGGTTCATCAAAGGAAATTAGTATGCGGTATTTCCTTTTGAGATTTAATTTAGACTTCATTATTCAAATATAAACTTCATGGCCTAATATATCGTTTATTCTCTTAAATCGGTTTGTCAACTTGGTGTTCGGAATATTAAAGATGTTTTCATTTTACATTATTATTCTTGGCATCCTCTGCGTCCCGGTCCTCCCTCCTTCCATCTGATTCACTTCTCTTTCCTCCTCCTCCTCCCTAACGTCTTTGACTCCTCTGCTGTGTCTCAGCACTCCTCACGTCTTCCCACCGTTTAAACATCCTCTTCGCTTTCATCTCACCTCTTTTAACATTTCCATTTGCAGACGCTCAACTCTGTGACCCCCCACCTGGATGTGGAAGAGTGCAGCATCGCTTTGTTGCCCAGGAACCGAGAGAAGAACCGCAGCATGGACGTTCTGCCGCCCGATCGCGCCCTGGCCTTCCTGGTTACGACAGAAGGGGAGAGCAACAACTACGTCAACGCTGCTCTCGCTGACAGTTTCCACCGGCAGGCTGCTTTTATTGTGACCCCTCACCCACTGCCGGGCACCACGGCGGACTTTTGGAGGCTGGTCTTTGACTACGGCTGCACGGCCGTGGTCATGCTCAACCAACTCAACCAGTCCAACTCTGCCTGGGTAAGGTCAAAAGTGTTGTATACTGTTTTATTGCCATTGATTTCCTGGAGACTACGAGGAAAGAGAGACGCAGCGAAAATGCTTGAGTTCACTCAAACAAGAGCTGTTTGCTGTACTAGTTTTTACTTTCAGTCTCGAGGTTATCTGAACTTTACTTGAGACTTTTCCTTCACTCTTTCTGTATCTTACTTTGCTCGGGATTAGTTCCTTCATGCCATTTTGCTGGGCTTTGATCCCTGACCACATTGATCTCAAGGCATGACTAGATAACACCCGCCCCAGTTTTTCCTTCCCCTCCTCAAGTTACATCTCTGGAGAATAGGCTCGCTTCACCCTCCAGCCACATCTCAGGGTTCTTTTTGTTGGCGCCCCACTTTTTCTCATCAGCATATGCCTTTCTCTGTGCTACAATATTCCCGGTTCTTTCTTTACCACTTGTAATAATAGCTGTAATAATGAGTGGAAATGTAATACAAGATTCAAGTTCAAGATTCAGTTGAATATACAGTAGAATATGCCATAAATTCATTTTTAAAAGGAGATTTTAAAGCCTTGGCTTTAGCCGGAGCTCCAACTGCAGCACTTGAGCTGGTAAATAAGGACTTAAGGGCTCTACTAGACAATCAGGTGCCATACTGAAGAGGGATTTAAAGGGCGGCAATAGATCCTAAAGTCTATTCTAAGTGTGGGCACAGAAATCTAATTATATCTCATAGTTTTTGTCAGGATTTTGGTACCTAACCGTTCAGGAAATCGAGCCATCCTGAAGTTCTACAGTTAAGACAGATGAACGGGTCATTACATAATGAAGCGTGAATGAAATGTAAGCGTGTAAAATAGTGCGAGTGTCTTAAAGAAAGGAATTATTTAATTCTTCAGATAATTCTCAGGTGGTAGAAACAGAACTTAATAAGCACACAGTTGTAATATGGGGATAAGGGAGCTCAGGCTCTGATCAAATATAACTCCTCATTTTTGAGCAGAAGGAACAACATTCTCTGTCAAAGAGCCAAACGCTGGCACAACTTCACTACAGACGTGTTCAGCCAATAATTAAGATCTCCTCTTTGTTGGACTTAAGCTGAAGACTTTGGCAGACATCCAGTCCTTAATTGCAGATAAACAGTTGTGCGGAGTTGACAACGCTGTTGAATAATTCAGCAGTGCTGGGACAGGTATGACTCGATATCATCGAGATAGTGATGGAAAGAAATTAGAAATGTTATGCCGTCTTATAATGAAGCCGAAGACAACATGGAAAATAGGGAAAAAGATGGGTGTGACTGATTAAAATCAGTATCGTAGTTTTGAGAAAAAAGTCAGAATTGTGAAAAAAAACAAACATCTAACACTTATCGTCTTCTGCAGAGATTAGACTTTCCAGCACAGAGCATTAGGTAACACCAGCTTTCATCAACATATCATTACAAACTGTTACCATGGCTTTCTCAAGTACCTATTCATAATCCTATATTACCTTGTATTCACACCTCTATAATTAATATCTGTATAAATAACGAGAAAATCACCAACGCAGAGACGCTGGAGATAATGGCTTATACGGAATCTAGATTTAGTTTTTTTGGGCATAAATGCAAGATTTACAAGCTTTGCAGAGTCCAAGTTTAAAAATTAACTATGTGAAATATGTATTGCATTGTATCGCAGCCTTGGAAAGCAGGTGCTTTCTCTAAATTGTGAATGTGTTTGTGCAAGGTTTACCTTCAGAATATTGTAAATCACTCCTTAACATTTTTCTTGAATAATGACCCTCTGGTGGAGAAATAATTGTGTATTGAGTATCAGTAGTAGCAGTGGCACGGCTGGTTCCTATATTATTCTGTCTGCCTCCATGCACCTCTTGCACAGTATTTCATTGAGTATCCTTTCAAAATATTTTAATCAAAATCAGTACACCACTAATATGACCTTTGAGACCATGGCCGGCTCTCTAAGTGTAGAACAATGTCAACGAGTTATCTTAATCTTGAAGTTTGATGTGCCCATGAAATGTGAGGTCTCTGAGCTGGCCTTTCTTTGTACCACCCCGTGTAGTCTGGTAATAAAGAAAAAAAGCAGAAAAGAAATTGTAGGTAGCCCTGTTCAATTCCACTTTTCATCCACTGCCTTTAAATGTTTTTTCATCCCGTTTCTTCCAGTGCGATGCAGTTCCTTCTCGGTCTCGCCTGAAAATTGAGTTATCGCCACTTTAAGTTGTTCATTGCGAGATCTTGTTATGAACTCTGTTATAGAGTTCAATCGTGGCACTGGAGTAGTCTGTCTCCCTATTGTTGCAATCTCTCAAAGCACATTACATCTCTCGCACCCCACGTTGCTTCGCTCCCCTTATTAACACCAGTTTGGCAGCGTAAGGCCTCCAGTTCTTTGTCGGCACACGCTAACACCACTTGTGTCATTCCTGTTATAGTGTTATACTTGTGTGGCTGCGTGTCTTCAGCTGTATTCTGTTCTTTTAATTACAGCCTGTACGCAGACCCCCCACTGCACACACACACGCACACACACACGCACACTTGCTTGATTTCATCATTCCAACTTTTTAAAGTTTCTTTTGCTTTGATAATCCAAAGCAAGAGCAAAGGCAGTTTTTTGGCCACAGCTACTGAAGATTACGTGAGTACTGTATGTGCCACATTAAATCGCTGATAAACAACCCCCCCTCCTCCCTTTCTCTCTCTCTGATCTCCCCTCCACATGTAGCCGTGTGTGCAGTACTGGCCGGAGCCTGGTTTACAGCAGTACGGGCCCATGGAAGTGGAGTTTCTGTCCATGTCAGCAGACGAGGATGTAATTACGCGTCTGTTTCGGGTCAAGAACGTAACGAGGGTGAGTCACTGCGTTTCCAAAAAAAGCCAGCACAGAACATGTTGTTCCACTCCAAATGATAACTTGAACTCATTAGAAATGCATTAGCTGTTGGTAGCTCACTGGTAAATTCAGATGTGACATTTTACCTACAGTACATTTGGAGATGCCAGCTGTAATGTGCATCTAAAAAACCAACACAAGTCCTCAAAGTCAGACTTCTACATACTCGGCTGTAAAAAATACTGCGTACCTGAAACCTTCAAGTGATGATTAGAAAACTCTAAACTGTGAAACTTCTTGTGCAGTATGTGCCCAAACTCAAAGGCTTAAAGGTGCACTGCGTAGTTTTGGGGAAGAAATTTTAGTCAGAAATGAAAGATCTTCATTGACGATTTTTTTTTTTATGTCTAAACAAAGTAAATAAACAAACTCTCTTCATTTTCCTGACTGGATAGACTGAATATACAAACTGACCTCAAAGGACAACACAATTTAACACTGTTTTACTTTGTTTATATGTGGCGGACCCTGCCACCTTTCTAGATTGAAAGTGTTCTTGGGACCTTATTCTCCTCTGAGAACAGCTTGTTGATTCAGTTATGGAAGAAATATTTTCTGAGTTTGTGTTATTAAAAATTAAACATTAAAAAATTCAGTCATCAAAAACATATCCAATGTGAGATCTCATGGCTTCCGGAGACTTTGATTGTGCCATGATGACGAGTTGTGTGGAGCCATTTTATGTTTTTTCAGTTGTTTTATTATTATTATAATTTTTTTAACGTTTTAAAACAAGTCCCCGTTTACTCGTGTTGTTTATGAGAATGCTGATTTGTTGTGAATCTCCAGAAATCTTTTGCAAACTACAGAAGTTGAGAGTGAATAGATAACGACTGAATTTTCAGTTTTGGGTGAACTTATCCTTTAAACCTTCACAGTGTGTGCCTCTGTGTCGTTATCTGTCTATATTGCTTTCTCACACATACACAGCAGCATTTCTCATGGGTCGGAGGAGGTTGTCAAATAAATACACTCTAAAATAAATACACTGTAAAGTGTAGCCTGGAGATTTGTATGAAGCACAACGACAGATCAGGAAGAAACGTATTCATAGGCTGTATCATACATATTACAAAGGAACTTGTTTTGATGTTCAGCAGTCCATAAAATTCAACCGGAGCCACCAGTGTTCTCATGAGAGTCATACATATAATAAGAACTGTCTATGGAAAAACATGCAAGAGAAAACCATTGACATGCATGCAACAGAGGTCAGTCTCTCCCTTTTTCAATTTCTTCTTGTCATTATCTAGATAGGCGTCTTCCCACTCTTAGGCGCCCGTTGGCATACTAAAGAGGGTCCCCTCCCTTTCATCATCATAATGCATGCCATATTTTCAGTTGCAGGATCCGGTTTTTCAGGCTTGCAAAGCAGACTCACTTTGGATACGTTCGCAAACCTTGTCACAGACATAAAAAAGAAAAAAAAGCACCTGGCGTGTGGAGAATTAGGAAGACCTCGCGAAACATGTCATGGTAGAGGGAGCACAGGGGATCCGAGCGTGGGCTTTTTCCTCAACTTTTTGTGCATATGTATGAATCATTTTGACTTCACACGCCTCGTCATGTTGATTGTGTGTGTGCGCAGGTACGGTTTTAGCGCGGGGAATTTGCATAAGCGCATGCAAGCATTCCGCTCAGGATCTCTGTCAACCAATTATTAAAGGAATCTGCATGCAAGTCGTTTCCCCGCCGCCATTAGAAACAGCGCGACAGGCAGCACCCAGAACTTCCTTTCTTGATTGGCATCCTCCCCTCCCCCGTAGACTGCCCTTGTCATTCCCCTCTCTACCTCCGGCACCTTTTTTTCTACTTGGTGCGCACCACTGTCAAGGAGAGGGCAACTTAACCCGGCATGAGAGGAATCAAATCACACAGAAATAACACACACCTCTCCCTCTCTCTCTGGCCCTTTCTCAGTGAATTAGTGTGTGCGTTTCCTATGCGTGACAATGATATACAAGGGGAGGGAGTAAAAGTCAAAGGAAGTGCATTGTAAGCATATGTATGTCTGGGTGTGAGAGCAGTAAGGAAAAAAGTACATTGTGTAAATCCCACCTCCGCTGAGCCAATTCCTCCTTGCATCGTTGGTGTCTTTGCCAGCCCAATTTGCATGACTTACAGTTCTCCACTGGTCCTTAAGTATTAGGTGAGATTCTACAGCACAAGGTTATGAACACACAGGGACCTCTCTTACACACAGCGCGGGCCCCACTTACACCTGCAAACCCATATATCTCAAAGTCAGTCTGCTGAGTGAGCACAGCTGAGAGTGCCAGCACACTGCCGGGGGAGTACTCAAACACGGGTGTTAACTGGCACGCGCAGAATACTGAAACAACCAGAAAAATTGACGCACGCACATGCTCACCCACACACTACAGTACAGTACGCTCAGGCTGCATGTGTTTAATGTTTTTCTGTTGCATCCGAAGCTCCAAGAGGGCCAGCTGGTGGTGTGTCAGTTCCAGTTCCTGCGCTGGTCGGCGTATCGAGATGTTCCCGACTCCAAGAAGGCTTTCCTCAACCTGCTGGCGCAAGTGCACAAGTGGCAGAGGGAGTGTGGGGAAGGACGCACTGTTGTCCACTGCCTGTGAGTAATCTGTGAGCAACACGCATCGTGTACTGTAAGTGAATAGAAAAGGAGACGAGGCGGAGCCGCATTCACTCTCCCTCTGAAAAGGTCTTAGTGAATTGGTGCTGTTGAAGAGTGGCATTCAAACCAAAAGCTTGTTCACAGAGTGGAGTATCATGCAAACCTGTCCGTTCAACACAGTAAATCATGGGGAGACTTGTCATGTCTCGTCTTCACGGTGTTTTGCCCGGTTTTGACGCAATAAGATGCAGTGCAAACTATTTTCCACGGTAGCGTTCTGTAATGTAGAAAATCAAATTGCGGTGTAATGTGCTGTGCCGCGCTGTAGTGCAGCGTGCGGTGTATACGCTCCTCTGTTGTCCTAAGCCCTCGGAGCGCACGCCCGCTGATGAATATGAATGGCTCCGTCCAGCTCATTGCCAACCCATCACACGTTCATCCCTACCGCCCCCATCCAAAAGCACATCACTCAGCGCTGTCACACAGTGTTACCCACGACAACCAGGAAAGAGATTATGGAGATCAAATCAATTATGGCTTAATACAGAATGCGATGGTTCTCACTACAGTAAATCCAGACTGCCAAAGCACTGACGACGATTGATTACCTTAATATTGCTTGTATACGCTGCGGAGGCTCTCGGTGCCCACCTTCCCTGCGTCTGTCTCAGGAGAGAGGAAGTGGATTGTCCTCCACTAGTTTATTGATATTGCCTTTCATTTATGATGACCAGGACAATATTTCCGAAGAAATGCCACACTGTGCTGTTATTGCTCAATTTTCTTCCCTTACAGCTTTTCCCATGTCGCTATTTTTGTATCTAGATATTGCGTGCGCACGCTGTATCAACTGGATCAGATGTCTGTTTTTCATTAGGTAGCGTGAAGACAAAAACAGGGTTATCAGATTACACATATTCTGCACTGCTTATACCTTATTGTTGTCTCCTAGACCATGTTAAACTTATTAGGCTTACTCCCATCGGAGACAGAGATATACTAGTATATATTGAAATGTACTGTACGTATGCAGTGCACTCTGCTGTCCATGCTTTATGACAGGATCGGGATTGCATCATGCTCCCAGTCAAGGTCGCAACAGGGCAAACGTTTTAATACATTCGAAACTAGCGCTGTCTAAATAAAATGTTAATTTGAAGTGATTATACAGAAACGTGTCAAAAAAATGAAGGTAGATTAATCACACGCTTTAATGCCACTTGACCCCATGCGTCATTCAACATGCAACCATGCACAGTAGCTTTGTAAACATGATGGAGGCACATGACAGTGAATAGAGAAACTACATCCAGATGGAGCTGTTCATATAAAAACCGTTCACACTTCTGTAGTGAGGACGTTTTTCGCGCTACTGGAGTACTTGTCCTTTAGTTGCCTGAAATATCATCTCAAAGTAAAGCACTTCAAAGTGAGCTTGGAGGTCAGACGTATTACAGCCCCTAATGCTACGTGAAAAAAAAATGTCTCGCCAAGCTGCACTCAAACAGGCGTTCAGACACAGACTGAGTAAACCTGTGACAGATTAACCGCCTCAATTGCTAAATGGATGCAATGGACTGCCGGACAATTTTGGCAGTGGAGGATGGAAGTTTATCAGCGGCTTTACAGATTTTGCCCTCCGACACAACTTTTACACCGCTGTCGAGAAATACTGTACAGTTGTGTCCAAAAATATGAAATGATGCTAAAAAAAGTGATATATGCAATTTATTTAGAATAATTATTCACAAAGCATGAAGTTAATTAGATTAATTCTACAACACAAACTTCAAAAACATTTTGAAGTGTACAAATTATGAATAAAAAACATTTAATAAACAAGACGAGTTTATTAAATTAAATTAAATTTAAAAAAGTGCTACTTTGCCTCTGATACAACATCCTCTCACATAGTGCCCGATATCTGATGGGTAACAAGTCACAATTATTACAATTGCAGTAATATAATATACAATATACAATTATATAAACAATAAAATAATATGAATCTGCAAAGTTACTAGTAATGAAATACATCAAATAAATGTAGTGGAGAGGAAGTATAAAGTAGCAGAAAAAGGAAACACTCAAAATAAAATGCCTCAAAATTGTACTTAAGAACATGAATGTTCTGGGAACCATGAATGTCTGTACAAATATATTATATTTTATATTATGGCAGTCAACTGAATATGTATCAGGATTTTCACATGTATCATCTGTACACAAGTGGTTTTGGCTGACTGACTGTCAGCCATCACTCGAGCCACGCTGCCAGCACGGCTAAAGTCAACATAAAAGGATAAAACCTGATTGTAAATGAACTGAAAAAGAAAAGGCATCTACTGAAGATGTTCACTAAAACACATCTTCTCCTCTGCAGTAACGGTGGTGGTCGCAGCGGGTCCTTCTGTGCCTGCAACATCCTCCTTGAGATGATCCAGTACCAGAACATGGTGGACATCTTCTATGCTGTCAAAACTCTACGCAACTGCAAACCCAACATGGTGGAGTCCTTGGTAAGACAGTCTGTGAATAAATAAAACAGTGTGTTTGGAAGATGCAAGACATTTTCTGTTATTATTCTCCTGATCTCACTTTTTAATTTAAGAATATTGTATTTTTCTCCAGGACCAGTATCGATTCTGCTATGACCTTGTCCTGGAGTACTTGGACTGCTTTGATGATAGATAGCAACTAAATGTTTACCAGAGCGGCGGGATCCAATGCGCTGGAGATTCGATTTTAAGGCCACCTAGTGAGCCCTCTACTTTAATGTTTGGACCTGTGGACTTGGCATTGAACGGACTGCAAAGAAAGGAGAGGAAAAAGAAAACCTGGTCATGGTTCTAACTTTTAACCTTTAATGTACAGCTGTGATTTCCTCCTTGTTGGTGATGTTTATCTCTTTTGATATTTTTTGTGCTTTTCTCGGTCCTCTTTGCCTCTGGACTAAGGCTCTTTTGTGCTCAAGGGTTTCTGTAGCAGCAAAACAATATCTGAGCTACAAAATGGACCTGTCTGTTCTGAAGAAAGGTCACCTTGGCTGTGTTTCATCGTTTCATTCAAACAGCGAGGGGGCTGGATGAGATTTCCAGAGTAACAGCAGAATTATCTCAAAGTGGAGGCATTTTCTTCTCTCTTAAGAGCTACATACAACAGCAGTCCACTGTGGTTGTGGCATGACTTATCTACCATACCATAAACTGCCTTATTCTCTGATGATAGGACAGATTTATTCAGACTGAATGAATCTTAAAGGTTTGTCATACTGGTACACAAAAGAGACCTGAAGCATTAGGATAGACCAGCCCAGTGCTCAACTGTATCAATGCAGAAACTGTACAGTAGTGCAACGTGTTGTATTTTGCCATAATGTTTGTGCTGGATTACCATGTGTGCTACAGGTGGGCGTTCCCAGGGACCACAGCACTGGGCCTGGTGCCACCGTGGGAGATTCCTGTCTCATTATTGTCACAGTGCCAATCCCATTGACTGACTTGAATCCTCTCTTTACTTTGTTCTACTGCTTCATCTTGATATATGCCTACAAACATACAGTATGTACTGCATCAGCTAATGCTCTCGCTCCAAAGTGATTGTTTGTATTTTATACCCAGCGGGAAGGAAAACGGAGCAGGGGGGGGGGGGACTGTAAGAAATGTACTGACATGCCATAGTGGTGGTGTGAAAAGTGATGTTTCATTAATGCTGTGGTGTCTAAAGCAGTGCTGCGTTACAGGTTTGAGTCTATTATTCTGTTGTCTGAGGCATTTGGTTGTACTGTGAACCGTCGAAGCGAGCTAAACCAGTTTGGATTTTATCATAAAACCCTTTCAGGTAGGGGGTTCATTTCCACAATTTTGAAATGGATATTAGTTGTTGTTCCTAGTGGTGTCAAATAAATAAATGAATATAAATAAAAAGGGGCATTAACATTGTGCAGAGGGGGTCACTGCTCACCACTGAACATATAGGTACACATTGGTGGACGATCTTGAAATAAATATTTTAAAGGGGCAATACGTAGATCTGGAGAGGAAATTCAAAGTCAGAATTGTAATATTTACAATATTAATTACGTTATTATACAAACTCTATACATAACTGGATAAACAAGCTGTTCACAGAGGAAAATAAGGTCCCCAGAACACTGTTTGAAGCTAGAAAGGTGGCAGGGTCCGCCACATATAAACAAAGTGAAACAGTATGAAACTGTGTTGTCCTTTAAGGTCAGTGTGTCTATTCTGTCATGAAAACAAAGAGAGTTCATTATTTAAGATCTTTCTCTGCTGATTCAAATTTCTTCCCCAAAGCTACATAGTGCAGCTTTAAACAGGAGGAAAGGAAGAACCAGTTGCCCACAGACCCTGATGTTTAGCTATCACTGACTTGATGGACAAACAGAATCCATTGCTTTTCATCTATACTGGGCCGATGCCCGGAGACCACTGGAACTGTGTTAATGCCTGAATCAATGGAAGAAGCTCAGGCAGGTTGGCATGTGTGTGTTGCACATAATCGATCTGAGTCAGCTTTTGAAAAATCCTCTAAAAGACCCAAACACACAGACAGGAAGCAATCCTCTCTTTTTTTCTATTGTTTTCTCTTTTTTTCTTTTTTTTTCCCCAGACCCAAGAAAATATCAATTCTACACTGCATCATTACCCTTTAAAATATGTTATGCTCCACCACATCTCCTCCTAAGTGCAGGTTTTCAAGAGGGGCAGTCGAGGTATCACTCCAGGACCTGCCCTAATAAACAAGGAGAGACACCTTGAGGCCCGCAGAAAACTGAGAAATGGCAGCTAGGCGAACTCTACTGCTGTTAGTTTGCAGCTCACAGTCTGGTTGAGGTGGGAGGTCCAGAATATACGTGAGGAATCTTTAACAGTACACCGACATCACCAGACTCCCACAGGTTCACTGATAGAGCAGCTTGTTTTTTAATGAGGATGAAGTAATGAGGTAGCTACAGACAGTCAGTGATCTGACGCGGGATCACTGGAGGAAGTGCCTGGACACTTTTTCTGGAAGGTGGAAGGACTGTGTACATACAGATGTATATTATGTTCTGTGAATACTATGTGAATAATATGCTATATGTTTGCTGAGAGTAAAGACGTACAGTACGTAACCACTAAATAACCACGAAGGTGAATGTGCTGTAAATGACCATTTTTGTGAGTTTATTGCCAGAACTTTTAACAACCGAGTCTCCCTGAGTGTTCATTCCAGTGTTAAACATGTCCGTCAAAGCATGTATGAATCCATCGTCTGCTTCGCATTTCATTTAGTTCATTTCCGAATATCCCGATCATTTATTTCAGCCGCTTTCAGTGTTCCTCAACAGCCACGACTGTGCGAGTGCATTGTACTTTTACCATTCCAAAGCTTTTTATTATGACCGCTCTCTGCGTGGCGACAACTGCCCCGAGGGTACCGTTGATTTCACTTGTGTGTCTCTGTATGAACCAATGGTACATGACTACTGTGTTTTTGACCATTGTATTTGTGGGGGGGCGAGGTGTGTATTTAATGAGAGGGACGGAGACGACGGATGTATTTTGGGGTGAGGAAAGGGGTTTTGTTCTGATGAAATAACAGCTATCAACAATAAAAGAACAAGGGGGAAAAAAAAGAGATGTGTCGTTGTCAACTTATCATTGGACGCTCTGTCGAAAATGCATACCCAGCTGGAAAAATGTGTGTGGTTTTATAATTGGTTTGTCAGCAGAAGCAGGGAACTGTCAGCCGGACACGGACTTCCTGTCTATAAGCCCCTGACCCTCCTGCGGTTTCTCATACGGATGTGTTCTTTTAGCAGTTCCCTTCGCCTTGAACCACATCGACCATTTGATCTCTCCCCTCTTTTTAATCTCTCACCTTATTTCTTTCCCTTTCCCCTTTTCATCGCACCCCCCTCCAGCCTCTTTCTGTCCCCTCCACTCACCTCCCCAATCCTCAATTCCTCCTCCATCACTTTCATTTCTCCCTCTCATCCCTCTCCATCTCTCTCGCTTTGCTGCTCTGCCCAGAGAAAGGTGACTCCAGACCACAGACTTCCTCTCTCACCCACGGCTATGTTGAATAATGCAGCAGTCCTGCAAACGGATCCAGTGGTTAGCAGAGGGACATGCCGTATTAATTAGAGTACAAGACCCCCTACTGTTGGGTGGAGGACAATGTAGGCCATAAGGGTTCACCTTTAGGTTGTTCGGGGATTACAAACAAACTTTCAGATATGGTAAAGGGAGAGTGTTCTTCAAATGAGATTTTTCATTTGTCATGCCGGTGAGAAGGAGCAAAAAGGCATTATAGATTGAACATGACATAGATCAGGAGATTTCTATGAAGGCAGGTCATTTATACCACCCCATTTAATACCTGCAAGATTTTCTCAATTTACTTTTTCACCTGCAGAAAGCTATTACAACATGAAATCCTTAGCGGCCGGCTCCATCATCCTTTACTACTCATATTTGACCGGTGGTTTAAATTAGCAGGTAATTGGAATCTTATCATTTAATTCTGGTGGTGTAATGACTGCCGTGTGCAAGGTAACTTATCACCAGGCCAAGATCCAACTGGGTTTTGTCTTTTCTCTCCGGGCTTCCTGTCTTATATTCCTCCGCTGACAGGCTCGATGGATGTCGGCCTCTCCCCAATCTCCCCGGTGAGTCTCGCACAAGATATACTCTCATGTGTATTTTCTGTAAAACGGCAGTGAGGGTCGACAGCTAGCAGTGTCAGCCGATGGAGGAGGGAGAGGGAGATATGGCTGACAACTGCTCTGAAATAGTGGTTCCTATAAGGCATCCATCACTTTGAGCTTACTATTTTGACCATTTATCCATTTCTTTAAGCTAACTGTCAACTTAACATGCATTTATTTAGGTCTAATGGTAATCCATTAGGTTTTAGCTAATGATTTTTAGAAGTTATCCATTGCTTCTAACAATTTCTTCTGTTAATCTATTAACTATAGATAATTATTTAAACTAATTATCCATTACATTTTGCTAACTATTTTAGCAATTCATCCATTTCCATTAGCTAACTATTGACATTAGTAGTAGTAGTATTTTATCAAATACTTTTAGCAAACAATTTTTTCCTTTTAGGCCTAATCTAGTCATTATTATGTAAACTAATTATCCACTACTTTTGGCTAATTATTTAAAAAAATGCCATAGCCTCTCCTCTCTAACCCTTTAAACCATTTATCCACTATCTATGTAGCTTACTTTTAAAAACTTCTCTGCCCGTTTCATGCACTTGTAATGGATTTGTCCTCAGTTAACAAAAGTAGTTTTATACAATGTTTTTAATCACACATACATTTTTGTAAATGAGTTGAGTTAAAGCATATCTGATGGGATAGAGCTGCGCTCACTTGTTGCCCAATAGCTACAGAGACATGACACGGGCTGAAAAGGTTGTACCCTTGGCAGAATATGATGCCTCAAAGCAAAGTGGTGTATCTTACTAAATGTTAAATGTTGCTCCTTTCATGCCAAATGCTTCGCTATTAGATGCAGATAAAATCCAATATTCTCTTGGAGAATATTGTCACAAAAGCTTTTGCGAATGACCTTGCCTTTAGCCTCAGTCAATAAGTACAAAGAGAAGATGCATATCCTTTAACATGGCATGGAAATAGTGTTAGAAGCTTTTAGAGAAGAGCGGGGAAGTGGATCAATGTATCATATGATTTCTTAGAAACAAAACAGACTTGTAAACAGACTGCTACTCTCTCAGGAGAAATTCTTCTCCCCTGCCTGTGGATTTTTCCCTATAATACAGCACACGGTGAAATGTGAACACATACACACACATTATCTTGTCTCACGATCCTGGTGGTACTCAACTTCTGCTGGATAGTGCAGCAGACAAGACAGGTGGCTCCAGCTTTGTGCTCAGCAGAGCGAGGACGGAGAAGAGCTGGCCAGATGGCTCCGTCCACCATGTTTTCTCTCTGGCTCCGCTGCCACAGTCGGTCTGACTGGAGCCCTTATCTCAGCAGCGTGCTCTCCGTTCAGTGAAAGTCATGGTTCACATGAACGAGGCGAATGGAGGGTACCGCTGATGGTTCCAGCCCGGACCGCTCAGGCAAACAAGAAGCCTGAAACAGATAACCAGAATCAAAGGACACATGAGTGACTCAACCGTCCCTTTCCTCTTTATCACACTTACCTTTTGCTGTGACGAAGCCCCACAGCAGTTCGCTTCCGTTAGAAAGCTTTGACCTGTATCGTTTGTGGCCTTGAATTCAGCAGTTGAATTTCGCCAGTAGGGGGGGAAGCTAAAATGGTCAACATGAAATGGCCACCGTAAAATAAAACGGGGCAGAGGGGAGCTGTGAAATCCAGGGAAAGCAAAGAATAAAGTTTTGGAAGTTATAGCACTGAAATGTCAAGGTTTTACACACCAAAGCTGTCTTTGTCACCACTCACTCGCCAACAATACAATCTCAGGTGAAGCAGAGGCTGAAGTTATTTTGCCTCAAGGATAATCTCTGGTTGTTAGTACACATATAGAGATGTCGAGCCTTGAGGGTTCTGAGAGTATAGGCTTGTAAATGATCTTGCGTCAACATGAGCCATTTCTAGGTTGTGGCAATAAAGCATCTCCAAGCTGCCATAAATTTGAGAGATGGGCTTATCAAAAGGTCAGCCCTTTGAGGGACTGGCTTAGCAACTGGATTTATCCTTCGGTTTATTTAGAGCAGAAAAATGGGGCCACAAGCGACGACAAACATCAATCATACTTCATTGTGATCCTTGACAAACTTCAACGAGAGCAGACGTCTTTTTGATTTCCTCTCAGGGTAGTAAGGGAGCACCGAGAATCCAATCGATAAAGTGTGTATTTCCTTTTGATTGCTTTATTAAACTTGTCAAAATTATCCAGGCACAAAGCCGCTGCACACTGATCTCAAACGATATCTATTCAAATAAAACTAAATTCTAATTATTTCTTTTAAGCTGTAGATGTTGTGTCAAGTGGATAACTACATGTCCACAGTTGAGACTGATGAGAGTTGATTTCTGCCTTTGTATGTGAAGCGAGTACACAACTTGAGTTGTGTGCTTTTGTATCATTAATACAAAGACAGGACTCTTGCTATTAACGTTCGAGGCACTTGAAAGCAACAAAGCAAAGACCTTGCGTCTTTCTTTCCCGGTTCTTTCTCTCTAAGTCTCTGTTTACCCTTCTCTTCCTCCTCTCTTACCCTCCTCCCACCTGTCTTTATCCCCCTCCTTCTCTCCCTCTCTATTCCCTTTTCTCCTCCAGCGCTTGCTGAAATAGATGCAGCCACGGGAGGACAGTTGTGCAACTGATAGTACTACATTAACCTCGGGGAGAACATCAGTCGTTCTCCACTCCCTCATCTCTCATCCACACCAGACATCCCCGAGTGCAGAATGCTGTAACCCCAGTCCCCTCCCCCTGACATCCCTGGAGCCCTGCGTCCTCCGGTTCATGCAGCCCTGTAGCTGCAGCCTATCTCCCTTCTGCCATGGCTGAGTAATGTTGCGCTAGTTGAGAAAACAGTTCTGTGCATCCTCAATGAAATTGTGGCCGACAACACTACTCCTCCTCGACGCTTGGTATTTCACACCAGCGTAGTGTCGTTTGCAATGTCGTCATATCATTTAGCACCTCAGTCTGTGGAGAATAAGTGTCATAATAATAATACGCCTGCTGCAATCTCTCTCTCATTTGTTTTTTTGGGGGCAAATTACTGAATTTGATCTGCGCTGCACCTGGAGCGAGGGAGGCACTCCTCGGGAAGATGGCTAACAGATGCAGCTATCCAAGTGCTGGTACGCATTGCCAAAAAGGACTCAATCAAAGGCTGTGGCAAATGTTTTAAAAAATAAATGTTTTTAAATATTTGTCATTGGATTCAAGAGCACTTGTACTGTACGTGAAGGGGTTTGCTTGTACAAACAAACCCGCGGAGAATTATCACCTAATCCTGCAGCTCCCCGCAGTTCTGCAGAGCGTGTGAGTGCTGTTCAGTGTTGGTTTTCCGGCTCGCAACTTCTCTGTTTTGGCTCAGTCTCACTGCTCTCATCAACCTCATTTCTAGCAGCAGGCAGCTGTTCCCGGCACAAAAAAAACAAAGAGAAAGAAAAAACAAACTTTAAAAACCCACCGTACACTTCGTGCCTGGAACCAAATGGCACAAAAACAAGGTTAGAGACAAGCTGGTGAACATAGTGGAGTGTGTAGCAGCTAAAGAGCCAGGAGTTAGTTAGAGTTAGTGGAAGCCAAGAAGAGTTAACATGAATGTGAATATTGTGCTTGTGGAAAGATGACTCCAATAAAAAAAGAAAATGTAGTCGCTGTAGTTTCAGCAAGCTACTTCAAATAGACTTCTGTTTGTAGGTGTCGCTAACTAAAGATTATATCAAGCGAGCGTACATTTTTTTTGTGAAATTGAGGATGTTTTTTAAATGTTGCTGTTGATATATCAGCCTTTTCTAATGTAATACCTCAAAATACACATCAAAAATGCGATGATAGACTTTTTCAGGTCTTTCAGATAAGTTACACTAACTAGCTGCTGCCTGTAGCGTCATACGTAAGTGAATTAGCACATTTCCAAAATGTCAAGCTGTTCAATAAGCCAAGGGAATATTTCTAACTGACGTAATACTTTATTTTACATTGATTAATGGAGGCATTTTGCATTTTATTCTTATTTAAGTTTCATTCATGCATCTGCTCATTTCATGGAATTTGACCTTGATTGCCCCAACACCTGTGTGACATCCTGGCTTTACTTCCACCCCTCCTCCTGCAGGTCAGCGAGACAGCGAGACTGACTGACTTGGCTACAAATTGGTCTCTGGGTTTAAGAGTCTTGTCTCTTGCCTGGAGAGAGCAACTGTCAGTGTCATGTTCTGAGCTTTCACAACCTTCAAACCTAATTAGAGGGAGGAAATAGCAGTTTCTCTTCATCTCTCTCCATGGCTTTTCCATTTAAGACTGTGCCTGGACCACAGAGCACCGGGGATTATGCTGTCGTGTCATGTAGGCCGGGCCCTCGGATCTACACGCATGCAGATATGAACTCTTTAATATTTCATTCCACAGGTCGGGCTGCTCGTCTGTACTGGAAGAATACCTTCTCGCAAAAAAAAGAAAGTCTTTGGAGACTGCTGTCAGACAGGATAACAACAGAATAATTCATGGCCTTGTTTTCCCTACATTTGACTGTCTCGCTACCTTTTTCCCTTCACAGGCTTTTATCAATTTCACTCTTGCTCTTGCCGTTTCTCTTACGTATTTTTTTTCCGTCTCCTCACCATCTGCATCTGTTTCCCTCTTTTGTAAACATCCTCTTCCTCTTTATCACGCCAGCTCCCTCCTCACTTTTTAGCCTCTTTGTCCTTTTCTTTTCTGTCACTGCCGTTCACCTGTTCTGTGTCAGGTGAGAAGACCGTTGGAAGTGGGAGTCTCTGACAGCTGCTGGAGTGTTTGCCGAGTGGACATCTCGCCTGGCCTCTCGTCAGCTGTCTGCTCTGCCGCGTGACCGGGGTGACGGGGTCACGGCATGCTTTGCCGAGACATGCTTTTGATGTTGTTGTGTCTATCACAGCATCCTCAGCGGGGGCCACCTTCACACTACATGCTGTTAGAGCCAGCGTGCTTTGCACCTGTCACTGCGTCACATTGGACTTCAACGGCAATTTAGAGCACGACATTGCATCAGCAATATGGCACAAATTTGTCCTATTGGCAGCGTAATAGAAATCTTTGTGTTGTGTCTTTTGCTGCTTCACTTATAACCGTGATTGTCGAGTGTCTGAAGAGAGAGAAGCGACAGAGAGAGAAGGAAATATCAGAGTGCACTCACAGAAAGAGACAAGGAAAGTCACACTCTCCTAGGTGTGAACAGTAACTGGACTTCGACTCTGTGCTTAAGCATTGTTATTTAAAGAGTCCAGTGATGCACTGTGGCATCCCTAACGGCCTGTTTGATGTTAATCCACTGGAATGAGCAGGAAAAATAGGAAAATTGAACCGTGTTGCATATTGCATTGAGCTTGACATGTGTCTCTAAAGTGGCAACAATGGATTATAATTACCACGAAGGGCCAAATGCATGCTTGCATTATGGATGGGAGAATAGCCAGTTACGTGATCCTCTTATCATCGCTCCCTGATGGCAGCTTTTCTTCTTCTCTTGTCCTTTCTCAGTAGATTTTTCATTAAAGAAAAATGTCGCCAGGTCAGTGGATGGAGGACATCCACTGTCCTACCAACATGTCTGCGACTGTATGTTCTAGTTCATCTCTGTTGTTTATCTCCGTTTCAGTTCTGCTCTTGTCAGCTGGCGGTAATGGCCCTCACCAATGGGGCTGCTTCAGAGGCAGATTAAATGCACACAGACAAACGAGGAGGGCTCACTCTACACAAACACACTGAATCGACAACAGGGACACAGGATAATGCTCTCTGTGTGTCTCTCGCACATGAATGCCTGTCCGCAGCCCCACTGTGGAGCTTCTGCTGCCTGGCAGGGCGGAAAGTCTCTGACAGTTTCAGTGGTTTAGACTGTCCGGGGCTCAATACGCCGACTGGTTACCTCAACCTGCTTTTACCTCGTCAGACATGTTGACAACATCTGCGGCCGGACGTGGGAGATTGCATGCTTTCAGCGTGTGGAAAAAAACAAGCAGAATGAGAACAGCGGGTTGTACGAGGACAAGGATCTCAGCCTGACAATGCCTCATCTCCTCAAAGACATGCACCATTAGAGGTGAAACAACAGGGGCTCCTTTCTGATCTCCTTGGAACAAATGTTAACCCCAAGAGTTTGGGCCATTAGGAGCTAAGCTATTTGTCAAATTGAATTCAAATGAGATTAATCTGTATTTTCTCTGCTAATGCATAAATGTTCTAATGATGTTTTTCATTGTGGCATCTCTCTCGTGGCTCATTGTGGCGTGGAGTGCATTGATGGAGTGTTAATTTACGACCTTTATAATGGTGTTGATAGCGGCCACTGTAGCTCGGATATGAAACATCCACTGCTCCAAATAAACCTGGCATGACTTTTATTTTGTTTATTTCTCAACTCCACGAGGACCTTCTCTCAGGTTAAGGTGTAAATTAAATAGTGCACCTCCATCCGTGAGTCAAACTGAGAGAGCGAAACACTCCCTTGTCTTCATAATTGTTCATCGTGGAGCCCTGTAACACCTGCATAATTAGTTAGCTGTGCAACTCAACAACAACACACAAAGCGTCTGTGGTGCTCACACACCCACAAACATGGTGGTGTGTGTGCACACAGACTCAAGAGACAGTAGCACATGCATGCTACATGCAGCTAATATATAAGAAAAGACATACAGGATGGTAAGATTAGCATTTTTCTGTCGATGCTACAGTTTTGAGGACCTGGGCTGACTTTTAGTTATTCTTCACCACCTGATTTCTCTTGTTCTAAATAGTTCAGCGTTTTCTTCACCTGCCTCTGAGCTTTCATGGTTCTGGCTCTTGGGCTTTGTGAAAGCTGCTGCTTAGAGATTGTTTGCAGCCGCAGGCACTTCCAGCTCAGTTCCAGGGGAAAGGAAAAGCAATTCCATGCTTGGGCCACAGTGAATCCGTCTCTGTCAGTTCCGCTTCTTGATGCCCTCAAATCACATTCCCCCACCCTGCCGCTCTCCCATCAGCCCTTGCTGTTCTGTGATCAGGGAGTGAAGGAGCATCAGCCTCGAAGTGAAATGAGGATGCGCTTTACATGCTCCCTTACCATACCATCCTCCTTGATGTCATTCACTTCTGTTCCCTGGCACTTGCAATTTCCCGCTCTGCAATGAAACTCCATACTTCACGCAGGAGTAGTCACAGTCACCAGCTATGATATACCTTCTCCTCTGTCTATCAAGGTACACGAGGCTAGTTGTTATTCTGTGATAAAACACAAATCAAACCACTTTTAGTGCCTCGAATGCAGATTCAGTCTCTAAAAAATGCAGCTCGGGCTAATATTTCACATACAGAACTGTTTTAACTCTCATATCGCATTAAAAATAAATTATGTAGAATCAAGCTTATAAAATGTGCATGCTGGTGTCTGCCATGTTTGCCTTAAACCAAAAAAATAAATTCCATTTGAGTTTTATGCTTGTCTTTTGAGAGATGAACAGCTTTTGGAGTCTTTTGCCAAGATTCTGTTTTTCAAAACTATTAATACTTCGCCTGTGGCACTTTATATAACAGATGATGTATGAATAGCGCTCTCTTTACAAGTACTTAATCAGTTTCGTGAGGTCAACATTTTGTTTTTTTCTCAGTGGTTACAGAATATTTTCAGCTGCAGTGATTCCACACTTCTTTCAGTTACTGATGTCAGTTGATCCAGAAAGATGCAGGTGTGAGTGTGCTTGCCCTACCATCCTGACACTCTTATTAAAGGTGCAATATGTAAGAACTGGGCACCTGTTGAACTCATACATAGCTGCTAAATGCTGCTAATTGTGGCTGCAGTTAGCTAGTAAGTGCAGTTGACCGTGCAGCTAGCTAGCGTGTCAGCTGACTCTGCCTAGACCATGAGCCCCTCACCGGGGGAGTGTTAATGGTGTTTTCTATCACTTCTTGAGGTACAAAATGGCTCGAGGCTAGCTGGGTAGCATGCTAACTGCACTAGATTTCTCTGCAACATGAACATAGATGTGTTTGATATAATGTATATATGTATTTTATAACTACAATTCTTACATAAAGCATCTTAAAGGGGCAATATGTGAGAATTTAGTTGAAATTAACAGAATGTGAATGAATAGCAGTTTTGGCATTGTAATTCCTACATATTGTGTTTCAGAGATATGAAGTTAGCATGATCACCAGCAATCCCCGTCTCGTCCCGATCTAAAGCCCCTGTGCTAGCGGTGTGAACCCTAACACCCCCAGTCTGAGCCGCTATCTGCATGGCTAACTGGGCTATCAAGCAACTAAGGACAGCTACAGTCGGTAGCAGTTAGCGGTTACCCTGGTGATATGCTGCTCCCTATTTGTTTTCGGAGTATGAATTTGACAGATGCCAGTTCTTACGTATTGCACCTTTAACTATGCAGAGCTGATTGCTGTGCAGTACATCCTTATTCCGGTACGGGCAGGAATTCAAACTCATCCAGGAGTTTTATTTCTCCCTTTTCACATTTCAGCCTCAAACTTGTGCGTTTATCATCACTCCTTTGCCTTGTGACTAAATTTGTTGCTTTGCCTTTGTAGAAAACAGTGACACATAATTTTTGAAAGTGATGAAGGCACACAGGATGATTGATGGCAGCATATTGGATAGGAAAATAACGTTCTGGACCGTTAATTTTACCAAGTCAAGGAAGCAGCCTCAGACTGTCAACACAGGAAATGAGTAGGATTTATCTCTGGCCTGGTGTCTGGGTAGTTCTCCTGCGCTGGATGCATTTATAGGGGACCACAGTGATGGGCTTGAAATGCTGTGTGTGTGCTTCACATTGTACTAGAACAAGGCAGACGGAGAATTTGAAAGAGGACATTATCTGACGCCTATTATTGCTGTTGTTGTTAACAAGGTTGTTAGGGCAGTGAATATAAATATGTAAAATGTGACAAACTCATGTGAAGGTAATCTTTTGCATTTTTTCGCAAAAGCAGTACACGGCACGCCAGCCTCAGTTGTCAGTTAATCTACCCCCTCCTGATGTGAGTCATGTTTTCTGTGAACATTGTTCCCCACCATTTCCTTTTGTCAGCACCAACAGGTTATCATGCTGTGCAGTGCCAACGACAAAAGCTTTGCAATAATGGAATTCCCACACAGGTATAGATGTGGCATTTAAGATGCACTGCAGAGCTCTACTGCAGCCAGTGGTCAATGCTACAAGGTTAGCGCAACCACGTTTAATGTGTAAACGAGCGGACAAAGTGGTAAAGTAGATATATGTCTGTATGCAGCAATAATATTTCACACAGGTGGTGTAAACAAAAAATGGATATGCCAATGCTGTGAGAGAGATGTAGCTCCAAAGTCTTGAAATATGTTTGCACTGTACAGAGACAAGTTCTCATATTTCTTCAGAATTTATGCTCGGAAAATGCTAATGTGACTGCTAAACCCCATTTTAAAACAATCCGCTCACACTACAAGCAGAGCAACACGGTGGGTCCGTCTGCCAGGAACACAAAGGCAACACACTCCATCAAAAGCCTTCATTTTTAGTGTTGTTAAAACCAAAAACATGAGCTGCAAACATTAGCACGTTCAGTTAACAAGCTTAGACTAACTTTAATAACTGCGTTAAGCTAATCCAGCATTACTTCAGAGGTCAAGGAGCGTTTTTGCTCACTAACCACATTATATTGTGAGTTAAGAGGTTATGTTAGTGGTTTACAATAGCACAATGACTGCGAACTTTTCCCGCTGTGTTGGAGCTGGTAGCCTGGACGCTGCTATACCAGAATAAAGGCTGCTAAAGGTGTAAGCAGCTCTCGCTCTATTGGATTTGAGGACGTTTATACTCAAGCAACTCTTTGCAAACCCATTACCCAATGTTATATATGGCAAACAAATGGGTTAGTAATCTTTCTCTTGAAATAATACAAAGGCTGCAGCAAACTGCAATTTAGGAAACACGTTGTTTCTTATTCTTTGTCTTTGTATATCTTTTGAGGATTCTGACCTTTTTCGCCTCAGTATATTATCATTTATGCAGCCATCAAGTCTTTTATAGCTTACAGGAACAAGTCAGCTGGAGGAAAAATCACCTGGAGATTTTAAACCAACTCACGGAGCTAACATTAGCTTGGTCCACTAGCTACAGCTTCTCATTGCAGTGTTCATTTCAGTGAATTTGAATTTTGAGTGGTAGTAGTGCTACTATTATGACTGAAAGCTAAATTATGTGCTGTGCCACAATGGAAAAGATGACAGGTGTAGCAGGAGGAGGGGCGCCTAGCGAATGCTCGATTGATGATACTTATACACTGTAGCACTGGCTTCTGAGGTCAGAGCTGTTGATCAGTGCCTGAGAAAAACATAAAATGCATTTTGAGTTTTTATAAACTTGCACAGCACTTAATCATACAGTTACTATTTAGACATTTGACAGACAGATGTGATTGTCCACATCTATTTTCAAAATGAAGAAAACATCAATAAAATGTATTTTCTGTATATACAGTATCATTTTCAGTAGATGTTGAGCTCTTACATACCATAAAAACATGTATTGAAGTAGCTCTTCAGGTTCTGGAGGTATCATAGCATCACGGTCAGGGATTTCTAACTGTTTCAGATGTGATCGGGTTCCAGGGGAGCAGAAAAGACCTGATGTGAGCTGACACACATATTTTCCCTCTGACACTTCTGTCTCCTCTCGCATAAGTCACTGTCAATGACCCCTGAGTCAGGAGAGAGGTGTGAGGGAATCATGCACCCTCTCGCAGAGATGCCGATAAATCTTGCTGTAAGGTGTGACAGCACCAGTTTTCTCCTCAGGGCGAAGTACTGGTGGGCGCAATGCTTTCATGATGCTGATGTTTTTTTTAGAGTGTAATCTTAAACTGCTTTCACACATACTGTAGATTCTGAAAAATTTCCAGGTTAATTTATCCCATTAACTTTGGGATTTTTGCCAGTCACACATCAGGTCTGCCGGGTGCAAATTTGGTGTGAACTGCTTCCACTCGACACGAGCATTGACGTGCACTTGGATGCTCAGACTTGCACTGCAGACTGTTGCATTCATATAATGTATACAGCAGAGGTCTCCTGTGAGGTCTCTCACTTATGCTGCCTTAAATGCAGACTTTGTTACAGAACTAAAATGTTGTTTTCTTATTTTGGCCTTTTACAAATCTACATACAGTAATGACACTGAACATTAAATGTAGGTATCCCTTCTTTAACATTTAGTATTTCTAATTTGAATTCACTGCACATCAGGGAAATAGCAACAATTAATACATTACAGGATACACTGGTGATGATGGTGAAAGTTATCCTCAGGTTTTTGGAAAATAAAACAACTTAATTATATCTTATGAACTTGTTGTTGTTGTCCCTTTTCATCAGAAAATATTGTATTGATTAATCTAATATAAAGAACACGTATCACACAGTATGATTCAGGTTTAATATGAGCACTATGTACTCTTTATGGCACACATCCTCACAAGTCATTCAGTGTGTAACAACTGTTACCTGTTAGCTGATGTTATAATTACTGTATGTTAATAATGTGTAAACGTATGGCTAATCACAGAAGTGTACACTAAACATAAGGACTTAGCATCCTTTGCTCACACTGTTGAATATAAAAATTCAGAGTCATAGACTGAGGATTGCTTCTGACAGTCAATGCTGTCTTATAAAAATCCAAATGCTAACCACATTGAAAATGTATTCATGTAGCTTCTCACCTCTGCACACAACTATTATTATCAAATGCCTCTCTTTACCTGCAGAAGAGGAATGAATTATGAGCACATGTTGAAGGCCAAAGAGTAGGTGTGTTTTGGCTGTCTGGATGTATAGGGTACAGCGGGTGGTTCCTTTTTACTCTGAACAGACAACATCGCTGCTCTGATCCATTTACTATTAACACCCTGTCAATCACGCAGACTCCTCATTTCAGAGAAAAAAAATATAAAGAGATGGTCTGAATCGTTGCTTTGAGTCTGGGGGCTTGAACTCAATCTGTGCTGCAGAAAAGCAGCGCCTCCACACAGGCCACGATGGAGGGACATTGTAGAGTCCTGGCATAGTAGATTGCTACAGAGTTACACTGTTATCCCCGGGGGAGGAGGTTGAACAACAGGAAACCTTGTTTGTAATTTCAGACTAGACATGACAAAAGAGTGGCAAGCGAAAGGTGTCCATTGTGCCCTCGAAAGAAAAGTGTAGTATTTAACCTTTTGGAGTGTTTCAAAGGCACAACAAGGCTTCACGGTGAAGCAAAAAGATTCAGTTCCAAGCAAAAGCAAAAGGAGTGAGTTTCACTATTTAAAATATACATTTAATTGAGTCGGGATGAAATTATAATTGTATCACTGCACAGACTACATCCACAGGCCTCTGGGGAAGCTGATGGCCTGTATCTGCCACAAACAATAACGTCACAGTTTGATATAGGAGGCAAGTGATAGAGGCAGCTAATGATCCAACTAAAAGATCTTGTTAGGAGGTTGTAGCGTGATGGAACATGCTATAATCATGTTAATTGCATTGGTGTTGGTTTCAGAACAATACTTTTTGTTATAAGGCGGGCGGGGGGGCGAAAATGTGATTTTGGACTGCAAGAAATTTCAGGACTTAAAGTAATTCAAACTATCCATTAACATTATGATCACTTGTGTTATTGGACTGTAGGGAAATGTTTGCACTTTTAACTTTAATTATACACGAAATGCATTGAAAAACACATGAATCTGGTATTGCCTCCTTTCACCACCTCTGTCTGTTGCTTCAGACATAAACTTGTATCCAGAGTAACAGTATTTATCAATCAATCAATTCATGATGGCTCTGTTGTATTCAGGTGTCTCAGTAGGCCATTCTGGGCCAATATATGCAATACCATGAATTAATGTTATCAGACAGTTTGTGCTTTTCCTGGTCTGAAATGGCAAGATGTGAAAAAAGGACCTATATTTGGGTGAGTGTGTGTTTTACAGTGGTGGTCATTGTTTAACATCTACTGTATTTATCACCCTGATACATCATATATACTGTACATTGTAGTAAAAGAAAAGTAACTCAATCAAATAATACAATGGTTTTTGTCTTATTAAACTAATGTAGATTCGTTGTCCTAATAATTAAGGCTCAAGCGGTTTTAATGAACTGAAAAGAGGCACTTAGCACCACACGGTGCATTGACAGGGGAGCTTTTAGCTTTACTCATGCATCATCTCTCAGCACGAACGGTGAATGCGCTTTTGTATTTTTTTTTCAGGAATTTGAAGGGAAATTAACATTAATGCTTTCATTTCAGCCCAACTACCATGATAATTTATTATTTTGATCTTGCTTTAATTGGTTATTATTGCGACAAAGATTGAATTTATTCTTCTATTCAAGAATAGTGTGGGTTTGGGTTTAAGTTGTCGAGGCATCCGATTCAAATCCCATTAAGGAGTCCTGAGAAGCAATGGGCTGCCGCAATGTGTTTACCACTACTTTTATCATTTAGAAAGGAAAAATCCTTTGCAATCTTAGTGTTTTTTTATTGAAAGGGAGACAGAGGAAGACAGTTATTGTCTAAACCGACCTCCCCAAAAACACAGCTGCAGCCAAGCAGCTTATAACCACCCAAATTTGTGATCGTTAGGTGCCGACCTCTTACAGCTGCAGAAATGATGACCTAGCATAGATAATGACGAGTCCATGTAGGACTTTTTACCGAGGAGGCTGTTTAAACCAAAAGTCAATGTTAACCTATTTCACCTGGGTACGCGAGTCAACTTACATAACGTACGTAATGTAACTTTTTTACTTTAACTTATCATTTTGGAGCAAGTACCAATTGCACTATGTAGCCCTAACCCTAACCCCATGTAGTGGCTGTAGAAAAAAGACACCATCTGCTTATAAATTGGTTTCCTGTAAGCCTCGCTTTCACTATTTTAGAATTACTGCACAAATGAAGCTCGTCTGCCATTGCACAAGAGACATTGTTTTCCCTGGTCACTATCCCGAAGCAACAGTGGCACAACTGGAATAAATGTGGAAACTCTTCACTGCAAAAGAAAAAGAACCTTGCTACTGGAGGAGGGAGAGATGGTGAAGAGGGAGAGCGAGAGAAACTGAGGTAAAACACGATGAACAGCTGGGCATTCACTCAATGGAAAGCTCCGGTGTTGTGTCAAAGTCTGTTCCCTCGCTGATAAGTGTTTCCTCTCACCACTGGGTCTTGAGATGGTTAAAAACCTAGATCAGAAAGCAGCAAAACCTGCAAGACCAGATGTTTCAATGTAGTTTCGGCACCGTTTCTCACTGGTACTGTCCAACGGCGATATGCGTCATTATGGAAGTCATTGTCAACTGACCTCTATCATTTAGGTATTAGGACATGTTACATTTGTCACAGAAAATAAATAAATAAATAAATGAATAAAATGAAAAACTTCTAGTGCGATTAATCCGACTTCATCAGGGAAAAATGGCGTAGGACTAAAGGCACAAAGATTTGCTCCAGTCTGTGCTCACAGGCTAAAACCACCAGCAAAGCCTTTGTACATTGGCAACACAAAGATATTCTGTTTTTTACATGTGTAGTGCCCCACAAAATGACAATATAAACAAAGATGGATGACGTCGATATCAAAGGCACCGGTTATTATAATTTTGCATAAAAACATCATCAATCTTAGAGGTATTGAAGTTTATTTCCATTTATTTTCCAATTTTCAGCCCATGTTTTTGGCAGTTTTAGTTCATCCTGAAGCTCTAATAATTCAGCACTTTTGATTGATTTTACCTCCACACAAGATGTAATCAGTTCTGAATCAGTTCAGTATATTACAACCATGCAATAACAATATAATTAACCTTGCTCCATCCTCATAGAGTTCAGCAGTGCGGCTGACAGCCTGATGCAGTGGTGATGTGACCGGGACTTTACAAATGGAGAGATAATTAAAAGGGGATAGATCTCCGACCTGAGCGTCTGTAATGACCCTTCACCAAAGACATAAACAACTCTTGTTATGACTGTGCCAACAAAATCTCCACCGGGTATAATTAACAGGACCAGTATAAATGTTAAAATCCATTGATCTTCGAGTTTTACCACCCACAGCTGGCTGTTCTTGTGTACCCTGCAGGCTCAAGCTTTTAGTCTTCTGACTGAAGAATCATTTTATAAAATTGCGATTGAGACGTCTCTCTAAACATCAAAGCGTGGTCAGGTCAGAAATTTTGATCAAATTGAGAAACAGGTTTTTAAACAAATAGTCAGGGATATCTTCTGGGATGTTATCCAGCGCCTTTGGTTTTCCACCTGAGCTGAAGTTGAAGTCCTTGAGACGATGTTGCTGCTCCATCTGCTTCGGATGCTTTGGGAAGAGAGTCTATCCATCTGTTGGATCTGAGTTTCCTCATCCTCAAGCAGCCTGGTCTTTTCTGGTGTTGAGTACCCAGGTGTTCAGAGTCATTTTAAAAGGATAAGTGGCTCAAAGTATGGACTACATACATTTTAAAAAAGCTTTGATTCTTAAAGCATATGCTCACTCTATTCCTCAGTGTGTTGCAGAATTAAACCCATGCTGTAGAAATATGGACTAAAAAAAACCTTGAAGAAACAGGATATTTTCCCTCTTTTTGACAGCAATCAGGTGCACATTTCTCAACAGCAAATGGAGCTGACAGAGAATACAGGTACAGTGATTTTGGCTCAACCACTCTCTGAAGCACAGCTGAAAGACAGTCTTTTGAGAAGAACTGTTTTGGAAAAGGGTAAGTGGTCTGACGAGAAGTGTGTGTGAGAGACAGACCAGCCTGTAATCTCGCCTGGTCCTCTGCTATAGGTGTGAGAGTGATCATTTTACTCAACATGTGCCCTCATCCATCTAGCACACACTCGTAACCATAACTAACTGAGCTATGTTACAATATAATATTTAGGGTTGAGTGAGTACTTTTTTCGAGTACACATCTGAGTAAAATGTGTCTATCTGTACTCGTGATAAAGATTAATCCTCATCGGGTAGCTGACTGAAGTTTAGTCATTAAAGTTCATGAAAACCCAGTTCTGTAAATACTGCTCTTACTCTTGTGATCAAAAACATTTATCCACAGTTAAATTCTGAGGCTGTTCTGTAAATACTTTTTTCTAATGAATAGTAAATGTAACAGCTTCTGATCAACCCAGTTAGTCCCGCCATTTACGAGTACGGCTAAGGATACAGTTAATTTACCTGGTTGAATCAAGCCCCGAGGATGAGCACCATGCTTTGAAGCCAATTTATATCGCGTTCAACCATGTAATCACAACGTCATGCGATGCACTGGGGCCCAAAAAGACTTTTCCTATAAGCTTATATTGTGTGAGAATGGCTGTAAAATCTCACAATCCCCTGGTCTGCTTGGTCCAATAACATTTGGAAAGTCTAGAAGAGACGCAAAAATCTATAATTTTATCCCTATTTAAGTTACCCGCGGGCTAAACCAGAAGCAGGTGCACACACTCTACGGGCCGCACAATGCTGAGGATCTGGGTAATTCTTATAACCAGGAAGTTGAATGTTTTTGACATCATGTGCCACTGAGGAGTTTTAAAAGGAACGAACGGGGCTCCACCTCTGACGCTGTATTCATACTTTCATGGGTTGAACAGACAGATAGTGGTGCACTCACTATTTACCATCCCATATAATATTAACATCATATGATGTCGTGGCTTGTTGTAGAAATACGTCAAAATTTCGGATATGAAGATGAAGCTACCGCCATCATTTATGCTTTGTTAACCTACTAACAACAATACTGCTGGTGAAGATGTTCTATGTGCTTGTTTAATCAAAAAACCTTATGTTTAAACGACCAGTGCTAAGCTAAGCTGACCACCTGCTGGCTGTAGCTCCACATTGACAGACATAAGAGTTCTCACCTAACGCTTGGCCGGCAAGCATAAACAGGATCATAAACAATGTAGTTTTATCCAGTGTGCTCCAGTAACCTAACATTCTGCTAAATGCTTGGGAGCTCGAGAGCAGCTGGCAGCTGACCTGAAGCTGCCTGGTTAAGTATCAGGAGGAACTCTGCCCAGTTACTGTATTTTATCACCATGTTAGGTGCTTGTGGCTCAGCGCCGCAGGGCTGCTCGACTGTGAAGGCAAGTACGACAGACTCGGCTCTATCAGATGAGATGACCAACCTGTTCAGGGGCCAATGTCTCAGTCACAGCATGCTGTTGGTCCGTAGCCCATGTCCAGAGAGCCTCTGCTAGACTGCTAGAGGGCATGCAACAATCCTCTAACACCTGTCACAGCCAGAAAATTGTCCTTCACAGCAGCAGGATGAGCAAGCAGCCTAGAGGTTTGAAACAATATCACAAGTCCAATGATTTTATTTATAGCTTTAATACAAGGATGAGTTCTTCCTCTCAGTCTCCTCCCTGGGGCTTATGGGGTCGACCGACAGTGTCATAAAATGTTCTGGCAAATGACATTCCCAGAGACAATGACCCATGGCCTTAAAACTACACAACGAGCATAAAAGGGACCTTTACTTTGCACTGTGCCTATACGAGTACTGTGTAAATAGTGAAACTTGAGTAAGCGTGTGTGTGTGTGTGTGTGTGTGTGCGTTCCCCTGTACAGATGCATTCTGTGCATGTGCACCTCCTTCATGCCTGAGTGCCTCCCACTTAAGTTTTCGCGGGACGCTGTTTCAAGGGTGAAATGATACATTTTTAGAGATAAATCGGCGAATACATGCAGAAAAAAATAACAATGCACCGTCTTCTTTGTCAGCCTGGCCGATCCACACCCTCCTGTTGCCTTTCAACGCCAGCTTAGAGATTCAGATCTTTCCTACACACAGCGGGATGACAGTGCTGAGAAATTTAATCTCTCAAAGCAGCAAAGGTTAAGATGAAGAAGATGCAAAAAACATACCGATTGCGGTGTCTTTCACACCAAAAGGTGCCACACAACGTTCGACCCTATGTACCACCCTGTCCCAAGGGAGAGACATGTCAAACTGTTGGCTGTATTTAGCCAGTCTGTCTCTCTGGACTCAGACCCAGTCATCCATATCTGTGTTTATTCATGCCTTTCAGTGTCTCTGTGACTAATACCCTTCCTCCAAGAGGTTGTAGGGATGTGCGTGAGTATGAGTTCTTGTGGGAATTTCAATATCATTTTTTATTCATCTGTGTCTGCTGTCAATATACAGCATGTGAGTCCGGCAGCATGTGGAAGATTAAAGCCACAAATTCTCCCTCACGGCAGCAGCCGAACCTGACGAGCAGCAACATGACCTAATGACCATCTGTAATGATACATAATCACAAGGCCTGAGGGCTTTGACATTTCTGAGTAGTAAATTTGCAGTAAAGGGAAGAAAAGAAGAAGAGAAGCTTTTTGTGTCCATTAAATACTTTGGAGTGGCGAGAACTGAGTGCAGACTGAAAAGGAGGTTTCTCCTACAGTACAAGGTGAATGTACAACTGTGCTCCGATTCAGAGTTACTGAAGTCAGTGAAGGTAGCACAGTGATGGAGGCACCTGGGTGGTACAGGGGAAAAAAAGCACTACAAAGACCTGAGTTCAATGCCCAGCAGCTGTGTTTGGCCCCATTGAATAAAACCGGTAGTGCTCCCGGGTGGGAAGCTGTTGAGGGATCATGTCCTTGTACTTTAGCCGCTATAATGTACTCATATAGTCTACTGCCCCAGCCCCCTGAGCTTTTGTACCCCAAAATGTGCAGTTCCACCTTTTTCATTTCTTTTTGCCGGTTCTTGTCAACTTTTACAGAGGAGCGATAGAAAGCATCCTGACTGGAAACATCACAAACTGGAATGGTTCGTGCCCAGGACAGGAAGGCTCTCGCTACCCACCTACAGAGCACCAGTGATAGATGTACACTTGACCCCCCCGAGGTCCAGTTCGTTTGATTAGTGTGAACACAAGTGTACCGTGCTCGGGCACAGTTCCAGTTGAAAAGCTGGTCTCGAATACAGTGTCATGTCGGGTACTGTTTGCGTCAGTGGGAAAGCAACTGTACCAAAACACGGAAGTGGATGCTATGATTGCTGTACTATGTGTTGATGCTGCAAGTGTTTGCTTCTTCTTCTTTGTGTAAATTGGCAGATCGCAAACCAACTAGGCGCATATCGCTACCTACTGTATCAGACTGTGTACATAAGCATAACAAAATAATCATCCCTAATGTAAAAACACCCTCAAACACAACAGCCACCCCAGCCACAGTTATCTGCTGCCGTACCACCAGACTACAGAGCGGCTGCTTTCCTCAGGCTGTGAGACTCTTCAATTCTTCCTCTATACCTCTATACTATGGCACTCCATGGCACTCCATTGTATATATTCCTGTTATGTAGCATAAAGGGACTAGCAAAAAGAATATATACGAGGTAGGAAGAAGGGAAACATATCAGGAAACAGGAAAGTATGATGGCAAATGAGAGGGGGAGAACAAAAGGAAAATGAAGAGGTAAAGCGGGAACAAGGAAAGGGTTGAAGGAGACTAATGAAGGAAAACAACTAAGGAGGTATCAAGGCAGGTATGGCTACAGCTGTGTAGCAGTGTAATTGTTTGACTTTCTATTTTTCTTCGTTTGTATGCTTTTAAGTGTTACTGCAGTGCCACCATTACATTATATATAAAGAGTATATATCAGGGGCCGTTGCCACAAAACTGTTTTGAAAAAATCATTGAATCAATTTTTGTACTATTAGCTTTTCGTTATATTCAAAAGTGTGATCTCGGGCCAAACATTTCATTAAATTACAAAATGCACCAACAATCACGATTGTTATATATATATCCAGATAAAAGTATCACACCACCAAGATCTTCTCTGTTAAAGATCACCCTTAAATTGTACTGCCCACATTTCCAATGCTTCCTATGCCGAAACATACATATGTGCTCAGTTAATTTATATATAATTCGTGTGCATATGGTAAAGTAGACATTACGCATATACTCTACTCTGGAGAAAAACAGGTGTATCTGTGCAATGATTGAACAGCAAATGAGATCTTCTGAGATTTGCAATGAAACCCAACAGCCACATGGTCTTCAGTAGTTTCTATCAGCTTCATTAAAATCCCCACCAGTTGCTGAAAACCCATAGGACGGTCTTATCCCACTCTTCACAGATAGTGGCGCTGAAAACTTCTCTGAAAATGTTTCAATATTTTCATGCGAGTATACGCAAGAAGAGGCCATACACATCTTTCTTTCTCCGTATTCCTGTATCATTTACTTTTATAACGGCACCGGATATGTAGCAATTCCTTTTGAATTATTCATGTCACTTGTCCTCAAGCCAAATTTATGTTTGAGCTAGACTCTGGAGAATGCCAGAATTATAGATATTTACTGTGTTAGGTGAGCTGCTTAGAGGATTTTTTTTTTAGCAGCAGAGCAGGAGAGCCTAAATGAGATGGTAAGATGGAGATTTCTTTTTCAAGTGGTAGGAACAAACGGGGGATAACACGAGAGCCATAGCAAGACTAGGAATGCCACAGATGTCTGGTGACAGAGCTGCTGTCAGCAGCCACTAACAGGTCATGACTCAGTTTGACTAGGAGTGTCTTAGTACAGTGGTCTGAAGCCAGGTCTGAGGATGTTGTATTCATTGAAATCATATTTTGCAAACTGAAGCACATGGTGTCTTTTTCCTCTCTCCTCCTCCCTCCGTCTTTCTTTTTGTCCTCCCCTCTCCAAAGTGAGACACCAGTGGATGGCTTTCGATCCTTGTGGGAGTGCTTTACATAAACAGCCGGAGCTGGTGGAGAGCACTCTGGATTGAGCGCTCAGCTCTTTCAATTTCTGCGTTATAATAGCTTTCACAAACATCATCAGAAATCCTCTACTGGCAATAATGGACCTCTATTCAATTGCTGGCTCGCACTTATCCCACCAAGTGACATTGCCTGGTCTTTTGGACATCCTAGATAATACTATCTCCTCTGCCCATGCAATCATTATATTTCTACAGCACACACTGTGAATGATCAGTAAATACACACATGCAATTTTCAGGCAGGATGCAAGTAGGCAAAGACCTGCTCAAGTACAGTAATTATGTGCAGTCACACAATTACATGAGTGCACACACACACACACACACACACACACACACACACACAGACACACACCTCGTACTCTGCAGTATATTTGTGAGGATAATGAACAGTGGACAGAAAAGGGAGCTTTTTTCAGGGGGTCAGGTTATCATCTGAGGCTGATTAATTTACTACCTTCCACCAAAGGTAGAAACTCAGGTGAATACATAGAAAATATTTTGCACGATTTCTTTCTGTTCTCTACAAGAGGTAATAGTCTTTGATGATTCCTGTGGTGGCTTTTAGAATTTAAATTCAGCCATTGTAATCAGTGCTATACTGAAAATGAAAATAGAAGTTGGTGTATTGCAAAATCGGGATAACAATGTAGAGGAGAGCAAATAAAACGAAAAATTAAACCGTTCCACTGCCTCGGAGTCACTTCTCAGTTCGATCTGAGTTAATTTGCATGTTTTAATGTGACTTTTAAGAGAATAAATATCACAAACCTCTTTTTAAGAAAATAAAGGCAATAAAATACACACTTAAAGTGGCTCTATGTAACAATTTGTAGTCATTTATATATACATGTAAGCAGATTGTAACGTGACGTGAAAAATGAGACCGTCCTCGTCTCTCTTGCCTGTCAAAGCCTGTGGACGAATTGTTTAACGCTGCTGGTCTGTGAATTTCTTTGTGAAGGACTCGAGTCGGATTTTTCCGCACTTTCCAAAGGATGTGGCTGTATTTGTGTTGTCTCGGCCTCTCTCCGTCCCGCGAACACAGATGTTTCATGCTGCTCTCATCGTTTTAGCTAACTTCCTGTCCGTTATGCTGTTAACAATCCCCTCCCTCCTCTCTACGTCATCACAGTAACGCAGAGCGGTAATCCCCAGACATACCGTAGGAACAAATGGGAGGATCCAGCCCTCGGGAACGCCCCTTTATGGAGTTCTCTGTCCTGATTGGATTAAGTGGGCGGGGATACCAGAGAATGTATTTTCTTTGAGCAGGGGGTGGAGAGACATGGGTTCCTGTCAAGTGACAAAAACATGATGAAGTTTGTTGTTTTGTTTTCTTTTTAGTCCATAACATCAGGACACAATGAGAAGAGGACTGAGCTTTTCTAATTATAATCAACAAATGTTCAAAAGAAGAGATTAAATAATGTTTGACTCTTGAACAACTCATTTCAGAACGCATCTTTCACAGCTCAGTTTGAAGGCATGACGTTATTTCAGGTACAACGTTGAGAAAATCCTCTGCTCACCTTCACATCCTCTTGATGGCCGCAACCTCCTACTCAGTCAATCCTCCTGAAGATCAGAAAAAAAGAAAAGACAAAAACAAAAAGGGATTTCTTGGGGCGTCTCATATTCGCAGACAGAATCACTCTCGCTCTCCTGATATTTTTTCATAAAATGTGTGTTGCATGTGTTTTTTCAGTCCACTCTTCAGCGTTGTGATTAGCCACTCCAGATGACACAGAGTACGAAAGAGAAAAACAGACAAAGAGCAACCAGATGGCTGGGTGAAGCAATTTCGCTGAACACACCGAAAAACACAATGGAACACAACATAATTGTGGCTATTACATTACACTGCACAACTCCAGGTTTCCCTCACAGGTTTTTACCGATGTCCTGAGGGGAAGCAGTTCTGATGAAACCCATGTAATTTGTCTACTCGGGCTTATTTTATGTGTGCATTCAATTGTACTGCGATAAGATATAAAACAATTAAATACAACACTCTCATTTTGTTTCGCTTCACTTTAATTACACGGTGACAAAACATAATCAATGAAACACATGTTGTTAGCCAAATGGGAAATGTCTCTACTCTGACACTCACTATATATTTACCAGCTACATAAGGAGTACTACATCATTAATATTATATGTACCAGGGGTTTGTTATTGCTATTTATCAAGATAAAAGAAATATTGTCCTGGGAGAGCTAATGGAACAAAATAATAATAAAGCCATTTAGTGCTCTACGTGAACGTGACACTGGTGTGTTTTGGTCTCATAGTTAATTGATCATTTGCCGAAACCCTGCTGTGTTCATGGGGCTATAACAAAAAACAAAACAAAAACCCCATTACAAACAATACTCATTACTTAAATTGCAATATGTCAGAATTGGTCCCATCAGGGGCAGCAAATCACCCCAGTAACCACTAACTGCTGTTAACTGTAGCTGCCCTTAGCTAAGCTAGCCATGCAGCTAGCACTGCTATTAGCTGTCTCTGCCCGGTGTTGGTGGTTCGTTTACTATTGCACTACTATGTCTTGAGGTATAAAGTGGCTATAGCGGCTAGCTGGTTAGCATGCTAACTTCAGTATGCTAGATGTCTCTGCATCACAATACATAGAAGTCCTTGACATAACATCAAAACTGTCATTTCATCACATTCTGTTGATCATTTGAATTAATTTTCAATGGTTTAAACTCAAATTCTTACATATTACACCTTTTTAAAGAGTTTGGTGGGTGGTCTTAAAATTTCTACAAAGACAAAAACAATCATTAGCATGCCCTGCCATGTAGTTTACTACCTACAGTGGTAATGGACTGTTATTTCCATGTCAGGCATTTAATTGCAAATTTGATTAGTTTGGTTAAAAAAAAAGAAAAAAAGGTTTCCTTTCTATTTAAGCTATTTCACCACTGATGTGAGAGCCAGTCCTGAAAGCTATCAGAGTTTAGGCTAACGTTAGCAGCTAGGAACCCTGGCACACATTACCCAGCATAGTGTCTGCCAAGCACATCAATAGTCCTCATCCAAAAAGCCTCTCCTTTGTAAAGTGAACACATTCTGCTTCAAAATATGAGCAAGCAAGCCAAGCAGCCAAACAGATGTTACTGTTGAAGAAAATAGCAGTGTGATTTTTAACATCATCACACTAAGAACTGTCTCTACACTGCAGTACAGGAACAATGCTGCCTCTTTATTTACCTGTCTTCTGCATGTATCATCAGCTCCATGCTGAAGTTTTGCGAGGCATATTTAGTTTGAGCACGATATCATGTAGCCAGCCAGTGCTTAAAAAAACATGGTAACTATTAACATGGTTATTTAAAATGAGTATTTTGTAAATAATAAAGCATCAGCTGGTGACAGCCATTTTACCCAAAGCACTTGATTTGGTGATCTGCTTCCCCCTTTAAGATTGTCCCTGCTGCATGGCGGTCACCAGCTGTTTGGTTTCAAGATGGCTCTCTCCTGAAAGTGTCATTCCTTACAGGATTGAACTTGGCTTTGTTTGGTTTTGACTGTCTAACGTACCCTTAGTTCATCTTACAGTGTTTGTAAGAGCCCTAAACACACTAGGCACAACACCAACTCATTGAGCTAACCTTAGCGTAATTAGCTAGCTAGTTACAGCTGGAAAAATGTGCCAGTGACAGGTTTCATTTCAGCCAGTAAAACTGCCAATCTCCAGCTAGAAATAACTACTACTTCCACTGTTAGAAATTGGGGACCTTTTTTTTTTTCACCAAGAATTTCGACTGGCAAATTGTGCCATGCAAGAATGGGAAGCTTGAGAGATGTGGCAGCTTTTACTAAGCTGTGCAGGGCTTTTTCGAATGGTCAATTATGGTCAGGTCAAAACAGATAAAAGAGAAGTAGATGTTTCAGGCAGAGGGATTGCTTTGTGAAGATGAAAATAGACTTTTCCCCATTCATCACAATGAAGCGAACGCCTTGAAGAACATCTCTCAACGCCAAATGCACTGAGCTCTACAGATCAACCTTCACATAACTCAGAAACTCCATATCCTTGGCCTAACTCAAATACTGCAGAGGCAAGAAACACTTGTGTAAGGCCAAGGACATGGTGTTCCCTTCTTTCTCTTTTCACGGACATGCATGATACAGAGTAAACACTCATTTTCATTATCACAGTTTAGACAGCAAGACCACTGAAGAATGGAAAATAGTATATTTGTAATTTCAGTAATATTGGAAAAAGTATGAAGTCTCAGGGTAAACAAGAGGGTTCATAATTGGTAACTGGCAGTGAAATAACATTAAGTGCATATTTTATTTTAAATCTATAAAAACATCGACATCTTTGTTGTGTCTTTTGTGTCTCAATAGAGCCGATAGCCTTCGCTTCAAACACACTTCTCGATCATGACAAATATTAACCGAACACTCTGTAATCACAGAAAAGTCCTTATGTGTAATTATAATTCTTCATCTAAGCGCAACTTCAGATGCATGCAAGCAGACACAAAAGAAGCTCAAAAGGAAATGTGACTGTATACAGTATTAGTCATCAGTATGGACGTGGTAAAAAAAAAAGCACAAACACTAAGTATGCAAATGTCTTTGTGTCGGAGTAAACAAAGAGCCGTACATTATTCAGCTTCTTTCCAGTCACTTTAACCAGCTTGTATTTCCGAGCCATAGAGAGCAAAACAGTTCAAAAATGCTTACAACTTTCTTCAGAGAAGCACCGTGGGGTGTGAGTAAGCCTTTAAGTGAACTTGTTGATGCTGGCAGGCTACAACTGTTGCAAAGTGCTGCTCTTGCTGCGGCAGACCGCCTTTGAAGTGATGGAGAAATTCATTTGCGAAAGCTAAAGGAAGTCATGGTCGGCTGAGCTCGAGATGTGACTATAATTGGAGAAAATAGTTTCGGATTAAGTATAAATGATGCGATGGGGAGGGATTTCTTTTAATCCAGGACTTTTTTTGCAGCTATTATTTGTAGTTACATCTCAGAAATTTCACTTAACTTCAGATTATGCCAAATAAACACACACATATAGTTCAACTAACTCTGTATTTGATCAGCCATGAAGTAAAACATAAAATATAAAATTTTTCTTTTCTGTCTTTTGGGCACTGGTTCATTCAACCTTGTTTTTAAATCTGTTGGTGTTCTACAGTATCTGCTGTCTGTACACAACCATGCATAAATTCACACATTATAAAAAATACAGCAGAGACAAAACACACACACATTTATAAGGAATGAAAAGCTCAAAGGAGCCGCATACAGTTTTCCGTTTAATGTTAAAATGACCAAGTATACTGCTGCGAGCTGTGCCGTTCCTGTACAGCATCACAGTACTGTTGCTGCTGTGAGGTGGATTGCAGCCAAAAATGAGCAAGACAAAAAGAAACCATTTACGCTGCTTTTAAGCGTCATATGTGCCGTTCTCCTCTTTTGTACCTTCATCTATCAGTTCGACTCGGCATGTCGGAATTCTTGAATCCACCGTAAAACTGAGCGGTCATGCGATGAATCCTCAAATTTGACATGTTCCGCCTTGTTGAAGCTTCACTTCCTCTCAACTGAAACGCTCTCTCTCTCTGACTGAGTGTCTTGTTGAGGTCAAAAAGATGGAGAGGCATGGGAAAGTCACTTTGAACCTTCTCAGACATATTCAAATGCAAGTGAAGTACGCAACCTGTATGTGCATCTGTTTGTGTGTGTGTGGAACATAAAAGTAAAAACTCACCCAAACTCTATCTTCAGAGTAGGAGACCCCCTGCAGAGTTCACAGGATGTAAATCATTTGTAGTTTGCTTCTCCATGAAGAGGAAAACAGCATCTAATTGCGATTGGGACAAGTTTTTTCATGAGGAAAATTAAGTATCAAAGCACTTATAAAACTCTTCCCTGTCCATCTGTACTCTCAATATCTTCTAAACACTCATATTTATGTGAACATATTACTGAACACAGTGCTTTTCAGTCCCAATGCAAAGCCCTGTTGCGTTTACAGCTTTGTTTTTCAGGTTTGTTCGGTTCCTGCTTTTTCATTGGTTTGGAGAACTACTCTGTCCAACCACACTCATAGACCATATTTGCATGGCAGCCATTTTCCTCTGACATCACACTCAGGGTCAGAAGCTCAAATGTTGTACTGTATCACAGGTGGCAAGTTGTATGAATGCAGGGAACCCAACAAACCGTTATCATTACACAGCTTTTCGATGAATCAGTGGCCGATGAGACAATGAATAGTTAAAATCTGGAGGGCCATTTTTCAAGCTCAAACAACATATTTGATCACCCATTAGCTACAATTTAACAGCTATAGTTAGCATAGGTTAAATTAATGAGTCCATGGTGTGGGTGGATAATTGAGAGTTAATTTACAGCTGTGGTAACATAACAGGGTCAAGTGCTAATGTTAGCTGTTGTCTAACAGCTAACAGGTTCTCAAATATGTTGTTTTACCTTGAAAAATGTCCCAATGTCCCTTGAGAATTTATTATCCACTGTCTTTTCAGTTGCTCAATCTAGAAGATGTGAAATTATACCGATTTGTCAGATTTCCTACATTAGTACAATATACAACCTGTAATACGGTACTATATTTGAGCTTACCACCCTTAGCGTGATGTCAGAGGAAAATGGCTGCCGTGTGTGTATGGTATATTGACCTGCCTGGGACTGTGCTTCAAGTAATTAAAGCAGATGACGACGAAGGTTACTGTTCTTTGTTGAGTGAAGAAAAGGAGTGAAAGAAAATTGTCTGGCAACCAATCAGAAAACTATGGTATGGATTCAGACCAAGAGTGAAATGAAGGTGGGCTCCTCAGGTGCTTACTTTGCTTATGTGTATAATTGTGCATGCAGAAACAGGGAAAGAGCATGTGCGGTCCCCACTGGTGATGTTTCCTGCCTTGGCAAATGCCAAAAGGATCAACCAGATGCTAAAACATCTGTGAGTTTAATTCATTGACTGAAACCTCCATATGGGGATTCTCCCTTGGTGGTATGGTTGAGAAATAATTAATCCTTTTATTATTCATCATTTTCACAGTGCTTCCCCTCATATGCTGTTGAGTCAAACACCAAACATCCACTTCTTTCTGCAGTTTGACCTCCGCTTACTGAATGACCTCTAGGTTTTTATCAAAATGACCTTTAATTATAGTGCTTGTATAGAAAGAGGGTGTTCTTTGCATTTGGTTCGAAGCATTTTAGAATAAATCCCAGCTCTGAATAGGAATAAACGAGAAAATTGATGGATGATATCTCCATGCATCATCATAACTGTTCCAAAGATTGTAAGACACAGCTTTATTAGGCCAATCAGTCTCAAGGTAATCTTTTGTGATTGGATATATAGTGATTAATAGGATATGTCAAAGGAAGTAGAAAAGTGAGGCCCTTTCAAAGTTACACATTTTAATACCCCCATTAAGCCGATTTGTGTAATATTTCAATCTCCACAGCGGTGCCTGAATGCATCATCTGGCCAAATTTCATCACATCAGACCTGTGGGGCCTGAAATACTCTCACACGCACCTGAGACATCATGTTTGATGGTGTCATGAACACTGCCTGATTAATGTTCCCCCTCGATTTCATAGTGTGGAAGACAAATAAATGTCACGCACAAGGGCAAAACAAAATAAGAGACTCAAGAGAATTGAGGATTTACAGTCCAACCCCACACATCACGCATCTGGCCCTTACTTCATGTTCTATTCCATTTTTTAAATAATTTGTTAGTTAAAAATTGTTCCACATTCTAGTTGGGATTTTAGTAGCTCTGGATGCATTACTAATGATCCCACTGCTTGTCTTGAAAGGACCCATCCTACTCTGCCTCTGATTGGCTTACCCTGATATTCATATGCAAACCCAGTTTAGATGAAACTACAATGAATATAACGTTAATGTATAATGTTAATTCTGAAGGACTATGACTTAACAGTTCAAATCCAGCACTGTATTCTCTGGTTGTGTGTGTTTTTCTTCAGGTTGGTTTGTAAAACAAACAGACAGTAGCGGTACTGATACACAGATTGTAAACTGTTGTTTCCCCAGTAAACATACTGACCTCTTCACTAGTTGTAGCTGTGTCTCTGGGCCAAGAAAAGTGGACAGGTCGGGTGTCCACAGTGCGCGCTGCCCCTCTAAACACTCTGGAAAAACTCAACATGGACTAATGTTACATGGAACACTCCAGCAGTGAAGAATGGCTCAAGCCCAACACAACCAATGAAAACAACCAATCAGAGAACCAATCAACTTGCAAGAGAAGCAGTGCAATCTACAGTAAGGTGCTCTGGACAGATCTGGACTCACTGTTTCACCTTTTTTCAGTCTTAATGCTTAGCTAAGCTAAAGGGTTGCTAGGTGTAAATCCAGTGTATATTGAATAGACATTAATGGTTTTAATTGAGCCATCAAACATCAAATATTTTCCAAAATGTCAAACTATTCATAAAAGAGTTCTGAACTAGCAAAAGAATACATTTTCATACTGTTCAGTAACTGCCTTTAAAAATGAAGGATGAGAAGGGTCTAAAAAATGATTTTACAACATGATATAAACTTTGTTAACAATTTAGTTTACCAAATATAAACTTTTAAAGAATTTAAACTGCTTTGCCCCCACTTTATGCTAGATATTCACACTGTGTGGTGCTTCACTTGTTACTGCACACAGCAAACAATGAAGAGGGGTTCACCTTTTTTTCTGAATGTTTTGCAACTTGCAAAACTCTTGTCATCTTTGTGATGAAATCATGACCCCCAGGTAAGAAAAACAACAGTAACTCACTGTAATATTGCTGACTTGCTCCCCTCTTGGTTGCGCAGACATGAAGGTGCCAGAGGTGGTACAAAAATGGATCCAACTTTCAATCAATTTGTGGCCTTGTGAGACCCGGTCTACTAGAAATAGTCCTGCACGTCCCCTGTAGGTCGTATTGACAGGCCCTGCTGTCAGAAGACATGCAGTTTATTTAGGTAGACAATAGATTAAAGGAATGAGGTGGACAGGGTTGATGAACATGGATTGCTGAGTGTGTACAGGGCACTGTGCACAAGTTTACAGTGGCACCAGGAGACAGGATATTGGCAGCCACACAAAAAGGACTGTGAGATAACCAGGGCTGCATGGAGATGATCAAATCAGCTTTGTTTTGGATACAGGTTTGAACAGTTGAATATGAGCTGTAATTAACACTCAACTAAGACCTGCTGTGCGAGAAATAGACAAAGAGTAAAGGTGTCATTAAACAGCAGAATGTTTCACTCTGATTGAGCATGTAAAGATGATGCTTTCTAGAGCAAAGTAAATTCTGAGATCACCTTTTTGTTCTCAAACAGAAAAAAACTCCTTTTTAAAGTGTTTTTTTTTTCTTTGCATGGAGCCGCCAATGCACGGTAATTTCTTCGAGACCGCTCAGTCTTTCATGTCAGCCAGCCCGTGTGCAGCAGAAAAACAGACGAGACAGGAAGAAAATAGTGCAGCTGTGAAAATAGCTTGCAAAGGGGAATGGTTAATGAAAACAAAGCAGTTCAGGAAGAATGAGGATCAAAACACCCTCAGTCTGATGTGAACACTATAGTGCGCAACATCATCTATTCTGTCATAGATGTGAGTACGGGGACCAAATGCATTCTTTCTGCTCTTGTTTACTTCACTGCTGGAGTTGTTATTTAAAGCAGTTGCCCGCTGTGCCAACCCAAAAGGGAGTATTCGTTGAATGTTCAGCTCGACAACCTTAGTCACCTGTGTTCACAAATATTTTCATGGAGGTCCAATTGGAAACATTTAAAATGACTGACCCATAAGGTGTTACCCTCTCATGTGCTGAATTCAACAATTCTCTCAGTCAATTAAAATGAAAACTCTCTTGTTTGTTCAGCTTTAGATGAGCTGGGAGGGAGAGATGCAGCAGACCTCCACAAACATGTGATTTTCAGATGAAGATTGCGAGTGAAAACAGAAAAACCCTTCTAATTAATTTGCTTTCTAATCTCCACAGCTGCACTGAAGGCCAGTGGGCCAACTTTGTGGAAGTAGTTTATTCCCTGACCTCTGATAGACCTGGCTGAATAAAACGACATTTTATTTTGTGAACAACAAATATGCATGCACAAAGAGTTCTGTTATTGTTTATAATAAAGTAATGACGTTTTAATACTAATAATACTGCATTTATGACAGCAACTACTATGTCAGGATAATAATTAGGATTTTTAAGTAACTATGCCACAAGGTACACAGAAATTTGCAGACTGAATTACTAAGGAACTAGTGAGAAATTAAACAGGAACGTAATTAATGAATCATTAATGAGTAATTCCTGAATAACTGTGATTTAAGGACTAGTAGTATCATGATGAGGTACCAGAGAACAGACTGGGAGGTACTTTATAAATGAATTATTAGGTTATGATTAGTAAATTCATTTATGAGTTGTTCCTCATTAAATATGAACCAGCCACTAAGTGACATACACTGTCACACCACTCATTAATTACTAATTACTGAATCATTAGTAACTCTGTTTCTTCACCCTTAAGTAAGGTGATACATAATACTGAGTAGTTACTAAGTGTATACATTAATTACTTATTACTTAATCATTAGTTACTTTTTGTGCACCTAAAGTAGTGGTGTGAATGAAATTATTAAAATATGTTTTTGTGAAACTGGTCTGTTATCAAGGAACTAATAATGAACTCTATAGCTAATTATCATAATCATGAAGTAATGAGGGACTACTTAGTTACTACTCAGTTCTGTCACTTTACTTTAGGCCATAAAAAGAGTAACTAATGATTAGGTGATTATTATTAATGAGTCTACTTAGTAAGTACTCAGTATTATGTATCATTTCACTTGAGGGGGACACAAAAAATTAATTAATGATTAAGTAATGAGTAACTAATGACTTGTCATTAGTGTGTGTGTGTGTAGCTGGTTCATAGTGAATCAGGAAGTATTCATGAAGAAATTGATCAGTGTGCTGATTCACAGATGTTTATGAACTAATCATTACCACATTTTTTATTGATACAGTATCTCTCAGTCTGTTCTCTAGCTAGCTATTATCATGACCTCATATAGTCGCCAAACCACAGTTCTTTAATTACTCATTAATGATTCATTATTTTCAAGTCTTTCCTGATTCAATCCTCACTCATTCCTTAGTAACTATATGTACACATTTCTGTGTACATTATTGTAAAATGTTACCTAATTTTCATCATAAGAATATAAAGACTATGTGCTGCACTCTTGGTAACATGGGATTAAAAGTTATGTTCAAGTGTTCATGTGTGAATTTTAAAATCTTTGCATTCATTCTGTAGCTCAGAGGACACCGGGGAAGCCAACAGTGGATTAATGGGATTCCTGTTAAATTCTGATGGCTGAATTCATTATGAGTACACGTACATGGACAGTATGCTTTAATGAGCAAAGGCAGTCACCGACAACGATGGCAATTTGACTCTCATCTGAGCCATCTGTGCTAAAAATAGACAGTCATTATACCAAAAGGCATTATGTTTATACGAAAACTTGCAAATGGAGGATATTATTTTAGATGCCACATGTTATGCATATATTTTACATTATGTACATGCTCTCAGTCTTCTTTCACTTTCTTTTGCTCTTTGAAGCAAGCCTTTTTATAAGTAGTTTTTTTTCCCCTCCAGTTTGCAGTCAGACAACATAACTTCCTCTTAATTAAGTTAATTAAACTCAGACACCATCTCCAAATTATTTTTTGTCTGTTGCTAATGTAAATGTTTCTCCTGAGTATAAAAAGAACAATTCTGCATTATATCCAATGTTCTACTTGTCAAGAAACAGTATTGCTTATTCAAGTTGAATCAATCAAATTGTTTTCTATCAAATAAGAAGCACCAAGCTCCACAGACTTCCCCTCTCTCCCTCTCTCTTTGTCTCTCATCTCTATTTAAGTCTTGGTACCTCTCTTTTTGCTGCTGTTTCTTGGCTCACTTCTTATCAGACGTGTTCAGCTGTCGTTGGAGCGTCCGCAGAGACTGTCAGTGTACCAGGCTACTTGGCAACGGTCAAAGCTTTTTAATTTTTCCTACTTTCCAATATTTTAAATATCTTCCTCCTCCAGTAATTCCCCTCCAACATTTCCTCCCACCTTTGCACTGGTGACCTGTGCCTTAAAGAGTCAGGAGATCTTTTTACAGCAATTCTTTCTTTCTACATCAGATGAGGGAATAATTTCCCCGATCTCCACAATGGTCAATTATAGATGACACAGATGAGAAATAGTAATTTAGTGTGCGTGAAACATGGATGAAGTGGTTGCAGGGCAGGCAGAAGTTTAGATGCTTTTCTAGTAAATAAGCAGTCAGTAATTAGGGGTAATCCTGTTGTGACAGTGGCCAGAAACATGGTATTACATGGATTTTAATGACATCAGTAATTATTTCATGAATGGTGGATATTACATACATTTATATAGTAAACTTTCAAGAAAAGGTCAGCATAACGAAGACTAAATGGATGTAAAGAAAACAAGATCAAGAGTCTACAGCCATCCTAGCAGCTCCGGGAGGCTTAACTTGGGCACAGGGTGCTTTAAGCTACATATTAATTGGTGATTTATTTACATTGAGGAAGTTTTGAGATGCGATATTTGCCATGTAATTTTTTATTAGTACCTACATTTCATATTATCTGAACCAACCCTAGGTATACTGTTAAACATGTTTGCCAAATTAGTTTAGCGTGTCATTTACATTTAGGGCATTTAGCAGACGCTTTTGTCCAAAGTGACTTACAATAAGTACATTTTGTCACAAGAAAGAAACCATAACATATCACCGTCGATAAAGTAGAAAAGAAAAAAAAATAGAAACAATTTTCAAGCCCTCATCTGAGCATGGTAGCTGCTATTTATCAAGGATACCTTAAGAAAATAAGTGCTGTGGTTTAAGTGCTAAGGGTAAGAACATACAAGTGCATGCCTGTTTTTTTTTTTTTTGCTATGCAGGGTCGAGGTGAAGTCTCAAGTGAGTCTTAAGTCTTTTGCAGAAGATGGCGAGTGAGTGTCAGTATGCTAACACGGGCTAAAGGACAAGAAGGATGATGGGAATGTCATTAGTTTTGTAGCTCATCAAGTGATGGACTAACTGAAGGTTTGACCTGATGATGGCGCTAGACAAAAAATTATTAAATTCATCCTGATGGGGACATTGATGTTCCAAAATTCACAGCAATCCAGTGTATTTTTTGACAGAAGATCACCAAAATCATTAGGATTAGTCCGCTGGAGACAATTAATGTGTGTGCAAAATGTCATCTCAGTCCATTGTGTAGATTTTGAGATATTTCCCAGAAAAAAAAAAGAGAAGTTTGTATGGCTTGTGATCCCAGAGGAAACTATTGGTTACCAGTGTAATCCTGGTTCTCTGAAAAGCGAGTGAGGTCTCTTACTTTGGGGAGGCACCCTCTGGCATGGATCACCAAAGGCTGTAAGTTCAGATATTTCAGTCTGGAGGTGTTGTACTGAAAGCCATTTGAGTCCCAGTTATGGACCATGGTGGTTACTTTTTTCCTGGAGCTCACAAGCCTGGATTTTTATTTTTATTAAAACCTTCATCAACTTTAAACTCTGACAACTGAACATAAAAAATTAATGAAAACACATTTAAGGAAAACACACCATGCAGTGTATCCAGCCTTAGACCTGTTGTTGCCAAGTGTTCCCAGTGCAGTGAAAACTGTCGATGTAAGATGCTTTAATCCAGTGATATTACTCAAGCGTCATGTTCATGTCATATCAGATCTCTTACACATGCTGCCAACTGGAAAAAAAACACTTTACATCAGTTTCCTAGAGATAATCACAAGCAGCATTGTGAGATTTTCTGTAGGCTCTGACGTCTCTGAAAAGCACCACACCTTGTTCAGATTGCGGAAGGTTGTCACAACGCATGACATCCGTCTGATAGCAGTACAAGGTATTTACAGTCAATATTAATGCTAACACTGACATACATGAGACAAAGGAGCACTTTCTCTTTAAACCTTCTGATTGGATACGAACAATGACATGTGTGAGCAATGAACAAGTGATATCAAGACAACTGTAACTGAAATATCATGCTAATTGGTTTTGTCACGTTGATGGAAGATGTGTAAATGTGTGTTATATGTTGCGTTGAACAGATGTGTTTTATTTTCACCTTTATAGATGCAGCTATTTGAATTGCTTCGCTCCGTTTTGCCACTTTGAGCTGATGAAGTTTTGAACACATTAAATTGTTATGATGAAAAAGAAAACCAGGGAAATAAGGTTCTGGTTTGAAAATGGTTGGATTTAATTCTTAACATATAGCTTTGGTTTCCAAGTTTTCTCTAATCAGTGCTGAAGAAATTAGGTTTGTGATGTTTGTGAACATTGCCAATATTCTCAAATGCCTCCTGAATGATAAAGCCAGACAATTTTAATCCCAAGGTTTAGTGAAAGGGAGGCTTTACGTACTGTTTCAGTGGACATGTTTTGGTTATTAAGTGCTGTAGTGTTGCTGCCTCTGACTGATCTTGACGTTTTACTTTATATTTGTAGTTTATGTTTAGTTTATTTAAATGAAACCAAATTGCTGGAATGAATGTTGGCAACATGCTGAAACTTTACTTTTTACAGGTTTAGGCAGAAAAAACATGTTCTACAGAGTAATTGCTCCTAACTCTAGCTGCCATTGGCTAGAAAGCTCAGTTAGCTGTGCAGTTAGCGGTCCAGACTGGTAGCTCAGAACAGTATTACGAATCAGGATGGGCCGGGGCTAGCTGGTTAGCATGCTTGCCTCAGTAGATATCTCTGCAACACAGCACATACACCACTTTGATATAAAGTTAAAGCTGGTATTTCTTTCAGTTGGGTTGATAATTTCAGTTATTCTTTTGAATGTTTTGTTTTAAAAAAAAACCAAAATGTACGTAAAAACACCCATATTTGGTCACCACAAACACAGCTGTAAATTGTCCCAAGGTCGACTTCAAAATACCCAGTGGTATCATGCTCACAAATGCTGAATTGCAGTCTTGAACAGACAGTGGCTTGGCAGTCTTCTCATGTAACTCCAACACCATCCCCTCCACCCACCCTATATGAAGTCAGGTAATAAACAAGTAACATATCAACGTGATATGACATATTTTTTTTAGAAATGTCAATATGGAACGTAGCATGCGACAGGTACAAATGTATCAGTGGTTTGCAGGACTGTTAAATGCTAACATTTTATCCTCTCCTGGGCTGTAAAATAAACTACAACAAACTAGATTTGATAGCATTTTAATGATCGCTATGAAGAAATGAAGAATGTACCCATGCCACACTGAATGAGCTGACAGTAAGGAAAGCTGCTCATCAATAATCTGGATAATAATATTTCTTGGCGCAGTGTTCCAGGAGGATGGGAGGGTCCGTGGCTATCTCTCTGCCTCAGTGCACAGCAGACCCAGAGGGATCGACCCATTAACAGAGATCTGTTTGTATTGCCTCACCTCAATCTCAGCCTGTACCTCCTGACTAATGTCAGCCATGTTTAACAACTACCTGCCTTATCACATGTTTACACAGACAGAAGGCACCGGCAGTGAAATCACTCAAACACAGAACTTGTGTCAGTTGCTGCAGAAAATTGGTAATAAGACATTTAGAAAACACTAAGATGTGAAACAAATGTCCACACAAAATGCAGTCACAAGAGTCAAAAGGACAACCCTGTCTCCTCGACATTCTGTTTATATTCTGCTAATTTGCTACAGTGAGTACATTTTGCAGGAAATTAAGTGCTGCTCTGATTAATTCTTTATCAACATAATGAGAAAATGATGTCAATTGGCATTATGTGTATATTATTCTATTATTGACAATGTATTTCAATTGGTCTCCACTAATAGCAGCAATAGCATGAGTAAACGTTATGGTTTAGGTACTCACAGCACTTTGCTCAGGTTACGGAAAAAGATTCCGGTCTTGGTTAAATATTTGAAAATACGTAACGTAATTAGGAAAACAAATGAGTATTTCAGAAGTTTTATATCTTGGGAACAGGGTTGATGGTGTCATGGTTAAGGTTTTTGGTGTAGTTGTTTCCTGTTTTATTTTGGTAGATTTATCTTTGTATTTTGTTGTGACTCCCTGTATTTGTGTTTTTCCTGCCCTTTTTCTTTGTACACCTGTGTTTGACTTGTTCATTGGCCCTTGTGTATTTAAGTCTGTCTTTTTCTCTCTTTCTTTGTCAGTTTGTCTGTTTTGTTTCTAACCTGTTCCTTGGTTTCCAGGGCATTTGCTGCCTGTGTTCCAAGTTATTCTGGTTTGTACTTGGTTTAGTTTTTTTCTCCCAGATCACTCCAGGACTCCAGTTTCTTTTAATTCAAGTGTTTTGTGTTTTTTTCAACTGGCCTGCTACCATTGTGTCTGCATTTTGGTCCTCACAGTTGTTTTTGCCAAACCTTGAAAGTCAGAGATTCAAAACCTTGAGTGGACCAAAAAGACAATCAAAGCAGGGATTCAGATTGACTGAGTAATAGATGTTTTTCACTGGTAGTAGGAAAAAGACAGATGTATCAATAAAATCAGTAGCTGCTGATTTGCATCTTGGTATTGTGTATTTTGGCTCACTGTCACACTGTCCTGGCTTACCGAGACACTGAAATAGAACAGAGCCATCACTAATGTTATTAGCAGTCAAAATGCCTGCTGTAAATAAATCATTTTGAACTGATGTCAACACGAGAAAGTTTTTGTTTATTTGTTTATTTATTTTTTGCATATGTCAAATGCTGACCGTTTGCTGAACTACATTTATGCCAAGGTAATGTAACAGCTGTCATTTCAGCGTCCAAGCAAAGCTGTCACCATATTGTTTGACTGTGTTTTAGCAAGGTATTTACAATAAATCAGAGTGTGCACCCCGACACTGTGAAGGGAGCGTGTGCAGCGAGCTCCTGAAATGATATGCTCAGTACCAGTCTTATCTGAGTCCCTGCCCGACGTTGTTTACTCCTTTCAAAATGGCCCAAACATGCCATTGGCAGTCATGGACCGGGCTGTGGTGATAACACTTCCAGAACTGATAAATCCGGGTCTTACTGTTTTATCTGGAAGAAAAAATGAGCTTTAAGCTGAAAGACTTTCCTGCTGTTGTAACACTGAGCCTTCTGAAGGAATACAGAAAAACCAGCATTTCTTAGACTGCCAAATGCATTTTTTTCTTTTTTAGATGAAATTAATCTTGACGCGCAAGCTGTTGCTCTCCGTGCATGAAGAAAACATATGAGTACTCGCAGTTCTCATTTCTGAACATTGGTAGACATGACTGACTATCTGTAAGTGGCCTTTAAGGCTTTTATTGATCGTTTGTGTACCAAACATCTATTCAAGCTCTTTAAAGTTCGGTGACGCATGTTGAAACCTTGCAGGCAGGTGGTAGTCAAAAGACATTAGGAAACAAGGGGAAATTTTCTGTCCCAAAATAGGTTTGAGACCATGTGACCCATGTCCCCAGCACTCTTTTACATTCATTATCTCACTACATGTCAAACACAGCCAGAAGCAGCAGCAAAGAAGCCATTAAGCCTTATCTATTATTGAACAGTCAAAGGCCTTCTAATGGCTGGAAATCGCTGACACCCAGATTCCCTCATAGTCATATGATTTAAAGTCTATCCCTGCGATGAAAGACACTAAATACACACACACACACACACACACACACACACACACACACACACACACACACACACACACACACACACGGAACAGAATTGCTTTCTTGAAATTTACATCTTGTTGTTAATCTATACACTAAGAGCAGTCAGCGGTCTGGTTTATCTGGTTTAATCTCTTCTCCCTGTTGTTCTGTGTTGTCAGTAGCCTGGTTATAGTTGCTTAGCCATGTGACAACTCCGTCTGCACCCCTCAGAATATTTCCGTTCTACGCGCTACAGTACTGACATTATTATTTAATGTGGATAAAGACATTGAGAAGACAGAGACGGCTGCCCTTTCACCAATAACTACAAAGGATGCGATGCGGTTCCACTGCCGGCTTTAATATGCGTCTGTGGGTTCACTGCATTAATGTGACCATTCAGAGGAAACACTCTCAGACCTCTATCAGTGGCCTTATATTTCCTGCCCATTTAGGCTGACAAGCGGTGCCACTTTGAGAGAGAGTTGGGAGCAGTCACACACTCATCATGGATCAGGCTCATAGTACAGATGAGTCATAGAAGACCTTTGCAGTAGCAGCAACAAGTTGGAAAGGTCAGCAGTAATGTTTTTAGTTTTAAGTGTGTTTTACAGTAATTCAGAGTTCTCCTCTACTCAAACATGTTTTCCTCTTGCTCCTATGTTTGAAGCTTCACTGTGCAGAATAATGTCTGTGTAGTTCGCCACTAGAAGGCTGTTTTTCACATTCATCTGCTGACAGTGGAAAGTTTCTCGGTGCTCACTGACAATCCCATTATCAGGGGCGGATCTACGAGCATGATTTGTGACATCAAAATTAGTCCGGAAACCAATCCTGGTCCGATTTTCAAGTTGCACATACACTGAGATTGGACTTAACAGTGTAGTAACATCTGTCGTCTAATTCAACTTAGATGGAGGCCTACAGATTCTGAATTTTTAATGAAGGGGAGAGTAGACAAAGTTTCAAAGATTTTACCAAGATATTTGAACCTCTCTTGTGAAAAGAACATCAGACACAAATTACTGTTCAAAGTAGAACAATTTACATACATATTAAAACATGTCTGGAGGGTTGGCATTTTTGTACTTCCAGTTCCTTCTTCTCAGAGTCAGTGTTTTTTTTTGAATGGAGTTTTGGTTAAATGCCTGAAATAAGGTCTGTGGCTGCCAAAGGCGTCAAATATTTTCACGTTTTGTTCTACAACATGAAATACATCAGTAAATATCCCACATTTGAATTATGAAGTGTTTTTGTGTCTTTAAAATGACAGTTGCTAACAAGTGGCTAAAAGAGACTGCAGATGTACTACTTCATAGTGTGTCTTTACAGACAGATCTTAGTTGTCAACTGGGGCAACAGTAGCCAGTTAGTATGCTAATTTTAGTCAAATCTCTGATTTACAAAGACACAGATGTCTTTGACATAACGTCAGATCTGTTATTTCTTTACAATCCGTTAATAATTTATATTTTTACTATTTGTAAGAAAAGCTTTCGGTTCAAGAAACTGGCTCGCAAATCAACAACATCCCTGCCTGCCGGACCTTCACCAGTATTTATATGCTTTCAGAACCGACAGATCCATAGAGGATGCCATATCCCCATACCCTCCACTCAGTCTACAGAAACCTGGAAAATAAGAAAAGCTGTGTCAGAATGCTGTTTGTTGTTTTTCTGCTCAGCATTCAATGCAATCTCCCCAATGAAGCTGATTGGAAAACTAAACACTCTGGGTTTGAGTACAACGCTCTGCAACTGGATATTGTACTTCCACAAGCAGACCCTAGACAGTACGGATTGGCAGTCACACCTCCTCTATGTTAGCGCTCAACACTGGAGCTCCCCAGAGCTGTGTGCTCAGCCCCCTCCTGTTCACACTGTACACCGATGACTGCACTCCCAGACATCTAGAGTGAACAATGTAGACAACACCACTGTCATCGGCCACATTACTAACAACGATGCCAGTTCATTTGGGAATGATCGAAAGGCTGAAAGCTCCAGAACATTGTAATAGATTAAAAATAATGTTCTATGCTCTTGACATCACTACTTCCTTGGCAACATGTAGAAATAAAGATTTATAATGATTCTCTGCAGAGTGCCATCAGTTTATATGTGTATTCACATGGTCCACAGGGAAATTTGTTGTTTCTTGTGAAAAGCTTGAGTAAACGCTTTCACACAGTTTTTCCCACCACTCTTAGTCATTTTGTGACTCCCAATTGACAATTTTGTAGACTCAACTAAAGGTTTATTATAGGTGAGTTGTCAGGGAGTCATTTTACCTATCCGTTACAACCAATTTAATTTAAAATGAGTGTTAGTGTTTTTTCTGTGTGTGTTTACTTGACTGAATATGCAACCTGTGAGGCGCATTGGTCCGTCTTGTTATATTCCCAAGTTCTCTGTTCATGTTTGACAGCGGCTGTGGTGTAACGACAACGGAGAGGAATCCCTAGAGTTAAATAACCAGCTTAAATGGAGGGGTAGCACCTCGGGTCTCCTGTGTACCTAATGAGAAGGCAATACTAAAAGTGCTGTGAATGCCTGTGAACAGAGCTGACTGGTGTAAGGTGAGAGCTAATCAGGCCCTTTCCATGCTCTGACAACCCTGTGTGCCTCCGACAATTACAATGCTGAGGATTAGTGAGTTGCGCAGAAACACACAATATGTCAAACTGCAATCATTAATTTAAATGATGGTTCCTCTTGGTTGCCTCCGCCAAAAAGCACATGGTGCATTTGTATGCAAATGCAAGTTAGTAGCAATCGTGCTTCTGGTATAGTTGTGAGCTGTGGTTGAATGATTATATTTGATATCATGTTGCAAGAATTTACAACATTTGTTTCACTGGGAAGTGTTACAACTGTGTACCAACACCGTATATCTGATGTCGCCATGTTGGTGTTGCTCCTAGAACCTCACATTGCACCTCACAATCATGCTTTTGTGATATTACAGCATTGCACTCATGTTGGTGTCGTTTCTGAAAATCCCATTTCTTTCCTTTTGGCCTTTTCATGGCTTTATTTGGACAGGACAGGCAAAGAGCGACAGGCTGTACCATTTGAGTCTTTTTTGGAGTCTTTTTCCTCACATTACAAAAATGTTGGTCCTAGAGAAGTACAGCTTGGGTGAGTTGGCTGGAGCCAGGCTAGCTGTTTTCTACAGTGTTTATGCTAAGCTAAGCTAACCAGCTGCTCATGGTGGCTTCAGCGTATTTACTACACAAACATTATTTAAATTAAAGTGTATGTCTGAAAAAATATTCTAAGTGTCATTTAATGCTGTTCTGTCAAGTTAGATACCCAATTAACAGTATAGTAACCTGGTTTCATCCTGACAGCAGTATGCTGCCTTGACTCTCTAAGACAAAACCACCTTAAGGTTTGGTTTCAGTCATTAATGAGGTGACACCCACATCAATTGTTATCGACTGAAGGCCTCCATTATTGGCTTGTAAGACATTGCTGTTGTACCATTATCCCTTAATTATATTGAAGGCAGAGCACTGCTGGTGCAGCACCCTCTCTCGTACAGTACAAAAAAATCAGACGAGGTACTAATCATCCTTTATAGCACACACATGGCCCGAGGTGGTACCGCCTTTATTGTGGCACTCTAATGGATTCATTAGCAAACAGTGATTTATTTGTTTAAGGCAATGCATGGTTGGTTAATGGCCTGAGAATGGAAAGGTACACAATTAAATATTAACACTTAATGGAGAGTAAAATATTTTTTGGGGACAAAACAAGATGCACACAAAAACAGCAGGACATTCAATAGACCATTGACAACTAATGTTTCCTTTGAGAATTTTGACAAAACATCTACTCTGACATTGGAACCTGGGTACCTCAGTATGTTTAAATGAGAAGTATAACTGTTTTTCAAGGGTGCAGGCTGGTTCAACAACACACCCTTGAATATGAAATAAATATGAAACTCGTTTTTTTAAATAATCTCATGACCAATTATGTTGACTTTCGCAGGTTGTATTTGCTGAACATCTTAAGAGTCATTTTAATGCTGACGCCTGCCTATAATTTCAAACAATCATTCATAATTACATCACTTGAGACCCTGATGATGCACCTGTTTCCTCTACGGCCTGCTCTCCTTCTCCAGCCTGCTGCCATGTTTCCTACAGACAAAATAATTCATTCATGGTGATGATTTTATTGGGTTTCTAGACTGAAATTCAAATCATATTGTTTTTTGTGTATGTTGCTGGCAATCCGACTGCTAGCCGACAGATGACAGATGACAGAAGCCAGGATTAGCTCAGTTGACAGTATTTCCACAGTGGAAAGACTACTGACTGATTAAACTCGCTAGCAAGAACGCTAGCGAGTTTAATTTTTAATCAATGTGGCTACTGCTAGCTGCTTTACTACCTTTTACTTACGCTCCTGGTGTCCCTTTTCTTTTTTGGTGAAGGCAATAGAGGAAAGGCGGTAAGTCACATGAAAGATTAAACTTTCGTCCTTCCTTGAGGTATGGATTGACAGCCACTAACTTAGTGTTATCAGCACACTGATCAGCTCTCACCTCCTCTGGCCCTGGCAGTTGATACGTCAAATATCAACTGTGAAATGAAATGTTGTCATCACAGCATTGTATCACAGTGTCAATAGTAATTCATTCACATTTTAACAATTAGGTTAAGCATTGGCAAGAGTTACATACATATTCAAATTCTTGTTTTTTAATCATTGAATGTTGAAGGTTTATGCAGATATATAATAGACTCTGACAGGCAGCTGGTTTGACTGTTGCTGTGGCCTTGATAAAACCTGAGTACTCCTGTTGCCCGCAGGTGCTTTCTCTCTGCTCGGTGTAGTGTGACAGCAGGAAGTCATCTCTGATTCCTTCGCAGATCTGACCTCCAACGTCTCATCTGACTTGACCTATTTTCATCACCTCATATTATTCAAATATATCCAAATCTCTTTGCTTCCTGGACTCGCTGAGAGTCTCTAATATGTCTGCACTTTCAAGACTCCTAATAAACACAATGCACAAGGGTTCTGACTAGCTAACGGCTTAAGATCATAATAGTAAATAAATTAAACCTGTTGCTTGTGTCTTGGGAACCTTGACACGAAACTTTGCTTTGTTTTTACTGAAATTTAAATGTTTAGTTGTGCAAGTGGTGTGGCTCTAGGGTTGGCAATATTGATCTGTTGGTGGTTTGGTCCACCATAATTGGAAAAACTAACTATTGAATGGGTTACTATGAAATGTGGTACAGACTTTAATGATTCCTCAAAGACTGTGCCAACAGGAGCTCCTCTCTCCCACAGAACACACTGCTCCTGAAACGCCTCGTCAGGAGTCCTGCCTTTAATTATGTGACTTTGTGACATCACTACTAAGGACAGACCAGAATGAATGTAGTCTATCACAGCTCAAGACAATAACTAAAAGTAAACAGTCTATTTTGACCTGCCAATAGCTATGAGGAAGAACATCTTGTACACTTTTCTGTTGAAAATCTGTGGAATTATGCACATAGTTGATGGCAGAGTCGCATGGAGGTCAGAGCTGGAAGATGTACGATGGAGGGAGAGGGCGCTGGTCCTTCCCGTCAGAGATAAGACAGCCAAGAATGATGGGGCCAAATGGCAGGAGAACAGAAAAGGGCAAACTATCTGATATACCAGAGGCTTTGAATTCTCTGTGAATACCAGCAGGGGATAAACAAGATACTCTGGCACGCTGGATGGAGGGCCAACACTTTAACCTTTACCTTTTCTGCCACAGTCAGAGGTGACTGTTCCCTTTTGGGGCCGTGATATTCTCAGCACGTGGAACATGATTGAGTCCTACTGTTAGATTAAAAAGCACGTCATACATGTTGGCTTGATGCCCTTTATCAAACAACAGCACATGTAGAGATAAAAGAAATCAGTTATTTGACTGACACATCAATTACAATGGCTTTTTCTCTGAGGACTAAATGCATACAGGTAAACGTGGCTTTGTCAGCTTGACGGTTCCAACATGTCATTAGATCACTAGATTGTGCAAAATATGATTATGCTAAAAAAGATGTACGGATATAACAATTTATGATGGACAGACATGCTGCGTCTTGGCACATCCTCAGATAATGAAGGGACAAATGAACACTCCAACATGGATTGATGGTTCCTGACTTTGTCATTTGGTATTTAGTTGTCTAGATCCCTGGGCAGATTACCTGCTTTTCTCTCTCCACCTGTCACAGTGATGGTCCCTTGGTGTCTGACAGGAGATACAGACTGGCATTTGACCTCTAAGAATGTTCCTCTTCTGTGTGAGTGTGAGCTGACAGCAGCTTAATGCCAGAGTTAAGGCCTGCCTGTGCAGGAGAAAGAGAGAGAGAGATCAGTTCCAGACCAAAAGCAGCTATCTATAGCAGCAGGCTCATCAGCTGTCACAGAAACCTGCGCACACTATTCCTGTCCGAATTCATTTAATAAAACCTGTCTTGTTTCTAAGAGGATAATTTGTAGCTTCCCCCCTTTCTCTTTAAGTTCCTGTCCTTTTCAGCAATCTCTCCCTGGCCCATCATCATTTTTTCTTTTTCTCATTCACGGTTAATCATCAACTTGGACCAAAACTCACCTGTGTTTTTTCTTGTTTTGTCATTTCATGCAGCTCACTTTTAATAGATTTTCGGAGGAATTATAGGCAACAAAATATGAATATCTGAACTGAAGGCAAAGCTGTCAGTGCAAACATGAAAAAACAAATTAATGTAGAAAATGTGTCTTTGGTCAGCCACAGTCGCTGTATGAAGAAATAAGCCACATAAATATTTAATAATAGATTAGGAGTGTTGAGCGACGCTCACTTTGAGCTACATTTGTGAATATGGCAGGATTTGATAATATGTCCTCTCTCATCTTTAGTCCTTTTCCATTTTTTTGTTTAACACACAACAGTGCAAATACCCATAATAACCTCTGCTTAATCTCTGCCTCACCTGTCCCTGAAATTCACAAACTATTGGATGAAATTTGTCTTTGCAGGTGCAGCTCTGCAATGCAATAGCATGACACTTAAACATAGAATATGTAACATCTGCTGCTAGGGGGCTATCTATCAAAACAAAACGAAAGATGTTTGCCAAGTGGTGTTTGTAAGGAGCGGGGTGAGGCAAGAGCTCAGCTGCTTAAAGCTGGCTAGAGATTCTGGATTAGCACCAGACCCTCTGGACAATAAACACCTGGAGTCACTTCAGTCACAATTCTACTCTGATCCAGAACCGTTAACCGATGGGAGGAGGGCTCAGATTACTTTTATCTTTCGGGATTAAAAAGTGGATTCATCTTCACTCCTGTTTATCAACCTGACTGCAGCAGAGATCTCTTTTAAGATGCTGTGTAATGTTGACTGCCGATTGGAGCTGGAGGGGAAATGTACTTTACTTCATGAACGTAACGTTATCAGAGAGGAGAGTCTCTGATAAGTACTGAATTCACAGAGAGCTGCTTCAGAATTCGAACAGAATTAAGAATTTGTCAATTTTCCTATTAGTTTTGATGGTAAAATGTTCCTAAAATAAATAATAAGATTTAAATAACAGAAAAAGTAGGCTGCAGACAAAAGATGTCCATGCAAGTTTTGCTCAAATAACTTGGGAAAAGTTGGTGTAATATCAAAATAACAGATGGTTAAAATCAAGAAACTGAATAGTGCACACTGTTGGTGCTACATCCTGGCACATTTAATACAATCCACTTTTGTAAAGATAAGTATGGCTCACAGCATTTACCTGCAAGCCACCATCACACACATTTTACCTCAGTCTGAATGCCAGGAAAAACGAGGAAAAAGCTCTCATTTGCTGCAGTGAAAATTGCATAAAAGGAGCAAAAAAAAAGAACAAAAATTAAATGCAAGGTGATCGCTGTTCAAGCTGAATAGACGTGAGTGATTTAAATCCCCTATTATTTCCCTTTACAAAGTTGTCACAGAAGGGGTCGGTCTCCAACAGCCAGGCCTCCATCAGGCAAGTCCTGACCCGTTCCCACTGAGTTCCAGCAGGGTCGCCTGAGGTCTATTAACAGAGAACAACCTGTGCGAGGGGAGGAGATCGCTGAAAGCCAACGTTGCTGTACAGCATTTTAGAAGAAAGCAGACAGTGGCAGCTGATGAATGTGACCGGCTGCATTGTTGCTGCAGTCCTCAGGTGCCCCCTCTCATCAGTAACATGTTGTTTTTGTAACAGCGGGAGACCCACAGACATCCAAATGCTATTTAATTCATGAGCTATTGCTAGAGAGATTATTTTTAATTAATCAACAGTGAAAAGCTGACTGCCAGTAGATATCCATTTCTGACGAGTGCTGGATGCACACACAGGCGTTAAAGAAACATTTCCCTGCTACTGAGGTGGGCGTCCAGAATGTGCTCGGTGTCTGTGCCTTATAACCACTTCAGGTGTGATTCATACTGACAGAAGACTCTGTTCTCCTGCTCAAGGAGACTTTCCCACAGTGCCTCGCTCCAGTTAGGAAGTGAGTGTGATGACCTGGCTCACCTTAGCACTGTCCATTATAGTGCAGTATATCTGCCAACTAAAACAAAGAGTTTGTGAAAAACACAGACACTTAATGTGTGATACATTGAAATGATGTTCATATTTATCTGCTTTGCCAAATACACCAACAACTGAACAGCTTCATACTTCATGACATTTCCTAATTTTGTCTTATGAGCATTTCTTATTAACATGTTTTTGAAATAATATAAGTTTCAAGTGTTCATGTGTATTTACCCATGTTACACAACTGGGGTCTGAGTAAACATTTATTATACTTGTTTATACTTCTTTTCTTTTATACTTCTTTATTCAGCACAAATTAATATGTTTAATTAGGTCACAGGAACAGAAACAAGTATTTGAGAAAAAAATGTGGTTTATTTTACAATAATTGTTGGTAAGGCTTTATATTAAGTTCCTTGTAATAACTGGGGATGCTGGGGACATGTCCCCACCACTTTTTTGAAATGATTAATGTTGTTCTTATCCCTTTTTAAAAGCATAATTAGTTAAAAAATTTGCTTAAGAATGAATTTTTTATGCGCTGCTATGCATTTTTCTCCCCACTGCAATTTTCTACTCTGACTTCATATGATCCCCTCATTTCACTGCCTCAATTTAATGCACCAAAGTAGTGACGTTGCAATCAAACCTGAGCAGGTAGTCTGATGTAATATAGTCCAGGACATAACTACCTGTCATTTTTACACATTTACACATAAGCTTTTGTACAGATTTAACAAACAAGATGTAAAATGCTAAATAATGAGCTTTTGGACAGAGCTAGGCTAGCTGTTCTAGTCTTGATGCAATAAGCTAACCGGCTGCTGGAGGTAGTTTGATATTTACAGTATGTATAAGTTTTTTTTTAAACAATAAGTCCTGTAAATATCTTTAAAAAAAGTATAATCATGTTTTAGTTGCTCCTGTGTGAGGGATACATTCTGTATGAGCATTTTGTGACTGTTCCACTTAACAACTCACCAAAACACAGTGTGTGCTCCCCTGGGACTCACCTGTGTATCTAGGGACATCTAAAGGAAACAGAACCTTAATTAATGCTATTAGTTACAGCTGCTCTTTTCCTACTATGACTGTCAAAACGTCTGGCTTGATAAAGGTCTATACAGATTTTGTTGGTATTATGTGGCAAGGTGGACAAATTATTAAAATTGAAAATTCTCATTTTCTTTCATATTGTTTGGGGACATTTCTATGCAGATCATATCACGTTCCTCCTGCGCCCATCAGTGTGAGAGCATGACGGGGTGGGTGTAACAAGCTGCAGAGAGGAAATTGTGGCTGGCCAGGTTGTTTACCTCAGTGAACACGGGATTGAGGCTCTAAATTGAAAGACAGGATTATAGAGAAAATCCGGATAGAGATCGGAGGATCTACTTCAAAAAGAGCTTGGTCAACAAACCCAGCCCCTTTCTCATCTCAGGAAAATTACACCCCTTCTCTTGCCTTCTGTCTTGCTCTTGTCTCTCAATATCCACCGTTCATGGAAGAATTCAATATGCAGCAAGTGTATCCTACCGTCTTACACGGCTGAATCAAATTCAAACACCCTCCTCTCAGGAGCTGGATTTTCACCTGCTGAATCTCCTCCAGGGGCTCTTTAGAAACGTTTCTTTGACTCCGTGTTGAAAATGGCTCTGAGATTATGCGGCTGTGCTGATTCTGGCTTTAGATTAGGGCCGGAAATTCTCAGGTCCATCGGAGATAAGTCCAGACCAGGTGACTTTAGCAAAAAATCTGTCTCTGCTGGGAATTTAAGCACGGCTGGTTTATCTGATACTGGAAGCTATGATCAGGAGATACAAGCACGGACAGGCTCGAGTGTAGTCCTCTCGCGTACTACCCAGATACACGAAGGTTATCTTTCAATATCATAAAGAGCCGCTGTGTTGCTTCTCAGTGGAGATTGGTGTACACAGTTGAGCGTACTGTTCCCTGGGGAAGATTGTTTCAGCGCTGGAAACAAACCTGTGGGTGTCAGCTGTAGATCAGCAGTTGTGATGAGTGTTTGACCAACGTGATTTTGAACATTCAGCATCAACAGCTCATGATACATTCATGATTTATGACCCACAGGGACAGTGGATCGAACGCTGAATAGATTGTTTTGCAGTACGGAGGAAGAATATCATAACAGTGATGGAATAATAAAGAACAACATTGATTTTGACCTCTGGCATTGCGGTACATAAACATGTAGCCTTATCAGTAATTCACACAATAATTTTGATGTAAGACTTTCATCACCTCTTGTTATTTATTCTAGGTTTCAAAGTCGATAGCAGTAAAGCAAATTTATTTAATGGCTAAAAACACTTTTGCTTGACTGGATGAGCCGATTGTTTATCTGTGGCAGTATAACATGAATATTATGGGCTGTCAAGGCTTTAAAGGTTTCAAAGTCCACTCCTATCTAAGAAAAAGAGGTGGTGTGTTGTACTCTGTGCTTTAAAGGCTTAAAAACAGATCAATCATTCTCGGAAACATTTCATATTCTGCTATTACTGCCTGTAAATTATTTAACACCATTACACATTCACATGATGGACACATAATTCAATCGCTGCTTGAAATCTGCATAATTTCTGCTATTAGTTATTAAGCAACATGATAGAGGCTGTTATGAATATGCTGTTCGCTCAACATCGAGGAAGACATTAATAAACAGTCCAATGACAGCTCGAGTCTCAACACATAATGAACCAAATGAATGGTCGTGTGTTGCTTTCACAGATACACCTTCACTTCGACAGAAGCTCAGGTGAAAGCATCATCGCAGGAAATAATCACAGTAACACAAACAGAGAGAGGGAGGCGATGGGTGTCTGTTGTGTTTCGAAGATCCACATTCATACCTGTCTCATTCAGAGGTGGCAAAATCCTTTCTCAAATCATTTTTATATTGATCGCCCAGGGGAGGAAAATAATTTATTTCACCGTGAAAATCCGCGTTAAGATTAAACTTCATAATCCCCTTTCACTGAATAATTTCACCATCACCAATAAGAGATTATATTCAGTGAAACAGGTTACCCAAAATATGAGAGAGCGTGGTTTCTCCGAAGTTAGAATAATCCTTTATACCCAACTCAATTTCAAATATCGTCGTCTAATACGCAATATGCAATATTTGAAGGGGGAAAACATTCAGAGAGTCTGTGAGGCATATACAGTGTGTATACTGAACTGCAAAAGGCCATGAAGTGTGTCGTATGAGGTCTTTCTTCTCCTCTACAGGAGATCTTTCATATAAAATACCACTGTATGCCTGTATACCACATAAAAACTACAAAAAAGGGATCAAATGTTATGGGGACCCTGAATTTCAGAGCTGGAAAGGGGCTCTTGACACGTGCTACTGAACTTAGATATTCTATTTAATGCATCTGAGTCGATTTGTTGTTTTTCAGGTAGCCACAGTTCTAGGCAGAACCCCTGTTAAAAACAATTCGCTTAGAAAATTTTTGTTAATTTACTGTATATTGAGATCACAACTTGCAAATATGATCTTTGATTTAAAGGTGCAACATGTAAGAATTGGCCACGTGGCGAATTTATACTCCAAACAAATATTTAGCATAGTTAGCTGTGCAGTTGGTGGTCCAGACTGGGATCTCAGCGCACCAGGGGAGTGTTGGTGCAGTTTACACTGCTAACGCAGGAGCTTTGGCAGGGGCTAGCTGGTTAGCATGCTAGCTTCAGTAGATAGCTCTGCAACACAATACATAGACTCCTTGAATGATTGTTATTCTGAAATTCTGAATTTCAGTTGATTTTTTTTTTTTTTACATTTTCAACGAAAGTTCTGACCTACTGCACCTTTAAATATACCAATTGTTATCATCTTGTAATCATGATTTAATTCTCTCATTAACTTGTAACAAAATAAGATCCTTCAGATGACATCTTACTTATGCAAATGATCTTAGCAAAGCTATCTTGTTGTCATGATATCACACATCATGCTGTGCAATACCAGTTAATTGTGTATTTTCTTTAAGGCATAACAATATCATGACTGTCTCTTTCCCTAAGTTTTGGTTGGAAGTCGACCTGTCAAACCATTTGCAATTACTGCTATATGTTGAGTCATACTCACACCAGCAATAATAAGAAAGACTTCATAGCTTTGGAAAATCTTTTAGCTAGACGGCTGATTCTTGTCTGCCTGAAATCTCCTGCTCCAATTAGTATTGGATAACAGACATTTTTTGCTTCATTAAACTGGGAGGAAAAAAGGTATCTCGACTAAAAGGGTCATCTGTCAGTTTTAAGTATACAGACATTTTTTTCCTATACATTCTTTAATAAATGAATTCTCCCTGCCATCCCTAAAAAACTTCCACATTCTGGTAAATGGACTTGACTTGCATGTCTGTAGCACTTTTCCAGTCTACTGACCGCTCAAAGCGCTTTACAACACTTTGTCACATTCACACATTTACACACTGATGGCATAGGCTGCCATGCAAGGTGCCAACTGCTCATCAGGAGCAATATATGGGGTTCAGTATTTTGCTCAAGGACACTTTGACATGCAGCTCTATTGATATATTGACCACTCTTTTTGGTCTTGTATTGGTTTAGATTCAAAACAGAATGAAATTGAATGTTTTGAATAAAACAATATTGTTTCTAGAGCAGCAACTGTAATATTTACAACCACAAAATCACTATGTAAACTCAATAATATCTCACTGGAAAATATCCAAGTGCTATAAAGAGGCAAAAGGCCTTGCTTGAGCTTTTTAAAGACATTTCACCTCTCATCCAAGAGGTTTCTTCAGTCATCCCTTCAGAACTGAAGAACGACTGATACTGACTGATGTCTTTGTTCTTCATTATTTCTAAACTTCTCTCAGTATACAGTAAAGTATACAATCCCTCATTAGCCCATTAGCATGCTGTGCTTCAAAGCAGTAGTGGATGAGAGACTGCGAACAGAGCTGGTCAATATATTGCTTGCTACATCTTTAGGCTCGTCAAACAGGTGTATTGATAAAGTACTGCCTTTTTACTCATGAGGGGTTTATTGCACTAACAATAATTATTGTTGTCGTCGTCACCTTAAGTAAACTTTGAGTTATCTTCACCTGGTTCCTGTTTCTGTCTCCGTCGCCGCCTCTCTGCTCTGCTGACTTCACTCCACTTGTGTATGTGAAGGAGCTTGGCAGAGGAGAGGCTGTAACAACGTGGTAATACATTAATAAATAAGAACATTCAAAAGTCCTGATAAAAAAAACATTAACATTGGAGCTTATCAATACTACAGTATTTAATAATTTAGCTACAGGGCCCATTTAATACCAGGTCTCTGTATCCATCCCTTTTAACTACTAATTACTTAATTAGTTAATTAGTTACTCTTTATGTAGTGCCTCAGGTAAAATGACTAGCTACTTACTCATTAGTCCTCCTTTGGCTTCTGTTTATGACGAGTAGCTGTGAATTTTCAGTACAAACTCAGCAGCAACTTGTCATAAACATGAAGTAATGAGCGAGTGTTATGTATCACTTTGCTGGAAGAGGCACAAAAACAGTAACTAACGTTTAAGTTATTAGTAATTAATGAGCCAACAGTAGTTTGTGCCACTCAGCTGCTGGTCCATGGTTGATCAGGAACGACTCATCAAGAAAGTGGTCAGTGTGTCGATTCACAGATATTAATGAACAAATGATTACCTCATGATTTATTTATAAAGTATCTCTTAGTCTGATCTTTAGTGACTAGTCATTATGAGTTCTTGAGTCACAGTTAATCAGGAGTTACTCACTGATGATTCATTCAGGCTCGTTCCAGTAACAACTCACAGTTGTGTGTACGATATTATAAAATGATTTTATTTCTCTTTTGCTCAACTACATATATGGTATGAATGTATATACATATACTGTATATTTCATTTATATAGTTTCCATGTAACTCCGCAACTTCACTGTTGATCCTGTGTGTTCTTTTTGTTCCACCATGCCATTTTTATATCTTTATGTATTTTATCTATCTTTATCTGCAGACTTCACACATACAGGTTCAACTCCCAGATGTTTTTGGTGTGAGACAGCCATGCCATCCAAGTTTATACTCATAGTGTAGATAACGTCTAAAGGAAACATCATGTCACATCTGGTTTTATTGTAGACAGGGTTCATGCATGACACAGGCAAAAACGCAATCTCAATTAGCTGCCTAATCAAGCTGGGATTTTACCAAAACTACTGTATTCAATGTTATCTGAGAACATTAAGCCAAGATTGTGAGCAAAAATATTTGTTGTTGCTTTAATGAGACACTTCAGTCGTGATTTCAAGATAATAAGAGTGAAATATAAATTTGCAGCCACAGCTGTATACAACTTCTGTACGGTGCAGAGTTTCTCCTGATTCAGCGATCACGTTCAGCCTCTGTGGACAATTTCTGCTTGAATAAAGTGATTGATGCTAATTGTGCTTCAAGTTCTTATCAAGTGAGAGGAGATGTTGTAGCATTTTCAATAAAATCAATAGCAGTAATGAGCACGCTCACTTCTGTTCTGTAAATATTCATGCTCCCTCGTGTTTTAATGTCTCTGTCAAAGCCTCGATGTTAACTGAGAATATCTGTATCGCACTTGAGCACTTTGGCCTCCAAAACGTTTAAAATCAAACTTCAAAAACCAAAAGGATGTGATGTAAAAGGCTGCAGCTTTAAATAATCAGATGATAACTGATTCTAATTCTGCATGAATGACAACATTTTGGGGATGTTTCATATCCACACTGTGCAGCAGTTGATTAATGTCTACAATTTTGCGTTTTTTTTTGTGTAAATGTAAAAGGCTTTTAGCTTTAATACAAACCAATCTGTGCAATTCAGAATGTAATTGCCTGTAAAGCACAGTTTACACTCAATTTATAGTAATTTTGGTAATTGGTTAATACTGTATGCTGAAAATGATTATAATGATGATTACGTCTTGCTGCTCTCGGTATGTTACTTACGAATAGAGAGCATCATTCATAACTAGGGATCAATAAAGATGATCCTGTGAATGGCTGCAGGCAGAAAGTTGAAAGCTGAAATTTAAAAAGAATAAAAGTACAGTGAAGTCTAGTAGATGCTGTAGTTTGTTAAGGGTCGATTATTAAACATCTTACCCTCATGTAAACTCTATAATTAAGAGAAAAATGTCTAAGCCGTTGACATTCTTTAACAAGGAATAGGCTGCTGTATTTTGTCGAGGCACCAGGGACCAGTAGATAAAGTCAAATGAAAGTGCCTTTTATTGTATCTTTATCTGTCCGAGTTGTTGACATTTAAACAGGTCATGCTCATTTAAATATTCACCCTGCTTGTGCATGGTTATGTTGGTTGCTGAAATGACAGTGAATGTAAATCTTCTCATTAAAGGTCAAACACAGTGTCGGTCTGGAAGCATTTCTCACAAAAACAAATTGCACTTTTCTCGGTGAGGCCTAGTGGGAGTCACAAATCACATAGTACATTAGTACAGTAACTTTTTCACCTTAAACAACAGCTTCAAAATCATGTTGATGGTACAGTGTCTTGTAATAGGGTGAATGGTGTCTCTGTTACAAACTTTAAAGAATAAATTGACGTCTGTCTCACCTACATACTGTCTCACTCAAGTATGTAGGCAAACAAAAAGTGTTGGAAGAAGTACCCAGATCCTTTACTTAAGTAAAAGTAATAATAACACTGTGAAAATACTTCACAACATAGTTTTCTAGTAAGTTTTATGATCAAAATGTAGTTAAAGTATCAAAAGTAAGTACTCATTGTGCATAGAAAATGATCCCTCTCATTGTTTTCTATTATTTATTTTTTTTTTTCGATTTGGAAACAAGCCAGCTGAAAACATCAAGAGGTCAGGTGGAGAGGGTGTTTTTAACCTCTTGGATGCCCCTATGGTAGATAAAACACGATAAAGTGCCCCCGCCACTGCCCCAGAACATCATAAAAGAGAGCAATATCCAACAACTCTATGCGGCACAGAATGTGAACAAAATGGCTGTTCCTTAACTCTTCCTGTGTAAAGAAACAGATTAGTTAACAGATTTACTTTGAACCACCCAAAACCTCATTAGTGTGAGCGTTTCCCTCCCATAATGACACCCACATCTGACAGTACGCAGGGAAAATATACCAAAATAGAAGTGTTACAGGCGTGGGGGGGGCAGAGAAGCTGCTTGAGCATGTGTATGATGTTTAGAGGAGGCAGGCAGAGGAGTCATTCTGAGAGCTCCTTACAATCTCCCAGCCTATTCCCTTGACATTATACTCCCAAGATTCCCCAACGCTGTATATAAGAGATGTTACCTCTTTGAAAGATCAACAGAATAGACCCTTGATGGCATTAATAAGGCCTCTGCAGCTGCACGGGAGACGCAACACTTTCTGTGCCGATGTTTGTGCCCCCACAGTGCCCCAGGTGGTCACTGTGTTACTGGGTGTAATGGAGGTGTTGCATGGGAACAACTGGTAAACAGGCACTAATGGATGAGTCTACAACCTTCCTGAACACACTCAATGTAAAAAATACATGACAGGTGAGGAGGAAGATGCTTTTCCATTAAGTACGCTGCAATAAAATAAGATACATTTCTTGTTTTCTTTCTGAGGATTTAAGGGTTGAGAGGTTTTATTAACAAAATATCTATCTAATGGTGTCATATATGCTCTATTGCCGGCCATAACGCTGAAATGGCTGATGTATGTCGTTAAAAATACACTACAAAGAATACCAATGATTGTGGCCTTCAATATATGAGCCATTTCTAAGTTAAATTTCCATCCCCTCAGGCTGCAAACGTACAGCCACAGCTCCTCATTTTCGGAGGGAGAAAAATAACAATGCCTGCATGCTCTCCCCACAAAATAAAGTGCATCTGTATGGGCTCCTCATTTCCATGCAGCTGTCTGGGTCTGGGAGAGCCGATGATAGATCTGCAGACTTCCAAATGAGTTTCACGAGAGCAACCTTCATTTTGCAATAAAATCTAATGTACAGATGTAGAGGATAACAGCTCATAAAATGGTCCGCGTGCTGTCAGAGCAGTCTAACACAGTTGACGCATTACAAACTCCCTCCATCTCCTGATTCCTGTCTGTCTATGATGAAATATGAGCAGCTTCACATTGCTCCAAGTCACATAATAAAGAGTGACTGAATCTTGTGTATTATATCGGACAGGTACGGAGCAACAGTAGCGACTGTTTGAGTAGTTTTTGTTCTGACAGTGAAGCTCCTTAATGAATCCTCACTCGCCTTTAAATATCAAGTGCAAGAAGGAGCCACTGTGCTGCAACAAAGACACGCAGCGTTGTTATAGACGCACAAACACGGCAGCAGTGCCATTGAACTGCCGTACCCTGCAGGACTGCGCTGTCTGCTACAGATGGCTCCAATGTCTGTTCAAACTGAAGCGGGCTGGCTACACCCCTGCTATAATGGGCCTTATCTGACAGAGGGATTAGTGTTCAGCAGAGCAAAAACACCATTTAGCCATGGTCAGCTGGGAGGGCGCTAGAAACCCCTGTGTGATACATTGGCTTTGTGATCTCTCAGCAAATGAAAGGAAACAGGGGAGCTCTGACATTGCCTCATTACTGCAGCATGCATTTATTGGAATTAAAGGAGAATAGGATGAACATAAGTAACCAGCATGGATAAGAAACTGTGAGAAGATGAGAGCAGTGGAGTTCACCGGGAGAGGTTAACTGTGCGTGTCTTACTTGCATAGAGATTAGAATTAGTAGGCCACAAAAATCCCATAAACCTCTGTTGTTTATAGTGTTTTTAAGACCGTCATCCGACAGCAAGTGTATATTAAAGGGAGTTATCATGTAACAGCGAGTAGCAACGTCTAAAAACAATGCATTTCTGCTACGCTCTTGTGTTTTTGTGGATGGGGCTTGGGCATGGATCAGTGGCTTATCTTTTGTTCCACTTCAAAGGATCATCTGCCATTAACCATCATCTTGGGGTAATTTTCTGGGATATGTGAAAATGCCACAGTAAGACTTTAAGTGTTCAAACTATCCTTTCTTGTTTCATCAAGCTCTCCCACCTGCTGTGTGGAGAGAAAAATAAAAGCCTGGAGTTTACCTCGTCCTACTGAGTGGTGGGAATGATTTTCTCCCCCGAACATTCACTCTTACATTAATTAGAAAATGAAAGAGAACAAAAAAATACAACATTAATCACATACAAATCATATCCGCTCACACATTTCGCACATTGTTATGCACTGTTGCAGGAGTTCCCTACCACCAGGCTGTGGATCAGTACCGGGTCTTTGGGTCACTGTAAATAATAATTAAAAATGCTTTTAAAGAGAAGCCCACTCGTCTTATCACTGTTTCTATGGCAACAATTAACTTCAAACCATCAGGCATCTGAACTTAAGACAAAGGCAGAGCAGGATCCCGTGCGTTCAAAAGAGCATGTGTCACAAACACTGGGCTGTACCCCGCAGCTCTGCTGGTTTGGAACTGACAACTTTGTAAAGCAGCTGCGGTTTCTTTGACCCCGCTGATGGCCTGCTCTTTCTCGAGACTGAGCGGCAGTGATTCATCTTCACATGTTGCCCTTTGCTTCTACTGTAGGAGAGGATCTGCACAGTCTAGCAAGCTGTGAAGATACAAAAGCACGTTATTTTCAAAAAGGAAAAACTTACAGAGCAGCAGTAACTAGAAAACATTTGAGGTTCCTATATACATATTATAAGAGAAAATACATCCCTTGTGTAGTAATACATACAGTATGCATTATAGGAACAAACATTTAAATTCACTCTGAAGTTTATGCTTATGCATTAGATGTAAACTAGAAATCTCACCATATGTTTTTATTGTAATTGATTTCCTTTTCTATCCGAATAGAAAGTTGGCTTAGTTGAGCTGAATCGTGTCAGTAAATCAATGCATGGTGATTATCTTTGCCTCATCATTCCCCTTTTGCCAAGATAACTGTTTTTTTCCCCTGTATAGCATGTCTCTTTGCAGCAAGAAACAATGGTAATAACCAGAATGTAGAGTTATAAAAAGCTATGATCAGATATTATCTCGGTCTTCAGTGTTCTTTCATTCATAATGAATCAAAACTATGACAAGACGCTCCTCATCATGACATCTTTTCTGTTTTTTTTTCTAGCGATATAAATGGTTTGAAGACACACTGCACTGCTTCTATGTATCATTATTCCTGAGGAGTGTGTTGGTCAAAGAAGGGAAGTTAATCACTTTGTACAGAGTGATATACTGCGCAGTGTTTTTGTTCTAGCACCTGCAATTGATCAGCCCAGTCTATACAAATGCAATGAGTTTAAGCCCAGGAAAATCAAATGTAATGCTGTATGTATAAGATTTCCTGGCTGCAAAAACACATTAAAAAAAAAATCTAAAAAATGATTTTGTAATATTTTTCATTTCATTTTCCCTTATGTTCCTCATTCCCACCATTCTATCTTCCTCACATTCATGTAGTTTGTATCTGAGTCATATGAGGTTTACAGGTTTTATTGCTTTGATGCAATGAGCGGCAACTCTAGCAGGTTACCATTGATTTTGCAGGCTTGATGAATCAATCATCTGCCTCCACCTGCAGGTACATAAAGTGCATCGGGTGGCTGTGGCTCGGTCGTATGTGTGTGTGTGAATGGATGAAGAGGAGGCAAATTGTAAAGTGTTTTGTCCGTTAAAGGTAGAAAAGCATTACACATACAAGTGCGGTCCATTTACATCCATTTTACACACTGAGCGAAAATAAGGAGTCCTCTTTGGCTTCATCTCCTGCTGAATTCCTACTTCACTGATCTCATTTGAGTCTCTGCAGAGTTATCCATTATCTTCTTCTATCTATAGAAGCTTAACACACAATGCAAATTGTGTTCCTTAGGCAGCAGCTGCCATTACAGACAAATCAAAGCTAGAATTACCATATCTTACATTTAGCAAACTGAAGACGTGGGTTGCGGTATATGCTGTCGGAAGATACACTGTACCTCCTATGGTGTCACATATATTGTACCATACTGCCCATTTCCTCCCCTGAGTTAGATCAACAAGTTCTTATTGTAGCTCTGTTTGAAGTGAAAAAAACACAAACAGACTCGGTAATTTTTCCAAGGAACATATCAAAGCAAAATGAAAATGAATACTGACTTTTAGTTCATGAGATTTAAAAAAGACCAGAGGAAAAACATCTCCCTAATATTCTGTTTTCCCGGTAGCAGATAATACAATAACGCTTGCCGCGGAGGCCCGTCTGGACTGCAACCACTTACTGTTGGAAGTGGTTGGTACAAACAATCACAGGAATCGTGACCCTTGTTGTTGCCCCGTTGTCTGACAAAATTTCCCAAAGGTGTTTGACTCTCACAGCATGGAGTCCTCCACTCTCCTGCTCCTGTTGGTCCCCCTGGGCCCAAACATGCATGTGAAACAGCAGCCCTGTTGTTCAAACAGTGGAAGAGATTGAATGAAATCAGCAGGGACAGAGAGATCTTTAATTACATGTGTGTTTTAAAAAAATGTCGGTGTGTTTTGTGAAATTTTGCTGTGTTTGGTGAAATGTTTGTAGATGAAAACCTGAAACACTAGTCTAACATATTTGATATTAATACTTCATATAGGTTGGAAAATATTCACTTTAGCGTTGGTTTTTCAGCACCCTTCTCTGAAACCTATTATCATACACAAAGTATTGTAAAGCTGCAAAACCAGAATCACTTCAACCAGCATATCAGTTGTCGAGCTTGATTGTAATCAACCGAAGCTAACATTACACATTTTCATCAGGTACTAGTGTCTTGAGAACAACATGTCCCCATTTCAATAATTCAACCCTTACATTTGTGCAGAGGATGTGACACGGCGCAGCAGATGCTGCAGGCGCAGCACTTTACCTCTTAGAAGCAGAGGATGAAGAGACCACGCCCAGACTGAAGCCCATATGGGTGAGGAACGCTGTTTGATTAGAGCTCGTCACTTTAATCAATCACATCAGCCGACGACAAATGTCACCTCCATTAAAAAGAAACCCCCTTCCCAGGTGTTTGCAAGGCCAGAAATCCAGGTTTGCTCTGACTAAGACAGATTAGTCAAAGCAGGATAATGTATCACAGACACACAGGAGCATACATTAGAGTTAACTTCCCTTATTTGCAGTGCTATATACGGATATTTTACAAGCAGAACTAGAAATCAAACTGATAAAAAGAATAGACAAGAGTGACTCAAGTGAAATTAAAGAAAGCCCTGAAGCTGCAGCAAGGCAATTTCTTCTAGATTGTCTGCAAACCAACTCCAGTCCATATAGAATATGTTAAGGGAGCCTGCAATCTTATTTATCCGTATTGCTTATTTTGAGTGGGAGGCATTGAAATGCAGGAAACTGTCACATGGATATGGACTTGCCAGGAATCTTGGAGGCAGTGTTGTCTGCATAGCTGTTTGGATGAAAGCATGAATCTTACTTGCTTTTGCTGTTTCTGCAGAGTGTCTGCTGTGTCTTACACTTACTTTAGCTCCCATTCACTCATCTGTAGAAAGAGATGATGATCAATAGTGTCATGCCTCGAAGTATAATAGTCACATCATCATGGAAGTTGTTTTTTGGTCCATGAGAAGCATGAAGATAAATGAACAATTTTTAAAACCTAAAAGATGTTTTTTACTCTTTATAATGAAAATAAAGGTCCAGTGTGTAGTTTTTCTTGTAGAGATTCAGGTGACAACAAAAATAATTAAATGAAAATGCATTATTTCTGCCATAGGAAATACGTGTTTCAGAAACAAAGAATAGAAAACAAAAATTTATGAAATTTGAAAAAGCTACTGGCTGCATCTGCATGCGCCACCATTGCCATTTTGAGTTACTGTTGACGTTCAGTGTTTCTCACTTGAACATGTGTCTGGTGAATTTCATCCATCATAAAATATTTGTAAATAGTTTTTAAAAAACTTTTAATTGTGCGTTCTTCACATTCATGTTTGCTTTCTAGCAGACTACTTTTTCACTGCGCCTCTGAAATGCAAATAAATAGGAAACCTTGTGACATGTTATGGCACCATACTGTCCCTAGTGGTCAAATATTGCAGGTACTTTAATTCAATAGGTTGAATGTCTATCTGAGGTCAAATGAAGAGATAAATGGAAGAAACTCAAAACATATATTAAGATTATTATATTGGTAACAAAATATGATGTGTGTGATTTCCCTTCCCTTGTGTTGTGACAAAGCATAAACCCTGAGACGACACCATGTGGAACCAATATCTCCATCATGACCATCATGGGACACGGGCAAAGTGAAACCATTGCCAACTCAGAATGATGCCAAAATGCTGATTCTTGTCTTAACAACTAACCTATCTTTAAGAATTGATTTTACAGGTGCGATGTTATCAAAGCTCACTCCAATAAACTAGGGGGCCGCATATCATCAGAGAAACTGCCAGGTGCTGTTCAGTTTATTTTTTGCTGTCGCTTTCTTTGGCTGTAGCTGCAAGCCATTGTTAGCTGGTTAGCTCAGTAAGTGGCCCTATTAGCTGACTGGAGTCTGCTTGGACCTCCTTCAAAGTAAGGAGGTGATTTACAAAAGCTCCAGACTAAATCAGTACTATAACTCCAGGGACAAGAAGACACAACAGGTGGGGACAGGAGAGAAATGCAGTTCATCATTATCATCATCATCAGCCGGCAGAAGGGCGAGTAGAGCTGGAATAGTTTCACATCTTACTGAATTACATGAATTGAGGATTTATTTTAACCAAACCAGAGTTGATTCTGGAAAGACAAGACATTTCTTTTCTGTCAAGTTTGAATGGCTTTTGTTTTATGATGAGTTAGCAAGCTGGTTAAGCTCGTCTTAGTACAGTAGAAGACAGAAACTTGAATTCAGAAAGGTGTACAGTTGCATTTCCAGTTTAACGATAAAATAAGATATAAGTATATAGAGTATTATGTTTCTTGTACTGTACAAGAGAAGAATTCACTCACAGAAAGGAATACTGTACATGTATGTACTGTACCACACATTGCAACAGATGCTACTGTCAAGCGCGATGAACCAGAGCAAGCTGTGAAGAGGGTCTAGCACCTTGTCAGGGTGCTATTCACACTTGCAGGCGAACAATATGTGAGAAATAATGTCACAGGTTTCATGGACATCGAGCAACCAATGAAAATACCCAGAGCTGACACTGATCTTTTCAAATAAAAAGAAAACTGACAAGACAAGAACTGATATTGAACTGTCATGATCCAATCACTGCCTCCGTCAAAATGCAGTTAGACTCTTCTCAAAGTTCTCATTATTTGAAGTGTCTAGACTCAGTGATTTTGAGCAAACAAACAGTTCATTGGATCGAGCTTGATGTATTGGTAATTCTCCTTTCATTTACAAGGCAATTAGAAGTCTGCACAAGTAATCATCACTCCATTTGCAGAGCAAGGCATGCTTGAGCAAATTATTGATAAACTGTATTGCAGGAAAATGAAATTCTAGGCAGGCGAGACTTTTAAGGGGGAGTTTTCCCTTGAGGATGGTCTACATGTAATGTCCTTGGCAGCAATGTGTGTTAGCAACTCACATAGAAGCTGCATGGCTTGTTCGATGCTAATCTCTCGAGTCTGATTGCTGTTCTTTCTTGTAGAGGCTTATTTAAATTCTATCAAAAAAGTATATAGCTTAATACAATAAATATTTGTCCTCCTGTCAGGAGGATGTACCCTCAGAGGGGAAACACAACCATAAATCACAACAAACAGGCCACAGCTGTGTACTGTACTGTTAGTACTGTACTGTAAGCAGATGTTTGTGAAAACCCAGAGGCTGATGGCCCAAGTCTCAAACGCTGCACTTCATTAATTTCATTAGTTCGGTCCACTCCTCTGAGGGTGAACTAGATTGCACTGCATTGATTATCATTAATGAATATTGATTGGGATTAATCTAGCAGAACAAAGCTAACTTGTGAGAGCTTACAGTAGGTGATGTCGTGTGAAAAGATTCCTGAAATACCTGCATTGACTCATTTCCATAATGATCAATGTCCAGATTCCAAGAGTGCAGTGAACACCTGGGAAAAGAGTTTGTCTGTAATTACTAAAAGAAGTTGGAGAAGATCATTTTTCAGTTGGGATACCAATTGAATAACAGCTCATCTTTTGCTCTCCTATAGGTCACAATGCTTCCTGCGTTAACACTGCAGATTCATCCAATATTGAAGTAATTCCTGGGGATATTGGGCTGAAGGAGGTGAAGCTCAACTGAACATCTTATACTTGTTGCGACTGGGGCTCAAGAGGTAGAGTGGGTTGTCCACTGGTCAGGAGGTTGGTGGTTTGCTCTGGCTGCATGTCAATGTGTCCTTGGGCAAAATACTGAATCCCAAATTCCTCCCATATGTGATTGTATGTGTGAATAGCTTAGAGCAACATATAAAGCATAGAGATATCGTTGGACGCTGTATTACTCCCGATGGGCACCTTGCACGGCAGCAAAGTCCTTTTAAGCAAGTTTTGCTAGCCGGCAGCCATCTCGGCAACTCTGCCAGGCAGTTACAGTATTTATGGCTAACAAAGACCAGGCCCCTTATCCAAATAATAAGGAGAGTCGAACCTCACTTTCAAAGTGGTGACTTGCCCCAAAATAAGCTTTAAAACACTTTTTTCTCACAGGTTATACTTCTACTACACATGTGCACGGTTTCAGGACACCAACTTCTTAAACGGCTCAATCCAGTGTGACGCGACGTCTTCAGCACATCCCACCAGAAAATTTGAACAAATGCTGAGTTTAATGTTGAATGTTTGAATAACCTCACCTTTCTTGGTAATCATGTGCATCAGCATGCTCCTCTTCCATGCCTATTAGAAATCCGTCTGCAGTCGCATCAAATCGGTTGAAATCGTCGTGAAACAACTGTATGCTCACGTCAGTGCAACAATACGATTGGCTGATATGTTTCCTAGTTTGGCTGTGCAGTAAACTCGCTTTTGGGGTAAAGCAGCGGTTTGTCTCCTCTCAGAAAACATCTCCGATAGCAGCCTCTGTCATCTGTGTGTGAATCTGTGTGTGAATAGGCGAATACGTCATGTGTTGTAGAGCGATTTGAGACTAGAAAATCGCTACATAAAATGCATCCATTCACTTCTGTTGTATATTTTCAGTCCTTTGTTACTCTGCTCTATCTCTTCCTTTCATTCTTTTGTTAATTCAGTTATTGATATTTTATAGTTTGTAAAGAATCCTGTAAGATTGATTTTGAAAATGCTGCTACAATGACGATTCCTGTTCCTATTGAACATTTAATTCTGCAGGGTGTTGTAGAAAAGTATGAAGAGAGACAACAACAATACAAAAAGTAATAAAAAGTAAAATGCTGTAGGTGTGTAATTTTTCCTGCGTACAAGAATGCCAGAGAATTAAGTGGATCCGTTTAGAGACTTCATTCTTACCCTAAACTTGTTTTCAGCTGCAAAAACTACCCCTAAAGCAACGGTTACTGCACCCAAAACAATGTGTGTATCCATCCCACTGAGCTCTGTCTGCAGTTATCAATTCAAATACATCCCATTTTTTACCCACAGAGCCAGCATGGCAGAATTAAAAGTTGAGTCAGGGGAAGCAGTGGTGTATGGCCAGCCATTACTTATGCACCGGTAATTTGATTATACTGACTCTGGGCAGCATGTTGTGCCACGCTCCCGGGGCTGGGAAATATCAAATTAATAATTGCAATTGACAGGCAGTCCATATGTCAGTGTGTCGCGTTAGGTGGTTGGGCTGATGGTGTCTTTGCCTCACTCTCCTTCCCCTCACTCAGACATCTGTGCCGCCAACAACAAACAGGGCTGGCACTAGAAAACCCTGGCAACCATGTGTTTATTCCTGCTACAGTATATATCCATGGGGAATGAAGTATACACATTGACATACAGCTCCTCGACTCTTTTGTCACTTTTTTTTTCCTGGATTAGCTTCTCCTGAGAAGTAGCTGGCATTTAAATACAGAAAACTGGCATTCAGCTGGAAGACACATGCCAGGAATACAATAGCAAAGTCGGGTAATCAAATAATAATGCAATACATGGAATAAACTCCAACTATTACTAGTATCATTGAGGCAGCTAAGTGTTGGGTAATTACAAGCACACCAGCAAAAGCGTCAGCTACAAAATAAGCTATACATTTTAGCTTGTCCGGCTAGCAAGCTAAGCTTACATACTGTAAAGTGGTGACTAAGTGGTTCTCCCAAGCAAATTGGAATTAGCTAACTAAATTGGTTTGTTATAGGTTAAAGGATTTATGATAAAAAGCTTCTTTCTAAACAAGTATGTGCTGTGTAGCATGCCAACTGTGGGGAAGACAGTAGGTCCTGAATGCTGTCAGTGTCGGCTAATGTTAACAGCTCTGTTCTGCTCTTTGTTTGAGAGAAAGCAGTGACCCTAGCCACAATTTGTTTGAGACAGCACTGAGTTTGCCAAGCACATCTGGTAGTACTCATCCTAGAAAAACCTTTTTACTTTTCACGTTTAAAGTAAATCCAATCCAATTGTACTGAAGTGGACGCAAACTTCTGTCTGGGACATACAGCTTTAGCTTAATTCTTTTTTGGCTTATGTAGCCATCAAATAGCCTACATATTTAAGGCTCCTTTTAAAGAGCTTCAAATATTAAAAAGTCAGCCATAGGCAGTGTTTTCAGCCAAGTCAAGGAGCAAATGTAAATGTAGCTTAATAACCTAGCCACGGCTGATAAAATCTGCTAGAAACAGTTGTTATTTCAGAAGACGAAAACTCTGGTTGACGTCTAGAAAAATAAAAACCTGTAGATCGTCCAACATCATTACTATTAACTGCCATACCAAAGAAAAAATACAGTTGACAGTTGACTAAGGAAGTGCTGGAAATGGTCAATTATCCCATTAAACAAATGAAAAAAATATTTCCTGTGCGGTTAAAGAGGAGAACTAGTTTGTCTTGCAAAATGAAGTAAGATTAGTGTCATTTAGGCTATACCTCCTAAAAGGGAGCACCATAGTGCTGGTTCATAAGAGTCCTAAAAGACTTTGTAATATTGGTGCTGAGTGGGATTGTTAGGCTGCTAATAGAAAATATCTAAAAAAAGAAATCTGATCTGACGTAAGACTTTGTGTACAACCTACTCAGGAGGCCTGCAGAAGACAGTGCACACACCACAGGGAAAGGAAGTAGTGGGAAAAAGAAAATGCCAAGAGGTGCCCTGTAACATACCACTTGTGCCAACTGTGGCTTTGTTCACTTGATTTGGTGTAGGCAACACAGATTACTCATGATGCATCAACCAAGGCTGGAAAAGTTTAGATAAGCCTCCTGTTTTTAGGTTCCCAAACTCAAGAGAGACTTAACAAGTTTTATGTTAAATCAGAAACATAATGGAAGGTTACCGCAAAAATAAAACAACGATCACTGTGAAAGGAAGGACTAATAATGTGTTGTGGGAAATTACTCTGTTGAGTAAGGTAAGCATGTTATTCCGTGTAATTACAAAGTGGAAAATTAGAGAAATAATTTTTGGAACAAAGGTTCATTGGCAAAAACAGATTTCTCCATATTGATTTATTTTTCTAAATCATGTTTCTTTTATCTGCACTCCAGGGAGTAGCCTATCAATCATACTGGTGTTGTTTGTTTCAATAGGATATTTAAAAACTTTCCAAAATCATGTTTCTTTTTAGTTTTTTATTTATTTATTATACGCTCAACGGAATGTCGATCAAGCTAATGCTGGGTTATTCATTTTAAGAATAGAATTCATCAGTTTTTGCCAACAAGCTCTTGTAGTATTATAACACATTTTAACAGTCAACAGTGAGACCAAACTGCAGGATGAATTCTCTCTGATGGCTCTCAGATCTGTCTGATGTCCATTTCAGGATGAATCTTCCTCAATCTTCCTGCATGTCAGCGGGCACAGAGCCACTGATGTTGTTATTGCTGATCACTGTTCAATGTTTGATAATAAAACAGAAATATAACAACTAGGTGTACATTACATGTTTATATATTGTAGCAATCTTGAAATTTACATTGAATAGATAGTGGTTGAGAATAGTGTCAGAGGTTATATCTGCACTGATATATATACAGTAGATTTATATTAAGAATTCTTAATGGTACTTTCTGGTAGCAAGTTCAACAATCAATTGTTCTTAAAGAAGTTGAGCCAGACACAGATTTCCTCATTTACAAACAGAACCAATTGGTGTCAACTTCTTTAAATCAGCTCCAAATAGACTGCACATATTGATGAAAATGAACTCTGGTCTCCCTCAGCATGCTACAGTATTATACTTAAACTCTAGTCAGGACTTTTAGTGCTATAATAAAACACATTAATTACATGGCAGGATGTGGAATATAATTCTCTTGTGACACAGATCAGTTAGTAATGCCCTGAGCTTTCTCAAAGTCTGTGCACACTGCAAATTATTTTAAAACATGACTTGAAGCAAACACTTTATGTAGAATGAGTAGATGTGTCAAATTAAGAGATTTCAGTAAGGTTAGTGTGTGGCAATGACATGTACTCACAAAGTGTCTGACAATCATCCCACTCAAGCTGTTTTGTCATAAATATTCATATTTATGTAAATGTAGTTCTGCACAGTAATAGGAAATGGCACAGAGTGCTTGGTACTATTGAGGCCACAAAAATACAGCCTCAGTAAACTTAATTTATCGGGACTAGACTCAGTAGTAAAGTTTTTCAAGTATAAAACCTGTTTAATGTCTAGGGCAAAGATTGGATCATTATTATCTTTACTGAGTTTAACAAGTTATTAGATGTATTTGTCCAGGATAAACTCTGATAGGTGGATGGGCTTGTGGCCAAAACTGTAAAGCTCCTGCTCGTAAATACTGTGTTGTGATGAAATAAGAAATATCTTTTATATTTGATATTCTTTTCTGTGTCCGAGCAGAGTTGCCTGTTAGAGGTGGCAAAGAGAGAGGAGACATATAGCACAGATTGGGCTTTGTCCTATAAGGTGGCAGTAAGAGAAATAGTTTTGTGAACAGTGAAACACAATTGAACTACTAAGTCCTTTGGCCAGAAGAGAAAAAATTAAGGAAATTGGAAAATTCTAAACAATGTTTGGCTTTGCTAAGGGAATTTCTTAAAACTAACAGTTACTGTGGTCTGGTCTGATTTGGCAACAATGAAAGTGAATTGCGCACTTTATTCATTCATTAAAATTTGGACTGAGGCAGGATCAGTGAATTATTTTACTTTCATTACACTCTTTTAAAAGATATCATAATATGATACAAGACACTCATATTGTTGTGACATCCTGAATGGATAATAATGTAAATCTGTTGTTAATTAGATTGTGTTATTTTGTGATGTTATTTATTTAATTTTATGTCACATTATGTTACATTATGTTATTTCATGTTATGTTATGTTATGTTATGTTACGTTATGCTATTTATTGCTATGTTATTTATTGTTAGTGTATGTTGTATTACTTTACATTTTGTTATTTAATGGTATGTTATGTTATGTAATGTTACATTATGTAATGCTTTATTGTGTTATTTCATGTAATGTTATTTTGTGTTACTGTGTGTTGTGTTATGTTACATTGTGTTATTTAATGGTATGTTACCTTACGTTATGTGATGGTACATTATGTAATGCTACATTTTTATTTCATGTGATGTTATTTTGTGTAACTTACTGTGTGTTGTGTTATGTTATGTTATACAATGTTACATTATGTTATTTCATGTAATCTTATTTTGTGTTACTGTGTGTTATGTTATCTTATGTTATGTTATATTATGATATTTAATGTTACTGTATCTTGTCTTATGTTACGTAATGTGAAATTGTGTTATGTTATTTATTGTTACTGTATGTTATGTAATGTTACATTATGTAATGCTATATCGTGTTATTTCATGTTATGTTATTTTGTGTTACTGTGTGTTATGTTATGTTGTCTTATGTTACATTATGTTATTTTTTTTAATTGTACGTTGTGTTATGTTACATTATGTTATTTAATGGTACGTTATGTTACATTATGTTATTTAATGGTATGTTATGTTACGTTATGTGATGGTATGTTTTGTAATGTAACTGTGTGCTATGTTATGTTATGTAATGCTACATTATGTTATTTCATGTAATGTTACATTATGTAATGCTACATTATGTTATTTCATGTAATGGTATTTTGTGTCACTGTGTTATGTAAAGTTATGTTATGTTATGTTATGATATGTTACATGTAATGTTATTTTTAGGGCCGGGACTCGATTAAAAAAATAATCTAATTAATTAGAGGCTTTGTAATTAATTAATCGAAAATTAATCGCATTTTTAATCGCATATAAATATTTTACCTGAGAACAGTGAGAAGCAATTTTTTTCATATGGGTTTTAGTATACCATTGAATAATGACTGAATACATGAATACATAAGCTTAAGCAACAAAACATTGTTGTTGTTTTTTTTCAAGGTGGTACTTAACCAAGACCAACAGACTAGGGATGCAAATTATCGATTAATTCATTAATCATTAGTTGATGGACCTTATCGATCGATTAACGATTACCTGATAAGATGCAATTTTCCTGAGAACCTAAATTTAAGGGGAAAATTTAAGCTGAACATTCCTTATACAGGACTCTACACTAGTTTGTTAGTTTATTTTTAGAGCACAGCACAATGAAAAATGTTTAAGTAACACGTTATTTGGTAAATGGTCTTTCCTGCCACTACACTATGATGATTACTGTATTTAACTACTTAAATCACAGTAGCATAAACTGATTTGTTGAACTCAGCCTGATGTAAACATTAATAAAACACAGGCAGCTCTATGTTTTCCCTGTGTGATGTCTTATGCACCGTGAGACAGTGACAGGTCTGTAGGCTACCTACGTCTTGACCACATGTCAGCTGTTCAGCTGCAGCAGAGGAAACTCCGCTGTTCTCAGCTCCACTGCGACGAGCGCTTTTTCAACAGTAGCGACCGGCGGGAGGATACTTTAAACCAGCGCAGATCCGGTGTGTTTATCAAAGCTTGGTCGCAGTGCTGAGGCACCGGGTCGGTTTGAGCTGCGTTCAGGCTACATTAAAACTTTATACATCCATGGGCAGTGATCAGTGTTGGCGGCTTTTTAACTCGTTAAATAACTGTGCTCCAGTATAATCGGTACGCCTGAAACTCATCCAGTCAGAAATGTTCCGCGGTGCAAAAATAAGTGCGATTAAAATGCGTAAATTTTTGTGTAATTAATTAATCCTAATTAACGCGTTAAAGTCCCGGCCCTAGTTATTTTGTGTTATCATGTGTTATGTAATGTTTTCTTATGTTACACTGTTATGTCATGTAATGTTATCTTATGTTACATTATGTTATTTCATGTAATGTTATTTTGTGTTATCATGTGTTATGTAATGTTATCTTATGTTACATTATGATATTTAATGTTACTGTATCTTGTCTTATGTTACCTTATGTTAAATAATGTTTATTCATGTTATGTTATGTTACGTAATGTTATGTGATTGTATATTGTTATTTCATGTATTTGTTATTTAGTGTTACTCTGTGTTATGCTATGTTATGTTATGTTATGTTATGTCATGTCTTGTAATGTTACATTATGAAATTTTACATAATGTTATTACATGTAATTTTATTTTGTGTTACAGTGTGATGTGTGATGTTACATTTATGTGTTTGCACACCCTGTGCTGTGTGAAGCATTTGCTTGCAGCTCTTTTCTGATACAGCAGAAATTGGACAGAGGACACCTAAATGAGTGTGATTGCAACACTGCATAATTTAAGACTTCCCTCAATATTGTTTTGACATGTTGCTGTGATCACTCCCATCCTGACAGCCACAACACAGGCATGTTAATTATTCACGGCTCTAAACACTGCTCAGATCAATAATTAACGAGAGAAACTGAGAAGAATCACTAAAAGCATGGTGGATTGAAGCACTATATAATGCATTGAGCCTTTCATGTGAAATAAGCTGGGGATAGACTTTTGATCTCTGATTTGATACGCATGTCTCATTTGATTGAGACAAAAAAAGCAGAATTTGAGCCAGGTGGTTGTGTGATTCTGTGCTTGTAGCATTCTGCATGTAGGTGAAGACAGAGTCCGAAGTAATGCTTCATAGCATGAGAATGTGCCTGCCAGCTGCTGACTCATGGGCGTCTTGTAAATGCATATACTTCTTCTGAATGTGCACATGACAAATATCTAATAGATAAAGCAAGTGAAACAACTAATTCAGTTTTTATTGGTTTACAACAGCTGCCATGAGGAGCAATAAAACTAATATTCCAATATTCGACCTGTTGATTTTGCAAAGGCTTTGCAGCTGTGAAGCTATGTCAGTCTGATTTGTTTGTGCAAATAGAAGGTTGATGACTGTAGAAATTATTCACCAACAGCGTTGCATAAACAGAATCTCGACATCAAGAGGTTGGAAAGTTTGCTTTCATGGTGTTTGATTGCTCACTGGGAGAAGATAAACACAGGTAACTGTTTTTTCACACGGTGCACCTACTCAATAAAATCAACTAACAACTCAAAAGGCTTGTCATTATCAAACTTTCAAGTATTTTTCCGAAACACAAGCTCTATAATCTTTCATCATGTCGGATGAATGTTGCTTGTGTTTGCTTGAAGTTGCATTGGCTCTTTTGGTTTATATAATCAGACCCACCAAACCAGAAAGTGCTGGATTCTGATGCTAAGATTGAACCTACAATGCATGTGTGTATCTTGTATATTTGTCAACAGATATTAACTCTGTATTTTACGGTATTAAGGCAAAGACACAACAAATTGGGAGCACTGTACCCTGTGCCCTAAGCCACCCACCCAAAAAATATGTGTTGAGTCATGCTGAATTGTAGATTGCCATCCAACTGAATACTGAAGTCTGAAATGGTGGAAGGGAGGTTGGTATGAAAAGATGTCACACTATAAGTTGAACTTAAAATAAAGCTTGTCAGCACAGTTACCCTGCCTGCTCTCTTTGCTCTCAATACTCTGCCAGAATGACGAAGGGAAAAGTAAACATGTCATCCCTCTTGACTGATGCAGATCCCCTCTGGAGCTAACACTAACAAATATGTCACCTTGCTTATACCTACAAAAACGACTGACTTCGTCATTGTAATGTTGAAAATAGCAGAATGTAGTGGGGAGATGTATCAAGCTCCCAATGTATCTTAAAATGGCATCTGAGATGTCAGGGATAACACCTCAAACAGACAGATGCAGATGAAGACAGTCATTATTTTAGAGTTACATTACACAGTTGTTTCCTTCCTTCTTCTCACAAAAGGAGCACCTTGTTTTGAGCATCACCATTTGGTAATTTATATTCCAGGATGATATGAGCCCAGTCGCCAGAATAAAATGCTGGCATTGTCCGTTTCTGCAAACCATAGTCATGTTAAGTTTGTATGTTTCCCACCATATCAACATTTCAGTATATTATGTTCAGATTACATATGAGCTGATTTCCAATCGGGAGGATAAGGAGGAGAGACCATGACTGAACGTACAAAAATGTAAAGTTGCAACCCATCCGTGGTTTGCAGAATTGTACATTGCCAACATTTACTCCAGCAAGTGATGAGACATAACCTTGACTGACAAACAGCTGTAAAATGACTGAATGAATGAAATTATCTATAGCCATTTATCTGAGTTGTTTTATTAGTGGAGAAGATGTTGAAAAGAAGGCTTACACACTGGCCACATAAGCCTCAGGGTTATATGGCAGGTGAACAAACCCTTCAAACACAATCAAATTACACTAAAGCGACTGCTTTTCATTTAACTAATTTCACTAATAAATGGCTGTCAGTGAAGTCTGTTATTCTAATAAAATCCACCCTCACACAGACCGATCCAACCCTCGACTCCAACTTGTACAAATTGTGTGATTTTTCTTTCCACCACAAACACAATGTTCACGAAGAGAACAAAATGTTTCATCCTAAACGGATGTTCTGGTCCAGTCTGAGAGGTAGATAGCTTATTGACTGCACCTTACCCTCTGACACAGTTGTAGCTATACTGCTGGCAATTTTGAGCAATCCACTTGCTGTCTGGCAGAGGCTAACATGTTCTGAGCAGCCATTGTACCAATCACCTCCTGCTGTGTGGCTGAAAATTACTTCCAGACACGGCAGCCAAGAGATCAGACTCTTGTGAGGAATGCTGCCCTTCAGTATAATGAGAGCGATGTGAGTGAACAGTCTTCCTTCAGCTTTGATTTCAGGGGCATACAGGGGTCTATAGATGAAACCGCCTTCAGCCCTTACTCTCTCTTTTTTCTGAGCATTAGCACATTACTGTATAAAAGCATGGTAACAATATACAGTCCACTCTTGCTTTTGACCTTTCAACCTCCTGTTGTAAATTTAGAGGGAGTGGGAGGTGATGAGACAAGATGAAACTTTAAAACATCCAACACCCCTTGAATTAGTGTTCATAGTTCTTGCCATTTCTCAAGTTTGTGGTGGTAGTTTCCCTGTCATATAGCAAATTAGATAGAGAGCAACAAGCCTTCTTTGAAACATTTCCTCCGTCTTGTGTTACATCATCAGTATCACACCAAGCCTCATAAAAACCACACTATCTTTGTGGCAAATGTGTGAAAGAAGTTAATTGAATTACTGAGTTTTTACTTTGCAACAGTCATAAGTTGGTGTACTTGGACACAAATATAGTTGATTACACAACAGAACAACTTTTTGTACTTGTTCGTGGGCACTTCACCCGGCAGTTATCTAACAAGAAAGAAAAGAATCTCTATCGGTCTGTCTGTATGTCCTTCACATATCTTGCAAATCATCTAATAGACTTCACACTTGGTGGGTGTATTGCTGAGGACTCAAGAAAGTGCATTGTGCAAAGTACAAGTGTCTTCAAGTTTTCTTTAAAGACATCATTGAGAAACCTCAACCTTCAACCACAGATTATTCTCACTGGTCATGTTTCTCTCTGGTTGTAAAACATTTTTTTCTTCAAATTGTTTCTGTCACTTCATATAGTTAAATAAGCACAAAAACTTTCAATATTATTTATGAATAAACAAAAGTCCTCATCATGTCACAAGTAATTTCTGCTACAATGCTGTCATGGTAACGCAACATTACAAAAAAGCAGGGTAAAAATGGAGGAGACAATTGAAACTACTAAAGCAAGCTACACTGTAACCTTCTGTGTAGACTATAGTATATTTAATCATGTAGGCTGCCGTAAAATAGAGCAAATTAGATGACATAATCATAATATGTTTGCGAAAATTAGGCTATTCTAACTAGCTAATCAGTCCATCCATTGTATTACATCGAGGTTTTTACTGTATATACTGATCACATCTATTATCTAATAAACTAGTTTTCCTAAACATGTTGTAGGCTGTTGCTTAAGCCATAGTTTATAATGTACATGTTAGGTCCTGGGTTAACATTTTGTCTTAATTTCACACCAGAATCACCAGCAGTCTGTTAAAAAGAAAATACAGAGAAAAGTGTTTTCATCGGTCAACGTTTCTTGGTACGAGCTGTTTTTCAGATTTTTTTTTTAACGCTGTAGCTAAAAATGTAATGCTATAGCCAGTGTGCGAAATACCCGTCAATATTCGGGGGATCCCCATCTCCCGATTGTTGCGCAATACCGATCTAAATTTCAATATGCAGTAGGCAGGGCTGTAAACTAACTTTTTGGCTCACCTGCCAAGGGGACCGGTAGATGAAAGAATCTACTAGCCAAGTAAATTTTTTACCGGCCAAATAATAAATTGCCTCTTTTTGTTGCATATACATCTGTTTCAGTACTTTTCATTGAGATAACAGTATTATATAGCAGTACATGCTTAGAAAAGAGGCCAAAGTATTATTTAGAAATACATTTTAATATTATTAATTGAATTTCATTCCTTTCAACTCAAACATTGCAAATTGAAAACTTTAACAGTGCAAAACTGTGACAAAGGAAACACTCATTAATTACTCATCAGAACTACAGATGGGACCAATCCGATCCAGTATGCATCTCTAATCAGAACTCCTCATCACTGTCTTCAGCAGACACCCTCTCAGACACCCTCTTTGCACCACCATCCATATAGTCAGGCCGTCTGCTTCTAACTGAGCTCTCGTGCCACAGCATCATAGCTGTGCTCGGATCAAAGTCTTTTATGTCTGGGGAGCAGAGTTGAATAATCAGAAGATCTGACAGAGTGTCATCGTCATCATTTTGTTGCCCACCACAAATGAATTTCCGCGCTGTTTTTCTTTGCCGTGTGTCCGGCAGACGGAGCAAAACATGACACCCGTCGAGTCGTCGTACTGAAGCCATTCCCTGTCAGTCTTCCACTTCTCACTGAACTTTCTCACTTTTGCTTTTTAGCTTGACGTTTGCTACCGTCATAATTTATCAGTTTACAGCTACTACAATGTTTTGTTATATCATGCATAATTTATTGCAAGAGCACAACCATCGGGACAAACATTTACCCGCCCCAGTGGCATGTATCCCTCCAAAATTAAGTCGCCAGGGGAATATTTTAGTCGCATTTGGCGAGTGGCGACCGCTAGTTTACAGCCCTGGCAGTAGGCCTATAACATTACAATATTTCATGGATGCAAGCCAAGACAATCAGTCTATAGCCTACATGACAACACACACCCCACACACTTAACAATTTTTGATAATCCGATATGCTATAGTATTCGTAAAGCGACACTGACATAGGAGGTCGCATTGGCTAAAGTTGTTATGATGCACGTTGTTTTATAACAAGGAGGGGCAAAGTTGTGCATTACAATGCAGACACGACAATAATTGGCACCAATCTGGCGCACTTACAAGAGCAATCACCTGAATAAATGCCAGGTATAGCCTATCAGAGACTGGCACGCAATCAGTGCACTTGCAATTGTGTGACATTATTTAACCATCCATCTACAGCAAATACGATCGGAAAGATACATCATTGAACACATACACAAAGCACATTCGCCTAACCGTGCAAACAGGCCATCTCTCAAATTGAAAACATCACGAGTGGGCCCACTGTGCTAGCTGCACCAGCATCGTCGTGGCCCCCGGACCCCCGTATTTCGCACACTGGCTATAGCTAAAAATGTTGAAATATAAGTTCTGTGACCACACCTACATTTCTGACTGACATTACATTATCCAGCTATTTTCAATATGATTCACAGATAGGCCCAAGGAAAAAGACTCAAACCTATGAATAGACTGACACCACAGTAAATTCTCACTCACACAGGCATTAGATAGGACTGAGCGCAGTGCTTACTAAGCTTTTTCCTCTTTAGCTTGTATCTCTGGGGCAGTAACTCTATGCCCCTCTCTTATCTTATCACAGGGTTGCATTCAGCATAGCAGCACACAGCAGGAGTCACCTTGGTGCTATAAGAGATGCAAACGCTCCACTAGAGAGGCCTGACATAGAGATGTGTGCCACTGCAGGCAGGCTGATCACAACCAGCCTGGGACACTGGCTGCTGTAAGCTCCAGTCAGGGGATATTTGAGTGTAACTAAGGTGGATTAAACAAGCTTCAAGTTGAGCTAAGTGCAACAAGTCTTCAACATGTAATGTGATAATTTTATCGCGCTTTGGGTTTTCTCAGTTTTGTGGTTTCTTGTTTAATGTTGAAAGTGTACCCTCATGTGTCATGTTTCACTTTACACCTCCTCTCTTTGTCTGTTTTCCTGTCCATTTTTTGTGTCCACCTGTGCATCATTAGTTTATCACTCCTTTTGTATATGAGCCTGGGTTTTCACTTCACTCTTCATTGGCTTGTCTGTTATCATCCTGCGTTACCATGTCGGTTCACTGGCCCTCGTGTGCTCCCTGTGATCTGGATTTGTTCCCCATGGCTTTATGGTTTGTCCTCTGTTTTTGTATTACTGTCCATTTTTTTTTTTATTCTCCTGTTTGCCAGCTTTTTTGTTACCTGACCTGCTGTGCTTGGATTTTGGCTACTGACATTAAAGCTCATTTTTAATCCTTTACCTGCCTGCCTCTGTGTTTGTGTCTTGTGTTTGGGTCCATTTTTGCACAAACATGACACATTTTACTCTCCATGGTGACAAGTGTCAGGTTTTTAGATCTGTCACCTCCATGCTTAAGATTTGGGCAACTAAAACTTATTGATAAAGGTTACAAATTGTGCTTATCTCATCGTTAATGCTGGATGGAGATGAAAAGGAGACCCATCTACTCACTAGTCCATCTTTACAGGCTGACTTTAGTTTAAAACTATTCTAACTAACTTTTGAAATTGTTGATTAATCAGTTGATAGTAGTGTGTATATCATAGCGTAGTAAGAAGCTTAATGTCCGTTTATAACCCCTTACTTCTGGCTGTCTGGCTGTTTGCCACTGAGCTTATTTTTGGCTCTTTGTTGGCAAAGCAAATCTTGGTAAGCCCAGGAAAATATGTCATCCCTGCAGCACTCAAAAGAATTATGTAATGTATTTCTTTGCATTATGATTCCACATTTGAGAGGAATGATCCTATAACTTCAGCTCCAGTGACCTGATGTTTATCTGAAAATGAATTAATTGCACAAAAAAACTTGCTAACAATTATTTAAAAAAAAAGCTGAAACAAGAATTACTTGATACTACATAAGCAGATAACCATCATTGCACTTATCTAACTGGCCTCTGTATCACACTACAATAATTGTTACGTTCATCTCTATTCACAGGCCAACGTTGCTATCAGAACAATGAAGTTACAAAGGCCATTATCACTTGCTTGTGATCATAATCATTCTTTTAAATAAACAACCAAAATAGCTTTTTTGTCTGTTTTTAAAGAGATAGATTCTGGCCATATTTCCTGTCTCCTATCATCCTGATTATCCAGTGTTTATTCTCCACACAGAAAGCTTGCAGGCAGTTATTAAGTGTTTGATGTAATGGAGAGAGAATGTGGAGGGGAGACAGAGGGTGAGGATGAGGCGATTGCATCTCTTATTTATTTTTTTTTTCTTCCAGCTAATTAACCAAATAAATCTTGCAGTCAGTTTTGCACCACTGGAAACTGAAGCTTCTATGTTCCTATTGATTGCCACGCTCCACATGAGTAAGATCAGTGGGCAGTGGAGGGAGAAAGAGATGATGCACATATTGTCCTCTTCATAAAACAAATACTATCTCTTGGGTTGTATCGGGTGAGTCAGTTTTGTCTCTATTGACAGGTAAAAGACTCTTGAAGGTGTCAACAAGTTTATTGATAACAGTTTTATGGTTGATTCATAACAAACTGCTCCTAATTACAAGAATTACAGAGAACTCTTAATGCTCAGGTCCTTGTTAGCAAAAGAAGACAAGGGTGAATATTATCCCATTTGTTTTTCTCCTCTGCATCCAGTCTGATAACACCCTCCACCTGCTATTAGAAGCCTCTCCTCACGCCCTGGTCAATCTGCTGAGTCGATTCCAGAGACAATGATACATGCTTCAGATGCTTCAGCCGCTAATGGGAATAATTAAGAAAAAGCAAGGTGTCCTGCGAGAGTGTTGCAGGCTTGATTTATGTGTTACAGAGGGATTTCTGTGCTCACATAACTCCCAATTCCTCCGCAGCTAAAGGGGCCTGAAGTAAGCGCTTCAGATTGACTTCCACTTAGTTGAATGAAATGATACAATCTAGAGTGACCAATAACCACAGAGGGCAGTGGGAAATTGTCCCCAAGGTACAGCCACAAGGTGAAAGTGATAATCCATGCTTTAATAATGTCCGCTCCTAGTGAACATCAACATCGACGGGCTGTTTCTGCGCTTCTTCTACAGACTCCGTCACATAACACTCGGCTACGTGACCTTGTCTCTCTGGAACAGCGTAGGACGGCACAAAGAGTAAGAGGGAAAAAGAAATGCTGAACATTACATCAACTCCTTTTTGAGTTACATTGTACAGCAAAAGTCAAGACCAAAGAAAAAGTCAAGAAAAGAGCCATAAAGTTTGTAAGGATGGGTCACAGTTAGCTTTAAAATCTGCAGTAAGTTTTTCTTTTGAGTGACACATCAGGTCTTTTTAACAGCAGACATCTTGACGTGTAATAGATAAAACGCTGATGTTACTAATAACATTAATGATAACTGTTCTATTCAGGTGTGTCAGAAAGACATGACAGTGAGGCGATCATATTAATGATGTTTATATTAACTCAGCTGCAACAGCAAATACATGTACTGTAGAAGAGAACATAATGCAGACAGAAATACGTTTTTTATGAACATAATGATAGTGGCAAGTCACAAAAATGGCTGTTCGAAAGGTCTCACAGAAACATATTCCCTTTGTTTGCAGCAAAAATATCTTGCAATACACTATCCACTGGAGTGAGCACAGCATTATCAGCGCTATCTTGAAACACTGGCAGCAGTTGGTCATGGTTAGGGAAAGATCATATTTTATTTCAGTGCAGAAAAAGTCAGCAGTGACTTGAGTTGAGTCAAGACAAATTCATTCAGAGAGCCCGAAATCACGAATCACATCTCCTCAGCTGTACAGAGCATGAAACCCTCTGTCCTTACACCTTTGATTCGAATAAGGAAAAACACTCCCAAAAAACCTTGAGACATCATATTTTATTATTATTATTATCAAAGTCCTCCTGCAGCCAAAAATGTATTTTTCATCGTATTCCTGCAGTTGAATGTTTGAAAAAGAAAGACAGAATGCTTAGAGTGATGTAAGAGTTTGACATTACATGACAGTTTCACATTCATTAATGAAAGTGTACATTTTCTCTGTGAGCACTAAGACTCTGATTTCTCTGGTCTGGAAGCCAATCCTGGTCCAATATTCACCGCACACAACAGTGATGTGGCATTTTGAAGCCTCCAGTGTACGAACACTGAGAATGGACTTTACAGTAAAGTAGGAGACACCTTGTCACCAGCTATTAAACAGTTAAAAGTGAAAAATAATTTACACATTAATATAGTCTCAGTTTTTTTTAGGAGCCATTTTAAGGATTTTAATGAGGTAGCTGTACCCTTTCCCTTCAAACACACACACATAAGAGATTTTTTAATATGAATCATATGTGTGGAGGAGCACAGATACACCAAACAGACATCAAAGAACAAGCCGACTTTTGCTTTGCCCTTGTGTCCCCTGTGATTCGGCCAAAAAGCTGCACTGGAACAAACCCTAAAGACTACAGCTGATGGCAAATTAGCTTGTAAGTTCTGCGCCTGCATGACAGAAAGTAGCTCTCCATACTACCAGTTAGTGTTAGTCTGTATTCATCATGCAAAAAGCTACACAGGAAGACTCAGGACTGCTATTATACAAAATGTTATGATAGAGCAGCGTCATGTTCACACCACTCCCGCTAATGCAGCCACTTCTAATTGAACATATGTCTGATAAAAAGTTGCAAATGGCACTGGTGTCAGCACTTGGTCATTTCGTTGTTGAAATCATGGAAACTACAGCGACAGGCTTGAGGGGTTTCCCCCCCACTTTTCTCCTCAACAGCCAATCAGAGTGATTTCTCTCACTGATGGGCTCTGCCGCCAATTTTACATGCTTAGGCAGCCCGAAAGGTGGCTGACAAGGGCCGAGTTGTGCAGACAGTGCAGGACACACTGCAACAACCAGGGCCACAGACACTCACTGAGGACTCGGCCTCGGACGACCGTCGGTGTAGTGGGTCATTACTGAAACCTTAATCAAAGTGCTATTGTTGCTTTAACCACTGACTGGCTTGGACGCCCCCTGTGACAGTCATGCACTTTGTACACCCAGAGTCCCCTCCTTGTGCCTCCTGCTTGTAAATTTTATTCACACACAAAAAAAAGTTGCCTCTGAACATAATCCAGGTGGTGGCATTGTTCAGCACAAGGTAATTATGAAAACAATTTAGTAATATAGAAACATAATGTTTTAGGAGACAGAGTTGGACAGTAAACCAGCATGAGTTCCCTCAAATATAGAATTCAGCCATCAATCATTTTATTATTTAGACTTGTGCTTTTCCTAATGAGACATGTCCAAACATGATGTTCCATGAAAAAGGTTATATGGTTGTAATGTGTGTTTGATCGTTCTCATACCGATTTACCTACGGCCAAATATTGTCATACTATCAGTCCATCTTATTTTTTATTTTTTTTGTACTCATTTTTTGTACTCAGGCTAAATGTGACCATGAAATGAAAATATTTACATGCCTGATTCATTGATCTTCAAGAGTGCTTCAATTGCTGCTCCACCCCCATATGCACTTGAACGTTGCAGCTAGACAATGCTCTACAGAGCTCGCATAGTTTGTTTGCTAGTTCAAGTAGTTTTATAACAACATTTATGTACTATACTGCTGCCCTTGATGATTTGATCATGTGGATGATTGCATGATCAGTATAAAAAGGAGCTTTTGTGTTCATCTGAGGAATTGATTTTGTGCTTTTGACGTCAAAATAGTTTATTTCTAACTTTGGCTTTATGTAGAGTGCATAGTTCTAATCTTGACAATCGCAAGAACTGACTTGTTTTGTGCAGCACTTGAACAAAAAGGTGCAATTACTGTGCTGAAGAAAAATGTGGATTTGAATATGGTTCTAATTACATTGTGATTTTAAACACAAAAGCAATGCTTGAAATAAAAGGCCAGCTGTTATACAATTTCCTTCTCATTTGATAATTGGTTTATCAAGATATAATTGTATGCTGACATAATCACACTATAAAACTCCTCATCATAAAGCATATACTGTGCAGCACTTCACATAATGTTCATTGCTGCACACACACACACAATGTACAAGCAGCACAAATGACTACGTGCTTTAACGAGACACTTACATTAAGTGGGACAGATGTGGTGGGAGGACTTTCAATAGGTTTTATTCATGGGATTACTCTTGTTAAAATGTGTTATGTAATGTACATTAACTAGCATTTCGGGATCGCTATTAAAGCGCAGAAAGAAGAGAAATGCAGATATATTTTCTTTCCTTTCAACTTTGGGAGCGTTTATAGAAATGCGCCCACTCGCTTGAAAATGAGATGCTGAAGATAATGGACTGAAAAGTTAGAATATGAGGATATTTATTTATAGATATTTGCATGAAAATCCAAACATTTCTTCCTCTGAGGGAGACAGTAATCTTTTATCTTTAAAAGCTAGGTGGGAAGTAATTTCATTAGATAGATTTCCATTTTGTGTGAGAGCATAAAGAAGATGAAGTGTGTCGTACTGTTTGTCCTCTACAAATGTGCTGTTTGTGTTTACTTGAATAGCAGATTATTGTTTGTGTGGATCATTTTTAAGGCCTGGTCCTCAGGGGGGCCCAGATCGTCGTGGCAGCTTTCTATTCATCTGAGCTCCGCGGGGAGTTGTTTGATGTTTTCATTAACCTACGCCCTGCTTGTCTGCAGGCCACAGGGTGGCTTCTGGACCTTGGCGCTCCATGCATCCTGCACCTCACATGCGCCCAGGAGAGTTCAATCACATGCCCTGCATGGGGGCTCAGATGACTGGTGGGATACACTACAGCCTCGGAGAAGATTAAGCTGTATTCCCGGCTCAGTGTGCGCCGAGGAAACGGTTCAGTTTAATGCATGCGCCACTGGTGTATGACGGGTTCGAGCTTGAGTTATTTGCATTGATAAATAAATTTGGACATGTTTGACAGTGATAAGTGAGGAGATGCTGCTGCAATCATAGACTGCACAGAAGAAGTCCAGAGTTATCATGCTGCAATGTTATTTTTTTTGTTTGTTTTCTTTCATATTTCTCACATATCTGACGTTTTCTTACATTTTACAAGGCACCAAAATCAATAATGTATTTCAGGTTGTAATAAATTGTATGAGCAGATGGCTGTTTTAAAACGGTGTCTTATTCAGCAAATGCAGTGATTGTTATCAACAATATTCCATTTTTAAACTTCCAATTTGCCTCAATCATTTCCTCTCCGCTCTCTATGACCATTGTACAACAAATTACATGCTTTCCTACTGTAATTGAAAATGTGTTTATGTCGAGCCCACCTGCCCTGCAAACAAAAGATTGTTGCCTTTCATTTAATTTCACATCATTTATTTGCTTATAGCCAGATTGATTGAAATTATTTCACTGTTTCTTTTTATAAGTGTCACAGCTTGTTTGTATAGTTGTCTGTATCTGCTGTTTGCCACTCAGTGTTTCACAGCTGTTGGGTAAATTTCTTCTATTCTGTATTTACAATTCAGTCAAACACTTGAGGGAAGAATCTGCCCGTTGTTGTACACACTGTGACTGAGTTTTCACCCACTGCAAGGGGCAACTAAATGAGTGATGATGATTTGTTACACAGAAATTTAACTGCAGTTTCCCAAGGTCATCAAATTTGATCATAAAAGATTACAATAAATGAAGGCGCAACACTTCTTAATAAAAGATAAATGGGAGCAGAAACAGCAGCTGTAGTTAGTAAAATAACAGTAAAGTCAAAAACTTGCCCCCCACAGTTTCTGAGTGCAACACCACTGTCGTAAATACAAATCCCAGGTCTGTAACAGTTTCTCAGATGTAATGTAATGTAACTCATTAACATAACATAAAACTCATTATGTCATCACAATGTTATGTGTTAAAAACTTGTATGTTGAAGTAAACATGTATGTAACGCTGTGATCCTACCCTCTCACTGAAGTCACATTGTGCAGAAACAAGTGATGGGAGGGCGGAGTGGCTGAGACAGATGCACCATTCACCTTATTACAAGACACTGAACCATCAACAAGATTCTGAAGCTGTTCATTTAAGAAATAATAAGGTTGCTTTAAATTCAGTCGAGAGCCCAATGAGGTAATGACTAAAACAATCTCCCCCGTCCAGTTTATGTCCTCAGTGAGGATTCTCACAGTCCTTCTGCTGGTGGGCATTAAAACTCTCTTTCCAAAAACCTACTGAGTAAAGCTGCTGAGGCTGCAGGATGTTTCATTTCTCTCTCACTGTTGTGGGTGATGTCTTGGCTTCTGAATGACTTCTCTTTTTGTAATGGTTGACCTTTTCATTGTGCATTTATATTCACGATTTGAGATTTTCACGATTACTGTGGCGAAAAGGATTCATAATAAGGACGTTATATCTGTAGACATTTTGAAAAAACATGCCGTCAGTCAAATTGATATTTAACTTTATTGTGTTTTGCTTCTTCACTGTTAAATGTATTACACTCAAAATGCAACTGTTGGGAGGTGGAGGGAGATATTGTTACTTATATATATAAATTCATGCTAGTAACCACACACTATGGTACTAGCTAACTGGCTAATGGTTACTGTGGCGTCTCTTGTTTATTCTTTTTGTTTGGTGTTAGGCAATCAGCGTTAAGGCACATTAACGCCACCTACTATGACAAAGCGAGAACAGAAAGAATATCCATACAAATCATAATGAGCATGGACATTTATGTATTAATCTCAAGTAAATGGACCTTAATTTGAGATTATATTCGTCATGGACTCTTGTGTTTGAGTATTATAAATAAGTTGATTGGTTTAGTGTTGTATTTCCAGATTGTTGTAAAGTATGGGAGATTTTCTAAAGTGACATCATTTGAGTGTCTTAGTTTCTGCCTAAAAGTGCCATTTTGGCAGAGCGCCTGTATTACAAAGTGGTGGCACAGACAAGACAAAAAAGAAAAGGACAGAGGACGATCTTAAACAAAGACTACGAGTATTTATCTTATTTCGCACTGAGGGTATATTGGCCTCTTTAAACTTTAATCTTTAATGGAGCCCTATTAGCTTCCACAGAGTGGTTGCTACTAGTCTTCCTGGGGTCCTTATCCACATAAAAAAACACAAATTAAATAGTGCAGTATCAACAAGACCAACAAATACAGTGCAAGGCCAAGTATTATGGACCAGAAATTAAATGGAATAACACTACACATAAATCAACAGATAATGACGACTCGTGCTGGAAACAAAATTGTCAAAAACAAATAAAAAGGCAACAAAATATTTCTTTGACTGAAGAAAATGTATTTTTGATCAGTTTTGATGTTGATAGGTTGATTGTTCCAGGCAACAAAAAAACCTTCATGCTGAACCACTTTTATCTTGTAATTTGTTAAGAGACAAGGTCTTGAAGACAACTTGATTTTAGCAAGATTTCAGCAGTAAACCAGGATTGTATATTATGCTTCTCACACCATAAGTGTTGCAGGAACAATGCAGGACTAATCTGGCTGCTCTGCTGTCGGCAGTTTTAAGGCTTGTTTTTTATATTTTCCAGATTTTCTTGACAAATTAAGAGTGACAGAAAAGTGCCTGTGTTACAATGATCTGTCAATTTCCCCAAATTAATGGAATCACAACACAAACTTGCAGGAGCACCAGATTTCAGCAAAGACTCAGCTCAACTTCTCTTCACGTAACTTTGTGTTTATGTGTCTGCCTGTATTACTATTCTTTGTATCAACATACATAAAATAATAAGCTCCTCTTACAGCGTTTATGCTGCTGCACTCCTAACAGTCATCTGCTGATCTACACATATTGTAGAAGAAGATACTGTCTGCTCCAAGCTGTGCATTGATAATATGCTTAAATAAAATAATGATATGCTCCATAGGTAAGCCCGTTCCTGTTAATCAGGTGCACGCTTTGGATTTGTGCATTTACATTCCTGTCACATAGAAAATTCTGCTTACCTGTTATTAATTATTCTTATTTACCAATCTCCTCAGTGCTGATCTTAGAGTATTTGCAGGGACAGATGATGTCAGAGACTATACACCAAATCTCAACTGCACACACTGCATTCACTTTAAGTATTGCATCACCTTGCATAAAACTGGGCAGTGTATGCAGTAGAAAGAGGCAAATATTTTTGAAAATGGTGCAACTTGACCAGAGAAAACAGTATTCCCAGTTGCCAAAGGGTTGAAAATCAAGCTTTTAACCAACAATATCATATCACAGCTAAACAGTACATTAAAATATATTGTTGAAAACATTTTAGGTGAGAAAGAGACTATCTGGGCTCATATTTGATCAGCACTGCTTTGTTTTCCTTTTCACAATACAGTGAACAATATGCAACCACTTCCTGTTCACAATCTTTCTCTATTGCAGCGAAACAGTTAAATATGTTTCTGACAGCAGAAGACTTTGGTTTTCTGGTGCAGAAAGTTAACCAATTTTCATTTCCATATACTACCAACATTAGTGATACAAAGCTGGTTGAAAATTAGCAAAATTCCCTCATAATAAATCACTTCCTCGTGTCTTGGCTGACTGAACAGCGTAGGTCAACAGTGAACAAGAAAAAAGCTCTCAAAACTTTCATTTTTGAAAGAGACAGTTTTGATTTAAGTTCAATGTTCTCACTTAGTTTTTAATTCTGACTGATCCGTCATGTTTCTGCTCCTCCCAAAATAGCTGGAGAATTGCTTCATCCCCATAAATCAGCCATGAGGCTGCTGAATAAAATGTTATCAAACTGAGGAATGATGGCCAAATGTATGAAAAAAAAGAAGAATTTATGTAGTGGAACTCAGTCGCAGTCAGCTGTCTCATCAGGGAGTGAATTGATTAAAAGCAGCCTTTTCTTTTTCTTGTCTGAGTGAAGCATTCATTTATTGTTTGGAGTGAATTTCCTCTGATTGAGACGCCAAATTGCATTAAAATGAAAAGAAGAAGTGAGGAACTCTATTACTGGAGGAGGGATTCTGTATCATTTCCTTAGACTATTATCTTTAAGTTGTCAAACGCTGAAATCTTTATATGTGAGCCTCATTAAAAGTCTGTGTTCCCATGATGAATTTATTTTCTCCTTTGTTTATATTGATTAGCATAATGTGCTTGAAAGACACTCTCACAAGAATGACAACATAAAAGAGCCTCCCTTTACACCAAGTCTTATTAGATCCTGGACCGAGGTTATACTGCATCAAAAGGTATGTATGTGTTTATTAATGTATGTATGTATGTTGAGTCTTTCACTCAACAGAAAGTTCAGATGTGAGTCAAGTATCAATCACATCAGAGTGACCACGAACAGTAATCAGTCTGTAAGAGTTATGCTGCAGTTTACTGAGCAGGTTGATGCCATATGCTAGAGTTCTTCCTTTTTCAAACACAGGGTTTCTATCAGCCAGCCGTTCACATCTGCACAATCAAAGTTAAACAAAGGTGAACTCTGAACTTAAAATCTGTCAGGGCCAGTTGGAAATCGACCCAAAACGGGAAACGTCGTCCGAGCTTCATTAGAAGTGAATGACAGATGGTGCGAATATTCACATGATGGAAGTGCGATGCAACCTTTCGAGGATCAAGAGTAGAGAGCTGGCAGGAAATGAGCAGTGAATAAGACAAGAAGTGACATGCAATAAGGACCTCCGACTGATCTCAAACGAGACGCACGTGTAGCGCCTTAAACCATTAGGACAGCCGGGTGCCAGTGGGGAATAACTTTTGAGAAGGGACAGTGATGTATGTGTGTGTCTGTGAGTGAGAGAGAGAATGTCCAATTCCCTTTTACGTCTTATTAGAGGTCAGTGTGACACACAAGTAATACTGTGTTCCCTTCCTGGAGAAATCAGGTGCTACGGTGTTTATTGCCACTTACCGTCAAAGCAGAGTGTTGCTGATGCAGTCGAAAAGAATGTCTGGACCATCCTGTCATCCCACTGTTTGTAGCCTGGGGCAGTCTGCCCTGGGCCCACAAAGTGCTGGATGCTGGAGGGGCACCTTTGAGAAGATATGATTTTGTGAGAATGGTCTTGGAGAGGCACATATCGTTGAGCGCGGACCCTTCGAGGCATAAGGTTTGCAGGGCGAATGAACCCTTCGTTTAAACTTGGGTTTGTAGCACGGGTTTTACATTGTGTACTGTATGTTCAAACTGTAAATGAAAGTGCAATGAAATCCTGTGATACAGGGCACGAACAACAGTCTCCTGAGTTATTGCTCTTCACCTGACTTCCTCCTATGCTTATGTCATACTTACTCTGGCCACTGGAGGTCGCTACCAAACAATACATGTATTTATGGATAGTTATGAGCTGCACAGACAACCAAAAGCCGACCGCTTTTCTGGTGAGGCAGGGCTGAACATGTGGATACGATGTTTTGTTGATCCATCCATTCAACTTGACCTTCTCCCACTATGGAATTTATTACTCTTTAATGTCACCGGACTCCCTTGCTCCTGTAAATTACTGCGGCCTATGGAGGGCTTTGTCACTTTAACATAAACATCCTTTACTTGGTTTTTAAGGCCCTCAATAAAACCTAATGTTTATGTCATTCTTCTAGGAAGGAGTCTTGTACTGTATATCCATACATAACTGTTCTGCATTAACAATGTATTCTCAGAGACCAAGTTGAAGACGCAGTGTGACGCTCATAAAACACAAGGAGGATTTACAGTGAGGCTGTGTTTTACACAAGGTTCAACTGTCTGTTTATTATAGTATCCTGCTGAAATGAACTGAAACCAATGGCTGCCTAAAAAGTAAAAGAAGAACCTCTTAATCAACCTAAAAACATGTGAGTGTAAAGCAGCTGGTGTGGTTAATGTGCTACAACAACAAACAGCAGCACACAGTATGCACATTCGCAGAGATCCACAGGGGGTAATAAATCAAATAGATTAGAAAATGAAATTCATGCTTCATAAAACTTTTAGTACGAGCACCCAAATCACTGATAGTAGCCTTTGAATTGCTCCCCCTTTCCTCTGTGCTTAACTAAGCTTCAGTATATAGATATAATGTGCATATAGGTCACAATCTGTCAGCGGTACCTGACTGCAGGTTAATTCTCTTCCTGCCCCCTCTGGGGTCTTTCTACACACCAAAGAGCAGTTTATTTTGAGTTGTCACTGAGTCAGATGTATTTCCTCCTCAGATATCTAAAGAATCCCTTAATACCGCAATCATTATCTCAACTCATCCTATTCGTGCTTAAACATCCTTTGCACTTGATTCTTTTTGTATTGCAGTCTTTCGTTTGCCTCGTCAGTCTGAAGGAGCTAATTAGACACCATTTAAAGACTTGTAATATGTTAAATATGAGCCCGTATCCTGCAGAGACTTCTTCTAACAGGAAGGAAAATGAAGGATATCCCTGCAGTTTATCGATTAATGTATATGTTATATAGCAAGTTAAAGCAACTTGATACTCAAAATGTGTCACATTTTTGAACTTAATATTTTAGCTGGGTCGCCCGAAGCTCATCTCCTGTGAGTGACTGACGGGATCTCAGAAAATCTATAAATTCAACTGCTTTTGTTTTATAATTCTCTGTGTGAGCACAGCGAGGAATGTTTAATGGCACGTCTCAGACTCTTACAGTATATAGCTCCTCAGTGGGGCACCATCTTCCAAGTGCTTTTCCTCTGTGAGCACACTTTTTTTTTTTTTGATGAAAAAAACTTTTCACCCCCTGCAGTTCTCGATGGCTGATAAGTGACAACTTAATGTCAGTCCGTTGGTCCACCGCATTGTTCCAGACTGAAAAATTGCTGCAGCTACAGGATGAATTGCCATGAAATTTGGTACAGACACTCATGTTTCCCCAACAGATTAATTATAATAACTTCAGTGATCTTTTAATGGTTCATCTAGCAGCAGCATCAGTTCAAAATCTAATTTATTTGGTTTATGGCCGGAAAACAGCAAAAGTAATGACATTCCTATCAGCCTTAGCTGTAGTTTGTGTTTGATGCTAATAAGTAAATGTAAGAATGCTTACACCTACATTTAAAGCCCGCAGGAACGGTGCTGGGTTGTGATGTAATTGATGTCATAGTGGCCACACTTGGTCCTGCAGCATCACGTGACACAAACTGGTCCCAAAGACTTTCCCATACACAGTTATTACAAAACGTATGGCTGTAAAACAATGAAAGAGCCTCACAAACAAACACAATATCTATGCCCTAAACTTGCATAATTTCTAAGTTGAGGGTTTTAAAAACCTAACTATATATCGCTGAATGTGAAATCTTATTTGCTACATGATGCATCACTCATCCAGAGGCTGGCATGTACGTGGCTCAAGAGAGAGGAGAAAGAAGAGAGAGTGGGTCGCTGGTCTACACGATCACTCATTTGTTGTTGTAGACTCTAGGGTGGGCATAGAAGCTCATATATGCTCAAATGAGCCGTCAGTCAAACGGCTGCCGTCTACGATCTAGCTGGCGTACATGGATAATGGCGTCTGCTACTGATATAACCGTGAAAAAGCATTCGCAATTACCATTTAATGATAGAATGCTGTTTTGGACCAATTATAATAATCATTCCTCTGAGGAAATGATCTTGTCCGTAAACATCTTGGCCAGAGAAGACAGATGGTTTGAAAGAAGCATTAAAGAATCCATCTACGTGAAACTGGAGCGACCATCTTTGAACAGAGAACGTGGCTTACGACATTACCTAACGACTTTGAAACAACAGAAGAGTCTCTGAAGTTCACACGTGTCCTTAACGACTCTGTAAGGACACTCCCACACCGGGTTTAAAACCCTGCAACTTCTCTCCAGTTAGTTAGAACTGAAGAAGCCTCTTGGATGAGAGGTGAAACGTCTTCAAGAAACTGAAACAAGTCCAGTTGCCTACGATACAGCACCTAGATTTACCATGACCTGGATGACTGAGAACCTTCATCAACATTTTGGACTAATTATGTTACTGAAATGGATCTCATAGACATTTGGGAATAAGGGAGGAACGTTATTGTTGGAGTTTGTTATCTTGTTTGTTTGTTTGTTGATTGTACCTTGCCGATGTGTTTTTTTTTTAAATCTTGAAATGGTTTGCAGGAATCTAACGGTGAATGGCACTTATACCATTTCATAAGCTATCGCTTCTAAAGCCTTGAAGGGTGCCATCGGTGCAGTTAAAAATTAGTTATCAGTTATTAGCCCTCACAGGAACCTCCCAGTTACTTCCCCAGGAAACTCATGAATAAGTAGTGTAACCTTTTCCAACACGAAAGGTTCTGCTCAAGAAAGAAGATTTTAAAACCAGATCTGTCGTCAATTTCCTGTTCGCAACAAAGACTAAAAGCTCCCTTGTGTTGTCTTTAAATCATAGTAGATAGTATCTTCACTGTCCATTTTTGAGGTCATCATTTTGAAAAATTAGAAATAATTCTACAAAAAATAAATTGATAAATTGAGTAAGTCTTAACTTTCTTGTTTGATTCTCTTTGTGAACAAAAGAGTAAGCATCCCTGAAAAGGTCACTAACAAAAACAAAGCAATATTTCTTGAGACTGTGTGGCAGCCAGTGGATAGATCTATCAAAGTTCTCTCTGCCACCTATCACCTTTACAAAATAACAATGCTAAGTCAAAATATCCATCTCTCCACTGTGTGTGACACATAAAATAATATTCCTTTACGACGGGAGAGCTTTGAGATCCACAGGGTCTTGGTGGGCTTACTAACTGACAGGAAGATGTGTGAGACAAAGACTCTGTTCTGCCGTTTGATTGATGTGTCATCTCCGACTTTTCCTCCTCTCCTCATTTGACGGAAGCCATTTTCCTTCAAACTGGACATTGCATATGTGAAAGTATGTTTCTAGGAGAGTGTGTGTGTGTGTGTCTGTGGTGGAAGGTGCCGTCATTGTGTGCAGTCGACGAACCAAGACTGGAATGTTTTATTCTTTCATCTTAATTTCTGATAAACGATTTCGCCTGTGCTCTCTGCAGTGGACAAAACAGTAAAATATAATATTTACCTTTCCCTCTTTGGGGCTGTTATTGTTATTATGCGGTGAGAATGAATAGGCTCATTAGGAGAAGACAGAAACATGTGTCGACCACATTTCCCCCTGCCTGCTGGGCTACTGAACTGTGGCGGTTTATTTTAATAAAAAGTTCAAAAACACAAGCAAAGAGCCACAGTGGGAAGCTGCCTTCTGATGCACTGGATAAAGTTCCAGTTACTATGTGATCAAGAGATTATTCGACAGGGATGTACAGTTTAGTTTTCTCTCATAGTCCAATAACTGCTTGTGTATCTCCAACTTAATCACCAAAATAAATGTTGACAATGTACATCTCTTGCAAACCACTGATATTTTGAAACTTTTCTTTCCATTTCTTTAGATTCAGTTTTCAATTTTATTTTGTGACAACGCTGTGCTAATGGTCTCTTTAGTTTTAGGCAAAATACCCCACCTGGGTAGGGTTAGTAAAAGGTCATATTTTGGCTTAAAAAATCTGCTTTGGTCAAGAAAAACATGGGGACATGTCAAAATACCCAGTTTTTGTTGCCACAAAAATGGCTGGAAATTTTCCAAAATATCCAGTGGTGTCATCTACTGTAACTAAAGCAAAGAATCTCTGTCTGTCTATCTGTTCTTTGCACATCTCAGGAACCGTTGATCCTATCTACTTCACACTTGGCAGGTGTGTTGCTAAGGACCCAAGGGATTGCAGTGTCAAATGTGGTGCAGTTTTGACATGCGACACGTTCTTTATTGATACATTTGGAATAAATAGCACTGCTCTGTGCAGCAGAAGCGCTGATCTCTCCCACGTGATCTCATAGGTAAGCCAACATAAACAAAATGGAGATAAGCGTGGTGCAACAAGTTGCTTTTAAGAAAAGTATTGCAGAAAGAAATAAACAGAAGCAGAAGGTTAAATGAGTCTGGATGAGTGGGCAGACACGGTCAACACAGGATTTTCTATTTCTCGGTAAAAACTGGAGGTGATATTTGAAGTTTCTGTCAACAGTAGTATGCTAGCTAACGTGATCATTAATGTTGCTTGGCAGCACTGTCAGCAGCTCCGGGATGCCTCTGTCTCTAGTCACAGTTGTGAGGCCAAACTGGATCTGTAAACCCCTTATATTACCAGATCATCTGTGCTTTCACATGTTGAAAGGCTGTCATCCCTCCTCAGAAATATCCATTGTTTTCACACTTCCTCCTCCAGATACAAAAGACAAGTCAAAGACATTCATGTGAACGTATTATGACACATATTAAAGAAAGACCAATATGGTGTGCAGCCTCTGACACATGCAAATGGGAAAGAAAACAGTAACTGCCAATATTTTATTCTAGCGAATGGGTTGGTACTTCAGGATAGAAGTTTTATTTTAAGACCCACAACATTTGTTTTTCTGGGAAGCCAGTCACTGATTTAATGTTTACAAATCACCTGTTGTACACAGCCATTAGCAGTAAACTCAAACTGATATTGTTGATGACTGACAGATTTATAGAGTGGGAGCCAACCTTGCCCGGACCCAAAGGAAAGAAGAGGGACTCTCCCCCTGCAGTGGCTCCCCACGCTGTCAGGATTATTTATGAATGTAAATACTGCTTCCTCTGCCTAGTAATTACTTTAAGAGTGCACTTCAATTAGAGTAGCTAATTAGTGTTTATCGTGTTTATGTTTTTCCTACCCTCTCTCTCTCTCTCTCTCTCCCTTTCATTATGTGTTCATGTCTCTCTGTCTGTGGCCTTGCATTGGCTGTCATCTATAACATCTGCCGCTGAAAACTCTGCCCATTCAATTCCTCACTTTTTTTTAAATTAATGATGTGGTATAATTTAATATTTAAATGTGTCTGCTTTGAAGTGTGGGAGTCATTAGGCTTATCTACTTCAGCTCTCCTTGACTCAGAGGAAGCCACCAGGAGACAATCTGCTGCTTTTTCAAATTTAAAAACACAAACATGAGGGTATGACCATGAGTACAGCACTTCACCTGTTCTGTTTGTTTTCCCCCGCTTGCTCCTCAAATTTTTGCATGTTTCATCCTTTAATTCTAGTGAATTGGAAAATAACCTCGCTCTATTATTTACTCTGATGGCAAAGAAGGTGTTTTCAATGTTTTGTAGAACAGTGATCGAGCCAAGACGTGTCCTTGTAATGAGTTAAACATGTGCTTGTAGGATTAAGAAAGCAGAGATCAGAGTAGTAAACAAACTTTATCAAGGTTGGTAAAACAGGTCCACTTCGGTGTCTATGGAGTCAATTTGTAAAACCATTTTATAGGAAACTCAAGTTTTTTATTGCTTCTTAAAGTTGCAATAGACACAACTTTTTTGCTTTAACCTATCACTCTAAAGTAAACACTAAATTCACAGAGACCTTGCTGTCGCTATAATGTTACAGCTCAGCCATAGAGGACCCCATTAATGTTCACATGCCACACTGTCACGAGCACCACAAGTGTTGAGTGCCATAATATTTGTACTATTCTAGTAATCATTTCTGGCCCCCTAAGATATATTTTATGACCCCTTTCGGTTGTCCTGATCCACACGTTGGAGCCACTCAATCATCACAAAATCATCCCAGTGTGTCTTCTCCTGGACCCTATTCCCATTAAAAAAATCTTTGGCTGTCCTGGGCATTCCCCAACTAGGCATTGCCCAGCGCCAGTGGGCAAGATTCCCACTGTCGGGGACTGATGGACAATAGTTTGCTTTAACTGACGAGACACACCTCCCTCTTTCTTGGCTGCTGTCCTGGAAGGAGCAGAATGCAGTTGGCTGACATGGGAGGGTCGTCAGCTGATTAAACTCACCTGGGCCCCTGGGGGTATAAAAGTTGGCTCATGTGTTCACTCTCTCTTTCTCTTCCTACAGTTGGCATCAACCTTGCACGATTGTTTTTTGGGCTGTCTTAGGATTTGTGTTAACCTTAGTTTCATAAATTATTACATTTTTTTATGTAAATCTCTTGCATGGACTATCAGGCTAAATATTTGCCTCAGCTGCCAAGCTCCCTTCATAGACCTTGTTGTTCCAGATCCTAGTTGTTATATTCCCAACTCCCTCTGCTGTCTTTTGTTCTTCCTCATTAAGCCAGTTATCAAGTCAATTCTTTGCTTTTGACTGTGACCAATTGAGTTGTTTAAGTGTTTACGTGTCTATTGCGGCAGTAGATTTTTGTATTGACCTGAACAAAGACAATAAAAATTAAGTCTAAAGTCACAAATTACTCATGTGGTGTGTTTTCTGCACTTCACAGCAAGTTACAACTGAATGTCCAAGAACAGTTCTCCCGTTCCTCAGACCACCAAATCAACATGCCACAAAGGCTGCATGCTTTGACTTTCCCATCCCTGCCACTGAACACACTAATAACTTTAGATCAGTCCAATGAAGATATTATTATACATCCATGTGACCAAGAAATGTAAGAGGAATGACTTTGTTGTCTGTATAGTTGGTACTATGCTCCTTACATCTCAAAGATAGTGAAGAATTGTTGCTAAACAAATATAAATATCACCACAAAATCTGATGAATGTGTGAGAATACCATCAGGAAATTACAATAAATGTCATTAATGGTCAATTTTCCCTAGCTGTCTTTGTAAAACATATCTTCTTGATGATAAATTTGGAATTTTAAAATCAGTGGGAAACCTGAGACTGACATTAGCCTTGAATTGGCTGGTACAATATAGCATCACACAATACATCAGCACAGTTGAATAAGAGGAAGCCAAGTCGACCCTGTCTTTAGCAGGATGCTCCTTGTATACGTCTGTGTGTATTATCAAGTACATTTCTGACATTGGCTCTACAGTAGATGTATTGTCAGGATTTATGCAGATTCTTTCTGTTGCCTCGTCAGAAGCTACATACGTTGATAGGATGAGATGAGGTGAAAGACGAGGACAGAAAGCTGGTAAACACTCTAATGTGTACGTACACAGTTCTCTGTAGGCCAGAAGGTATCTGTCACTTTCATGTATTCCTGTGAGAGATCTCTCCACAGTAGTTGGCTTTGTGTGTGTGTGTGTGTGTGTGTGTGTGTGTGTGTGTGTGTGTGTGTGTGTGTGTGTTATGTCAGCAGCCACCTCCAAATAGGCCTGTTTCCTGTAAGAGAGACAGAAAGCTTTCAGAACATTGTGTTTACGAGGGTTTTATTTGTGTATGTTTGTTTCTTTCTTAATGAATTTAAATCAGTAAGTCAGAAGGTAGATTTATTTAGGGAGCACTTAAAACCATAGTTAGTGCTTTACAAATACACCCAATAAATTAGAATTGTACAAGTGCTCAATTAAAGTAGGATATAAACAAGACTGCAGAACATTTAAAGTGTTTTGTTTCTGGGTGCTGAGTGGTAGTGTTGCAGATGATGTTAAAGTGGAAGCAATATGTTAAGAAGTTACCTGTGAGGCTTTGAATATAATGAAAAGACATTGAACTGTTTTGCACAATGTACTTACACTGGCAGGACTGTGCTCATTAACCCTCCTATACATCAACCTGTCAGCAGGTATAAAAACATTTGTAAGTTTTTATTACCTAGCCAAAGAGGTTATGTTTTCACCCGTGTCCGTTTGTTAGTTGGTTGCTTGTAGCTTTGGAGAAGAGATTTCAATCAGAAAAAAAAGATATTCATTGACTGATTTATTTATTTTTATGCCTAAACAAACAAAATAAACAAACTGCCTTTGGTTTTGCGACTGAATAACAAACTGACCTTAAAGGACAACTCAGTTTCATACTGGTTTACTTTGTTTATATTTGGCGGATGTACTCTCTCTTCTAAAGTTAACTTTCTGGTTGTAATCTGTTTACAGTCGCCAGTCCTCTCTGTCTTGCTGTTATTACTGACACATCTCCGTTAGCCTTGACGCTTAAACTCACCTAAGCCTTTGAGCGGGGATGTTTACAACTTAAAGTCCAGAGATTATGAGGAATGGTGTTTGTCAAAGGCCGCTAAACCATAAATACTGAGCAAATGATAATATTATATCATATTTTTCAGAAAACTGGCATCCTCATCCAAGCACATGAAGCGAGTCGCACAACATGCCGATGAGAGTGGCTCAGCTCTAAAGCTGTATTTGTATTTATTAGCATTGTTAAAAATGTCAAAGAGATTTTGAATGATGTTTTGTTACTCCTGGAATGGCACCCAGCAACCACTCCTGTCTGAAAGCACTTTATTGTTGACAGATACACGAATAAACATTTATAATGATGCTTATAAATGCTAATGCAGGCAATATTTCTCAGCTGTGGGATGCAGGAGTGAAGTAGACATTTCATATGAGGAATCAAAAATAACTGAGCCATCACAGAAAATTAGCAGCAAATAAATGTCATTTGTAGAGAGACATTGAAACTTTAATAGCGTGACTCATTCAAAATAAGAATATATCCAGGCATCAACATGTGACATAAATCCTCTGTTATTTTCATTTCTCCAATAAATGTACTGACCTGTCCTCATGTAACTTTAAAATCATTATTTCAGTCTAGACAATAGCTTTGAAAACAGAAAATAACCTTTGACAAACTAATTTCCAGTGATTATTTCTCAGTGTTTTGTCACAGACACATCGAGGCTCGTGTTACGTTTCACCTTAGTTTGGCCTGAGACAGTTTCTCCACTTTCTAATGAGCATTCCTTGTTAATTATGAAACAACAACAGGTGGATGCAGAGTTTCACCACACTGCCTCGTCTACATGGACTCGACCAAAGGATAATAATGAACAATTTAGTCTGTTGCCTCTCTGTTGATTAACATGGGGAGTGTTAGCACAAAAAAGCTGCATAAAAGGAGAAAAGCCAAGGCATGTTGCCAAGAAAACAATTTTATTGACAAAAGGAAAACTGACAAGTGTAATTTGATGCATTTCACTCGATCATGTTTGTGAAAAGCCTCTTATCCTGAGCAGATAAATGGGTTTTGGGGGAAGATTTGTAGCAAAAATCACATAATGCAGCCATTTGCTTTATCAAAACAGGCTATCAGACAAATGCATGAACAATGCGATCTCCTTCTCAATGCCATCCACAGTTTGTTCACCTCTGCGGCACGTGTTCTCAGAGCCAGAGGAGGAGGATTTAATGTGTCTTTACTTACCGTACAGTGTTAATGCCACGAGGTAATCGGTGTTGAAGCACAACGAAAAGACGGCTCACGCACAGGTGAGGAAGAGAGTGAAAAGGTGACATGAATACGCAACAGTGAATGAGGAGCAGCTCTCTCTCATCCTCATTATTCAATAATCCTCATTCTATTACTTTTACATTCAGTAATGCAAGCATGTGGGCTGCCTCCATGCGGACACCCCGGCTCTGCCCTCTGTACAATAATTGTTTGTTATGGCTGACTGAGCCCGTGTATCTCCCACCGATAACGCTAAACGCAATTTCCCCCAGGCACCCAGTTTGCTGAGAAAAACCTGCGCAGCATTTCCCAGTAAAGGGCAAATTAAGGAGGGAAAAACAAGACCCTCCGGATTGAACACGGTGTATTCAGCATGTCAGATTCTTGGGTTTATATATATATATATATATATATATATATATACACATATGTAGTATTCTTAAAGGGGAATTCAATGATGTGCTTTCAATTAAGCTCTGTTTTCTTTTGGCTTCACCTCATGTATATATATTATTTGTTAATAATATATAGAAAAATTATGAATTATAGTGTTTGGAGCCCTTATTGTTGTTGTTGTCTTCATGTTGTGCACTGATTTCAGGAACAAACAAACAGAGGCAGGGGATAAAATGAATCTGAGCTATAGCATACAGGACTGTTGTTGGGTGTCCATCATTGATCCACAGCAGGTAGTCTGTCCTGGTGTGGGCCTGAGTGAAGAAGCAATCGGAAGGCCCTCGTGTAATTGAAATGTCCCTGTTGTGTATAGATGCCTGAGAAGAGGAATGACAAATCAATAATGCCCGCTATTAAGTTGCTCTTTTTTTCCTCTCCATTTTCAGAGGTGGGGGGATGGGGCAGGTTAAAAAAAATTGCTCCCTGTCAGGTGTGTTTGCATCTTGCGGGGTTCAATTTATCTAAGGTCCAAAAATAAAGAAATTGCTGCCTCCCTGTTGCCTTGAGCTTGGAGAAATAAACAGTCAATATTTGCTCCTGGGGACCCGCGAGAGGACGCACACATAAATCACCCAGCATGCACCTGTCCAAAGAATCAGCCACAGAGTCCTGTGTCATCTCGTTTAGGATCACGCTGCTGCTGAGGCTCCCCTTCATCTTTGAATCAATGCGCCAGGGGGCACTCGGCGCTGCGGTGGCACTCCTGGTCGAAGGGACAGAAGATGAAAATTACTTTTCCATCGTTTCCCATTGTGCTCCCGCAGCAGCCAGTTTACATGCACTTCAGTGCTGTGGTGATGAAGATTGTAAACTACTGGCCTCACACTGGTTTAATGTCTTCCTTTCATTTCCCTCTTATTATATGTTAATATATGACAGCCATGTTGTGAGATAATTGCTTTTTTTAGTGTTTCTATCCAGATCATAAAAACAGTTCATTATTGCAGTTTGAAGATAACATTGTAACATTGCAACATTTCCGCATTAAGATGTCTAAAAATGACCTTCGTTATATCTTTTGAGTTGTTTACTTACACTATTCCAAATGTTTCCAGCAATGTTCAAACACAGAAATACGTAACTCATTCAGTATTACGCTGCGTTTCATCTGGTCGCCTGTCGCCATAACTTCCAGCAAAACATCAGACGATACGCGAGAGAGTGAGGAGGGAAGTCAGCGAATGTGACTTGACCTACATCAATGTACTAGAAGTAATGTGAATATAGCTTTAATACATTACCTCGTCCGTGAACATTTCTGTCAGAGATCTGTCAGATAGATTTTGGCTGCATTCGGGGGAAGTCTGCGAGTGCTGAGAGCTGTTCAAACCCAAAATGTTCAGTCCGAAGGCTCAAGTGGACTCTCTCTCTCTCAGACTTCCACTTGGGGTCTGAACTTCACCAGACTTTACTCATTAAATTACCCCCATATTCATCCCAATACAGACGTGATGTTGCAGTTTTACCCATTGCCCACTAAAAAAACAAGAAAAACACATTATTATAGGTGTAAAACAATTATTATATTAAGACGCTACTTGAATCATATAGGCCAAAAATAAGAGTGAGAGTCCAACTCAGGGGTGGTTTGGTGGGTCATTCTTTCTTACTTACCTTATTTTAACCCAAAGTATTATCTTTGCTGTATCCTGACCAAATAGGTTTTTTATTTGGCTAAACATAACCAAACTGTGACCATTTGACATCTTTAATAGCGTCATAAAAGTCATAATATGTCATTCAATGCGAACTGTTTGTCAGCACGCTTTATTTTGAAAATCTAATCTGATCTGATGCTAGAGGGGTAGGTTAAGCGTCATGGTTTGAAGCTTAGACCGCCGGCCAAGCTGGCAATTTGATGAGCTGTGAGTAAGAACGTGTTGATACAGAAGTACAGGCTATATAGGTAATCAAATACATTTTATTTTTGTAGTCTTTAGGCCCGTCTATCAGCAGCTTATATTCGCCTTGCAATTTCGCACCCTTGCAGACTCGACGTGATGACAATGAACAGGTCACAGTATGTTCAGCTGAGGTCTGAGAGGACTCAGCCTACAAGTCCAGAGGGTGGACATTTGGATTCAGTCAGTTGTTTACCAGTGAAGACAACAACAGCAGCAGAAGTTACATATTGCGCATTGTGCAAATGTTCTTCTGTACTATACAGTAGTCTTAGGGCAGCAGTGGGGGAGGGTTTAGTGCTAATGGTGCTCTGATGTTTGCCATATCTTCATCTGACAAGTGAGAGGACATCCAGCAGGGAAAATGAGTCTGGATATATCACCGGCCCGGCCATTTCTGATGCCCTTTTCTGAGACGAATCAGACCTGTCCACTAATGTAACAGCAGTCTCGCATCACATCCTGTGTCACAAGAGGCCGGTCTGCCTGGAAGAGCCTCTAGCTGCTGTCGTTAAGAGGAAATGGGCCCAAATGCCCAGCTCCGCAAGACTGATAGGCTTCCATTGACCGGAGCGATCATGCTGAGACAACAGAGGTTTATACACAATTTCACACATAACTTACTTCGCCGGACGTTCTGTCCACTGTGGCGTGTGTAGTTAAAGTATTATCAGGCCAGTTTTGTGCAGCTTTATATAAATGTTTGACGTGAACACGTGTAAGTACATAATTAAAGACTTCGTCTATATGAAATATGCAGTGAAACAATGGCAAATATGTTACTGCCAAGCATGAGTAATGCTTTTGAAGCCAGTGTTTTGTCTCTCAGTCTAATTGTTTTATCAGTGGGATATTCATTGGAGTGGAATACGGACAGAAGGCTGGCGGAAGAGAAATGGAGATTCATATTGGATAATGGCTTCGTCTCTTCCCGCTTTTCCCGCCTGCCAGTCTGTCTGTCTGAGCCTCACACACACACACACATACACACACATATCCCCTCTGGTGTCACACAAACACGTTCAGGGGTCCTGGCAATCTGTTCAATCATTCCCTTCTGCAGGTCTTTATACGGCTCTCTGAGGTCTAATTACCAGTGACAGAGGACTTGAACAAATGACAGAGCATAAAGAACCACCCCTCCTTCACCTCAGTAAGCAGGAGGCCTTAATGTGAAAGCCCCCTTATAGTTTGCACGTTAAGTGTTAATAGGCGAATATCATCCTCGGCCTTAAAGTGATGAAAAGGCAGAAGGATGAGAGCATAAATGAGATAAGGGAGTCGCTATGTTCAATAGCACACTTTTAATTGAAAATGACATTCAATAGAGAATCACATACTGTAGAGTGATACCTTCTATCACTGTGGTGTCATACAGTCAAGGATGCAGACAGATGGCAAGTAGAAACTCACACCTCTGGAAGCTGTTTCAGGACTGTGAGGATTTTTTTTCTATTTGAGGTGAATTCTGAGATTTTCATTGTTGGACATTGAAGAAGCAATTCGTAAGATATGGCCAGAATATCATTACCAATAGAGTGTAAAGAGACAGTTTTGACATTGAGTTAAAGATGTCTGTGTACTGTGTTGCAGAGTTGTCTACTGAAGTTAGCATGATAAAAAGCTAACCCCAGCCTGCCCTGTCTCGTAATACGACTTTGTACCGGCAAGAGGTGACAACCAAGGACAGCTAGCAAAGAGCAGCAGTTGTCTACTACTCTTATGATATGCTGCCTCTGAGCTATACTTTAAACATGGCAACTTATGTAAAAATAACTGCATTATCATGTCACAATCATGTCTTTGATTGCATAAGGTAAAGGGCAGGGCTGCACAGTACTATTTAATTGTATATCCTTATCGTGATGTGAGACTATATGTCTAGATCTGTAATCTGTTTATGCATCCATGACTGTAGCTACTGTTAGCTCGTTAGCTCAATTAGCCATGCAGCTATCCTGACTACCAGGCATGTGTTGGTGTTTATAATGCTAGCACAGGAGCTTTGGACCGCTGGGAGAAACAGGTTTTCTTCAGCAGATATCTCTGTAACAGAACATATAGATGTCTTTGACATAACATCAGAACTGGTATCTCTTCACATTCTGTTGATCATTTTAGTTAATTTTTACATATTTTAAACTAAAATTCTTACATATTGCAACTTTAACATATCGTCCAGCCCCAGTGAAGAGATTCTTTTCTCTTCTCATATTATGTAATGATTCGTTCCAGTCCTCATCATTATCTGAGTTTAGCTGTGTACTTTAGATCACGTTCGTATCCCTTCTGAGTACAGCACAAGAGATGAGAACATGTCGATAAAACAAAGGCTTTGTATCATCAAGAGGTCTGTTAGGAAGTCTACCTGTCACAACAGCCATTTAAAAAACAAAGCGAGCCGGATAATGGAAGATTCTGTGAAACCCAAATCTCTTAGAAATACAGAAACAGAACAGAGTGAAGAGGATCCGAGATGAGATAAGCACTGATCGAAGTCTCATTTCACAAACCTTTGCTCTCAAGTTTCTCTTCTTCCGTGCTACTTTGTGGTACTGAATCTAATTTATTCACTTGGCGTAGCTTGAGCGGCATTGCTGAATTAGGAGGACTAGAAGCTGTGAATTGCATTTATCAGCTGAAGGAGTTAACGACATGCCAGGTGGGATGATATGAAAGCCTTGCTTCAACAGTGAAAGAGGGAATACAAAGTTAATCTAAAAGCGGTGGGAGGTGCACGCTTCAGTACATGATAGGACGAGAGGGAGGCAGCTTATATTCCATGCAAAGCGTAGCTTTTCTGCACAGATCTTAATGAAAACCTGGGATGAACATTGTCATCCTTGATGCCCCCTGTTGTGCTCCGCTGCCTCTCCCCAGATAACTCATGGAAAAACCTCTTGTCAGTGCTTTATTGAACTTGAAGATAACGGCAGCTGCTAATGCTGTCATTCTGCCAGAAATTGTGTCTCACAGTGTCCCCGCACTTATCAGCTAATTCATGGGTTTCAGGTACGAGGAGGGAGGAGCTGCACAGAAACAAAAGAAGATTATGAACGCGTGACCTACAACATGTCCCCTGTCAAGGATACGTCCTCAAGTTTTACTATAGAACATCGAGCTGTATTTAAAATCCAATGATTATGCAGCGTATTCATCCAAAGCAGTATTGATTCTCCTCGCTGACGTTCGGCTGTTATAATTACTGTTATCAAGTACCGAGCTTCTTGGTTTTGCACAGTAACGTGTTAATGAAGAGAAGGTGTAGAGAAATGTAATGTTTTATGAATATGGTGTTGGCATCACTGCTCTATTTCCTCTGCCAACTCAAATGGGGACAATAAGTAGCACATGTTGTGACTATCTGTCAGCTGTCGACTGTCGTTCTCATTTGGTTTACTTGATAGAAGACGCTTGACTTTTTTAGCCTGTGTTGCATGTCGCAGATTTTGCGCCTCACTCTGTTGGTGACACGAACATTTTAAGACATTGTGATTCATTTATAATTAAGGAACTGTTCATGATTCGGGGGAAATACTTCTATAAACTTTTTTAGAGAGTTAGATTAGAGGATCAGTACCACTCTCATGTCTCTGTGCTACATAAGGAGCTTGAGCTTGGCGAGCAGCTGGTTAGCTTAGCGGAGCATAAAGACTGGAGGAGCAAAACCCTCCAGAAGAAATAGTCCAACACATAGGAGATGTTTTACACTTTAAAACATCTCCTAACTACTCTTGCTACTAAACCAACAGTGAAGGAAACAAGTACTAGCTAATCAGAGGCAGAGTATGGCGGGTTATGCCCAATCCCAATACATTCCTTACCTACCTTTAGCCCTAACCCTCCTGTTTGTGCGTTCATACTAGGAATAGAGTGTCAGGATGCTTGTTGGGCTCCATGGCCCTCCAAACAGAGGTTTCTCCAGAGGCACACTTCAAACTGAGGGTTATGAGAACTCTGTTGTTTCAATGTGTTATGGTCCTTTTTGTTCATGATACAGATAAAACAGTTGCTACTATTTTGCGGATCTCCCAGTAGCTTGGTAACGCTGCACTGTTACTGCTTATTTGTGCACGACAGTCCCACATTTTGATGTATTTCAGTGTTGCACCCCCGACTTTGATGGCATACGAGACCCAAAATATAACTTAAAGCGGCTTCACTGTGGAACGTCTGTGTTGTGCTGTTTATGTTGGTGGACTCTCTGAGACGAGGCACTCAAGAAAGTGCATAAAGTCACATCCTTTGGACTGTCACGGATAATGCAACCCGAGACGTTCACAAAGAAATCCACAGTCCAGCAGCATTAAACAGCTTAAAACGTCCACAGGCTTGTATAGGCGATTGAGAGCGACTGGAAGGTCTCATCATTCACGTCACGTTACAGTCCGCTCACATACGGCCAATAAAGAAGTGATTCATATATGTAAATTACTACAAATTGTTACATTGCCCGTTTAAGTGAAGTTGCTGCAAATATTATTGACGAGACGAGAGTTTAAATGCAACTCTTCTCTGCAGAGAACGTTCTGTTCGCCACAGTGGAGTGTAAAAACAGACACCGTCTAAGTGGAGCACCACTATGAGGCTTCATTGTGTGGTTAGTCATTTGTTCCTGTGGTCTGACCGCTGGTGGGCTGCACAGCTGCCGGCTGAATTAAAAGCCCAATCTCACCAGAACCAATAGAGGTCAAGTTCAGTACCATAGTAGCAGGAATATTGGTTTGTGCCAGAGTCATACAGATGGTCCACTGTCTTTAGTGCTCACTGTCAATCATATATTCCTCATAGCCATTCATGCTCTCCTGTCACCCTCACACACACACACACACACACACACACACACACAAGCACACACACAAACACAAGCACACAAAATCCTCTCTATCTCAAGGCGCCACAACAGTGTGAATTTTCCCTATTGGCAGGATGCAGCCTGCAAGTAAACACAGCCCACAGTCAGTTGTGTCACATATGATTACAGCAATGTGCTGAAAACTAATGGTTGTGTGACGCATGTTTTCAAGCCTCTGTTATCCAGCGATAGCGCTTTTTATCAGGATGTATGGTGTGGATGGTAAATTAAACAGAGGGGAATATTTGTATCACCATCTTTGTCACATGCATTTCAGACTGTGTGAGGTTACGAAGTGAAAGTAAATGATGCCATTTTCAAAAAACGATTCTGCTAACAATTTCTTAAAAAAAATGAGAATGTGCAAACTGAGAGTGAATGAGCGAATACTAAAGAGTCATCCTGTTTACTCTGACAAATTGCAGTTGTCGCCTACATCAGTATGTTTTTTATGTCTGACATCCTCAAACACAGGTTGTAAATGTAAATGTGGTGTAAACAAGAGAGGGAACATGATGTTTTGTCCACCATCCAAGACGGCACTTTAGCAGCAATTTCTTTCAGACATGGGGGCACCAGTGGGGGGGCGACTGTTTGCTAATGACTGTTTTACTCAGGTAGCCTACAGTGGGGCTTTCGGATAAATGCTAACACTAACATGCTACCATGCCTACAATGAAAATGCTAATATGCTAATGTTTACCAGGTATATATTTTTTCCATGTTCCCCGGTGTAAACAGTCATGGGTCAAACTAATTATTTCCCAATTACGAGTTAAATTACATTTGTTTTCTGCAAATCACAAGTTTATGTTGTAATCAAAGAATAACAAATGTTGTTTTCTTAACATAACAACATAATTTTCTCGAGATCTGGAGATAATGAGCTTTGTTATCCCGAGTGCTAACAAGTGTCTAATTTAAAAATACTTGTGGAAAAAGGTGCTACATAATGATACTGTTGTTACACCTGCTCCTTACAGCAGCTATAATGTAAATACCCTCCTATCTAATCAATAGGTAAAAACATTAAACACTAAAAACTCATTCACATAACACAACTTTGTCTTCGATAGTAGATATTTGTTTCTCACAATTCCACATTCTACTATTTCTTATGCGTCAGAATATCTAAACCTCCATCATCCTCTGCTGTTTCCTCACAAGAGCCTCGAAGATATTCAACAGTCATGGCCTGCATCCACCTGAGAGCTGTTTGTCATGCTTGTTGTGTGTGTGTGTGTGTGTGTGTGTGTGTGTATGTGTGTGTGTGTGTGTGTGTGTGTGTGTAGTTGGCTGATCCCACCACAAGAGGCCAGTGCAATTGGAACTATAAATAGGCTTCTCAACAGTCCCTAAGCGGCTGTCTGAGGAGTAAAAAGTGAAATTTGGAGGTGCTCACCTCACTCACAGAAACCTGAAACCACCAATAAAAGTGATTTGGAGCAATGCTTATTCTTTTCACTGAGGCACAGCGAACTGAATCCCAAATACAAGCCAAACTTCACTTCACAAAACTTTGTGGGAGCCAACATAACTCAATACAGCTATTTCTGTTACTATTCACTCCGAGGGAACATGAATTACTGCTTGCACTTAAGGGGAAATGAAATATAACCTGAGGGAAGAAATAGTGGAGGAAGCTGAAAGACTGATTTGGTTGGTAGAGATGTGCTGACAGGTTTCTGAAGGTATTACTGCAGTTTAGGTTTTTGCTTGTCTGTCAAACCCTTACCTTTCAGCTTGAATTTCGACGAACTCTTATCAAATAGTATTATCAAACTGTCTCAGTGTGTCTTTTCAAAACTGAGATTCATTATGTGATTTTCGGGGTGGTTTATTTCGAGAATGTGTTTTTCCTCGTCGGTCTGAGTTTCTGAGCAAAACTATTTTAAATTGGAGTTTCATGTCAACAAAAAGAGAATGGACTAGCTATAAATACCTAGTCTGTATATTTAACACATGCCCACTTATCATCTGGTCTATTTATCACAGTCATTGCTTCTTCTTTTCTTTTTTTTTCTTTTTTGATATTTCATGATTGTTGCCATGTGTTTTTTATTCTATTAGTCTAATCTGTTAATCACTCAACCTGTTAAACCCTGAAACCACTTAATTTTTGACCTCAGTATTTATCATCACAGTAAGTCACTTTCCTTCTGTTGTACTTACTGATGTCATCCAGTCTGTCTTTTATTACTCTTGATTTATGAGGCGCTCTGTAACTTTGTTTCAAAGATAATTACTTTGTGTGTATTAGGCCTAATTGTATTGATCTGATATTGCATTCTTTTCTGGCCCCTACTGACATGGGCCTTAATGTTATTAAAGGTGTTATTGATTCATTCAGCCACTAAATCTGGCTGCATTCACGTCAGAACACCTCTGTCATTCAGTTTGTTACGCAACCTAGCGTTGCTAATGCTAGCTAACTAACGTTTATGTTGCTAACACTAGCTAACATTAACGTTGCTATCGCTTGTTAGTTAACATTAATGTTGCTTACGCTAGCTAGCCAATGTTAACATTTCTAACACTTGTGAGCTAAAATTAATATTGCCAGTGGTTGCTAGCAAGCACTTACATTGCTAATGTTGTTAACGAGACTTTACGTTAATATTCCTTAAATTGGCTAAAGTTAATGTTGCTCACACTTGCTAGCTAATTTTAACATTGCTTATGTGAGCTAATGTTATTGTTGCCCCCACTAGCTAGTTAACGTTGCTAATGCCAGCTAATTTAATGTTGCAAATGATAGCTAGCGTTATGCTAGGCGCAAAGTGTAGAATTCAGCCATTTTTACATTTTTTAAACACAAACTGGCAACTACCACGACTGTTGATCTACGGCATTATACTGTTGGCTGACAAAGCTTGTTAGAAGTTGGAACCAACTGTCAGAGATAAACAAAACAATCATTTTGGACTCAGCAACATTTTTTTAATTATTTATTTTCAATCATAATAATGTTTTTAAAGAAAAGAAATACATCTATCCTGCACCTTTCTACAAGCTTTGAAGATGTGTTATTTAAAAAAATTGATTTTTGCTACATAAAACTGTTATCATTATGACCTTTAAGCCTGATGTTGGAGACCATAACTTTCACAAAATTGCCAAAGACTTGCTGGAATAAAGCCTCAAAATAATAATAAAACTTTGAATACTGTAATACTCTATTTTCTTTCGTCCACAACAATTCAGGTGCTCCTGGACATGCACCTTCTTCACAGCTGCAGCGTTTACGTAAAACATCACCTCAGTCAACTATTTACAGATGATTGTTGTCAAGTGTTGCCTCATGGTTACTTGTCCAGACAATTGCATAATGATGCTACAAATGTCAGAGAAATGACTGTAAAAACAAAGAATTTTGCATGTCTGTATATTACAATAAATGATTCAATAAGGTGCTGAGATACCAGTTATCTTCTTAAAGATTCCTCCATTCAGTTGGTGATATAAGTGTGTTTTTCAGTGAACCTGATTACAATCTTTCCTCCACCTCAAACATTTATATTAAGTCATTACTCATTATTTTATCTTCAGTTCTATCTTTACATGTGAAAATAACTGTGGAGCTTTGCATATGAAAACATATGCTTTACCCTGAATATATGCTGTGATTGCAGCAGTGAGGTGAAGCTGAAAAAGTAAGTGTGAATAAAAGTGAATTTTTCTTTTCAGTTTCAAAATCCTGGATCTATTTTGCAAGGCAGATGGACACTGGTGGGCAGAAAGTCTTAGAGCCTGGTTAGGGCTTCACTGCTCTAACCTTTAGGAAAATGTCAAGATCATTCACAGAGGGAATCCCAGCTGAATTAATCAGTGGGTAAGATAGATTCTTTGGCCCTTAAACCTGGAAGGTAAAAAACAACAGCAGTGGTGGGTGGGCCACTGACAGCGCTGCTGCGTCAAAGCTTCAGTCAAATATGTGTAGCCTTTTTCAAGAGACTTGGAGAGTGATTCTTAAGAAGCACAAGAGTCTACAGCCATGCTAATCGTTTTGTAACTCAGGCAGCCTGGGGCTTAAAATAAATGCTAACGCTACTATGCTTGCAATTAATAACCAAAGTTAGCCATAAAAAGTATATTTTTTGGTAGCTGTTTAGAGATCACGAGTCTAAATCCATGCTAACGACTATTTCCCATAGGTAGCCTACTGTGGAGCCTTAAGATAAATGCTAACGCTGCCATGCTACCATGCTTACAATGACAATGCTAATATGCTAATGTTTACCAGGTAAAAAATTGTTCACCACCTTAGTTTAGTGTGTTAGCATGCTAACATTCGCTTATTAGCACTGAACACAAAGGAGGGTTGAGGTCACTGGTGGACCCACCCCTGGCAGGGGGAGTCAATTGCCCCCCAAGTTTGAAAAAACGCAGCGATGGTGCCCTCTTGGATGCCCCTATGGTAGATAAAACATAGGTGCCCTCTAGGGTATAAATGTATCTGGACTTTCTGCATGCTGGTGCCCCCCCACATACTGTACAGCTGGTGCCCCTTTGTTTTGTCATCCCTGCCCCTCAAAGATCCTGAGTCCGCCACTGGTTGAGGTTGATGTGAATGTCAGGAATTCATCCTGAGGTGAACGTCTGTACCACATTTCCTGACAATCCTTTTAATAGTTGTTGAGACAGTTCACTCATAACCAAAACTGTTAACCTGCTGGTGGCGTTATAGAGGAAGAATAAATTAGTCAGATCATCAAAGACATTAGGATTCATCCTCTGAGGACCATGAATGTGTGTACAAAAGTCTGTCCAATCATTGCTGAGATGTTTCTGTTTGGCCTAGAATTCACTCCTAAAAAACCTACTTTCCAGAACTCTATGTGGGTTTTAAGGTTTGTAGAGAAGTCAAATAACAGCCTCGCTGAATAAAACATAGTGGAAAACATGAAACATTAGTGTACATCACTGCAGACACATTCACTTTGTGAATGTAAATATGAACTGAAAGGGTTTCCCACACGATAAAACAACTCTCGAGTATCATTTCAGTTCTGTTTTGCTGTGCTATTCTCTCGGCTACTTCCTACTATCATCATGCTGTTTCAACTCCGCTAATGTTTATGTGCAAACCTAGTGGGTGCAACCTCGAAATAACCCAACTGGATCAAACAGTCAGACATGAATATTTTCATCTGTTGCTCTGAATTCATTGAAGTCATCCCCACGTTTGTAGTCTCCAACTATCAAGTGGTGTAGATGTGTATAAGCATTTTGATTTCTGTTTTCTCTCTGATTCACAACTGGAATCAGAAGAGATACATGACCATATTTTATGTGCGAGGTGTCAGCTGGTACTGCAGATAACACAGGAAGCGCATTTGAGTGTTTTCACATCACTGACATGAATCCACCGGGGATTTCGCTTTCATCACGCGTAGCTGTGCTGTCTCAGCCACTGGCCAAGTAAAGTGTGTTGACAGCGTGAAAAAAAACAAAGGCAATGTGTTGAAAAGCCCACAACCTTTTTTTTCCTTCTCTCTCGTAAATACATTTAGCTGAATCTTAATTCCTTTCATACATGATGGAAAATGAGAACACCCACCTGGCTGAATCAGGTCAAAAGCATTAATTTCCATTTCTACACGTATTGCATTAGATTCCAGCCCACACTTTCAAATTGACAGTGAGTACGCTGGTCTGAGAGCATTAAATAATGACCTTGCAACACATCGACCATTACCACCAATCCACCATCACATCCTATGCAGAGCTGACAGTGGGCCTACATCTGGGGAAAGAAAGTGAGGCGCAGAGTATTCAGAAAGCACCGTCTGTGGAAACTGTCAAGCGTCAATTTTCCTATCCTCTCTGTCCTTTTACTCACTTGGTTGAGCTTGATTGATACTGCAGCGCGCCATTCCCTCTTAATCCTATGCATTTTTAAAGAACTAGTGGGACACTTGCTGGGAACTCATTTCCAATGACTCTAACCATATTGTAATAAGGCAGAGATAGTGCTGGCGTGGCGCTTTGTATTGATTCAAGGCAGAGGTCTCTGAATTGTGATTCATTACAAAACCCAGCAAAGCAATATAGAGGACTAAAACACCCACTTGTGTTGGGAAGTTTGTGTGAATATGTGATATAGAGTATGTATACTCCGTGTCCCCGTTTAGCCCCACCTATAAATGTTCTGTAAAAAACAACACATCGATGCACAGTGGTGCTTATTGGAGAATATTAGCATTTCATGCAAAGACATTACATTGAAGTACTTAGAGTTAGCATTATGCTGTGGCTCCTTTGCCAATATCAGCTGCATATTTCAGTGCACAATAACCCAGGGAGAGGCAAAGACTGTTTGCGGGCTATGCTGAATATTTTAACACCTCTGCATATTGTTCTTGCACTGAAATTGTTGTTCATCTTAAAATGCCTGTAGCCGCTTCATCTTTCAACTTGTTCCTCCTGTTGAGAAGAGCGGCTTCCATGGAAACATTTACATATGGCAATCACTGAATTATTAAAAAACGTGTCAGCGGAGATGCCATAAATACACACCGTTTCCTTTGTGTGCACAAACATTAGAAGCCAGTAGAGTTGGACAGTGCAACTCAGCACTTGCAGAGTCACCAGCTTCTAAACTCTGATCATTATCCGGGAAAATCCAGCGCAGCTGACGCCTCTGAGGGATGTTTGTTTTTGAGTCGGCGCTGCGGAGAAATCTGATTGGAGGCTGAAATATAAAGGCATCAAAACCTGAGAGAAGGAAAGCATTTTAGCGACTAAGCTGCAGCGTCCACATGTTTAATGACACTGCACTTTTGTAGTTTTGTCAGAGTACAGAGTCAGATCATGATCTGTCGTGACTTCACTGCCATATAGAGTAACCATCTCTCTTTTAAACTGGACATTTTTTAGCCCACGTACAGACAGTATGTATCCTGGGAAGGAGGACATAACAGCTAAAAGGTCAAGTCACCAATTATTTGCCACCGTCCTCACATGCCAACACGTACACACGCAAACATACATTTGTGAGGAACTAAATGAGGTCTGTGATGGAGAAAATCAAAACAGTGTGCATATACGCAAAAAAAACAACCCAAATACTGAAGCAAAAAAAAAAAACAAAGCCTTTCTAAGGCTCCCTCTATCTTCATTTGGCTGACAGGCGAGTCTGAGTGTGTGACAGGCTCAGATGAAAAGTGTATCTGGGCAGGCTTTCTAATGAGAGCGGGGAGTGGTCGTTAGAGCTTTAATCTTAGGCTCGTAGCAGAGGGGACATAAAGAATTTGCAGCCCTGATGTTAAATAATGGCGGACTGTAATGAGGCGACACAAATTGATATGAATGTTCTCGTTGGTACAGTGGGGTCAGGAGGGGTACAAACTATGGACATGTTAGTTGGTGAAGCTGTGTAGGCATAAAAGCTTTTTTCTGTCAAAGGGCAGATAATCACAACGCTCGGGCCATTCACACGCGAGACATCCGGAGGAATTGCTTTTTCAGTTCAAACTTTTTTCGTTGTTGTTTCCAGAAAGGGAGCTGTTAGCATATTCATTGTTGCAGCATTGTTAAAGCAAAAGCATTGTGCTGTCACTGTATGTGCTATGCTCTATATTGGGTAGTTAACCAACTCCAATGTGTTGCCCAAGGACATGCTTGATAACAATTGGTGGAATAATGTAAAAAGAATTGCATGAAAAGACTGTTCGACCGCTCTGCAAACAGAAAAACAGATCGCCACAGGCAGTGTCCCTCCATATCTCTCCCCTCTCTTCTTCCTCTCGCTCTCGCTGTCTCTCTGCATGTTTATGTATGGTCATAGGCAGTTTCATATCACTTGTGTACCCACAGCTGTGTGGGTGTCAGCATGCGTTTGTTTGGTTCTTTGTGCTGTTTCCTTATGTCAACATCATTGTGGGCCACATCAAAGCAACTTAGACTCCACAATTCCTCTGACAGCTGAGCTGTGTTTTAACAGTTTCACCGCTCTGACCCCGCCTTTAGGAGGTAGTGAAGCTCGTTACTGAACGCTCAGCCTGGACAAAGACCTCATCACTTTCTGACCTCTCATGTATTGTGCATTGTTGCATTTGAGTCAGTTCACCTTCATGCTGCCGTCTTTAGTATTGTAACACTTGCATAAATGTGCACTTTGCAATACAGTGTTATGTGTAGATACATATATTGACACACTTTTTGCTACATGCTTTCATTCTGTGTGCCTGTGTGAGCCGCATCATGGACAAAGTTCAATCGTAGGTGAAGTGGAAAGTTTTTTTTCTGAATTTACTGCTGCTACCTTCTTCAGAGAGCCTTCGATGACTTTTTTTGGTAATAAAAAGTTTATAGGAAATATTATTAATACTCTATATCTCTCAAAAATAAATTCCCATTTCACAGCAGAAGCCATAATCCCTCCTCTCTACACCAGAGACCCTGAGATGGCAGCCATTTGTTTGACAGCTCATTTGAGCAGGTAGGTGTTTCTAAGCCCTCCCTAGGACCTACAATAGCCAATGAGTGATCATGTAGACAAGTGACCCACTCCAGATGATTGATGCATCATGTAGCCAATGATATTTCACATCCAGAAATATGTAGTTTATACCAGTTTTTAAAGCCCTGAATTTGGAAATGCAAGTTTATGTAGTTTTTTCATTTTGCTCTTTGAAATCTGCTGACAACTAAACACTTGTTTTACTACTTTATATGCTTAAAGTTTATTTTAATCAATCAAATTAAGGAAATAAAGAATTATAATGAGATTTTGCTCCTGTTACACTCAGGCAGTGGTATTTTGAGGTCATAGAATAGCTTTTTTTTTTTTTTTTTTTTTGCCAGGCAGCTGAATCATTCCTTAGAAAAACCTGTTAAGTCTTCATTTTCAGTGATATTGTTATCTAATTTCCAACCCAATCCAAATTTATTTAGAAAGCACATTTAAAAACAACAGCTGTTGGCAGAAGTGCTGAAGAGTCAGAAATAGCGAAGAAAAACAACACAAAAACACACACAAAGACCATAAGAACAAGAAAGGCAACCTCCTACTGAGTCAAAAGCCAAGGAATAAAAATGAGTTTTGAGACGTGATTTAAAAACAGACAGTGTAGAGGCCAGCCTAACATGTAGAGCCTGAACTGGGATCATGTTAGACTATATGATGTTTAGTTTAATTTAGTTTATTAACTAAGACAACTTAGTTTTCTGGAATTAAACTATTAATTTGTTAGTTTATTATGATGTGGACAATCTCCTTTAACAAACTTTACAGTAAAAGGAGCAGCTTTAGCCTTTACGGCTAATTTCCAGCTATAGTCCCCGGTCGATTGACAGAAGAGACAATCTTGACTAGCTAATATTACAAGGGGATGCAAGGGATAAAAAGAACGAATGTGGAAAATAAATACAAAGAAGTTAAATAAAATCAAATTAAAAAATGGTACATACAAGGCATGTTTTGAGGTGTTTTGTGAAGGTGGAGTATGTATTTACGTCTTTGATGATGGCGGGCAGTGAATTCCAGTTTTGTATGGCCTTGACTGAGAATGATGATTGACCGAATGTGCTTTTCCTGAATGGGGTTACACGGTCACCTCTTGCTTCTAGTGTTATGACTGCTGTTATGTTGGATTATAAATGAGTTGAGAGGGGGAGGGGCGATGATATGGAGGATTTTGAAGACCAGGCAGATGTTTTTATATTTGATTATGTCTTCCCAGCTCAGTAGTTTGTGTTTTTAATGATGCAGTGATGTGAGCTGTTAGGCTTTTGATCCAGTACTTTGATGGTTTTTTTTGTAAAGGGTTGCTAATGGTTGTAATGTTGAGCTGTTAGTTTGTGGACCCATTGTGTTTCCCAGCTAATGCACAAATTAGCCTGCAGATAACCTGTAACTGACCCTTACAGGTCACCTGCAGGCCAATTTGTGCATTAAAAAATGTAGGTGAGAAAAATAATTAGATAAATCAGTGTGTTCAAACTCCTATAGATTAATGCAAGAAGCAGATACAGAGCTTCAGACAGACAGCTGGGGAAAAAATCAGTTTATAACCTTTCAAAAGAGCCCAAAATCATGCCTGTACTCTAAATGGTTCAACAACAGCTTTGAATTTACTTTGGGCATGACTGGGATTGGTGTTTTTGGATAATTATACATAACTTTCCAGGATTGGTAACATGTTGATAAAAGATGTGTGGAGGTTGTTAAAAACAGACTATAATCTGGTGAGGGCCTGTTTTGTGGAAGCGCTGATGATACAAGATGGTATCATCATAAAATGGACAATGTTTGGTTGAAAAGTGAATTTAGTTTATGTGTCAAGCAAAGAGCAGTGGGCCTGATAATGATCCTTGAGGATCACCAACATCAAGTGTCTGGAGACTGTAATAATGTAATAATGTAATAATGATAATCAAAGCCAATGACAAGCAGCCTATGAAAATATGATACTATGATCATCAGTATCAAGAAACATGTAGAGATCTACTGAGAGTGCAGAACAGTGTTGCTTTTTATAAACCACTTAAGAAAGACTTTATGCTCGCATCTTTGGAGCTTCAGCCTCATTTGCCAGTAAGAGAGAGGGTGGGGGAGGTTCACAGCAGGGGAGCCTTGTAAAGCAGGAACAAGCTACGGTGATGACCTCCCAAGCTGCAGATGAAAAGTTAATTTGAATATAATTACTTTCACTACCTGCTTTTGAGAAATAGGCGCTCATCACAATGCACAATGACGCTTGATTAATATGTCAGTTCTTCCTTTCTTTGCGTTGGCAAACATTTGCTTTCCGGCCTTGTTTCAGTGATGTGTTTGACATTGATATACACTGGACAAGTGGCTGAGCACCGGCTCCCCAGCATCACCCAGTGGGAGGGCACAAGTCAATATAGAGGGTGTGCACAGAAATAACTTGTCTCTCCTTTACATTGGGCATAGACCAAACACCACTGTGTGATAGAAGGGTTTGTCATGCCTGCTGACATGCTCAAGGGCATTCGGAAAGATCACTGCTTTAGATATGTTCGCTGTGTGTGCCTGCAGGCATGAACTTCTGTACTTGCTTATTCATTATTATACACACAAATCCTTCCTGGAGATTTTGTGAAGAAAATACAGTCTCATGCATTTGACTTAACGTGTTTGGGGCTCAAACCGTATGAAACAGTGAAAACACTGGTATCTAACACAGATCATCACCTTGTGCTAGAAAAAAAGTACACAGTGAATAAAGCAGTATGAAATAAAATGGAAAACACTAAGCAATATTGAGACCATAGCCATGTGTGAATGAAACAGACAATAGTGTCTGGAAGGATTTAGCTGCCGTCATCGAGCGAGCGCCTCCATTGCTGTCAAATCTTCCCCAAGGTGTGTGAGAAAATAATCACGGATAAGAAAAGTGAGTCTGCATTCTTTCCTTTTGTTCTCTTAGCGTTTGAATAATGGCCGGGCCACTGTGGAGAGAATTTCCCAGAGTAAATATTGCCCTCTTTTCAAGAATAAGTTATGCATTAACTTCATTTTGACTGAGAAGTCTATAAATTGATTCCAAGGCTCATTTCTCGTTTTGTTGCCCTCAGTTAAGAAGTTTGATTTGAGCCTGAGTTTCAGTTAAAATTCAGGGTGTATTAGCATTTTATGAGCTTGTTGTCACCAAATGGAGGCTTTATGTATGCAATTTATACAGTGACATATGCCGTTGCACTCAATAGAACTATTTATGGGAGTAAATGGGCATTTATCTCATAAGTATCAATATAAAACCTAATTTAATGACATAATGTTGGTGATTCTTCCTGATATATAAAGAAATGTTCGACAAAGCTGTAATAGCATAGAGAGAAAGAGCAAGTAGGAGAAATAATGAAGTCATGAGGTTTCCAGATTAAAGTAATTCCTTCCCTGTGCTTTCTCCATTCCCTCCACAAAAGCCTCCATGAGCTCACGCTCTATTCTCCAGACGTTAAAATGTCTCTCATTTCTTCTCGCTAAGGAAGGAAAAGAGAATGGGTCCTTTTGCCATCATTAATCTGCTGACTGGCTTCTCCTTCTGCCCTAGCTCAAAGCAGACAGAGCACAGGCCGATTTAATGTGAAGTTAAGTGATGCTGAGGCTGCAGTGGCAATCAGCGTAGAGCACTGATGTCTGCAGAGGCAGCGCGGGCTCTGCGTTAAAGAGCATCCATTAGCCCTCTTTTTAATGAAGCACATCTCATAATGATATCTATTCCTTTCTCTTTACCTCCATGAGAAGAAAGGGAACAAACTTCCTGGCTCATAAAGCTGCCATTCTGGGGTGTCAATAGCTGCTCAGGGAGAGTTCAGCAATGGAAGCTGAAGCCACGGAGGAGCATGGTGGTGCTTATAAAACAGATGGCTAATACACACAGTGAGTTCACACAATGTGATTTTAAACATCACAACCCAAACAAACTGATAATAATGCTTCAAATCCGACCACATACTGAAAAAAGCATCTGGATCATAGTTCACACTTCTCTTAGCCGATCCAGGACACATCTTTACACGTTGAATCGCTGCGCAAGTACAGCACATAAGAAACATAATGTGACCCGGGTTACATGTTAAAGAGGCACACAGGTTTTACAATTGAAGCTCAGTTAATTTGTCAGGAGGATTACTAGCCTGTGAAAACAACTGTATAATGTCGGCTGTGGTTTAAAATGTGTCACATGATGTCATTTTGTCTTTAGTCTGAGACTTTAGTTTGAGACTTAGTATCGTCTGTTACAAACAGGAGGAAGAGTGGACATTTAGGAGGGAGGTGGGCTAACGTAAGAAGCACAATGGCGTTGAAACGCAGGAGTCAAATGTTTTTGAGTTCGACCCATATTAGAGACTAATAGCTCTCTTTCGAGTCCCCTTACTTCAGGTATTAAAGTGTTAATTTCTGGAGGCACCAGACAACTCTGTGCGCAAAAATTTCCCAGCCTCTTACTAGAGAAAGTACAATGAAATGCTACTCGTAAACTTGAGGCAAATCTATCGACCTCGACTTAAAGAAGAAGCAGCTGTCTGACGTCACACACAAAACACTGTTGGTCCAAATTGTAGGAGAATGGCTCTTAAATTGTGAGATACTTACATTTTATTCTTTTCTATTTCTTTTCTATTTCTCCTGTGTCCATGTCACGTGACTGTCAAAGTTTTGGTATGTGAAACAAATAAACATGGTGGTCATTATTGGTTGAAAATGTAATATTTTAAGATATGTGCATTAAGATATGTTTTGTTATTATTTTTAGTGAGAAATGTTTGTTTAATTTTCATAATCTTTGTTTAGTGAATGTGTCTGGTCTTTAGTCTGTTAGTTACTTTTTAGTTGTTGCGAAGATTTATCCTGGTTTCGTCAGAAGATTGTTTAAATGTATATTTTCTGTTGCTGGTTGCTATGGACTCCATCTCCGAAATGTCAGTCTCCACATTTGAATCATTGTTCGTGTATATGAATATGAATATATGTATAGTCTGAGTGTTTATGTTATTTGTTTTATGTTATGTAGCTGTTTAATAATGTTCTTTCAATAATGAAAAAAACAAAACAACAAAGAGCTGAAGCTGAAATTAGCTTCCAGCAGACTTCCTGGACTCTCCCAGTGATGACATATTTCTTTTGATGTGAGACAACAATGGCAGCACCCATGGGGATAGGGCAGTGTGTATCTGTAGATGACAGTATTTGTATTGAATGGAATACTTCAATACGTTCCTGAGTATAGAGATGGCCTTAAAACAAAATGTATAATGCCATCTGTTACCTCATGTGTGGTTTTCCTTCCATTTCATTTATATATGCAGGGAGGCTGCACTGCCGAGGGTCCAGCTGTGTGTACACTTTTCTGTTCCAGTCAGTGAAGTTTTTTCTTAACTTTTGGCGTCGTCACCTGGAACGCTCGGAGGTCAGAAGCTGGAAATTTCAGCGCGGAAATTCCAACTGGAACGCAGCACCGGTGCTGATAAGATTGAAAGCGTGGCAAGTTGCCGTGCTCGGACAGGAGCAACAAAACCAACAGAAGGGTGACAGAGCTGTCAGCCTGTGCACCCACACAGTCCTGAGCAGAGGTCTGATAGGCAACAAGTGAAAACACCTGTGTGGATGGACTGTGGGTGTGTGTGGGGGCTTTAAGAAGTGTAGTTCAACATTGTAACCAACGTGTTACATTTTAATGATCTCTGATATTTGAGCTTCAGGATTTTACCATAGAACATTTTTAGCCTCCTGTGCAGCCTCCATCAATGATAATGGCTTATGAAATTTACAGTGTATTAGCAGCTCTCTCCAACTGTTTTACTTTGATTCAATGTTTCTTTTAAAGGATACCTTCACAGGGACCAATTAACATAAGAAGAGGCTCTCCGTAAAACAAAAACCTTTCACTGAACTCACTACATTTGATCAACTTTCAATAACAGCATTCAAAGCTCCCCTGAAGACTCCATTAAAATATTTCTGAAAGGCTTAGATTGCCCTTAACATTAAAAACACATTAGGTTACACATAATTCATAGTCACTCAAGTTCCCAGAGCTTTGAGAAAGAGAAAAGAATGATAAATTCAGACGCTTAGATGTGCGAGGAACAATGTAAAGTACATCCAGAGACCGATAGTGCAGTTTCATAAACGCACAGAAAACCATGAAACGCTGAGAGAGAGAGAGGGAGAATCAAACCAAAATGTGAGCTCCTTGTCATAAGAGACGCCTTAGTGCTGAAGCACTTTTATGTAATGAGAGCTACCGCGCTAACCTTTAGAAAGACAAGCATAACAATAGATGCAAAGCCGCCCGTTTTTGAGTCAGGTGTTTATCTTTGCTGGCAAAGTGAGGAATGTTTTTTATATTTCCAGACGGTGGCATATTTTTTTGAGATCACTCTGAAATGGACTGTTCAGCGATATTGTGCAGCTGCTGAATTCCCAGTTTCGTGACAGCAAAGGCGGAACAGTGGCCTATTATCTGGGTTATGCAATATAAAGTAGGCAGTATTTAAAAGTGTGACACAGATTTTGGGTGAGTGTACTAGAAGAGGTGGCCACACTGGCAAGTCGTTCCTGCTCACACTTTTCTGACAAAGCGATGAAGAACGTGGTGGAATTGATTCTTATTCTTATTCTTTTTTTTTCTTTTTGTATTTAAGCAGAAAAAAGGGAGCTGTGTTTGTGTTGTTGAAGAGGCTGGTACACCACATCTGAGGAGGAAAGCCTCAGCTGCTGCTCTGAGTTCACAAGAAACCAACTTTCCAACTCAGTTTCTGGCCCACTAGCTCCCCCTGCTGCTGGACAAAAAAACAAAAAACACAGAAATCCACCCAGAGAGGCTTCTGCATGTACTTTGCAACACCACACCTCTTCACATCAATCTATTTCTCACCAAAAAGTCCCTCTGGGTGTGCAAGCTATCTCAGCAGGTAATATTGCTCAGCCACGATTTGAAGAACAGCAAGACATACATTTTTTTTTTCCTCATGCGGACCTACGGTGAAATCATTACTGGGAGAAATTATGTATCCGCTGACATGGAATATTCATCAAAACGTTCAGAGGCAGATCCCTAAGCTCACGAATCATTAAAATCTGAATAAAATATAAATGACCCTGGTTCATTTGTCGGGTGTTGGTGTCTCACTCACAAGTATCAAAATGTTTGATAACTATCCGCACAGGCAGTCAGGGACGCCACAGGAATACAGATTATCTCCACAGCACAGTGTGTCCAGTGAACTTGACCTTCTTTAAATGTAAGATTTAAGTAGTGATGAAAATGGAGGATGGGGATGTATGAAATATGGTCTATTTTAGATGCCCGCGACCTTGAAAGATGAGAGGCTTGATAGGGTTTATTGATTAGCAATTCTCTGCCCGCTAAGGAATACCAAGTGAGATGCACTGTGGCGGGAGGAAATAAGAGCAACAGACAATAGAGGATGATGATTAAGAAGTCTTCCACTGTGAATTTCACACCTAGCATGAGTCCTGTTAGTGGCAGCTGAGTCGTCTTCACCCTGTGTTTTTCTGCAGGCTCCAGCGCCCACTAAAATGCAAAGAGCCACAGGGGAAGAGACAGAGAGACATAGAGAGCGAGAGAGGAGGCTTAATCTGAACGTCTCTCTCTAAACTGGAATTATCAGCTCCCTCTTTAATCTCCGAGGTACCAAACATTTGAATTCCATAAGAGCCGCCTACTACGCTAGATTGTACTCTGCCCGCCTACTGGAATGCCAGCCCTTAGCATAGCATATTTGGCCATGCAGCAGTGTGCAGCACACACAGTCCTCAGACATTGTTTAGTGTGTGGGAGCTCATTTTGGCAGTGTTTGACAGTTGAGCTTTTGTTTCTGTGAGCTTTATGTTTGTTAGTGTTAGCTAAGGCAAAGCTCCGCGGAAACAAGGCGAGGGAGCATGAGGGGGACGTCGATAGGACGAGGGAAAGTCACGATGGATGGTTTGTGATGGTGCGCTCTGGTGATAATAGCCTCTAAATGTACGAGCAGTTGGTTATAAATCCACTTTTAACGACAGAAATATGAGCAACAGTGTTGGTGGCTCGCATAAAGCAGGAGTGGAGACGGAGCAGGACTAAAAATAAATGTTAATATTCAGCACTGAAGCGAGATCTCACAGACATGAAAATATGTGTCCCGGCTCACAAACACTGGATAAACATGATGGTCCAATAAAGAATCATCTCAGAACATCCAAAGCCAAAGCTTTGGCTCCAGCCCCACCCCTCTAATAAACTATGACAGCTGGTTTCGGGCCCCAGTTGTTCCAGGGCAAAACAGCTTTAATCTGGTTTGGGGGGCCTTAATGAAATGTGCTGTTCATAAGGCCTGTAACCATATTAGGAAGAGGGAAACTTGATATTGAGGTGGCCTCCATGGCAACAGTCTCGGGGACCATGAGTCCAATGTTTGGGAGGATTTGGAAACAGATTTGTCGGGCTTGAGGGGAGATGACAATGTGGAGAGGAAGGGGTGTCGAAGCAGTTGCATTTGCACAGTGAAAATCCCTTTGGAAATAAAAATTGGATTCCTCCTGTGATCTTTTGGCTTTAGCACACATGAGTCAGCGGTATCATATTAAACACAAGATGTGTGTTTTATATTTACTGGTGGAAGAAGTTCATATTGAGGATTTTTCCTCCGAGGTCAGTTGTCCACTATACAGCAAACGTCAAAGCAGTGGAGTTTTCTTCTTTTTTTTTGCAGACTGTTTATATTTTCTGCTGCTCTTTGCCCTTGATTGAGCATGCTGTCACTGTCACGGGTCAGTAATTTGCCCTCTCCTTGTTCACTGCACAGACGAAATGAATGTTTGCCTCAGTGTCCTGTATAGTGCGGAAGGTCTAAAATGAACACTCCCTGTGGCATGAGCAGCTTTAACAAAACATGACTTTAAAAGCAGACTAAAAACATAAACAAATAAGTTTAAAGTGTGCAATTAATGGCTAAAACCTTTGTTTTGAAATTCCTTTTGAACATTTCGATCCCTTTTTTTATAATACCTTCTTATCTTAGTCCCTTTTAATTGTAATAACTTCTTATTTTAAATATTTTTATCTTAAATGTTTTAATAAATTACATGCTAGCTTTCTTTTTGTGTTCTTCTCCCTCTCTTCTCTCTGAGCTTCTCTCTGAGGTGGCCATATTTAAGAGAGGCTGATGAGAAGGAGCTCTTAGATTTTGTGTTTGTTTCTTTTGAGAATGAAGGTCTGGTCGTCTATTTTTTGCAGCCTTGTCTTTAAGTTTTTTAACTTTTTTAACTTTAACTTTTTTAACTGAAGCTTTCCTATAGTTTACAGTGCTTCCCAGGGAAATGGCTGTGTACCTCATCAAAACTCAACTTTCTTCAGAGTTTGCCGACATTAGTCCCACATAGTGTTTTTTTAATTGCCCACCTTAGTGCATGCACAGTGGCTTGCCTCGCCTTTATGTGTCTCTCTCCTTTCTGTTTTCTCTCTACCAGCAACACTGTCTGCTTTCTTAGCCAGCAGTAAGTTTCCATAAAGTCGAGCAAAAATAATCCACTATACTGTTGTCATAACAGCAGTTGAGCCGCAGAGCGAGAAAAGCTTGTTAATTATGTCACCGATAAAATCAACATGAACCGAATGACATTGCAACAACCAGGTGCACTTACAAGTATAAGCAGGTCCACATTAAATAAGAGCGGTTGCATCACAATCAGTGTGTTTGCAGGAGGGATGTGACACCAGAGAGACTCTGTCTGTCTGCAAAGCATGTGTGATTGACAGTGGGAAGAGGAAGAGCGAGGGCTGATTGCCACCTTGTTAATTGATTGCGTTTTGCATCATTTTCGCAGACGGTTTAAACAAAAAAAAGGAGCAGATAAAATGTATAAATTAGTCGCCAAATATGCTCGGGCAGCTGTTAATATACATGGTGGTCCGCCTAAGTAAACTGTATGTGTGGGAAACAATGGTTTCAGTAAAATGTACCATCCTGATTGTAGTCATGGAAAGAGCAACACTGTTGTTGCACACATTGATAAGGTGACAATGACTTTATTGTCAGGAACAAATAATAATAATAATAATAATAATAACTCAGAGATCATTCTCACCGGTCTCACAGACAGATTATAATTTTTTCACAATAACCAAAGAAACAAAAATGAATAAACTGTGACCTGCACCATCATCTATACAACACATGATTTCTTTCCAAAAATGTCCAAGAAGAAGGCTCCGCTCCAACAAATTGTCTGTGACATTAAATCATTCAGCTACAGCTTAAACCACAGCTGGCACCACATCGACAATTTAAGGGATTTTGTCCACAATGTCCAAGTAATTAAGACGGTAGCCGATGAAACATGTCATAAAATGACGCGTTGTTTTCCTCATGCCTTCCAACTAAACAGTGGAGACAGTGATGATTACAGCAGGACCAAACACCAACACAGAAATGTACTGGCATTGCTGGGCTCAATAGAAAGGAACTGGACACATACAGGTTCAGTTATTTGGAGGGTACCTGGGTATAAATATTCAAAACCTGCAAGCTGATGGCTTTCAACATATACATCAACACAGCCGATGATAACATCATTTTCACAAAGGTGGATTTACATAATAACAAACTGGCATTCATGGACTGCACCATCTCCCCTCAAGAAGGAGGGTGCCTTGAAGTTGAGGTGCACAGAAAGCCCGCATAAACCAGTGCTTCCTGTTTGATCCTCACCATCCACTTGAGCATAAATTGGCCAGAGTTCGAACCTCGCCCCATAGAAAATCTCAACAATCACTGAGGCACCAACACCAAGGGAACAGACACACTTCCAACAGGCTTTGAGAACCTGTGGTTATCCCGCGTGGGCCTTTGTTAAAACCCAAACATCCCTTATGTGGCTGCATGCTGCCTTTGAAAAGTACCAGGGGATTTGTGCAAACCACAACATTTTCAAACCTGGCAACACACTAAGGCAACGCTTAGTTCACCCAAAGGACTGCATACCTAAACATCAGCAGAGCAACGGTTGTAGTGGAGTGCAGTGAGGAGTGTATAGATCTGTTGGCAAAACCATAAAACACTGCACAAACGCATGGCACAGCGTAGAGGAGCAACAGACAGGGTCAGGACTCAGCTGTGCTCATCTGTTTACAGGATGAGAAACAGGTTCAAGTGCAAAAATGAACATAACTGAGAATGTTTGGTCTTCAATAAATGGTGGAATGGATTGTTCAGGCTGGACTCAGGACATCACGTTTGTTGCCATGCACACTGCCTGGCTCTCAGGGCGTCAATGTTGGTCGGTCGTCACCTTTTTGGTCCAGACTGATATTATCTCAACAAGCAAATGATGGAATTTCTGTGACAATCGTGGATCCCAGATGAATCCTAATGACTTTGATGACCCTCGACTATCCCTTTAGTGCCACCATAACTTTAATATTCCTGGTTTTGAGTGAAATGTCTCGACAACTATTGGAAGGATTGAAATTTAGTGCTTTCATTCTTTCTCAGGATTAATTATAATAATATCTTTGGTGAAACCCCTAAAGCTAATTTCTGCTGCTTGTGGAAAACAAAAGATAGAAGTAGCGTGGGATCATGGGAGTTATTATCTTCATTGTTTAACAACCACCATTGCCAGTGAAAATATATGCTACTCAGGCAGAAATATTCATGGATGAGGTAATGTTTTAAACTTTGATTTACATTACGTTAAATCTCGCTCCCCAACTTCCTCCCTTGCTTTCTGACTCTCCCAGAAGTTATAGCGGCAGACGGTGAAATGAAATGTATCCTTGAATAAAATTACAGATTCCCGTGTGTTTGAACATTGTTGGAAACGTTTGGGACAATGTAAGTACACATTTCAACAAAATATACAAGAAAAGTCCAGTTCTAATGCAGAAATGTTACATATCTTTAACTTTTCATCCAGCACCATCATCACAGGATTTTAATTAGTTGAATATTTGAGTTTATAACCTCGAAAGATAATGGCATGCCCATCAGCCGCAGCTGCACTAATTTGCAAATGTTAGTCAACATGGTAAAAGTTATACCTGCTAAACATCAGCATGCCAACATCGTCACTGTCATCGAGCCTGTTAGCTGTGGAGGACTAAAACTGCCTAAATCCGAAATGAATAAATAAATAAATGGGTCAATAATAAATAAATATGCCAATAAATTCACCAAAAATATTATTGAAAATAATGTCGCCATTAATTAAGATGTAAAATGTGACATAAATTGATATTTCTGCTTTGATTTGCCTCTGCATTTATTTACCTTTGTGTTAATTCAACTATTTATTTTCTTACCCATTTTATTTATTTATTTATAATTTATTTATTTATTTGTATTTATTTATTTTCTTATTTATTTATTATTTTTGGCATTTTCAGTCCTTCATATTAGCAAACTGATGTTAGCATTAAGGAGCATCATCAGATGATGGGCTGGGTTGTAGACCTATTAGTCTTATTTATCTTATAAAGCTGATCCGACTGTTGAAGTGGAGTCGGACCAACTGAAACTGTTTCATCATGTGACTTCAGTGACTCACATGAGTTTTCAACTCTGAAAAACTCCTATAGAGGTGAAACAAAAATAAAATCAAACCCTCTTAGGATTCCAGTCGGGTAGACGGTTTTTACTTGTTATCAAATATTCTTTAATTTGCTCGTTGCTAATTGCTGTAGATAATTCAGGAGTCCAAGGCAAGGTGGAGATCAAGTCATCTGGGTATGACAGTTTATTAAGATTCTCCATATCTATTAAAGCCTTCAGTTTTCATCCAGATAATGTAAATCCCTTTGAGATTCTTTTGGCCAAGAAAATGTGGAGATTTTAAACAGACTCCTCTATTTGTAAGTTTTATCTGTTCGTACTTTGTACAAGGTCCAAAAAAACTTTTAAGTTATGTAAATAAAATTGACTTGACTTGACTTTTAATAATAATGTTATGTCTAATTAACTTCACATGCACATGGACACAATTTAAAAACATATAGTATATTACCAAAACATATAAATAAACAGTTACTACTAATTATAAACAAAATCATCATTATAAGCTATGATGATGATGATATGAGATTGCCTTTGGTTTCATCAACTAAATCCAAATAAATCTGATCGATGAACAAAATAGCCTGTTACAGTCTATTTCACAACATATAGCGGGTCCAACCTGCCGTATTTTGATCTCCCTCTGTGGAAATTCAGCACAAAGTCATGTCTCTTCAGTGAAACTCATCAATATGAAGTCAGACATCCATAGCATTGCAGGGAAAAGACAGAAAGAACATGAGTCAAGTCTTGCTGCAGGTTACTACATGGTATTGACACAGCTCAGACACAGATTTGTGGTTATGTAAGCTTCGCCTCACACTTCAACTCCAGTCACGTTGTCCTGGCAACTTGCCCAGAAACAACAGTACATTGCCGCGTAGCTGGGGAAAGATAGTTCTACCACAAATCCAGGCTTATCACCCCTCCATAAGACTCTTCTGATAGCAAGTACAGTTACTGATTTATAACATTATACATGTGGGTCACAATGGATGTGCGGGGCAGGGAGGTGACAGGCACTTCGCAAGAGGATGAAACTAAATCCTCGTCTTTGTGTAAGTGTATAAACACACACATAAATATGTATGCAGAGTGAACAAGCCAATCCTCAGTGACCTGACCTTTAATTTTGGCTGTTTGTCTGTGTTCACAACAAGTTCACAAGTAGCTGTTCAAAAAGCTTTGCACAGGAAGCTACTAATGGCACTGTCGTGCTGATCTGATGTACCACATGTTAATAGTACTTTCCCCTCCTCCCCCATCTCCCACGCCTCCCTACACACACTCTTCAGTACCCACCTGAGTCTCGTTCATAAAGGAAATCAAGTGTCATCATCCGCATCTTGCTTTGGCTCTGCTCCTCTGGGTCCTCTGCTCCCTGTCTGTCGCTGTGGAGAAACACCACAGCTCAAGTACACACTACCTGTTTGGCTGATGTTTTATTGGTCCGTGGAGGACTAGATATCAGGATTGGGCCACATTTGCATTTTAATTTTATATTCCGCACCACAGCTTCCACATTTTTTAACTACTTTGTGCTTGCTTAATGGTCCTTGGTGAAATGAACGTGCAAGTTTATAGTAAACAAAGGATTTCATTATGCAAATGCAGACCCGAGTCAGACCCCGGACTTATGAAAATGTTTGTGTGGATGTTTGCTGATATACAATCCGTCGACTTGGGGTTGAGACTCAATGAGGAAGAATGTGCAAGTATAATTGGATTACCTGTACTCAACAGCTGGATAGGATACAGATGCAGCAGCACACACAATAAATTTCAATTTAGCTTAAGGCATGCAAATATCTCCTGTGCTTATGAGGCACATTCATTGCCTTACACTTGGTCACATGCATTCTCATGAGCAAGTGACCCATGTTTGAAAAAAACAAAGAAATACTGTACTTTCTTTAACGTAAAAACTAAGTAATGACTTATCAGTTTAGATCATTACTATGGTGGGTGCCACAAAAACACTTTAAGGCGCTTTCTTTGTTGAAATATGTGTTAAATACAATTGCAATGAGTCTCAATGCAAGCTTATAATTAAGCGATGCCACTAGGGGGCTCTCTATCAAAACAAACAAAAGACATTTGCCTAGAGAGTTGGGCGCAGAGCCAGACCTTCTGGAGAAATAAACACCCAGAGACACATCAGATGAGCCATTTACTGACAGGAGGAAAGCTCAGAGATTACTTTTTAACTTTTTGAGGATTAAAAAGTGGATTTATCCTACACCTGACTGCAGCAGGTATCTGCCAAGGTGACCTCCATTGTTTAGAGTTCATGTTCTGCAATGTTGACTGCTGACTGGAGCTGGAGGGTTAATGTACTTTACACCATGAATGTAACATTACAGAGAGGGGAGGAAGAAAAGAAGAGAGAACCAGAGTCTCTGGTGAGTGCTGAATTCAGTCAGAGCTGACCTGAATTTAAATGTGCTGTTGCTCGCTAACATTATCTTATGGCTAACGTACAGTAACGTGATCAGTTTTGGGCAGTGAGTACACCATTAAACAACCACCACTGCTGATGAAAATCTCTGGTACAAATGTTCACAGGCGGGTTAAGTTTCATTTGTGTAAAGTTCAGTCTCCTTGGCCGACTTCCATATCCCTGAAGTAACGACGGGCAACCAAATGAAACACGTGAAACTGTAACCTTGAGTGATGAAAGCTCACATCCTAACAAAATATCTAACAAAGATCTAGTAGTCTGTAGACATTTCAATGCAGGATTCCTGCATATTATGTCTTTGATTGGGGAATGTTTTCTTAACAGCACTGTATAAATTAGCTCCTTTGATGAGATGAGGATGGTGAGAATGGAGGTAGCAGGTTTTAAAACATATAGGCTAATGAAGGATTTAGCAAAGACCATCTGGAGCATAAAATTAGCTCTCTGATACCCTACATCTGCTGTCTGGTAAGAGCTGTCAACAAATATAAATAGTGATTTGCTTTGCATTATCCTCTCTGAGATTCTTTTGAAGTCTTAACATAGTCAGTGTTTTCGCTCAGACTGCCGTCCTGATTAAACAGAGAAAATGTCTTTTTCGATACATGAAAACACAACAATATTTTATTTTCTCCTGGACATTAGTCGTCCAAGCACGTCTTTTAAAAAATGCTGAAGGTTAATGCTAACGGACATATTTTTTTAAGATCAAACACTGGAGGGTTGAACAAGATGTTATTTATTGAGCTCACCCTGGCATCAGTGACCTGTGGAATGGTGAGATTTTTATTTTGAGGTAATTAGACTTTCGAGGATGAAAAGGGACATCCACCTTTAAATGGAACATTTTGCAGCACTCCATCTCTTTCAAAGTACCACTATGCTGGAGCCACAGCTAACAAGATAAATGCTGGCAAGAGCAGTCGGCTTTTAGCGGCTGGATGACGCAACGGAGAGTACAGTGAGTTAATGTCAACTTGCTTTAAGTTCCTTTCCACAGTACAGGAAATCGCAAAAGAGTGTCCCATTTTGCACTGCCCCTCGATCACTTTGTCGTAATGACAGGTTTCTGAAGGGAACAGAGCTGTGAGCAAGGTTGGTTCAACTTGAATTATCCCTCAGCCCAGCAGCTAAGCAGAGCGAAGACTGACCTGACCTCAACCCCTTGACTTCTTTTTTAATTAAAGATACATTTTTGAATAAAATTTCACAGCACACAGCAGAGGCAACTATCTACAGTATATGTGGTCATGCTAGCAGCTCTGTGAGGCTGTACTTTGGCAAAGCAGTGCTTAGAGCTGAACACTGACGTCACAACCACAGTAAAGTACAATGTTGAATGTGGGCCATTAGGGCAACATCAATTCACAGTTTAAATGGTGTAAATCTATCTGAGAAGGGCAGTCAGAGTTATTTAGTAAGTAGCCAATAGCCCAACAAGCTCAATTCCCTCAATGACCCGCATGGCATCATTTGAGATCAAGATTAATTACTCACCACTGAGAATTTTTGTAATGAGAACGTGTCGACTTTACAGAAGCTCACAGACAACATTTAAAAAGAGAGAGAGGTTTGAATGTTTCCCTTCACACAAACAACACTTCTCAATTGTGCTGTGTTGTAGTGATGGTAGAAAACTGGCACACATGCAAACAGCCAACACATCCTCACATCAAAACAACTGAATAGTCCGATTGTCTGCGACTCCAAACACGACATTGATCACCATTCCTAAAACAACACAACGTAGCAGAGCACCAGCGTCGGGTGTACCGAACTTTCGCCGTACGCTCACTGTTTGGTTAGCTTTAGGCACTAAGACTACTCTGTTAAGTTTAACAAATCATTGTGGTTTGGGTCAAAATCACAACGTTACCTATGTCACTTCAGTTGCATTACGTTACATACGTGAGGTGACTTACAGTTACAGCCGCCTCGATTTTCTCGTCCCATCCGACTGACTTTCAGTTGCCAGCCGACAGCCAGCCGGCTCCCAGTCGCTTCCCAGCCCCTGGTAGTCCCCAGCATCGTACAGATAAAATGTTGACCAGAATAATCCCAGATGAAAGGTAAAGGATTACCAAAGTAACATTCATCTCAAAAATGTTTATTAGGTTGTCGAGACATTTGAACCTCATGGTGGCGGGAGAGGAAAAGTTGGGATCCACAATTCAGTAGGATTAATTATCTGGGAAGTACAAAATGTCATAACAATCCATTGAACTAATTATATATATTTCAGTTTAACATAAAGTGCTGGAGTGACCAACCGATGTGCATCCATGAGAGCAGCCCAACAGCCCAGACTGTTGCTCATAGAAAATATTGTTCTTTAGAAACCTAATAACCTGACCAAGTGTGTTACCCCAGTCTGAGCTCTGAAACACACAGTCTGAAATTATGTGGCCCTGGAAAACAGTGGCACAAGGAGGATTCATCAAGAGCAGTAAACAAGATGGGCCCTCAGTGACAGTGTAATAACCAAAAATCAAAGTGTGGAAAAAGGCCTGGCATAACTTCAACTTGTCTGCCTCTAAACTTAATAACCCTCCCAAAGGTCACGCTTGTTTTGGCTTTTAATCTGTTCAAATGTCACACTCCAAGACGTTTTAGCATTCCTTCAATGGACGCACTGCCATTATGGCTCAAATAATACGTAGCTACCTAAGAGGAATGTCGCATATGGTCTTATGAAAGTAAACACCTGTTAATAGAGGTGTATTGTCCCTGGATTGCGTTGGCATGTTTTTTCACCGAGTCACTGAGGTGTGGGTGACTGCTGTTAGTCTGAGGCTGATTTGAGATACAGTACACTGAGGAAAGTTTTTTGCAGCTCCTCTTTGATTTCTTTTTTTACCTTCAGTGGTGTCTGTGCACATGAAGTCCCCGCCAGCTGGCTTTACATCTGTCCACACTCCTTCTTTGGAAATGAAACTTTTTCTTGAACACAATGTGAATAGCTTAATTATTTTAACCAAGCATCCTGCCACACAGGAAATTACTGAAAATTGGAAAATAAGTGGCAATTTTGTCTGATACTGTGCAGGGGCAGAATGCATTTCCCCATTTTTCCTCCCTCTGTCGTGACGTTGGAGCTGGCGGGGTTTGAGTGCTGATGCTTCGGCAGGATGGATACCTGCTGTCATGGAGGCGTAAACCAAGAACTCGCTCTCAAATTCACACTCGACGATGTCCCTCACTGCCATGCCACTCGGCTTCCCTCTCTATAAAGCAGGACTTTTCTGTCAGCAGAGCATATCAAACCATCTCTCAAGATTTCCTTGACTCTGCCTCACTACTTTCACCCTTTCATTCTCTTCCCGGTTTCCTCAACACACGACCTTCTTCTTTCCTATCCCTCGTCTTTTTAAAGGCCTCCAATCCTTCGTTTCTCACCACCTGAGCTAAAATTGCTTTCCTTACTGTCAGTAATAAGCAGTTCTTCAGTGATTTGTGTCTGACCCGCCACCTGACTCCACTCCTGGCTGATATTAAAAAGAAACTAAACCTTTGCTGCCTGTAATCTGAAGCATTTGTCAACATTTAATAGCATTTTGAACTGACATACCAGCTGGCTTTTTCTAAAATAAAAATCTTTGAAACTCGGAGATACAGATGGAGCTGTGAAGATTTAAAAAAATGATTTCAGTATTGTCGAAATAGCCACATTAGTTCAAGGAGACTGCACTCAAAGTTAGTGTTAACAAGTGACATAAAGAAACTGGAGCAGCCGTGAGACCGGGCTTGTGGACAGAAATGGCTTCATTCAAACAGTTCCTGTCAATCACAAATATATCTCTTTGTTGTTTAGTTTGCTTGGGCTTCTTTTCCATTTTTTTCCCCTTTTTTTGGCCTGAGACAGACTCAATAAGTCGGTCACAATGTGTCCCATATGCGCATAAGCCAGCGAGTTTCCATTGTCCTCGTTCCACAAGTCCTGCGGAGAGATTTGCATATAATGGGCCACCCTGTTTGAACCCAAACTGGTTCACATTTTCCGTCATATGTGGAGCAAAATATCAGATACATACAACTGAATATGATTTGAGAAACTGTTATAATGAAAAGTACTATTCAAGTGATAATGCTGGTGTTGCTTTTTTATCCACAAATCCCTCGAAGAAACCAGAACATTGTTTACAGATAGTGGGCTGTTTAGTCACAGCCTTATATAACTTTAGCAACTGTGCCACAAGCCTCATATACAGATAACAGTGATACAGCTGTGGGTCAGTTTTACCATCATAAAGTCAGTCTCTCAGTGAAAAACAACTAAATCAACTGAGGAAGAATGTAAAATAATCCCATTCTGTCACCTGAGCTCACCCAAATTTCCTGAACGTCTTCAGTCACTCACCTGCTTTCACATTTGTATGAAACCATGAAATATTAAAGGTTTAAAGTGAAGATCCTCTTCTGATTTCAAGTTGCAACATCCTTCATAAGGGGGTGCCAAACTTGGTCCAGTTGAAGGGGGTTTGTTTGTTAAAGCCACGCTCTAAATGTAAGATGCTAATTAAATCTTCCGGCCACATTTTTAATGGTCCGGGAAGCAGTCATCTTCCAATATGTGAGAATTGTAATGAGGGAAAAAGAAAGAAGTCATTCATGGCTCATTATAAAATGAGCCCAGGATGATAAGTGAAGGATCTGGTTCTGGATTAAAGGTAGTGACTATGAAAGGCACAAACACCAGAGCACACGGGTTGAAGTCCTGCACACATGAAATAACTGTGGCTTCTGAGAACTGGCATCTATGACATACGGGAGAAACAGCCGGTCAGACTTTGTGAAGTTACAGTTTAGAAAAGTGGCGTCTGTGCAGTATTTTGAATTGAATTACACAGTTTGTTTGAGGTTGTGTGTATGTGCTGAAGCCTTTCCTACCATATGTCATAGTTGCAGTTTTTCTTCCCCTTTTACTCCAAAACTGAAGCAGGAGAATCCTCCATTGGCAGTAAGTCATACAGAAAGGTTACAGATATCTAGAAAGAAAATCTCTTCAGAAGTCAAATCTCTTCTGGCAAGGGTACGGTCAGTGAACAGATCTCCTGCGTTGTATTAGCTTACCGAAGATGGAACCATTAGATTATTGGCTATAGGATATAAGATATTTTATTAAGATTGAAATGTGATTTACAGCACTTAATGCGTGAGGTTTTTTATAGGCTGTGATTCCACTTGCCGTAATTGTATTAATCCATACATGAATTGTCAATCCATAACTATAAATTCACATATGTGTAGGTTTATTGCCTCACGGCCACCCTCTCTTAGATGAATAAAAAATGTATCACCGGTAAATGTGAAACCCTGAGTTGGGTTGTTAATCTCGGCACTGTGTTTAAATTATTAATATCAGCATTTCCTCTGTAAGAATGTGTGTGCACTATGATTTAAATGCGAGTACTAAGTTGGTCATAATGCACTCTGTAGACTAGCTAGCTAGTTACATGAGCTGAAATTAGAAGAACCGTGTTTGTGCTGACCGTGGTGAGCCGACTGTGTGACTGAGTGCATATAACCTGATCCAATTCAGAGGGGTCATAAAGGGGTTGTTTAGCCAGTCAGTCATAGTTGCATATGTCATGTCAACTATTAATCACACTGGAGCAGGGAAGGAGGACCCAAATGCATGAGACAGCAGGCAGGAAGTGCAATGGATGAGGTTTTAATCTTAATCCTCATAACATTAGTACAAGGAACAGGTAAATATGAAGGAACGTCAGGGAAACAGGAACATTAGGATAAAAGAACTAAGCAACAGGAACAGCAGGGTCTCTGAAACACGGCAAATGACTCAACAAAAGACTGGACTTAAATACAAACTAAACAAATGAGGGAATGAGGTGCAGGTGGAGTGAGGCAGAGAAACACAGGTGAGGGAAATTACCGGAAAAAGACTAGAAATGGAAGAGGCTTATGGGGTGGGAAAAGCTGGAAAAACACTGGAAGGAGGGAAAAGCTAATGAGGGAGATGAAGTGGGGAGAGAGCGCAGACTGGGGAAGAACTCAGGTAACAGGCCTGAGCTAATTAAACAGATACCAGACAGGTGTGGAGGGAAAACAAGGCTGGTGGAGAAAACAGGAGGGAAAATAGAACAGTGGGAAAAGCTGACAACATACTCTACGCATTGGGTGACATACAGCCAGAGATGTTTATTCTGAATCAATAGTGCAGCAGGAATGAGTCCTAAAACCTGAATAGTTCCTGCTTCTGGTTCCCGCATCTTTAAGTCAACTGGTTTTTTAATTGGTTTTCAGTAAGATGCTTGAAATAAGGTTTGTGGTGAACACGAGCTTAACACTCATGTTTTGTTTATGGAAATAAATGAAGTCAATAAATACACAACTTGTGAATTTTCACGTCTTTAAAAAAAAAAAAAAATGTGTTCCTCTGTGAAGATTATCTCACTGAGAAAGACGCGTAAGTATCACAAACTTGTGTTTGCCACAGAGCTCATTTTCTACACTCTTGTCAGGGGAGCCAGGGCGATGCAAACGTCTGGGTTAGCTTACAAAAATACGTCATCCCAGCAGCACTTGACTGTGTTGTGCAGGTGTCACTGAGCGTGCTTGGGGATGCAGTTCCATGTTTACTCTGCTTTTTAGTTTGGTGAGCTGAAACTGCACAAATTTAACAATTATATTTGGATACACAGCTCGTTAATAGGACCAGTTGTTGGCTTTGGTCTTCTCATAGGATTTGTTGATAATAATGAAAGAATAAAATAGCACCAGCCTTATTTAAATCTCGGATTTGGTAGTGGTAGTTCACGCACACAGACTGGACTGCACCTCAGGCTACTACATGTAGGAGATACACAGCACTTGTGAGAAGAGGATGACTCTGCATTGCTATGGCAGCGCTGCACAACTCTAACAAGAGACCCATAAATGCTTTGCAGGGAAATTATGCTAATGTATGCAAGTTGTTGTCGGGAGTAATTACAGAAGAACAAAATGAGAGGGTCTTGAAAGTGAAAGTATAAATAAGAGGGAGGAGCAAAGTTGGTCTGGATGTAACATTAGTGGCAGGTCTCCATTTAGCTGAAAGAACAGGCAGCCTGCTGCTATAAACTGTTTGGTATGAGGTGAAAATGTGAATAGGAGACACACATCTGAATCTCCAGTGTACAATTTGAAGCAACACAATTCTCTGCAAGTAGTTACAATATAATCCTAAAATGAAGACCACCATGGCTGAAATCAACAGCTACAGTTATCTGAACAAAATCACTATATATGAATTTGAAACAGTTGAGATTAAAAAGTAATTAGCAGCCTTGCAAACAGAATCATGTGTGTAAGGAACGGGTCACAAGGTTGGCAGTTAGTCTAATCCCAGGCTCCTCCTGTTCATCTTGGGCAAGATGCTGAACCCCAAATTGCTCCCTAAGGTCAGGCCTGCACCTTGCATGGTAGCCATGGGTATATGTTGGTGTGTGTGAATTGGTGAAGCAGAGGCAAACTGTCCAAGCTTTGGATAAATGCAGCCTTCAACCGTTTACACGATACGACCCAAGCCCCTGAAATTACCGAGTGGGCCTCGTGGTTTAATTGTCTTTAGGCAAATAGTTTGATATAATTTGCATTGTGTATAGAAACAGCAGCACTACTTCCAAAGCTCCCACCCACAGAACCTGACCTTCTCCAAAAAAGTAATCCACTCCCACCCAAAACCTGAGCCTGTTCCTGCATCTCTCTCTAACTTTAATAATAGATTTATATGTTGTCTGCTGCTGTTGTCTCGTCCCTGTACTCAAAGGCCTGCCAATCATCGAGTGAGTGATAGCAGGGTCCACTCTTTGTCTTTTTCAGTTTTGAATGTTGGTGCTGAGGCTGTACTGCTGTTTACATGTGGAGCATGCCTTTTAGAGATCCAGTATTAAGATTTCGACCTCTGACACCTGTCTCATGATAAATTCATATAGCATCTTTGGGTTGACCAGCAAGCTCTTGCATTATTCAAGAAAGCAGAGCTCTTATATTGATACTGCCACCTTCCTAAATTTCATGAGCTGTAGGTGTTCAAACAAAAATATTTGCATGCACATCAAAGCCAGTGCCTCCTCAAAGATCTCTCCTCTTCACTGCATATATTTCAGCTCCCACTGAAGCAGATTTTTATACAGTCGGACTTAAATTGGAGTGGACTCCAGGTGCAGATCTGCTCAGTTGTGGAGCACAGTTTAGCGGAAGTTATGGCAAGTTCTTTTCTTTGCTTCACAATGCTTCCATGCAGGCACCAACATCTAAGTCCTCCCCTTGAATGCACATTCATTAAGTCATTTTCGGTAATTACTCGAGAAGGTGGCAAACAGAGCCCAGAATGGAAGGAGAACAAAGAAAACCTGAGCTCTCTGTCAGGTGAATGAGCTCAGGCATGACCTGTGCTCTGCAGGACATGAAAAGGTAGTGCACAATATGATTGGAATGACAATAATAGCATTAATTTACAATCCTGAATGGCCCGGTGAGCTTAAAGCAATTTGAAATTGTTAACTGCTGTGCATCAAGGTTCCAGCTGTAACTTATGATCAAGTTTTATTGCCAATACCTTTTTTTTTTATTATTAAAGGAGACATATTGTGCTAATTTTTGGGTTCATCATTTTATTTTGGGTTACTACTAGAAGAAGGTAACACTTACTTACTTACACACCCAGTCTCCTCTGATTGGTCAGCTCACACACGCCTGACCCTGCATCGCTAACAACAGAGCAGCTGTTGCAGCAAGGTAGTTAGAAGCCGTTCGGCATAAATTCTGCAAATGTGTGACACGGTGACATAGTGTGATGTCACAACGTCACAGAATTAAAGGCGGGATGAGGCGTTTCAGGAGCAGTGTTTTCTGTGGGAGAGAGGAGCTTCTGTTGATGCAGAGTTTGACACAACTTTCAAGATCTTTGGCATGCAAAAGACGGTACATAAAAAACTGAGGCAAAGAAAAGAAAAGTGAAAAAGCATAATAGGTTTCCTTTAATACACTGCTATTTTATATTAAGTAGGTATACTTATGCTCTTTGGTACTGTTTCAGACTGAGTAAACATGCTTTTCCTGCTTTCTTTTGTCTTTTTTTTCATCTTAAAACTGGAACAGAACCTCATATTGCAGTAGAGAAAAAAGACATTCAAATTTCTGCCCTCCTTGTTAGTTTCCTTTTGATTGACTACACAGATACTAGAATCACTGAGGCGTCACTCACTAAATCATACTGATGGCTTACAACAAGTCAGCGTAGGTGTGGAAAAAAACAATTTACAGAGGGAGGAAGATGATGCAGATAGTTGTTCCTATCTGAAAGATAAAGCTGGGGGAGGCTGCAGAGATCATCAGGGAGGGAGAGAAAGGCAAAAAAATAAAGACAAGATTGAATACCCGGTGCACATGAGAGATTGGACACTTTCCATCCTCCGAACCTCCACCAAGTCTGAAAACACAGACTCCCAGAGGGGGAGCGAGCGGATAAGAGGACGGTGGAGCAGAGCGGCGTGGTTTGAGAATCAGGTGGCGAGGCTTGGACTTGCGGGTGGGTTGTACTTGAGCACAACAGATGGTGTTAAGTGTGGAGTGTTGAAAAACAGTTGAACCAGTACACTCATTAAGCCTGGCTTGTGGGTCAAGAGCATCATGCCAAGAGTGAGAGAGAAAATACTCCCCGAAAACCAAGAAATCTGTGGGGGGAAATCTTTTTAAATCGGTGTGTGTCACTGAATTTCATGCTGTTGCACAATGTTTCAAACTTTCCAGCTGACATATTATCATCCCACTGCTTAAAAAGAAATAATAAAAATTCAAATTTGTTCTATGTACCTGTATGCAGGCTTTACTGTCAAATTGGCATGTTTATGCATTTTACCTCTATCTCTTCAACATTTTCACTAAAAACTATACATTTCCGTGCGCCCCCACACATCATGAAGCTCTCACAAACTCATTTATATTTCCAGGATTCTCCATAGCTATGCCATTTATACCAACCGGAACACAAAACAACATGATCAGGGTTAATTAAGGTAGCGGAAAAGCCTCCGTGTCGCCGGGTCTATCCATCATATTTGCGGCAAGCCATCTGTAAGCCACGCAACATCAAGCAGCCATGTTCTTTGCACAGTTAAAGCGATTCTTAATTGCATGCAAATAAGAATGACCAGGGTTCAAGATGTGATGCAACCAATCCTGCTCATCACAGGGCTCAACATGAGAACTGACTGCATAACAATGTTATTCACAAACAGTGTCCTGATAAAATGAGTCATGTTCGTGGAAACTCAGTGAAACCACTAGAAAGACTCATGCGTGTCAGGACACTCCGAACTGTCTTTAAAGTTATATGATTCATGTTTGGAGTCGATCCTGAAATCCCTCCTCTTATCGCCAGTTTTTCATCCTGAGTTCCAAAAACTCTTTTTCTCCAATCCTTCAATCCCCAGTCAGGTCTGATCTGTTGCTCTCCTCTGTTCCCTTACCTCCCTCAGCCATCTGTCACAGTAGGGTCGTCGCTGCCAAAGCATCTCCTTTGAAAATATTTTAAAGCTCATACTGTCTCGCACTCAACATTTTCCTGGTTAAATAAACTCTTTCTTGTTGTCCTCAATCAGCTCCAACTCTTTTTGCAGATCCTAATAATAAAGCAGCCCAAACACTCATTCTCTGCACTGTTTTTTCTCTGTCGTATTCTTTTGTTGTTGCAATGAATTTGTCCACGGATGATCCAATCTTAAATTCAGTGTTTACCGCCCTTGTTCACGGACATTTGTATCGTAAAGAACATGACATTTGGGAGAATAAAAGGGCAAAACACAGTAACTACATACTCAGTCAAACTTGAGTTAGGATCAGACTCCGGCTTTTTTGTCACCGATTTTATTGTATGAGAATGAATGTGTGTACATTTTGTGAAAATATATTTTTAATTTTGCCGATCTACAAAACAAAAGATCTGCTGATTATTCTCCCACAGTGAGCCACCAAATAGGGACTGTGAAGGCAGAAATGTAAAACTCTTAGAGTTAAGACTTGGCTTGGAAGTTAGATGCATACTGGCAATGCCTCCAGAGCAGATCCCCTTAAACGGACACCACCGGGAAATTTTTTTTAGTGCTATCATCTATTTTATTTAACATTTAAAATGTACAAGAAACCTGAATAACTCATCGTGTCGACATGTTGCACTCTCCAAAGCAGCAGAGTGGAGCTGCATTTTTAAAGTAGGTTATTATTTTGTGTTTTTGGGGGTTTGGCATTACAACCTGTCTATCTGTGATGCAGTTTGTATGCCAGCCTTTTTTTTTCTCTTTTTTTTCCGCTCAGTTCAGTGCCTTGGCTTTCGCTGCTCTCTGTAGGGCAGACAACAGACCGCAGGTTCGCTTCTGCAGAATGTATTTCAACTGTATATCCAAACACTGTCTTTGCAAAGAGATAAACGTGTTGTTGACATAAAAAGTCATCTATTTTAGTTACATGACAACCCTGAGTTTTGAAATACGTCAATGAAGAGGTCATCATTTGTGACCTCCTGAGAGACATTTGGAAACATGTTCACACTGCGATTCCAAATGTGCTCGTAGCTGCTGCAAGTGAACTGTTAACTCTGGGCGCACTCTGGGTTTGTTGTCAAAATGATGCATTAATTCCTGTCGCACCATCACACCATGGCTATATATTTTCTTTCACGCCTTGTGGAGACTGAAAAAGGTTCATCATCAATATTTATTTTTCCATAACTGAATAAAACAAGCTGTAAGGTCCCCAGAACAGAATGAAGTAAAACACTATGAAATTGTCTGTTTAATATCAGTTTGTATATTTAGTTTGTTTCGGCATAAAAGTTCAGTGAACTGAATGTCTTCCCCCAAACTATATAGTGCACCTTTAAGGGTGTACAGATGAACAATACAGACTGTGGTTCTTCCTCCATTTGCACACAGTGTCTGTCACTGAGGGTTAAAATAAGGAAGCGTTTGTTGTTTTGAAGCAACAGGGAAGCGGCCATTTAGGAGCAGAACATAATTTACAGCGCTGTCTGTGATATATCCATATCAGAATATGCAGCTGTAAGTTTATTTTTTATTTTGCTTGTTGTGTGCATTCAGATAACTTTTTATATTCAGCTGGCAGCCCACAGTGCACTGTATTCAGGGACAACAAATATGCCATGTTTTTGTCTATGATTATTACAAGCCTATGAAAACAGCCCCTAGCATGCTGCTCCAGGGTGAATAAAAGTTTGCAGAAATCCTCCTTGACCTTTGCCAAAATACTTTAAGGTAGGCCTTTAAAAGCTTTCAAATGTTATTGTCCCAGAGATACCAACTAGTGCTTGATTAAATATTCTGTTTAAATTCCCCTGTGTTATCCTGAATGGACCCCTACTCTTATCACCTCATGCCAGTCCCCTCTATAAATATTTACCCCAGCAAGTAGTGCCTGCAGAAGAATACCAATTCTATGTCGGCAGACCTTCACGCCGAGGGGAGGAAGTGTGTGGCAAGCCGCTGAGTATTGGATTAACAGCGAGTAAATTAATACAGCATCTGTTCTTCCTCTCATTCACTTGGCTTTAATATGTTTATATTCACTCTGTATATGAGTTCCAACTGCACTCCCATCTGTGCTGATATATGTTATCGTTTGAGTTTTTTGGGCTGTGGCCATTGGCCTGAAAGGCAGTCTGAACTGAAGCACGCTGCAGTTAGAATTACTTTACAACGTCCAGATTTCAGCCACACAAACTGTCGGGGCTCGTATGTCGAGCAACAGGAGTTGGACCCAAACGCAGACGGCAGGCGAGGCAGCAGGGTAGCTCTAGTGATTTATTAACAAAGACTGCTGTCATCGTCGTCGCTGTAGACTGATGAGATTTGCACTTTTTGTCAAAAGAGGAAGATGAGCCAAAACAAACAAACTTTCATATAGTGGATGTGTCTGACTGTCTGATTGTATTGCCTTTGAGCTGGGCGAGGCACTCAGTAAAGCGTGTACCTCTGCCAAGGACCAACAGTCCCCCTTAATCCACTCAAGCCTAATCCAATAACAAATAAGACTCACTCGTAGATAGCAGCTACCTAAACGTGGCTACTTTTTCATTAAGATCCATGAAAAATGTCGAAAAATGCCCTATATATCGCAATGTTAAACAAAGTAAGAAAATCCTGGATCCTCACTAAAAGTTAATGGGGTCTATTCTGGGCCGAGACCCGTCCTCCATCCAAGTTTCATGGAAATCCGTTCTGTGTTTTTTATGTAATCCTTCTGACAAACCAGCCAACTGACAAACAAACAAAGTAAAAACGAATAATCAGACTCATCGCAGCAGAGATATCCCACATTTTAGTCTCTAGTTTGGGTCAGGCCCCAAAAGCACTGGATACTACACTTCCCATAATTCAACTGGATTATTTTGATAGACACTCCCTGCTTGTTAAGGATCCACACCTCTAAAGCTCCAGTCTTTAACACAGGCTTTTTGTTAAAAACTTTTCATGTTCAAGCATAGACAACTGTGATGACGTCACTATGACATCAGCTGGGTTATGTTTTTCAGTGACCCAGATAAAAAAGACCTCACAACTGTTTTCACAGACTGAGAAGGACTAATGAGTACACTGATCTTCATGTGTAAAAATAGTGCTTTGCAGCTTTAAAGAAATTCAAACCATATGGCTTTTTGGTTTCAGTCCACAGTCTGAAATAAATACTGAAGTGACTTTTGTTGTTTAGTTTCAAGATATTTTCTCCCCGAGAGCTACAAGTTGCACTTTATGTTGTTGTAAATTAAAGTAATTTAAATATGATTTCGCAAAAGATTTTCTCCTAATGAACCATATGGACCATAAAACTCTCTTTGTTTTGTTTTCCCTGAATTAAGTTCTGTAACAATTGTTATTGTTTTGTACTTTAAACTGTCTCCACTTAGGATTTATCTCATTGCATCTCATTAAAACCCCTTTTCCTTTTGTCCCAAACACAGTAAAATAAGAAAATACAGGCAGAGGGCAGCATCTCAGCAGATATACTGACACTGCCACACACTTCTAGAGGGTCATGAATACAATATGCAGTGTTTTTCAAGACTTAACCTTATGTTATCTTTATTTAGGGAGGGATAGCCAGGAAAAATAAAACATGAAGATATTAATTACTCCGAAAGAAAAAAAAACAGCTGCATTAATATGTTGTTGCTGAGTCTGGTCTCACAGCAGTGAGTTTACTTATTTGCTGCTCCATATAAGTTGTTGAGCCAGCTGTCAACAGTAGCAGAGGGAGATGACTCACGAGTGCACGTGGGTGTGCGCTTCGTTAAACCTCAAAGAGTTACTCTTCACACAGCTTGAAGTACATTGTGGACCCACACATTCTTTTGGGTTCTTGAATGTCCACCAAAATGCAAACTGTTATCTTTAAAGCAGGCTTTTGTTTTTTTAAAAGTGAGCATATCATCAATCTTTCATTAAATCTACAGCCCGATTTATTTGGACTTGAAAGTGCTGGGAAAAAAATCTAAATAGCGCCATAACTCATCTTCAAAATGACTGCAAATATGCATGGCATGCACAAAGACCTTATTACGCTTATGTATCAGCAATTACATAACATTTTGTCTTTCACAGGCCCAAAAAGACATAAATGTATATTTTTTATCACAAGGGTGGTGATGTGTGATGACCAAGATAGGCTCTCACTCCCAGAGTGTGAAGTTTTAGTATCAGCTTCCCGGGTGTTGAATGCGGAAATCAACAAACAGCATTGTGACGTGGGCTGTTCTTATCCTCCATGCGTGTGAAGACTGAGTGGAGGGCAGTGAACACGGCATCCTCTGTGGATCTGTTGGTTCTGAAAGCATTACAACAAATTATACACCCAAACTATTAATGTTCCTGTAGGTATCTTTGGAAATTCAGGCTTAAAAAACAACCATAAATTCAAGATATACACAGATTGTTGAGGGGACTAAGCCTGTCACAGCAATTACTCCTCTTATCATACACATAGTAAATATATATATATATGTATGTATATATCTTATCTTCTCAATTTCTCTTCTCAAAGACATAACCGATGAGATGTGGCAAAAACTGGCAGTATATTGTTGTTAACAAATAGGTGGCTATAACCCTGTGCCAAAATGTTTTATATTTAAGTGCATGTTTTGTTAACAGAGCCCCAGAGTCCATTTTATTTATCTATTTATTTATTTATTTATTCATTCATTAGTGAATTTGAAAGGGACAATACATGTAGGAATACATGTCAGCATTGCTACATCTAATTAAAATGTAACCCATACAAGCCCTCTAGCCAACGGCTAATTTGCAGTGTTGTGTGGTTTTATCTTTTTTAAATGTTTTATTTATTTAGAACATTTTAATGTTTTATCACACGTGTCTGAATATTAAGAATCAAAAGTTCATTGCTCTTTCAAAGGCTGTCTTTGTGTTATTATGTTATTATATTATCATTTTATCGGTGGCATTAAATGGTCTTAAAATGAAAATAATACCATTCATCAAATGATTTCTGGAACAATATAATGTCCAACAAAAGCAGTTATCGTGACGGGCCTGTGGGAAACACATTAAATGCACATCATGCCAGCCTCTCCCCTTCTCCTGCAGAACCAGCGCTCAGGTTAATTGGGATGAGAAGGAAGTTCTTCACTTCCCTCCAGCATCTCTAAAAAACTCTCAGACGAAGTTTAAAACTACTGCTCTCTCACGATGGAGAGGCTGAAACAGAAGCTTAATCAGAAACCGTGTGACAGTCCCAGAGTTTTTATCAGCCCTGCCCCTCCTCTTTGTGATTTAGTTACTGTGCCGGCGCTGTCAGCCCGTGCGCCATCTATCAGCCTGTGTCGATTCACAGAGCCGGGAGCTCCACACCACAGCGACTGCCTCCACCCATTTCTTGTTTTCCCTCAGACACTTCTATTTAGATTTTGTCAAGATACACTCATCACATTATAAGTATTGTTTCAGAGTGATGGGCATGGGGGTTCTCTTCTTTTTTGTTAATACTCCCAACTCGCCCTCTCGACAGATTAGAAGAATGATGTGGTACATGCACGTGGGGACTTCGAGGTTTACATTGTTGAGGGCCACTTAATGAAGACAGCTTCAGTTTTTTCAGCTATTAGAAGAGTTTAAATTAACCAGTATGGATCGTGATCGTGAATGATTTATTTCAGGGAGATGAAGTTTTACTCTTTGATATCGATTAAGACCTTGATAAAGGTAATGGCTTCATATCACAGGGATTGAAAGTGTACAGGAATAAACAAGCACATTTTAATGATAGGTAAGTGTAAGTTTACCACCTGCTGTTCTGCCTGAGGGATGCTCTAGGCCTCGTCTATAAATAGACGCTTAAGTAGACTATTATTTTTTCAGTATTTGTGGTCATTTGCAAAAAAAGAGGAACCTGTATTCAAATAAACTACCTACAATCACACCTGGACTGGCCATCAGGAGAATTCCCAGTGGCCTGTGCTAGCTGGTTGGCCTGGAGTGTCAAGTCACTGTTCAAAATGCTAAATGAAATGTGTGAATCAAAGAGAAAACAACACAGTCAACACAACATTCAGTCAGCGTTCATGGCCAAAGTGTGGCGAAGACACAGCACAGCAGAGAGAGAGAACGAGAAGAGAGAAAAGGTAGAGTTAAGTGGGAGCGCATTAAAAGAAGAAAAGGCCAGAAGGAAAGTGTCGCTAAATGCTGTAAAATTACAGATATCTTCATTAGCAAGGTAAGAATGAACATCCTACCAGGGCCGCTCTCAGCATGTCGTCTCTCAGCTACCTATCCTGAGTTCATGCTGTGTGTCAAAAATGAATCATGCTAAGTAGTGAAGCAGTAGGTGCATAAAGATGGAAATAATCTGCGAGACGAAGACCTTGTGTTTCTTCTTCTGTCACGTTCTGTACCTCCAGTTTCTCAGAGTGAGATGATGGTAATCATAAGTCCAGTCAAAGCTCTGAGGAAATGCCAGGAACAAATCAAACACTTCAAAATTATACAGTCTGAATTCTTATTTCTGAGTTGCACTGTGGGTAATGTAGGTAACATACGAAGGCTTTATCCGAGCTGCAATGTGCATATTTAAAGATGCGGCTGTAAATCAGGGCTGATGACAGCGGTGAGACTGAGCCACAACAGGAACTTGACATGGCATATAACCAAAATAATAGGTTGAAAGATGCCAAAATACTCCACACATCTTAAGGGAACTGCAGTTTGTCAGTGCAGACGACCTTTGCAGCATTACAGATTCATTAAAACCATCGTTATTGGAAAAAAAAACCTATTAAGTGCAAGTATTTTCGTAAATGCAAAATATTCAAGGCAATCAAAAACATCCCATTTGATTTAATTTTGGTGGATAGCCTCAAGCTCTTCATTCTCGCTATTTATAGTGTTTATATTTATATTAAAAAGCAGTTGGTGATTAGTTTTTCTTATTATCATCATTTCTTGTGTCATTAGTCCAGCCACTACACACAATTACTTCTACTTTCTTTTGTACTCCCGTGGCAGATTTTCCTCCACGCAAAATAAGCCTCCCACCGGATGCTCAACTGTTGCTGAATAAGCCGGTTTGGACTGTAGAAAAGGGATCAGAGAGGGTTGCCAGTTTCTGGCTGCTCTCGGGTCTCCTGCTCTTTGAAGATGAGCAAGTCTATTCAGCAAACACTGAGCCAACATACCATATACTGTAGCACCATTTCCTTTTATCACCTTGCACCTCCCCAAAATTCAATTTAACAATTTCAGTGCTAATCCTCGGCGTGGATGTAATCCCTGAAAAAGTACCAACAATAATTGAGCCCAGCCAATTGCCTAATCCAAGAATTACATTCAGAGTTACAACAGAAAATAGATAACTGCGACCATCTCCTGCACGAGCATTGTTCTGTCTTGCTCAAGACTTTCATCATTCACTCGGAGAAGGAAGTTGTTTTAACCGCTACATCATTAAACAACTCTCTCCAGTATAGCATATTGTAAAGATATTAACTTGTGATTGCAAAGAAAATCAAAATGGCTTCTGATTCTCTATAGCAACGAGCATGAAAAGCTTGTTCAATCACATCCGTCAGAAAATTGAAACCAGCGCTGCAGGTGGATGGGTAATTGAATACTGTGTATCAAGGACAGAGATGAGCCGAGGAAGCGTACAGATACACCTTAACAAAAGGATCCCGAGCCATCTGGAGTCTTTTGAGAAAACTCATAATGTGGAGGAGGAGGAGGAGGAGGGGACTCTTCACCAGGTGATGGATTTCAGAAGTGGAACATAAAGATTTTTCTGTGAGGCGCTATGGAAATAACAGAAAAAGGCACATTTGGTAAGAAGATGAGGGGCTTGATGTTTTGACATGCACTTAACCATCAATACTATAATTTATTCTATTTCTATATCAACCATACAGATGATGCAAACCATCTCCACCAATTCCATACGTACGAATGAAATGTGCACGGTGTGTGCAATATGATCTTCAGTACACTGTTAGTTAAATCTATGTGCTTAACTGTTTTATACTAACAGGAAATGATACAATGCAGATGCAAGCAGTTAGCTTAGCTTAGCACAAAGACCAGAAACAGGGGGAAACAGCTAGCCTGCCTGCACAAATTCACAGATAAACACTCAACACAATTATCTTGTTTATTAAATCTGTACAAAATCCAAAGTGTAATGACAAGTGTGGTTTCACAGGGGTTTATGTGTCTCACTCGTCAAATCAGCATTTTGCATGCAGGTATTGCCTCTCGTAGTAGCTTTTCAAAACATCTGGCTGTATCCAGTCACAAGAAGGCAAGTGCTCTACTGAAAATATGTCCCTAAACCCTGAAATGTAAAACTGACAATGACAACTGCTCTAAATAGGCTGCTGAAAATGTTTGGCCCATCTACATCTCCTGGATTTCTTCGCCCAATTGAGTTTGTAATTGCTCTATTTTGTCCCTTTTCCTGGGTATTCAGAATATGCTGAGATTTAGTGTGTAGTATAGAGTTGTGACACAGCAGAAGTATTGTACTGTACTGTTAGCGCTATATCCCAAATCAGATTACACAGAAACCCAAAGGTTTAGGTCACAGTGAAGAAATTGTGCTGCAAAAGCATAGAGCATTGGCTGCCATGTCACAACTCCAAGTGAGCAAAAGGTTATTTAAACAATACACCCACGAAACAAGTCTATCTGCCCCCCTAAGCTGCACCAGTACAGGCCTGCTGTGAGAAAAACACAATGTCCAGGCCTCTTAAAGTTTCCCACTTTCTGGTTATCTGTGTATAATGTGTTGGGAGTGTGTAACCCTGCTGTATACACAGAGGTTAAGGGGCAGGAGGAGGGAATTCATTATCCTTGAGCGGCTACTGGCTTTGGCAGGAGAGAGAGACCTTCAGATAGGGCATACGTGCTTCCTCCTCACCTCCGCCAGCCTCCAGTATCTCCTCAACCAGCCCATGATGAATAGGCCCGATCAGCGGGCGAGCTGACTGTTGAAGCAAGTAGCACCGAGGCACCCGCAAAGATGAAGAGGAGGTAAGAAGTGTCTCTTTTAGAACGGACTAAATCTATTAGGTTCGTAGTAAATTCTGACAGTGCTGTAGAGCGAGGACTACAGTATATATCAATGCCAGCAGGGACAATGTTTGTGAGCTTATGAAGAGGCCGACTCTCTCGTGCTTTAAGTAGTATTCACATTAGACTATACAGTGAGCTAGTGAATCATCAAGTCTTTTCACAAAGTTAGTAACACACTCATCGTGTAGCTTCACAACGATCATATTCATTCTGAGACGACTACTGATTGGTCTCAAGGTCCACAATTTACATGCCAGTCTTCCTCATCTTCCAAGTTATCTATATTTCATGCCACTATTTCTTTCTGCTTTTATCCGTCTGCTGCAGCGTCTTCCTCTGCTAAGCAATACAAAAAAATGATGACTGATGAGAAACACAGCTGCTGTAGGATTCGTGGTGGGAGGTAGGACGTACAGTACCCATCTGAGTTGCTAAATGCGACGCTGGAGAACAATGGCTTTTGACGCAACGTAGAAAAGCAGGGCTGAGTGACAAGTATAATATAAAGGCTACCATGTAAAGCGTCGTCTATACAGTGTGTTAGACGAACGAATTGGGCACGGTGTAATTTTGCAGCTTGAACTTGAATATACATCATTTCAAGTTCTTGCATGTATTAAAAGGAATGAGTTACTCTTATAAGTACTAACTGTTACTCTGATAAATGGCTTTCTTGCTCAGAGTTAGATGAGAAAATTGATACCGCTCTCTGTTAAATGTAAAGCTGAAGCTAGGAATCTGCTGCAGCTTGTTATTTTTGAAGATAAAACAGTTCATTGACTGTACTTATACATGCCTTAGCAACCACTCGAGGTGCTTTATAACACAAGTCAGCATTCACACACACACATTCATTGACTGTTAGGGTTCAGTATCTTGCCCGAGGATCTTTCGACATGCAGGCAGCAAGGTCCTGGAATCAAACCATCGACTTTCTGGTTGGTGGGCAACTGCTCCACCTCCTGATCCACAGCCACTCCAACATATGAAATAATATTTAGCAGTTCTCCACTGAAATGTCTAAAAACGACTCTATCTTTGTTATCTATCGTTTTTGGGACCCCCTCGAAAACGAGATGCTGCATCTCAAGGGGTTATCCTAAATAAATTGAAATTGAAATTGAAATTATCTGTTTTATTGAGTTGTGAATTTTGTTGTCATTGTCCCAAATGTTTCCAACAAAGTTCAAACCCTGAGAAATCCACAGTTTACTTCAAGTCATTCATTAGGTCGTCATCGCTACTTCTGTGATAGGCGAATGAGACTAAACTCAACATGAATAAAACTTCAAAGCTAACTGTGTGTGAACGTGTGCCTGAGTCACGTCAGATAGGTTTTCATCTGCAGTGGTGATTGTGTAAAATGGTGTAATAACCACCAGCAAATCAAGTTTGACAACAGGATCGATTGTGTTTATTCTCCTCACTCACGCAGCAGCCCAAACAGCCCGATTGCTACATTAGCCATGAGCTAACATCAGCATGCAGCGCCACACAAGGAGAGTGTGTTTGTCCGTGGGTTTAAATTCAGGTAAACTCTCACTATTCGACACCAGAGACTGATTCTCCCTCTCCTCTCTGTGATGTCCCCATGAAGCAAAGTACATTTCCCATCCGGCTCCGACATTACAGTGACGTGACATTAACGCCGACAACGATGCCCCCTCAGCAGATCACTGCTGCAGGTGTGAAGATAAATCCATTTTCTAATCCAGAAAGTTAAAAAGTAATCTCTGAGCTCTCCTGCCGTCAGTAACTGGCTCCAGATCAGCACATATTGTGCGTTTGAACAAATAATATCTAATGTGTTAATTTGTGAGCTATAAAGGCGCTGGTAATAGGAAGAACCTGTTTACCTCTATTTCCATAGATATTTTTTAAGCTAAGCTAAACTAAACTAGCCACGTCTTGGCTTCAGCTTCATATCGAAGGGACGTGAGAGTGGTACTGACCTTCTCATCAAACTCTTGGAAAGAAAGCAAATAAGCATGTTTCCCATAGCTAGCCCTTTAAATCTAAACAAGATCTTGCATGATTTTAAGTGAGTTTTTATGCTGTTTATACAACACTAAATATCACAGTACAAATTAAATATTTTAAACCTAAAGAACCAAATGAAGAAGTCTTTTCAGTTCACTAGAAAATGAGGTTTTGGAGGGGAAACATTTAACCAGCCTGCTTTTCTTCTTCAACACGCACTGACTCTGTGCTATTATTAGTTGTGAGTACATTACAGAGACTGGAGGACAGGTATTACGTTTTCCATTTTGATTCATTTCTAATTTCCAGTCTGATAATGTTTTGTTCAGTCCCTCATATGATTACATCCCTCATAAAACAGTGATTTTCCCAGAGCTTTTCAGCGCATAATAACAAAAGCCAGAGACCATATGAAAATGCCACAATAACAAAGGGATATGGGAACAAAATACCTGGCAGCGCAGAATAGGTTCATCCAAAATAAAAAAATAGAAAAGAGAGAGAGAGAGAGAGATGGAAAAAGAAGTTGGCTGTCTGTCACCTGGCAAAAAGAGACGGCGGTTTAATAACTCTGAACAAAGCCGTTCCCCCTAGCAAGTCAAACCTTTAATTACAAAACATGATAGGAGACCAAGGCCACCCAATATTACCTCGGCAACCTTGATACAAATCATACAAAGCAAATGAAGCGTTTAAAAGGGAACGGAGAGGAGGAACGGCAATGCAGTGCAACTCGCAGAGTGAGAGGAAGACAGAGGGAGAGGAGACGAGTGGAGCTCGAGCTGCTCCAGAAACAGACGCATGAAAATTGATGGAGTCTGGGAAGCAATTGATAGTTAGAGGACAGGAAGCAGGCTGTAAGGCAATTATCACTATCTCTGCCGTTTGATTTAAGACCCTCTGAGTGTGTAATACTGTGAATTAATCACATCCCAGGTAGATACATCAGGAGCCCATTTCTGCCTTAAATTTCAATTATTCTTCTCCATCACTAGAAAATGTTCTTTAAAGATGTTCTAATTAGTACAGCATATGAATTTCCACTCAGTCAGGGTTTACAGGTTATGTATGTGTTTGTGTGTAAGTGTGTGTGTGTGAGAGAGAGAGAGAGAGAGGGAGAGAGGCTTAGCTTGATGACGGTTACCTTATATGAATCCACAGTGTATGAGTCAGCTTAATCATCATAAGCAACGCTCCTGACACATATCAGCAAAAAGCATGATGCTGTAAACCCACTCACACTTCCACATATTTACACTAATAGAGGACCCAAACAAATAACAAGACAAGTGTAAACAAAAACAAGTTTTAACACCCTTATACAGCGACACCATAATGCACACATGCATACATAAACGTGTGCCATATAAAAACGCCGCCGCAGCTCTCGTTCCCAGAGGAACATCTACATGAACAACATTAGATGTAATCGTGTAATATTATTCTTAGTCTATTAAGCAAATGTTTGCAACCATAATGAACTATTTGTTCATTTTCACTGGTGGTTCAATCCAACAAAGCAAAGTGCCACACAGTGTGTTGTTAAGTAATCCAGGCTGCAGATGGCTTCTAATGAATATTCTGACAAGTTACAACAGCAGGGCACCACTATCAATAAAATGCATTTAAAAAAAACACTAAAAAAAAACAGTCTTGATTGACCTGCGAGTTGCTGTGATACATCAATAACACAATATATGAGGGAAGATATGCAGATCGTTTGTGCCCCCTAATGGAAAGATTGGTTCTTGTAAACATCGGTGCTGTGGGATGAGATAAATCTCGCCGGAGTTATTGAGCTTGTCAGAATAACTCCAGACGATGCAACTTTTGTTTTTCCTGGCGAGATACATTTAGAGCTCGCTGTCCAAGAAGAAAATGATTGTGTGCTGATGTCTACTGTACAGAGCAGAGGATCCATCTGTTTTGCATTTTTTTTGCCTTTGTAACCCAAGATGGTGGAACAGACGTAATGGGTCATTTATCAACAGGGTGACATCATCACAGTGGTTTTCTAAGTCCCAATTTTGATAAACCTTTGAAACATTTGAGCCTTTTAGTTCAGCATTAGTTAGTTTTGCTATTCAGTGACTAATACTCATTCATATGACTAGCTTATTATTGAACTTATTAGCCATCTAAAGCCATTTTACTTTTGATTAACAGGATATAAACTTTTTTTGTTATGTACAACAATCAAGACCAGAAGGCCAAGCCTTTAGAGAAATGTCTCTATAATATTTCTCTGGTATCTTTCAAAGCTTCTGTTATGATTACTGAGAAAAGACTTTAAGCATCCTTCATAGGACGCATTACCTTGAAACACCTCTTCCTCTCCTCTTTCATCACATGAGTCAATCCCCTCAATATGTTTTAGCTTTACCTCTGCTGTCAAACTGTAACTGTCCGACCGAACACCAAGGCTGCCCTCTGGTGGCGACAGAACAATGACTAATACAACAGGCATGTCTGAGAAACAGCTAGATTTAGAGTTTTTACTGTGTGTATTTAACATTTACCACCTCATTACATGTAATCCAGGGCTCAACAAAGAGTCTGAGAGTAAAATTAACTGTCGCACATTTTGGCTGTCAGTGCATGGCTTATAAATATCTGCATTCAGAACAGTTTTATTGTCTGAACGCCGAATAGCTCTGCAGTGTCAGTTAGACACAAATCAATGTTGTGTCCTGACATATGCCTACTCATTCTTTGTGTCTGGGTATAAAACTTATGATGTACGATTTACAATGACAAGCACTTCGTACCAGGATCACCAATATTTTAAACATCCAATTCATTTGCTACTGTTGCATAGACCTACATGAATAAATGTGAGAAAAAATTGAAAAGACGCTCCTTTAATTTGAAACATAAAGACTTTAAAGTGTTGTGGTCTACGGAAGCAAAGAAAGGCCAAAATTATTTACATTTTTTTATAAGAAATTGAAAACCTAACCAGCACCAGAATACTTGAATCTATAGCATTGAAATGTTTTATTTTAAAAAAACATCTTAAAATATGTGGTTTACATTTCTCTCTTTGAAATTTCATCTTTTCACGTTCCTGAATGTCTCTTTCTGGAGTCACGTGATTGACAACCTCACAGAGCTGCCAGTCAAATCCACTCAGGCTCAGTTGACTATTTTTGGTTAATATTTGAATTTTGGTGTCTGAATGTCACCTGTCTAAACCTCCAACAAGAGGAATATGTTTTTGCTCCACTTTTGTTTGTTTGTTCCACGGTACTTGGATGGTTGATGGCTCTCAGCCCAGAATAGACCCCATTATCTTTTGGTGTGGATGCAGATGAAACGACAAATCCAGGAATCTCACTTTCTTTAACATTCAGAGATCAGGCATTTTTTAGAAATTAATTTCTGCGTTAATTAATGCTTGATGAAAATGATCATGTGTATTTAGGTGGCTTGTATCTGAGTGAGCACTATTTAATGTGGATTAAAGACTTCATGTTTTGAGGTTGGATGAACTGAATTTGAGAAACTTTATATTTGAATAGTATTTTTAATATGATCACATTTTCTTTATTTATGAAACCTTAAATGTCTCAAATGAATTAAATTCGACTTCAAATGACTTTATAGAACATAATACAGATGATTTCCAAAGTGAAATATTTTAATGATATAAGTTTAACTTCAACACTGGTTAAATTACACAAATACATTTTCAGGTGCACAAAACATTCACATTATTATGACCTTTCTTTACTTCCATATGGTCCCTAACCTGTGAAAAATAAGCAGGAGCAATTGAAGTTACTTGAACACTTTATTTTCTTAAATACCACATAATATTAGTACAGTCAGTCACACATATTTTTTTAGAGGCAGAAGACATTCTGGTCCCTCTCACCCTGCTTTCATGAAGTGATAAAGGGAAACCTTGGGTGGCATCAGAGGCTACGTTTACACACCAAATGTAGGAAAAGACTGGCCGTATTCCAGTTCAGATCTCAGTCAGGTTTAACTGGCATGCAACTGAGATAATCTGGGAGTATCCATGTTGCAACAAAACATAAATACTAGAAATTGTTTTGGTCCTTTTTGATGGTCAGGACATTAAACTCATGTCACACGCAGGGCTGGTGAAAGACTTATAGGCTTCATTTGCCAATCTGCCATATCATTAGCCTATAATCGAGCCTTTTGTTGGACTGCATGTGCACAAGAGCCTCAATCTCGTTGCCAACTAATTTATAACCATGCACAAGAAGGGAGGTGTCTTGCACTGGTTTACCCAGGTTACTCCAAGACTCATCACAAAACCAGAATAACCACATTAACAGCAGATACCTCCATACATGTAAACATAGCCAGTGTTGTCAGCTACAGTATATATATACAGTGTTGATTCAGGCAGTGCATGATGAGACCAGGTCAGTATGCCACAGTCAACAGTTAGAAGGTTCATATTTAGGGGTTAAATCTCACCAGTCACATGTTTGTAGTCAGGTCAAGACATCATTTAAAAACCAACTTGTCACTTCTGACATTCTGTCTCTGAACCCATCTCTCAGTAGTACCATCACTGAAGCAATAACAGATTCATTGGCACATTAAACATCATGAACAGAGAGCGCTATAATGAATACAGATCATTTCTGACATTTAAGATTCTGTGAGATAAAAATCTAAGCAACATTATCAGTGAGCCATATCTGTGTGATGTTTTTCATAACAAAAGTCATCAGACAAAAGAGAAATCAGAAGGAGTCTTCAGTGTAACAGTGCAGCAGTGTGAAATTATGTATTCATGGCCATTAAAGTCTGATAGGCAGGAGGACAGTGAACACAACACGCACTCTGGAAGGATGCAGCAAAGTAGAAATGTGCTGTACTCCACCGGAAAAAGGATGCATTCAGTTCTGTGCACTGTTAGGTGGGGAGAAAATGGGATGCAAATGACTGTCTCGAGAAATACGGCTTATTTACAGGATAAGAAAGGAGTGCAAGGCTAAGCTTTCATAGACATTCACACACTTAATATCCACAGCATATACCAAAAGACATGCGCAGAGGCACATACATATTCATCATACAAAAAACAAAGACATACCAAAAGCAGGACACCAGTCAGACATGGCTTTTGTGACTCAAATCTGATCGACCCGACAATGAAAACAATGGGCGCAAAAAGCACTGACATCATGGGATGTGAAAAAGGCAAAAGCTGAAGTTCCAGCCCTTTGAGTAAAAAAAGATTAACATTGTCATAACAACAAAGAGACATCAGTAATCTTCAATTCATCTCTTAACCAATACTGAGTGCCAGCCTCATCTTTAACACAATTCAACAGAATGGTATCACCCAACGAAAAATATCCTTTTTTTTTTTTTAAATAGGAGGTTACAATATTTGGTTTTCTAATTGGGTTCTCAACTTTCGCAGAATCTGGTCAAACATTTGTGTGACGCAGTGTTAGCGCCTTGTTAAATTAAAAACAAAGAAATCCCTGCTTTGATCCGTAAAGAGGGGGGCGGGATCCGAATGAAAAAACATTGTCAGAAAGGTTCATCAAGGCCACCAGATTTTAATTGGATTGGAATTGGTATCTGACCGCAATTTACAAATCGTTATTGGGCTGTAATTTGTAAAAACAAACACTTGCGTGGTTCGAAATGCTTCAGTCAGATTATTCTAATTACATTTGGTTGAAAGGCATCTTAACAACCTTTTCTTCTGCACACCTTGACAGAAAGAGTTTTTGCAGTGTGAAGAAAAAATGAATTTCTTTGGACTACGACTAAAACCGACCAAGCAGAGTTAAAGGTGCACTATGTCACTTTTTTTAGTAACAACTTGGTTTTATAGGTTTTATATTCTTAAACTGGGGGACCTCTATGATCTTTTGTTCTCACCTGACCATAACTCATAATACAAGCTTGTTATTTTCCAATGTTCATTCACAAAAATGTACACGTGTGGCTTTAAAAGGTGCAATATTTAAGAATTATCCACCTGTCGAATTCACACTTCAAACAAATAGGGCGCAGCATACCACCAAAGAAACCGACAACTCCTGCCAACTTTAGCTGCTGTTAGCTAGTTAGCTCAGTTAGCCGTGCAGCTAGCGCTCCTATTGGCTGACTCTGCCCAGACAGGGGGCTCGGAGTACTGATGGAGTGTTTACTAATGGAACAGAGCATTTAGGGGCTAGCTACTTAGCACGCTAACTTCAGAAGATATCTCGGCAACACAATTCAAAGGCGTCTCTGCAATAACTGTTCTTTCTTCAAATTCTGTTGATAATATTAGTTCATTTGTTGATGTCTTAAAATAAAAATCTTACATATTGCACCTTTAAAGTACATCTAAAACTCATGCTAGCTCTTGCAAACTGCTATTCCTTGTATCAAGAGCTCTGTCTGTCAATAAGCCTGTAAAAAAGTTGCGTAGTGCACCTAAGATGCAAGGACTCGTTCCAGTGTTTAAATACTACCTGTACTATAAGACAAATTATAAGACTCCCTTTTTCGTCGGTGTAACTCATTAAAACCCTTGAATTGCTTGTTTTCGCTGACTGTAGTTTGGCAGATCACACAGAGAAGAAATAATCAAGTCACTGTCACAAACTTATAACGTTCATTTACAAAAAACATTTCCATTATTTTAATTAACGGTCACTACAGAGTATAATAAATTAGACTTTCTTTTTTTTTTTCCGCTCGTTTCAAATCTTACTCCTCCTTCTCGTGTAGAGAGGCACGTACGCGCTGGCGCACACAAAAAGCTGTGAGAGCGCTGCAGCAGGCAGTGAAGATGAAGAGTGCAACGGCATCGTGTGCGAGGTCGCCGTGAAGACGCTCGTAGAAGGGACGGCGCTCCGTGAAGTCTGTTCGCAGCGCTTCGATCTGCATCAGGGTGCACACCACCACGAACACGTGAAAGAGCTGGTGGCCCTGCCCGATGAAGTCACAACACCCAGGGAACCAACTCTCTGGGTGAGGGCAGCAGAAGAAATAGGCGCCGACTAAGAAAAAGAGCACATGGTATAAATGGTACACCACGACTGGGTCGGAGCAGCCCGTCTGGTAGCAGCTGTAGATGCGGTGAACCACAGGGCTTATGTCTAAACAGTAAGCCAAGGCTGAGGGCACCACTTGGAAGAGCTTGTGGGCTAACTTGGGCATCTCAGGCCGCGCATATTTGCCATAGCAGCAGCCGAAGCAAGTGAGCCAGGCCAAGAATGCTGCAGCGGGTAAAAAGAGCCCTCGCACTCTACTATGCCACTCTTTCTCTATGGCGTAGTAGTAGTGCGCCAGGGCGCTGCCATACTGGTAGACAGAGACCCCCACGTAGTCGAGGAAGTAGAAGGTGTAGTAGGAGAGCTCGGACTTGGCAGAGAGCAGATGAGCGAGAGCGCTGAAGGAGAGGTAGGTGAAGGCTGCCAGGAGGACGATGAAGAGGGGCTGAGCATGAGGGTCTCGCAAAAAATCGACAGTCTGCGAGATCTCCTGACACTTGACCAAGATGATGAAGGCAGCCAGCAGATGGGTCCACACATTGAGGGTCTCGTTGTGCCTTTGGAAGAGGGTGAGGAAGTAGTAGCGCCAGCTTTGGTCCGGCTGTCTGTAGCCGGTGAGGATGTGACGCTCCTGGAACACCCAGGGGACATCGGACACCTTGACGGTGCAAGGCAGCGTGGGGAAGGCGGACTCCAGGAGCTGAGGGATCTGACGCAGCTGCTGGGCGTTGATGAACAGGCGACCGATCTGCTCCATCACCACCGTCGCCATGGCAAACTGGAGGCCAGAGAGGAGGAAACAAAGAGTCAGTTAGTCAATATCTGTCTGGCTTTGAGCTACTGCCATCTCCAGGTCTGTCAGCAGGCTTATGTGTACAAAGAAGTAGGACATTAATCATTTGATTAATGAACAAAACAGTTTGGAGAATCAATGATCCATTTAAGTCAATTACAAAGCTGAAACATTTGTAAATTGAACTTTTTTTTTGGGTACCGTTGTTGGAACAAAACAGGTCATTAGATGCCGTCACCTGGGGCTCTGGAAAATTTGTAACAGGACTCGTCACTGTCTGGAACCAAATCAACGGATTAACTGATCATAAAAATTATTAATAGTCACAACTCTAAATTAAAGTAAATGAAAAAATCTGATTAAATGACAAATAAATAATCAATGAGATAAATGACTGATGACATTTTCATTAGCATTTTTCCTTAAAGGTGGGATATGTAAGAATTGGCCACCTCTCAAATTCACATTGCAAATAAGTAGACAACAAAGTAACCACTAACTACTGCTAACTGTAGCTGCCCATAGCTGGATAGCTCAATTAGCCGTGAAGTTAGCAATACAGACTGGGAGCTTGGAGTCACACAGTATTACGAGAAAGGATTGGCTGGGGCTAGCTTGTTAGCATGCTCACTTCAGTAAATACTGTATCTGTGCAACACAACACATAGATGACTCTGACACACTGTCAAAACTGATATTTCTCTTCACATTCTGTTGATAATTTCTGGTCATTTTTGAATGTTTTAGACTAAAGCTGCATTTTTTTTGCCCTTTTATCCAAAAATACAACATTAACCCATTATCACCAATTTAGGCTGTGATGGCTAACACCTTACCAAACATGTAAACCTATTCAGCAGATACAGAGCAATATCAGCATTCACCAGTAGCCGTGGTTTCTGCTGGAAACAGCTGCCTGATGCAGCTGGAGTCGGGGTTGATGAGAGAGGAGTTGTGGGCCAGAAAAGACAAACAATAAACCAAAGAGTACAACAAACAGACTGAAAGGCTTCATAGAGATGAGCTGTGACACTGCAGCGACCCCATTCACATTAGTCATTTGAACCATTGTTATTGATTCGTGCAGCTTTAAGTGTTTTTATTACAACGAGTGAATTAATCTGATGTTTTGGTAATTAATGATGGATTCATCTCAAATTGTTGCATTCGAGTGTGGCTGCTTGATATTGCAAACATGTTACTTTGACATTATTTTGACAAATATTATAATTGTGATATGATTCACGACTGAAGCTCTACAACATAAGCGTTACTTTAAAGGCCTGTTGCAAACCTCAGGACCTCAGGTGCAATAAAGCTCTGACCTTTGCTGTCCCCGTAGTCATAAATTTTGCCAATGAGGTGCTCTATCTCATTTCTCAGTATGGGTGATTGCAAACAGGATATTACTTCAGGACAAGTGTCGAACTCGACACAGAATCAATATTCCCCACAGCGTCTAATATGCTTAAGAGGTGGGAGGTAGGATTTAAAAATAGCTTTTAATACTTAATAGAGTGGAAGTTGTTTTGACATCAAAATAAATTAAATTATTAATGATGAAATAATCTGACAGGCAGTTAATCCTTAGGGCAGCCTAACACTCAGGGATGTTACATCAGTTTTGCCCTAACATTTTCCCTTGGATGGCCAAAACTGAAACTTAATTGTGGACCACAGGCCAAAAGAAAGCAGCTATTGTACTGTAATGTTAACATGTAAAATGGAACTATACAGAAATCCTGAGAGGCAATTGAATTATTTTCCCTCTCCTGACTGATGACTGATCCGTAGTACTCAGATCCCAAGTTCCCTTAATTTACTGACTTCCTGCATAAAGTCTTGCTCTGTCAACGGTGTACAGATAATGAAAAATAATCAACAAGTCAGGATCCTACATATTTAAAGTGCATTTAAACAGCAATTTATAGTATTTTTTTTTATTTGCTAAAAACTTCTGACAGGCAAAATCAAACCTTGTGGTTTAATCTGAACTAAATGATCCGGTACTTGAAATGGGTGGCCGTTAACCCAGTGTTAACCCCAAGTGGGCCGTGCTTACACGGGAAGTGGGTGGGACTGGTCCGGAAATTGTTATTTTAAGCCTGAGATTGATATGAGTTGATCAGAAGTTTCTATATTTATTATTTAGTAGATGATTATAGACAGAACAGCCTCAGAATTGAGCCTCAGCTCAACGTTTTTCATCACAAGAGTGAAACAACAATTCTCAGAAGGAATAAATGTCAGTCAGCTCTCCAATGAGGATTCTTCTTCTTCAAGAGGGCAGATATTGACACAAATTTCCCTCTGATGACACTTCAAACTACATTATCTGTTACTCACTAAACGGTAACAGCCAATAGAGTTGACAAAAGGTGTGACTTCTGCTTTCAAAGCCACTTCCACTTAGAGATGCAAACACAACACTGGAAAATGGCTCAGACCTGACCAGTGCATGTAACTAGCGTTGTGCATCTCTACCTGTTTAAGATGCTTGATTGGTTCTCTAGTCAAATCTGGCATAATTAGCACTCACCTAAGAACATATTCAAGAGAATTAGGGTCAATATGGCTCACTTATTAAATATAGTACTGAACTGTGCACACTGTAGTGATTTTATCTTCAGGCCTATCATTAATAGAGTGCCCTCTACAGATGTGTACTGAGACCAGGGTTACAGCCAGTGAAACACTGGTGTGATGTCCTCACTCCAGATCTTTCCTGGGCTGGTACTTCCTAGTGATGAGGGGAAGGCAGAGCAGAGACGGCAGCTCCACACAGTCCAGGCTGTGTGGGATGAACACAGGCCGAGGTTCAGGAGGAAAGGCGTGGAGTGATGAATGGGAAGGGATTACGTAACATAACCCCATCCGATGTCCACACCCTCGGTTTCCAGCAGGGGTTGCGATCATTTAAAATATTTATAGGTAAAAGAAAAATGCTCGACTATAATCGGGACGGGCTTTTTTTTAAAAACGTATATATGTAACACGGGCCTGTGCGGGGCCTGTTGCGGTGAATTCCCACAAGCAAATCTGCACCTGATCGACATGGCAGTTAAAATTTGAGATCCTGTGTCCGAAATCAATTTGCATGCGCCCTTCCCTCGAGCCTCGAGGCTTTATTGCTTCAATTCCCCATGAGCATCACTCTCCTGCGAGGTGTTTCGTTTTGGATTCACTAAACACCGCTGCACATTCATGGAAAAAAATGACAAGAGGCGCATCTGAACGTATTTCACGCTATGCCACTATAACGTTTCAACGGGGGAAGGGGAAAAAAAATGGCATGAATCTTCGAGATGAAATTAATAAATAAATGGACAAACCTGTAGATGGTCGAATCAATCCAAGGTCTTCAGAAGATCGGTCGATGAAGGATGTTTAGAGCCGCACAGAATAGAGATAACATTGTTTGAAGGGGTGAGCGGTGGAAGGATAACCGTGACGGGAGCAGCGCCAGGCGGCTCTCACGGCGGAGCTGCTGCCAGGATACAGGGTGCTGTGACGGGCGGGTCCTCTAGCCAATCAGCGAACACGGCGCCGCTCTCGCATGTGACGGCGCAAGTCGCTTTGACCAATGACGGGCCGCCGACTGGCCCGTCAGCCCGCCCACTCTGCACGGAAATTCTTCCACTGTCATCTGAAAGTATGACACTGTGGTGAGGCGTCTGTGATAAGAAGCTGCTGCTCGACCTCATATTTATCAGGCCGCTTCAAATGTCTCTATGACTTGGAGGTGCTGATAAGGAATAAAGTTATCAAATGGTTCTAGTCAGTGCATTTACTCAAATACTGTATTTCTGTTACTTAATACTTCTGGGTCATTCTATGCAAACGTCCATTTTTCTGTTTGTAGCCTTTACAGAAAAATGACACCTGGGAGTCATAGGTTTTCAGGCCCGAGGCTAGCTGGTTAGCATGCTAACTTCACTACTTTAACACAATACATCATAGACATCTTTGACATTATGACAAAAGTGGTTTTTCTTCACAGTCTGTTCATGTTCATTCATTTTTGAATGTTTTAAACTAAAAACTCTTACATGTTGCACCTTTTAAATAAAAGTTTAAAATGTCCATGACATTTTTCTACACATTATTGTTTATTTTACTCCACTTCTGTTTCTAGTCATTAATCATGAGAGGTTAGAATGCTATATCGTGATATTCCCTAATCCTTCCACAATAATCGCACAGGAGTTTACTTTATAATAATGTCATTACTAGATTTGTTATTCTGGGCTCTCACATTTTTACATGCCATATTCCAGCTCCCAACTTTGCACAGACCTCACATGCATGTATCACGGTGTGTCTATTCGCAGCTACATGAAAACAAAAAGAAAAAAGTTATAATTCAACAAATGTTGACTGTTGTGGATGCAACATTTTTAATTTTGCACAAGCTATTCTTTTCAACATTCATCATTTTCCCTCATCCAGGAGAACCGACTGGAATGTAAAGCCTGTCACCACCCTGTAGATAATGAACTCGACAGTGACCTCACTGACACAAGTACATTTGAAGTTTCTGCCCTCAAAGAAGGTTCAGATTGCGCTCCATGCTCCTGTACCTGTGCTAGAATTTGAAGAATGATATCACATAGGTCCTTGAAGTGGACAGCATTCCTTTGCCAGTGCGTGGCTTCCACATTAGGCTCCAGGGGTAACCACACTGGAGCTTATTTGGTTATCAAACAAGCAATATCTTTGCTTGATGTGTATATTCAAGTTAGTTTTTATAGCCTGTGTCGTTCTCTTGTATATCATGCAGTTACAATGCTCCCTTTGATAGACTCAGTTTTTCTGAAAGATGGGCATTGTTTCCTGATTCAAACCATCTTCTCGTGTATATTCTCAACAGAGATGGATTCAGGGCGTGTCTGCAATAACACTGACTTCGGAGAACGTGAGCGACAAGTGTCGACAGAAGCACAGAATATGATTCATAGTATGGATTAGTGTTGATAATATTGATGCTGATAATACCTTAGTAAAGTCAGGAAAAGTCATGATCATGAGTCCAAAAATCCAGCTCACGCTAAGAAATTGGTCTTGGAGTCGAGCCAGCCTCTGTGCAATGTGTTGTCAGAGGAGCAACACTGCTCTGTGGGACAAGCAGCTTTCTGGGCTGATGAATCCAGCAGTTTCTTCCCAACGCATGACAAAGATGGGATTGTGCAGCACTGTGTGTGTGTGTGTGTGTGTGTGTGTGTGTGTGTGTGTGTGTGTGTGTGTGTGTGTGTGTGTCTGCACAGCAATACAGACTCACCACAAATACAACCAACTGTGTGTACATTTCTTTATGTTCCGCTTGAGGCTTTTGTCAGTGTGAGCACAAAGTATGAAATCACTATAAAACAATCTAAACATGAGTGAAAAGGAGTATGATATGTGATGATACTGGTCATTTCTCAATAAAGCAGCAATTATATTGTTCTATATTGTTAATTTATCAGTATTTTTTGAATGATGTAGTATATATTTCCAACACCTCTGGAGTTAAAGGGTAACTCCACCAATTTTGCACATTAAAGTGCTTTTACAGGTCTTGGTGGGTACTACTGCATACGTGGAAAATGTAGTATAAAGCCTTTTGCAGCTCCAGAGAAAGCTGCACATGAACTGATAAATTGCCTCCAGTGATTTCACTCAGTGGCTGAGTTGAATTGTGGGTAATGTAGGCGGCAGGTTTGGAAAAGGAAGAAGAATGTGTGGATTAAAAAAGGTGATATCTCCGGTTCTGCTGTATGGACTTTGATCATTTGTTTTTAAACTGTCCATAATGAGTCCAACAGTGTTATAGAGGTGCAATGTTAGACCAGTGGACTGCTTTTAAAACCTGGGGCCTACATTACCCACAGTGCAACTCAGCCAGCTTCCTCTGAAGCCACAACAGGCTTTATACTCCTTTTTTTCCTATATATGCGATTGTACTCCACAAGACCTGCAAACATACTGTAATGTGTAAAATGAGGGTGAATTTACCCTTTAAACCACCTCAAATTGTTGAATTAAATGAGACACTGATAATATTATACATTTTCTTTTTGCTAGATCAAGTGCAATTTTCTGTTATATATACAGACAATGCCCATTCAAATGTTATAGCAAATAGAAGATATGCAATTTAGAAAATAAGGTTAAAAAATATGTTAAATGGGAGTTATCACAAAAACAAACCTAAAACTTTACATTTCTTGCCTCCCTGCTGACGATAGCCGTGGTCAGAGGCATTATGTTTTCAGGTTGTCTTAACCTGATTCTTGTGCAAGCGATATCTCAACGCCTTGAGGGAATTCCTTCAGATTTGGCACAAATGTCCACTTGTACTCAAAACTCAACTGAATAGAATTTGGTATTCAAATGTCAATGTCAATGTGACCTCATGGCAGCCCATTCTCGTGAGCCTCGTAGCTCAGAATCGCCTTGAGTGAATTTCTTCCAATTTGGCATAAACATCCATTTGGACACTCGGATGAACTGACTAGATGTTGGTGGTCAAAGGTCAACTTCACTGTGCCATAATAATATTTTGCAAAAAAAAAAAAGTTTTTTCAGCGGCACAGCTCAGGAACAGTAACTTGACTGGCTTGCAGAAGTATACAACCGTGAAGCAGTAATTCTATTGTAAATTTTAATTTAAGGATGAACCATCTCATTTTCAAGTCACAAAAACATCTAAACAAAACGTAAATGCATATATAACTGTCATAAACAATCCAACTGACACAAAACAATCAACATGCTCACATCAACAAGAACACATGAGGGCTCTCCCGCAGTCCCACACCCACATGCTCTATGACCGCAATCACCAAAAAGGTTGGTCACATACACACAACTGCTCAGGACTCAACGTTGACATGAAACACACGAACACATGAAACTTGGCACTTAAGGGGCGTTTTTTTAACATAGGTGACACCAGAGAGACTGTACGCCTCTGCAGGATCCCAGCAAGTCTAAACAAACCCAAAAGTGCTGACAAGACTTCTGAATACTTAAACAAAACTTTGTGGCTCATGTGGCATGCAGGTGTGTCCTCAGATCTGTCTGAAAGACACTTAGAATGTCACCAACATAGTTACTGGTTATTTTTCATACTATTATTTTTCACACCCTGTCCAGCCAGTGAATGCTGTGTGGTAATTATGAGTGTTTCTGATAAACTAAAGAATGAATTGTGTCTGTATGGGGTGAGAATACCCTCTTACTTGTTCATGAGTTCATGAAAAAGGACAGCAACACTACAAACATATGACGAGGATTGTCTAGAATACAATGCATTGCTGACTGAACTACCCCACAGTATAAATTGTTCAAATTATCTCAACTTCAGTCATTAAGCAGTAAAATACAACCTAAACATTTATGCATTCATTTTAATATTAATCCAAAAACATCATATATAAAAGTAAAACACTGACAGGAAACATGGTTTTCTGCTTTTACTTCTAAATCTTCCTTCCACCACTGCTGAAATGTCTGTGATGAAATAACTTCTATTGCAATGAACTGATCAAGGAAACATTCAGTTTTTTGCACAATAGGAAGAGACTCTTGTGCTCCACACATGCAGCGAAAAGAGCTGAAGATCTGTTGAGTGAATATGTGACAATGTAATTACTCTGACAACTTGTAACAGTCCGTACTGGGCCCATTTAGTTATGCATGATGACATCACTGCTTCCAAGTAAGCGATCCACAGCTTTGTCCACTAACACTTCCTTGTGCTTATTAGAGCATATTTGTGTCCCTGCAGTCTGAGCCACAAAACACAGCATTAGTGTTTTGTGTTCTGAATGTGGCCATAACTGTACAAATAAAGACAAACCCCTTTATAAACAAGCCTCGGAAAGGACAGAAGTTTTCAAACTTCTAAAAATCTCCTGTTGTACCAACAATATGTATTCATCATGGATCTGATATAAAGTCCTACTTCCTACTTGATTCATTATCCTTTAAACCGGTGGTTCCCAAACGGTGTGCCATGAGGCAAGTCCAGGTCCAGCAATGAATGAGTTTTTAACTTACTATATCAGTACTTTCTACGCTTTCATTTCCTGATACAGAGGCAAATTATTTACCCTAAAAAATCCTTTAAAAACCTTTGAGGGAACCCCAGCATTTCACAGTTCAAACCATTTTCATATGGTGGGAATTATAAGTGTGACACATTAAAGGCCCTGATTGACAGCCAGTGTTATAGAGGATAACGAGAAAAACTAAAATGAATCGCTTTCTTCTTCAGAAAAGTTCACCTCATTATTAATTTTGTGACCTGTCTGGTTTAAATGTGTGTGTTGCTGCTTTTATGCAATATTACAAAGTTTCAAATGTATTACTTAATCATTTTGTATCATGAGTAATATAGTTGTAATAAAGCTCTATGTCAAATGTTATTTGGCATTTGTAGATTAAAAAAAACATTTACAAAGTGATTAGATAACACGTGTTATAGAGACTATCTGGCACAGACATGAATACAGGTGTGCCTTGAGAATTTGGCTTGTCGTTTGGTGTGTCCTGGGCATGAAATGTTTAAATCACAATCACAAAAAAAGTGACCCTTGGGAGTCACTATTGATGATTTTGCACTGCTGCAAAACTATCATGAAGTTAACCCAACTGCCACTAGGTGTCAGTAATGTCAAAGTATTACTGAGTGCACTAAATCATATTCCACAAGACTACTCCTGCTCTTACTCTTCATCACATGGTGCACAAACACAATTATTTCATTTTCAACTTTCATGAAGCACAAAATACATTCAACACACATTACATTGTGGAAATAGACTTTAATGGTCAAACCTTGGTATTTTACAGTATATTTAAACTTAGAACAGTAACAAACAGCAGTAAAATGACCAATTTAGTACAACTGAATGCTCTTAATAGAAAAATATAGGGAATGCCACAAAAGCTACAGTGTAACCAGCTGCCAATAAGAAATCTACAGGTGAATCAGACTATATCCACACCCAGTCTAACATTGTACAACCAACTTTCATTCAACAGCATTATCAGAACCGACACAAGAAACAATATAGAGGTGTCTGTTAAAAAAAGTACAGCTTATCTTTGGGGATGTAACGACTGTTTTCCAGATCATTACGAAAATTAACTCTCTCTTTCTTGCATCGCTACCTTGTTCTTCCTCACTTCTTCGAGCTTCTTGTCCTATTGGTGTTGAAAAACAGAAAAATCACAACACTGTAGTTTTTATTTTATCAACGTTAAGCATGAGGCTGAGTTGACATCAAATCAGGAGCTTACCTTCTCCTTGAATTTCTCACTGAGAGCTGCCATCTGTGCAGTACGGTTCTCTTTGTTTGCCTCCATCTTCTGACTGAGTTTCTCTTGTGTCATCTTGATAAAGTTGCATCTTTCCTCCATGGCCTTCTGCACGACCTCCTTCTCGTGCTCTCGTTTTTCAGCCAAGTGTTTCAGCGTTTCAGCTCCCTGGCTCTGGCAAAAAAGACAGAAGAGAACTTTGGCAGTAAGTTCACAGAACCTGATCTTTATCCAGTTTGCTAGGCTAAATGAATTAATAAAATTTCTCATATCTGTTAGCTATTTCTGACAATACCTTGCGTCTCTCGTTTGCAGCGTCCAGTTTCTTCTTAATCTCATCCAGCGATGTCTCCTTTTTCTTCAGAGGGGACAATGGAAATTCGCCCTTGGCATTTGAAGCTGAGGGGCTCAGGATGACCTCAAATGCTTGACCTGAAGCACGTCTGTTCAGCTCCTTCACTTGCATGTCTGTAAAACAGGACATTTGTCAGTGCTGGCTGTCACATGTGATGATGACGTGACGTGACATTAGAGGTTAACAATGTGGAAATGTTGATACAATACAAACATCACACATTTTTATTTAATTAGTGAAAATGACCCGATTATCAAATCTGTTATTATATGCCTCCATTGAGGTTCATTGTCCGTGGATAATTAAAGGAGGTCGAGCTGGCCTCCTGCTGACATTTTAAGGGTCACTGCTTTGTCAGAGAGGTCAGAAAAAAAACAATAATCCCTGCTGTGCGGCAGCATTTGAATGAGGCAATGAAGAGAAAATGAAAACAAGATGTGACAAAACAAAGACTGTTTTTAAGTATTGTAGGAGTGCTGCTTTATAGATCAGCTCTGCAACTCTCTGCACTAACCACATCAAACGACTCCAGTTACTTGTAGAGACGCGTTTCAGTCGTGCATACAGATTCAGAGGACACAGCAACTTTGCTTTGCGCTACTTTTCTGGTGAGAGGCTTTCCTGATTTAGCTGTTATATTCTGCTGTTTAAGTGACATTTGAGGTTTCTAAAAGGTCTTAAATTTAACTTTTTTTAAAAATGTACTATTGCATACCAAAACTAATCATCCACATAACTATGTGTATGGTTCAAACCTACCTCCAGAGTTTTCCATTTTTAGCAGAATCGGTTGATACTGGAAGAAAACGTGAAAAAACAGATTATTATCAAGCAATACGTGTCTAATTGTACAAAATGAATAAGCTTTAATTTCAGGTCCACAGAAAGAATGCAATGCTGTTTTTGCAGCATGTCCACAACAGTGAGGGATCTTGTTTTGACAGATCATCGGTCAAGCATGCGAGTGTGCCTTTTACCAAAACAGTTAACTTCTCTAATTTCCCCCCTAGTTTCGCCTGTAGATTCAAAACACATAAGTAGATAACCTCATTCCTCCATCAACTGACTAAATATGTATGCTTGTGTTATTTATTGTAATAGTTGATGAATAATTCATCTTTTCAGCATAAATAAGAACAATGCAGCAGCAGGGGCTGTATAGTTGCTAATTATACCGTTACAAGGTTACATAACCTGTCAACAACTTAACATGTGAGGACATGACAGGCAAAACAAGTTCTCCACCTCAGTGATGCCTCAGCTATAATTACAACCATAGTGATAGTCACACAGTGGTCCATGTAATGGTAAGACCATGATGTGAGTTCATCACCAGTGCGGCTGAAGGTGATGTTTCTGGGTGTCAACTGCTGGACACTGCACACACAAGTGTGTTATTTCTAAAATGGCGGAGGCGGGGCAACCAAGGGGGCGTCAGATAATAAAACGTCCTTGCCACAGAGGTGCTGCACACGACCTATTAAACATTCACACAACTTAAATACCAACAAAAATAAGGTCATTGTGAAAATGTAGTTAATTAAAGACGATGATACTAATGAAAAGCAAAAGAATTAAGTTCCTGGCTCGTTCATTTCAGTCAGCTAGTTAGCTAAACAGACTGTAAACTCATTACATAACATTGACTCAAAACAAAACATACAGTCAGAAAATGTAGTGTAAACCAATTCTTCGACTTATACTACAATTTACATGGCAAAATGTTAGCATTAATATGTGAGACAGTTTTTCAATTAATTTTAAAAACCGTTTGTCGTTTTGACGCTACGTTATTGACGTCAACCGCCAAAACAACAAAGACCGTTAATTAACTTCTCGAGTTGACTTCAGTGATGCTGAATGAACTTCTTAAACCGGCTTAAAAGTGTCCAAATCGACCTTTAACTCCATCACCAGTTTGTTTGAATGGTCTGAAAGCCTGGTTAAACATTTGCATAAACCCCATTGTTCTCACCGTGTGAAGTGCTTCTGTGTGAAGAGCAGACCTCCGCCGAGTTATTCTTCTTCTCCTTCCTCTCCTCTCCTCTTTCAGATGGCCAACATCTGCACCTTCGCGCCATTCTCCAACACGTTAGAACGTCACCGCAGCTGTTTGCGTTCATTGGTCCAAATCCACCAATCACTGACGGCGTTGAAACTGTGAGCGCCAGCAGGCCAATGACATTTACTGAAACTTGGATGGGCGTGGTTTAACAAGATGGAGCAGTGAAAAACACAAAGCTGGCACAACCTCATGGATGTGAGAGCCAAACAAGTCCGTTTGTGTTTACCAGCTGTTAGTAACTGTCAAATAAATCATCCACATGTGTTTTTATATGCAACTCAATCAATGTGATATTGTATCCAGCTGCTATGGTAATAGTTTATATGGTAGCCTACAGCAAAACAGGATAGTCATGTTTCACTGTATTAACAGATCTACATTAATACATGATGAGTCTTTTCAAAGCTGATTCAAACTTGAAGGGTATTTGGGGGTAAATGGTTACAACAGTATACTCCCCTGTAACGCAAGGACATCAACTAAATGGAAGTTTTAATCATTTTAATTCTTCTTCTTTTGGGGTTGAAATTATTTCAAATATAAATAATACATTTGGTGTTTGAATTACACTGATTTTATGTATCCCAGGCATGTAGTGTATGTAGTAAATGTATAGGTTTGCATTGCAGTATTGGAGTTAGGCCTACTTTAGTGTCACATTGTACTTGACGATAAGTAAACAGACTCCTGTCATTAGAGGGTGTGTTTTTTTTCGGTTACTACATAATAAGTGTTATTGGGAAACAGCTCAGCTCATACCTTTATTGTCCCCCAAGGGGAAATTTGATTTGCAGATGTGAGTAAAAACACAAAAACAACAGATAAGAGAACATGAGACATCACAACAGCCTACAACCAGGGAAAAAGAAAATGTATCTGTTCATTCAAGTGTTGCTGAACAGTGCAGTCAAGGCTGCCATTGTTTGAGGACAAGGGTAAAAATTAGTTTGGTTTCATTAATGCAGTGGTTTCCAAACTTTTCTCGCATGGTCCCACATTTGTAGATAGTAATATTTTAATATATGGGACACATCTCCCACTTTGTGAACCACTGCGTTGATGCATTTTGGATGTTAGATGGACTGTTGTGCTGAGGTGCATGTTAGTTTAGAGAACAAAAAAGAGAAATAGATATAGTGAACTGTGTGTTACCAGTGTAAAAGAGAAAACAAAACCTGAAATACAAAAAAAGGCGGCACAACACAAAAATTATCATAAAGCATTGTCATTACACAAAATACAAAGTAAATGTTTTATGCACAGTATGTTAGACATATTTTACATAGTGACATTATGTTTGGGGTCAGTAGACCACAGAGAGGTCTATTCCCTGTTAGTCATAAAATATCAAGGTGATAAGACAATGTTAATTATATTTTTTCGAGCTGTTAGAGTTGGCCTGATGATGTATGACGTTTCTGTAAAGCACTCTGTGTTACTGTGTACTTCTTTCTTTATCTCTCTCATTACTCACGCACAAACCGAAACCTGGTCAGTTACTTTGTCTCAGGGATGCAACACCGTGAAATCAAATGTTGTAGTTCAATATACAATAACAGGTTATGGCCCATTTGAATGTTGACTGTTGAGACTTTCATCATTGGCCAAAAGTATATTAAAGTTTATGAGTCATTAAACTGCCGATGGAATCATTTATGAAATATTGTACCTATCTGTAACCAGCTGTTTTCAGGCAACCTCTGAGCATGCCCACAAATACTACAGCTACGTTTCTTTGTGTCCTTCATGTTGTGGCATATGAATGGAATATATTTCAGTCAGTTAATCCAGGTTAGATGTAAAGGGTTCTCTAGATTTAGTGTCGCATTTCACCTTTTCCTCTATATCTGACAGGAAAGCTCCAACAAGACTCTTTTTTCCTTGCAACATTTTTCTTTTGTTGCGTCTCTGAGGGGAAAAAAACTACAGAGTGTTCTTGGAGTGATTGATGAAAGAGTAGTGAGTGAAGTTATAATCCTGGCAGCAGGATACTACGGACAATAAAACAGAGGCAGACATCAGCTGCCAAGTGAGCCTGGCAGTGCCAGAACAAAGAGGTGATTATAGGAGACTCAAGGGGTGAGTGGCTGCAATGCTCAGTCTTACTTTCAGATTAAAACCTACTTTGCTGTATGCATTTACAGAAACTGAAACAGAAAACAAAAAGGAGTTGATTCCTGAGAGGATAGTGTCTGAATCCAGCTTATATGTGATGTTGATTCATCTCAACATTAACATAAATAAAAATATTCTTTATTAAGTATATTGCAGTTACTTTTAATCAGGAGTTTTAAGGGTTAGTAATAGGACCGCCATAACAAATAAGACATCTATGAAAGTATGTTTAAACATAATAATATTTCAGACAGTACACAATCCCCAGTCTTCTGGGTGAAAATATAAAAGGTGCTGAAAAGGAGAGAGAGTGCAGTACTGCACGTTAAGGAATTATAATTAAATACCCATCTTTCCTCTAAATCACTCCAAGGACTGTCTTTTGTTTTACTGTAGCATTATTGCTGGCTGTTGATTAATCTGCTGAAATGTGAACTATAGTTTATAGGAGCTCATTAAATTGGATAGTACAGTTGTGTGAAATGGTTAAATGCTGCCACCTAGTGTTGGTTAGAGGAATCAACCTGACAAAAAAAAAAATCAAATGCACAGAAAACTTCTGTATAACCATAATTCACATGAAATGTAGCAATAAAAAAGTACGTTAAATACATTTTACTGCTGTTCATACTCAATAAAATATATGCATTATTTCTTTTCAGTGTTTGGTTAATTGGAGAAATATCCAAGCTGATTCATTTTACCTACCCCATCAGTTCTCAATACTCCTATTAGCTAGAGAATTGATTGAGTATTTGGCACTTAATTATTCCTTGTTCCAGGTTAGATATTAAAGGGTCTATTAATAACCAAATCACTGTTGGCTCCCTGCTGTGCAGGTGCTCTACCAACAGCAGGGGCTTTGAAGAGGCTTCTGTCCGCACCTGACAGGCTCTCTTGCGATCCATGTAGTTTTAAACAACAGACACTCAGCTCCTGGGATGCTGAGTGAGATGACAGATGGTAGGTTTCAAAGTCCCCACATTTACTATCTTGTTACCCACTGTGCTCTGCAGACACAACTAGACTAGATCAAAATGCAGTATAATTGTATATGCAGAGATTGTTTTGGTTATGAAACCATTTCAGTAAGGGTGCGTATCATACACTTAAGAGATGCTTAACTAATGTATGACTCCTGATGAGTTCATGTAAGAATTAATGGATGTATGTGTGATATAGTGATGTGATTAGTTAACAGTTAATAGATAATCAGTTTAAGAATGTAAATTCACAGTTTGCTCAGCACCTGATAAAAACAAACAAACAAACAAACAACAGTTTTGTATTTCTTTGAGGAAAAAATAAGGTTCTGCTCTCAGATCTGGGCGTGAGATACACACATCAACTAACATGTTGTTGCATGACCTATGTTGTATTGTTAAAATAAATACCACCGGATCATTCAAAAGCACGTAAATGGTGTTTTCAGAAAGGCTGAGCAAAGTATATGACTTGTACCCTAATTGTAAAGTGTTACCCAATTTCCTTTTTATCCTCATCTCACCAACATCTCTTGGTGGGGACACTATTCATTTCAGGTATTTTATGTTGAAAAGCTTGTCATTTAATATCACCCTGCATACTTTTATTTTGAAAAGACGCCGAGCAGCTTCCGACTGTTTGTGTACAGGAAGACGAGAGGCGACATTACTCTACCTTTAGTTTCAGCAATTTAATGTCAACATGGGGGCTTGTCTCGCCTTGTGCTCTATAGCCAGCTGTGTAAGTATCTAACCTCAACACGAATATCATCTTAGACACTAACTGAAGGCTTTAGTCCACTCTCTTCGTACTAACGATAGATGAGCTAGCGTAAACGTTTAACTAATGTTCGCTAAAGAGTAGCGTCGGGAGCTAACGCTACACGACAGTCAACCTAAGCTGTCATTATAAAGATAACTAACACCAGTGACTTAACGTTAGCTTAACGTCACATTTAGTTAGCTGGCGTAGCTGTACTAGACCTGAAGCTTACGCTAGAAAATTCAAGCAAGTTAGCTAATTGTTGGCTTAGAAAGCTGGTGAATCAGCAGAGTAAATATATAAATAATGGGGACTGAGGAAGTGTCAAAACAGGCCAGTTACACCCACGTTACACTTATTTAACCTAACTAGGTTAGATAGTTAATGCTACCGAGTTATTGACAGTTGGCGTTACATGCTATGGCTCACCTTTACTATCTTTTAGGACGTCAGCTCCTGGTCTGGCTTACTCAATGGTAACGTTAGCGTTAGCATAGACAGTTTATAAAGGCAAGGCCAGTCACTGTGAATAACCTTAGATTAAAAAAAGTGTAACTTGTTTGTTCTTCGCTGTGTAAACGTATCAGAAAAGCCATGGGGAGGTTATGCTGTAGAAAAACTAGGACAACCAGGGATAGGCCTGTGTTGTATATTTTATTGTGAACGACAGGAGTCAGATATGTGGGTGATTCTTATCACTATCCTGATAAATAATTTACCACAACAATATATCTAATGAAACAAGACCTATTTATGATTGGCATTCTGCCAAAGCAGTTGCCTACATTCATTTGACTGTTGTCTTTAACTCTATTTTCCACTCTCGCGTCTTTCTCCTCCTCTCCATCACCCACAGGCCTCCTGTCTGTGTGGCTCAGCACCATGCCTCCTGTGTGGCTGCTGTCCCTCCTCCAACAACTCCACCGTCACACGGCTGGTTTTCTCCTTCTTCTTGCTGTTGGGGACCATGGTGTCCGTCATCATGATCCTGCCTGGAATGGAGACACAGCTCCGTAAAGTAAGATGACTGCTGGTCTGAATACATTATGTTTTTTCGGGTTGTACTGCATTTCAAAGATTACTTGGATCTCCTGAACTACAGTATGTGTTTACCGTGCATGCTTTTTCCTTCCATATACTATGTAGTGGCTATTTCACTACTAACTTATTGGAAGTTGTTGTGATGACCTACTTGCCTAAAACAAAACTAGGTCTCTGGCTTTGGTCCAGGTGTAATTATCTGAGATAGGATAGTTACATATTGAAGGCTACACTGAAGGGAAATTGTTTTGTTTGTATACTGTACAGTAAATGGTTATATTTATTGTTATTTATTTATTTTATTGTTATTGTAAATGTTATAAATTATGTTGTATGCTATTATTGCATTTTTGTTGTTTTGTAGATCCCAGGATTTTGCCAGGGAGGAACTACAATACCTGGTATCGATAACCATGTCAACTGTGATGTCATTGTGGGCTACAAGTCTGTGTACCGTATGTGCTTTGCCATGACGTGCTTCTTCTTTCTGTTCGCCGCCATCATGATTGGTGTCCGTAGCAGCAAAGACCCACGTGCACCTATTCAAAATGGGTGAGTGCTAATACGGAATACATGCGTTCAGGGACGGAGGCAGTTTTGTATGTGTTACTTTGTCTGTCCGCTGTACTGATGTTGGCTTTGTAACTGTTTATCTTCCAGGTTCTGGTTCTTTAAGTTTCTGATCCTGGTCGGGATTACAGTGGGAGCTTTTTTCATCCCTGACGGAACATTTCATAGCGGTAATAACAGTAATAAACAGTTATATAGCAGACACTGACTTTGTGTTTTGTGAGTGACTCAGACTACTCCTGATCAACAGTTACAGGAAATTGTATCAGCTGTGTCGGTTTCCTTTCCACTTTACAGTGTGGTTTTACTTTGGAGTCACGGGATCCTTTATCTTCATTCTGATCCAACTAATTCTTCTCATCGACTTTGCCCACTCCTGGAACAAGGTCTGGATAGAAAATGCTGAAAATAGTGACAACAAATGCTGGTTCGCAGGTACAACATTCACTTTACAAGAGTTCTTTCTTTCTAAATATCTAACTATACCTGTGGCATATATTTGAATAGATAGTTAGTATCACGTTGTTACACACTTGTGGTTTTACATCATTTGCATTGATGTATCTTCATGTAATTTCCAGGCCTGCTGTCTTTCACCTTCCTCCACTATGCACTGGCCTTCACGGCTGTGGTGCTTTTCTACGTTTACTACACACAGCCTGACGACTGCACGGAGCACAAGGTCTTCATCAGCCTCAACCTTATCCTCTGCGTCATCATCTCCATTGTCTCCATCCTACCCAAGATACAGGTACAGTGTGGACCAGTCCATACTAATGCAGATACATTTGAAAACATTTTGTTCCTTGTTTTGGTCCTCTTTAAATACATTTACAACATTTTCTTAAGGAAAAATCAACCCATGAGCTGCTAGAGTGGATACATGGGGAAATACCAGCCTTGCTTTGTGGTGTTGACAGGAAAAGCAAAGGTTTTCCTAAATGTTGGGTACAATGTAGCAAAAATAGTAAGAGGCAAAGATTATATCCCCTCAAACTCTTTATGTGATGAGTCATTATAGCTGGTCACACAATGCAGTTGACGTCACTGTGGTACCACTGTGTATTTATGTTAATGTCTCAACATGCCTTGAACAAACAATGGCACAGAAAGCATTTTCCTATTGTTATGGTGTTTCAATGTTGAAATTTGAGGAAACAACCCCGAAAAACTAGTGTGGATGGAAACCTCTTTAAAAGGAAAAAAGCTTTTTTATTTCACATTACCTGTATCTGTCATAATGTGGACATGGCTTTGCTGTTGTCCCTTTGAGAAAAAATAAAATTTAAAGGCGCACTATGTAGTGGAATTCAAACTCAGAATTTTAGTATTAACAATATTAATGAGGTAATAAGAAATATTTATTTTTTCCATAACGGAATAAATAAGCTGTTCTCAGAGGAAAATAAGGTCCACAGAGCACTATTTGAAGCCAGAAAGGTGGCAGGGTCCGCCAAATATAAACAAAGTAAAACAGTATGAAATTGTGTTTTCCTTTAATGTCAGTTTGTTTAATCAGTTTGTTCAGTCGTGAAAACAAAAAGAGTTTGTTTATTTAGTTTGTTTAGGCAGCAAAAAATCAGTCAGTGAAGAGCTTTCTCTTCTAAATCAAATTTCTTCCCCAAAGCTACGTAGTGCCTAACATTATTTTACATTTTACTGTTGTCAGTTAAGTTTATTGATTCAGTGTATGTTTGTGCTGTTTGTTACAGGAAGCCCAGCCACACTCCGGTTTGCTCCAGGCTTCCCTCATCTCCCTCTACACCATGTATGTCACCTGGTCTGCAATGACCAACAATCCAAGTGAGTCTCCTGTTGTCTAAGTCCACAGTTGCAGCTCTTCTCTTTTGGTGGCATGCTTTGCTGTGATTGTACTCACAGTTTTCTTTCAATATATGCATTTGCTGATTATCTGCTGGAGCATTTTGATCGTACTGGTGAGTTTGCATGCTATAGGAACAAAGATCTGCTTTTTGCTAATGGTTGGCACACCTTCCTGGTCCCATGTTGTGTGATTTGCCTTTTCCTAGTAAACGGCAACAATGAGCAAGCTTGTTGTGACTGTAGGGTTAGTTATATGTATGTGTGCGCACCTGAGATCCATTTACACACAACATGAAACTCTATACTACTCAGACAGAAGTAGATAAGAATTCATTCATTTTATATTCTAGATCTCTGTCTCACTATCTCTTTGATACTGATGTTGTAACGCAGTATGCACTTTTATCTTTGCTAGATATCATATGAAACAGCTGCCTATTTTGTATTGCAAAGCAGACCAATTAAAAGCATCATTAAGTATAAAACAGAAACATACTTAACAAAAGCACAAACACCTTTCCTGTTTTTATGGTGTTTTACTGTCAACAGTGAAATTTAAAGTGACAGTTCACCCAAAAATCAAACTTATGTATTTTTCCTACTACCTGTAGCATCATTTATCCATTGAGATTGTTTTAGTGTGAGTAGCTGAGTTTTGGAGATATCAGCTGTAGAGATGTCCGCCTTCTCTCAAATATACTGGTACTACCAAACTACACTCGCCAACACTATCACTGTGTAGAAGAAAGGGTGCATCTACTCATGGACAACAGGTTTGTGCTTGTGACAACACAGGAAGTAAACATAAATGGCGTCCTTTTTGGCTGTGCTGTAATGTTAACTAGCTTTATTAGCTTAGCTAGGTAGCCTCTCATCCATAAGTAGAGGTATGCTTTCTCCTGCGCGGTGATTCGCTTGGTGGATGTAGTCCCCTAGAAAGAAAATAGCTCCTACATGGAACTGCTTACAACAAGGGCTGCGGATATCTTCAGTAACCAGGTCATGATTTCTTAAAAGAGACATTGCTATTGAGGTTTTTCGTTTGTCTGTTTGAGTTTATTTTTTGGGTGCTTTGAGTGCTATCTAGTTCCATTAAATTGGAGAGAAGGCAGACATCTCTATGACTGATAGAGATGTCCCTTTAAGAAAACACTTTGAAGTGTAGATGGAGCCCTCTTAAGAGGAAACAGTTATATAAGTCTAAGGGAGCGAATTGGCCTTATATTGTACTATTATATTGCATCTCTTACCATCTTCTGTGCCAAAATTTGAGTTTATTTATACAAGGAAAAAAAGAAAACCTATTGTCATTATAGACAAGATAGATTTCAGATACCTAGAGATACAGGATAAGTGTAAACAGGCTCACTGTATCATGATTTATTTTCATAACCTATTATGGTGTAATAAATGTCTAATGTTGCGTGTCTGCTCTGATGTCTTAGATCGACAGTGTAACCCCAGCCTGTTGAGTCTGGTGGCAAACGTCAGCAGCACCCCCTCCCCTGGTGACAGCACCCCAGGAACTGTGCAGTGGTGGGATGCTCAGGGCATCGTGGGTTTGATCATCTTCCTCTTCTGCACTCTCTACGCCAGGTAGGTTTAACATCACCAATTACATTTTACCAACTGTTTTGTACGACCTATATTTTTGTTAAACTGTCTCCCTCTCTCTGTCCCTCCCCCAGTATCCGTTCATCCAGTAACACCCAGGTGAACAAGCTGATGCAGACAGAGGAGGGCGGAGGGTCAGGAGGAGAGGGTGTGGTGGGAGAGGACGGCATACGCAGGGCTGTGGACAATGAGGAGGAGGGAGTGACTTACAGCTACTCCTTTTTCCACTTCCACCTCTGTCTGGCCTCTCTCTACATCATGATGACTCTCACCAACTGGTACCAGTAAGTAAATTTGATTACGGATTTTTCCCCCCCCAGTGGACAGATACTTATTACCCAAACTGACAGCTTTTAAGCACACAAATATTCACATATGTCAATGGAAAAAATCATCAGGTTTGAGACAAATCAATAGCTTTCAGTGGTTATGGCAGGCATTGTAGGTCTTCGAGATGGCCACCAGAGGGCGCATTACTTCACCTGAAAGTTACCCATTTTTAAAAAAAACACAGCTTGAATGTCGTTTTCTAAAATCAGCCCAGTTTCTAAAAGGAAAGCTCCTTTACCACAGTGCTTTTTTTAAAAAATCATTCATGGGAAATATATGAGAAATATGTATATAAATAAATTGCAGTACATGTGTTGGTTTCACTAAATTGTACCTCTTCCCTCTGTGTCCTCCCTCAGACCAGACACCACCACCCAGGCCATGCAGAGCAGCATGCCAGCTGTGTGGGTGAAGATGAGCTCCAGCTGGCTGGGTCTCGGGCTCTACCTCTGGACCCTCATTGCCCCTCTCATCTTCCCTGACAGGGATTTCAACTGAGCACACCCAGCCTTTTAGCTGGCTTTTTTGTTTTCTTGCCTCGTGTATTAGGCAGAGTGAAGGATGCTGGTCAGGAAATATGAAGGATATTATGAAGGAAACTCTTTTAATTTCTTTTTTATTCCTTCTTTCAATTAATTGCCTCTGCTGTTATTGTGGTTCTGTTGTTTTACTCCTCTCGGTATGAATATTTAGTGTGATAATAATTACAGATTTTTTAAGTGTAAGTGGAATTTTCTTTGTTAGCCTGATTGATGATGGTTTTGGCTGCAAGAAATCATTTTATTTGCCAATGAATCACCTTAATAGGCAACTCCCTACCTTCCGCCCAATGCTCTACTATCTTTTTGCTGGATTTTTAGTTACTGGACTATCACGAAGACTTGGCAACAAAGCACTTTCTCAATACCTCAGACGTTTCCGTTTCAGATTCCCCTTTAAAGGCCCTGTGACGTCAGACTTGTCTGATTGGCCAGGTCTGGAATCCCCCTGATTAGCTGGACTGTTTTGGTGCTGGGGGCAATGAGGAGATCCCTCCTCGGGAGCCCCAGAGTGAGGTGAGTGTGAGTGTTAGATAAGAGGAATATGACACACCCTAGAGATCTTAACAGGGCTTCCCTTGCTGCTAGGCTATATGCAACCACACGTCATTACACCTTGAGCTAAAGAGCCCTAATAGACCACCAGTCTAATCTCAACTCTTGCTCGTCTGCTTCAACCTATGGTGATTTATCTCCGGTGCTATGCCTCTTCATGTCTGACTGTTCGGCCTTGTACAGCCGCGGGCAACAATCTGTACCTGCATAGCAGTCTGTTTGCAGCAGGGAGACATGTATTGATCCATAGCAGTCAGCATCATGCGATGTGCAGCGGTATGGTTCAGGAGGTGATGGTGCCAACGCTTAAGAGTGTTACCGAGTCGAGAAAAAGGGATTTTTAATTGTCGCAGTGTACAAATCAATAATGACGTATGTCAGTACTGATAAATTGCTGTTAAATGGTATTGACTTCATAGTATGTTGATGGTTGTAATGGTGGTACAGTAATTTTATGCATTATATAGTATTTACCTCAATTTCAATATGAATGGTATGAGTCAAAATAAGACCAGAATATTTCGTACCTTTGAAAAAAGGTTTTTGGTACAATCCATTGTTTTTGTTATGTTCTTCATTTCACCACCCACACACATGAATCACATTTCCTGTTTCTCTGGCTGAGTATTGTGAATGGAGTTTTTGAAAGTGTTGTGATAAATTGGAACCTTTTTTTTTTTTTTACACTGGTATTGATTTAATTTGTCAATTACGTCAAATGTATTGTACATGTTCCCATTACTGTTTACGAAGGAGATTGCCATTGTTAAATCACAACATGTTATATTTCAAAACACTAATTAAGTGCCTTTTTGTAGTCCTGCGTTTCAAAGCAAATTTATCACTAATGCAGATGTGTGCTTTTTATGCCTTGCCTTACATTGTGCTCATTGCATGCCATAAGGCACAGGCCGATGACAGGAATTAACATTGTATTTAATGTATAAACACTGTTTTTAATAAAGTTCCGTCGCTCACTCTTTGTCTCGATGCAGCCTCAATAGAAACGTAATGTTCATGTCCTATAAAAAGTATAAATAAATTGAGTGAAATACCTTTATTAGTATGCTATGAAGATCAGTGGTGGAAAGTAACTAAGGTACAATTTTGAGGGAGTTGTACTTAATTCAAAGTTTTATACTTTTACCGCATGACAATTCATAGGAAAATATTGTACTTTTTACTCCACTAAATATATTTGGCAATTGTAGTTATTTTGCAGATTTGGTTTAATAACGTACCCAAAAGTCATACTTGAGTAAAAGTAAAGATATGTTAAACTATTACTTTGGTAAAAGTGAAAGTCTCAGTTTAAAAATCTTAAAGGAATATATTTAATGTACTTAAGTATCAAAAGTACAAGTAAAAGTAAAAATATATATATCATTTATATATTTATATATTACATATTTATAAATGCTGAGATTGAATTAAAAGATTATGGCTGTTGACATCTAGGTGCACCACAGATGTTATTGCCCTTAAATTACACCTTCCTGTGACAGCACTGTCCCTCCTTTCTGTACATCACCCTATAGATTTAGGTCATAAGGGACCAGAGTGAGGGGGCCGAGGAGGGGCTGAACGTGATGTGATGTACACACTACAGCACATTCTGTACTCTGGGTGAAGCATCATGTATAGATTACACTCCAAAACAAACTATATGTTGTACACATCTGATAAACTCCAACACTTTCTCAGCAGTTGTGTGAATGGGGACACATTCACATCAGTCACTGTTGCCTTGACCCTTAACTGAGTGTTTGTTCAGCCAGTTAGCTTCCTGTGACATCCTTCCAAAGCTAAATTGGAAGCACATGACTTCGTGTTTCCAGTAAATAATAATCACAATAACAGATTTAAACCCCTTTTTGACTGACTGTAAATTGCAGCAGTAAATGTGTCTGACCCGTCCCCCTGTGCTGGTACAGAGACAGAGCAGTGTGTGCCAGTGCTCGCAGCCTCTGCAGTGTTATTTCCTTCTCGCCTGGCCGGCAGACGGGGCCTGTTGGTTTTGGCTGCTACAGTCACTCAGTCCAGTTGGCACTGTCTAGATCTGTTCAGGACACACTACCTCCTGTCGACTTCCACCCTCCCACAGTACCACCCCTCGCTCAGCCTATCCATGACAATCCTGAGTTGATGGATTGTGTCACAGTTTAGCTGTGAGAATAAGTTCCCATTTCCTTATGCACGGGAGGAAGCAGAGACTTCCCCAGCACTGCAGCGAGGACCACAGCACACTACTGTAAACATAAAAAACAGCCATGAGACGGTAAAGAAAACATTTTGTAAAAGTATTCGAAACAGTACGTAGTGTTAAAAAGATTCCAGGGGCAGAAACTCAAATTGTGTCACAAGTGAGGGGACATAAAGTGTAAATACTTGTTTATGCATGGATGGAAAAGGAGAACATCTCAGTACCAGTGTGTGTACAGTAAGCAATTCCACAGTCAGTATATCAGTGAACATATATGTTGTTAAAAAATTGAATTAGGACCACACAGGGCCAGATTTATAATATATGTATCAGTCGGGAACACCCTCCCCTCACAATATATTGATATTAACAAGCTAGAGACCATCTTGCAGTGAGATCACACCAGCCATGATGCCTGTCAACATGTTGACGTTCTGACCCATGACTACTCAGTAGTAATTACTACAATATTACATGAGTACATAGTGCTCATGGGCCCATCTTCAAACTCTGCCTTTATTTTGATCTCAACTACACAGCTTTAAAGTTTCATGACAGCATCAAAACAAATGGGGGCCAGGGGCGTAAAGTGTGAGTGGCCACCCCCCTAATTTCAGCCCCCTCGCTCGGACCACGCCCATCTTTGAATTCAGCCTTCATTTTGATCTCAACTAAACGTTTGTGAAGTCCTGTGCCCATATCTTAACGGTATATTTTTATATTTAGCAGCCAAACTGTAAAACTACAACGTTATGTAGGCTATATCACTCACAATTGCGATTGTTTTGCAAAAGTGACACCAAGATGATAATTTTATCTGAATGTACCATCAGCTAGCCAACAGCCCAAACATTCTGAGCATATTACCCTTGCTACCTTTGTTTTTAATGGGGCACTAATTATCATAAATTGCACCGATAACAGCACTTCACTTCAGCCAGGACATGCATGATAAGGTAATGTTAACATCAGTATGTCATTTTGTGCTGGAAATGTAACTGTTGAAAAAGTGTTGGTAATAGCTCGAAGTGGAGACAAAAGTATTTGGTATTAGGGTACTAATCAATCATTCGTTAGTTATCATAGCTAAGTTGTCTGAAAAGTTAATTAGCTGCACATTCACCCAACGACCAACAGTAGTGCACACGGGTGTATTCAACCAGCGTTATTATCTGTATTTCATTATCTTTGTCAGAAATCCCACATGAGGTCTGAGTCAAGTGCGATAAAAACCCATCTGTGAGTGAATTTTTAATATTTTGGAACGGCAGGAAATGAGTTTTCAAATTTTTTATTTTTTTTTCTGGTACACCCAGACCCCCCCCCCCGCCACCACCACCTCTACCACCACCCCACAGCTGACTCGGTCCCCCCAGTGTTGACTCCTCGGCTCCGGCCCTGGAACCACACAACAGATTTAGAATATGATTCACAACAATAAAACACATCAGTGTCAAGCAACTGCTGCAGCAATGACAGCAGATCCAGGATGAGGCTATTATAGGCCTGTAGAAAATTATAATGATGTAGTTAGTATTGGGCAACTCAACAAGCTTTCATTGAAAGAAAAACAGCATGGATGCAAAATGTATAAAAAGTAGAGCAAAGAACATGTTTCACAACGTTGACCTGAGTATGATTGTACGTGACAAATAAAGATTCTTCTCCTATAATGATGTGTTTTTTGCCTTTACAGACACTCCTTACTCCTCAAGATTCACCACTGGAAACTAGAAGCTCTGCTCCTGTGCTGGACTTGTCATGAAGCTGGAACACTGCACACTGACTGCTGTGCGGAGTGGAAGTCCTGTCTTGTCTCTTTGCGTAGCAGCGTACTGCACACTCGGCCTGACACATGGCTTCACTTCAAGGGTCAGACACGTGGAGGAGGAGAAGGGGGGGTGCGTCGAGTCTTGTGCAATCATCATCGTCAAACACAGATGTTGTAGTAAACGCACTACCAAACCGATACATGTGATGTCACTCCTCTAACAGGAACAGACAGGCGGCATCTCCTCCACATCTCGGGCTGTTTTGATCTTTAATGGTTTCACTTTTATTGCTCTAACATAATCTCACTTTTACTCTTTAAAGAGCCGCCCTCGCTCTCATAAAGGTACCTCTCATTTTTTCTGTTTCTCTTTCAGTGATTGAAGCATTTACAGTGTGAAAGCCTCAGACTGAGTTTCATGAGACTAAAGAACTCTTTGCTCTGGACTCGTCCATTAGGCCCATCTGATATTTAACAGCCTCTGAACACAGCCAACAGCCTCGGAGAACAAATTAGCTAAGTGTCATAAATCGCACTTTTATTTCCCCCTGTTATCATCAGGTGCACAAATGTGAACTTGGATTTTCTCCGAGGGTAGATTTAAGACACTCTCCGTCTTTGGCCAGTGGCTCCAGTGTCATAAATCCCACCTTCATTTCCTCTGTTATCATCAGATGCAATTTGTCCCTGTAATAAGAGATCAGAGGCTGTAATGTGATGATTATGAACCACTTAGTGCAGCTCTGCAGCCATGCTTGGTTAGGCATCCTGGGATTTTTAATTGCAGATTGACTGAAACAATGGTTATCACTTGCAGTGTTATCCCTGACCTTAATCTTCACTTCCCCTTTCCCACATTTGTCAGGAAATGTCAGCGTTTGGCTGCGTTTTGCATTCACTTGTCGAGAATAAGGTCGATCTCTTCACATCATCCTGCAGCTCCGGCTTGTTTCAGTGTTTTATTATTGCAATAAATTAACCGTGCGAGGTACGACCGTTCCTCACGCTGATTTGGATAAGTGTTGCTTTGTGAGAGGATTGTGCATCCCTGACCACCTCTCCGACAGAATGACTGGAAATGCCCGTCTGAGGTGTAATTGGGTTTTAAGAGTGGGATCCAGGCCCATTAAATTATGCGCTGCATGCAGGGGAGCTAATTGAGTTTAAGCCCTGCTGGCATACTGCATGCGCACTGGAAACATTTACCCAACATTAAGCCCCAATTAGGCTTTTCAGGATGGGAAACTTGTTGCTGGATGATGGGAAATGAAGATGCTGATGCCTGTCACCACACTGTTTCTCTCCGGTGTGTAAAAATGTGCTATTTTCCAATAAATTGTTGAAATTCCGCTCGTCTTTCAGAGGGTGTTTCTCATCTTGTTTGAGATTGCTTTGGCTGCAGTGCAATGCAGTCACTGTGTCCTAAGCTGGAAGTCTAAAAGTCTAAAACTCTGTGTGTGTTTATGTGTGTGTGGGGGGGCTGTCCTGTGCGCATGCTCACCCCCGGCTCAGAGGAGCAGCTAATGCAGTTATATAACAGTCAGTGCAGCCGGCGTCTGCTGTGAGCCAAATGCCAGGCCAGTCTGGTTACATAAGCCTGTCAGAGTCATATTGTAGCGGTACGGAGCACTCACACCACAGCGTGTCCCTGCACTCCTTCCACCGTCTCCTGCTCTGTCTCTCACTTCCTCCCACTGTCTTTCTCTGCTCTCCTCTTTTTTTTTTGCCACAGCTCTTCCCTCACCTCCCCTCCCTCCCACTTTCCCTTCCCTTTCCTCTCTGCTGCGGAGCTGTTCTCTACGCCGGGGAACAAAGAGTTTAGAGTGCTGGATGCAGATGCATTGACAGCTTTGAAAATATGAGACACAAAGAGCGGGACTGACTGTACGCTCGCATGCAGACGAGGACGAAGTGTTTGGTATTCTACAGCAGTTTCTGCTCCACTAGACATCATGTGAAATGTAGTTCAGCTGTTGTCTTATTTTTATTTTTTGAGGCACCTTCTCCATTGACTACCTGTGCACCACGACAGAGATGTGCAGGTGAAAAGATGATTTGTGCTGCCGGTCACCACCTGTGTGCTCTGATGGCCTTTTAGAGCACCATTTGATCTCAGGCAGCAGCCACTTGAGCAACTGTCCTCACTGACCTTTCTTATCTGACCCTCACCTCCACACACACACACACACACACACACACACACACACACACACACACTATTGGTCCCTCAGGTATGAGGTCAGACTGACAGGGTCATCAGATCAGCAGAAAAACTCACTCGGAGCACTGAAGTGTGAGCAAAAGGCTGTAAAACTGTGACTCTGACAGATCATCCAGGAGGAGTTAATTGATTTGTGGCTTCAGATCCTGACCTCCATTATCTCTCTCTCTCTCTCGTGTGTGTGTGTGTGTGTGTGTGTGTGTGTGTGTGTGTGTGTGTTGCAATGTCAGCATCACTTAAAGGTGCACTATGTAGTTTTGGAGAAAGAAATTCAAACTAAGAATTTTAATATTTCCAGTATTAATGGTGCAATATGTAAGATTATATTTACATTTTCAACAGAATGTGACGTGTCAAAGACATGCTGAATAGATACGCTGATGTTAACACTCTGACCAGCTCGCCCCAGGCCTGTTAACCGCCAATAAGCTAATGGCAGCTAAAGTCACGGATGCATAAAAAGGATTCAGTTGGCAGCAGTTAGCAGGCACTCTGGTGATATGCTGCCCTGATTTCCTGGGATGAATTCAAGGTGGCCAATTTTCACGTATTGCACCTTTAATGAGGTAAAAATACAAACTCATAAATATTTATTACTTATCACTGAATAAACAAGCTGTTCTCAGAGGAAAATAAGGACCCGAGAACAAGGCCCTAACCTACCTACTAACACATGGGATGTTTCTTGTTTTTTACCATAATGTCTAATAGGCTAGTACACTGTATTACATCGCTCTCTTTTATTTTGTTGAGTTTTTCTCGTTTTAACTGGTGCTAATAATAACAGAAATGTGTCAAGTTGTCACATATAAATGAAGCTGTCATGAAAACAAAGATAGTCTGTTTATTTAGTTTGTTTGGGCTTAAAACAATGTCAACAATGTCTTCACCCAAACTACACAGTCAGAAATACTTTATTGATCCCTGAGGGGAAATGCACCTTTAACTATGTCCATGAGGCTGGTGTGTGTGTGTGTGTGTGTGTGTGTGTGTGTGTGTGTGCGTGTGTGTGGTGCAGATGAAGTAAACCAGACCAGCGGGTGTATGATCATTACTCCAGTCCGCAAACCCTCATGAGGTCGCTCGGCTAATTAGAATTAATAACATTAACCGGGAACTGCTCCTCTCGGCCAATGGCCGCCCGTGACGGCTCATGATTATTAATGAGGTGGGCTCGACGCGCCGGCCCACTGGTGGAGGCTGAGAGGGCGGGGGGCGGTGCCCACCGGACCTGCCGTGCGGGGTGGTGCGGAGCCGCGGAGTGTGTCTTGCGTAGGGCGAGATGTTGTTTTGTTGTGGCGATCAGCTGAATGTGGCATCGCTGTCCGGTCTGACACAACAGTGGGAAGCAGCCCGAGCCCGTCCGGCTCTCCCTGCGCAGGAGCGCGGCCACCGAGGGCAGCTCCAAGCGGCGCATCGCAATCCAGGAAATGCGGACTTCTGGCCCTTTCTCTACGGGATACATGGCTGCAGCGCTCGCTCTGTAGCAAGCTGGTAAATATGAACCGTAATATTATTGCCTGTTTATGACTTAGTTTCGGTGACGTTGCACTGGCTGTCACACTGAGCGGAGGAGCGCTGCGGTGTGAAGTTGGGCGCAGGATCCCACCACCCGCGTTGTCACTGTGAGAGGGAGAGAGTCATGAAGTTGAGATTGTCTCGTTATGTTTAATAGCGAGAGGTGATGATAAAAAGGCGAGGATGTGTTTGCATGCAGCAGCAGCAGCAGCAGTGTCGGCTGAGGCAGCGGCGGGGGCGCTGCACACATCCAGCTGACAGCATATGCTTCATCACATCTATACCTCCATTCAGCCCGGCTGTCCTCAGAGACAGACCCCGGAGAGGAGAGCAACAGCGCGCACAGACACACGCAGGGCCACGCACAAGTTTTTAAGATCCCCCACCAGGCCTGTGAACTTAACTTGGAGCGGGCAACACCTACACTTGGCAGGTTTTTAAGGGATGACATCATGCTTTTGTGCTCAGTTGATCCGCTGCTACAGTGATAAATGGATTAAGTTGACAAGAGCAGGTTTACTTTGGAGGCTTTTCAATCAGTAGCATGGACTCTGCTTCCCACCAGCATTTAGCATGTTTTATTATCCTCCCACTCAGGGTTCACCTTTACACAGCTAGGTGATGATAGTAGTGACATTTGCATGCGGACACAATGAATGACTGTGTAACATGCCTGACATGTTGATTATGCAAAGTAGTTTCCTCACAAGCCATCCAACAGAGCAACAGGAGGTCACCTTGAGTGTTGATCAGGGCCGGCCAGTGTATTGATACTTCATCGTTATCGTGATGTGAGACTATATATCGTCTTGGATGTTGTCTTGTCCTGGTTTTAAAGGCTGCCTCGCAGTAGATTTCTGAACTTACTAGAACGTTCTACCATTTCTAACACCAGCCTTCGCCCACTTAGACATTATATCCACATTACTGGTGATTATTTATCAAAACATTTTCATGGTGAAAGCACCAATAGTTCAAGGTAGAGCCCGACTGATACTGGAGTTTTGGGGCTAATGCCGATATCGATATATTGGCCGATATTGTGCATACACAGAAGACACATTTTAATACTAGACTTTATTGTTCAAAATGACATCGGAGCACTGACGCAATAAACTTCACAGAGAATTTAAGAATTGTAAATTATCCCGATCATCTTTTTCTGCATTACAACATGTTTTCATATCGACACATATTGGACAACATATACCCTGATACAAATATATCTGTCATAGGCCCGAATCAGCCAACCACTATACTGGTGTGGCTCTAGTTCAAGGTGATTAATTTGTCATTACACGACACTGTTTCACAACAAAATGAAAGTTTGTAAACTCCTTAATGCTACACAAACACATATAAACAGTTATTTATATACATATACACCAGGGCTGGGCAGTATACATGACATACATCCTTATTGTGATATGAGACTATATGTTTACCATATATAGATATATACTATATAGATTTTGGATAGCGTTATATTGTGATACGGCATAATTGTTGTCTTCTACAGGTTTTAAAAGCTGCACTGAAGTAAAGTGATGTCGTTCTCTGAACTTACCAGACTGTTCCACTCGTCACTCAATACTTGCCTTTACCCACTTAATCATTATATCCACATTACTGATGATGAAACTGAAACAAGTCCAGTTGCCTACGTTATAGCACTTTGAATTCCTATGACCTGGATGACTGAGAACGTTCATCAACATTACCGATGATTACTCATCAAAAATCTCATTGTGTTAATGTTTTGCGAAAGTACCAATAGTCATCTCTACAGCGTTGTTGCAATATTGATATCCAAGTAAAATATAGAGGTATATCGTATATCCTGATATGGCCTAAAAATAATGTGATATTATTTTAAGGCTGCATCGCCCAGCCCATATATATCCAAAAAAGACAAGCATTTTTAAAATTTGCATCAGGGTGAATGTAAACAGAAGCAACAACATGGTGATCTATCTATCTATCTATCTATCTATCTATCTATCTGTCTATCTGTCTGTCTGTCTATCTAAATTTTGACACAAGGTAAAGTCCCTGCACTTTTGTGTCTCGCATGCCAGCTTTTACAGGAAGTGATGTAATGAGAGCGCTTGAAGTGTCTTACTCTCTGCAGATGAAGACCACAGTGGTTGTGGTTGCCCTAAAACCAGGTGCTGCTGAGAAATACATTTTTTTCACATCAGTGGAGCTTCAGTGCAACTCCCCGTGCAATTCAAAGGCATGTGGCTGTTTAAAAAAAACAAAAAAAACGGCAACAATGCTGCAGTGTCCTTCCCCTCGCTCTGGGTCCTTACTGTAACCTACCGCACAAAAATACAGTAAAGTGTCAGACCATGGTGGTGAAGAGGGGATGAGTGGAGAGAGGCCAATATGCAATTATTTCTTATTGAATCAGCACAAAGTGGCAGCCTCACAGTGCTCTGCTCTGGCCTGGATCAAGACCACTTGTGGTGCTGGCTGAAGAAAGGCGCTAGCTCAGCAGGCACCCAAGGAGAGCGCTGCTCCATTTCCTTGCAAATTTCCAAGATTGTTTGACATCGTGAAGCATTTGACCGTTGAAAAAAAAAACCTGGGCTTCAGGGATTACCGCCGTTTATGGTTTCAACATGGATGGAGATAAAAGCTGCGAGTTACTTTGATGTTTTTATACCATTGTAACTTGGCTGAAATGTTAGATGTTGGCTTGTTAAGAATAATTACTATGTTTTAAAAGCTGGAAGTAAATGTGCTATTACCAGTGTTGCTGTACAACCTGTTTTCATACCAGTCAACAGTTTAGCAGCGCCAGTGCATTACAAAAAGCTTTGGTATTCAGTATCATAGCCGCAGACTTGTGCGATGAGTTTGTTCAGGTACAATAAAACGTATCCCTCTGTCAGCACTGATTACTGAAGAGCTCAGTCAGTCAGGTTTGTGTGCGTCTGTATCTCCCTCTGCCACAAGCAACAGTCCACTCCATAAGGGCACTTTTATGCCAATTAAAGACATAGTATGTAACTATTCTGCTTTAAAATGTCTTAAAATCGACTAGACTGGTATGACTGATATGGACTTTTTTCAGCCAATACCGATAACTAGGATACAGATAAATTGCCGATAATTTCATATATTTGTATTTAAAAAAGAAGTTCTTTAACCTGTAATTTTTGCACAACCGAGGGTCAGAAAGTCTAAGACTTAATGAGCAAGGATGAATGATATGATACTCCACAGCCTCAATAAGATTTGTTGTGTTAAAACTTGAAACTCTTCCCTCCTCTCTGAACCCATGTGGAACATGTGTTGCAAAGTCCAATCATGTTGTCTTCCTCTGAAACTGTAACAAACAACAACACCGACAATGATCATTTATCAGTCCAATATAAATACAAATCTAGACGAGACCTATATATTTCGTTGAGTCGTGTACTTGCGTTCCCCTGCATGTTTCCGACAATATTCGTACCCTGATTGTATTCAAGGTAATGGTGCGTATCGTTAGTCTGTATATATACGATATTTACATGTATATGTATAATTTCCTTTTACTTACAGTACATTTAATATCAGATACTTTAAGACTTATACTCAAGTACTACTGTATTTGTATGGGTGACTTTCACTTTTACCAAAGTAATAATTTAACACTGTGTCTTTACTTTTACTCAAGTATGACTTTTTTGGGTACTTTATGCAACACTGCATACACGCTCACCTGGCGTGCCCTCCCCACTTCATCTCTCACACTACGAGCCCGCCTTGCCGGTGGCGACATGTTGATTCAAATGCATGAAATGTGAGAGGGTCGCGCGGAGTTCCTGCCCCGACCTTCAGACACACCTCCTACAGATAACGAGGTTTGATCAAAGCGGACACGCTGGAGCAGAGGATCAGGGGATGATCCGCAGAGCAAGAGTGACAGTTTAGTCTGAACCCTGGATGTGGAGTCTGTGGGCGTTAATGGATGTTGTGATGCCTGTGGTCCTGGCTGTGTGTTCTGTGTTGGCGTGACAGATTGCGCAAAGTATTGAACTGCATGTACGAGCATGTTTAAGTTTTGTTTTCTCTGAGGGAGCATGCAAGAAGGATGGCATTGTTGTCAGTCTCCTTAAAGTAAAATAAACACACATACACACACACACACACACACACACACACACCCAGGCCATAAAATCCCTGTGGCTGGTTGACACAACCTTTTCATGTCTCTGCTGCTGGTCATTAATCCTGTTCTCTGAAGCACCCAAGAAGAATAGAGCCACTGTAGTGCTGGGAGACCAGAGTGAACCAGGAACAAGACCTTGGGCTCACACTTGCACACACACACACACACACACACACACACACACACACACACACACACAGATACACAACGTAAAATGGAGGTCAGGAGTGCCAGCCTGGCAGCTTCACAAATGCCCCACTAGCCCAATAATTTGATTGCATGCATCCAGTTGCACTGTTATGTGGCCTCATCTGCTTTCGTATCATTTCGGTCAGTGTGTGTGTGTGTGTGTGTGTATCTATCAGTGTGTGGCCTCGCCTCAGCCTCTCGCCCAGGCCAGTGTGTTGGCTGCCCCTTCGAATGGGGATAGAGTATCCCTGTGCGTGCCAGCGAGCGGGACTCTGTCCTGTATGTGTGTTAGTGTGGCTGCCTGGCCCGCTCCCATGTGTGCCAGCCGGCCAGCCCAGGTTATGTAATGATATATGTGAACGATGATGTACACGTACAACCGGGTTGGGCGGCGCAGGTTTCGCAGGAAGAAAAGGGATTACTCATTCAAACTCTCCCTTCATCAGAGTTAATCATTAGCTGCTGGGGCACAGTCGGTAGCCAAGTGGAATGTCGAGGGGTTTGCTGTTTGTAACGGCGCTCGTCCATCAAAACATACATCACGTCACAACGACTCTTTCTGTAAGTCATGCTGACAAGATTTGCGATTTATATTCTTCTTTTCTTTATACGCTATTATCTGCTTTCTTCTTGTATCAACAGTGAGGACATTTTTGTGCAGGTGTTCACTTTCCACAGTGGGCAGTGTTGTGTAATAGTGATTGTCAGCTACCGGTGCACTGCTTACCACAGGTATGTCTGGAGAGGCTTGGTCAGGACCTCATTGTTAAAGGGGAAAAAAAAGTGATAAGACACGTACAGTCGTAGCTATCAGTTCCTGCATATTCAGAGTTAAATGAAGGATAAAACCTGTTCTTCTTCTGTCTCTCTCAGTGTTGAAAGATTGTCTACAGATGCTCTGTGTGTGTGTATCGATCGTTGATGCAGGCGAGGTATTATATTCCATGCCGAGATATCTTCCTCCCTCTCTCCGGGTCCCGAGACAGGAGGACCACACCCCTCAGCTCACACAGTCCCTATCTGCAGGTGTCTGTTCACCACACTAATCTGTTTTGATTAACTAACACCTGCAGAGATACCTGTGCTGTATCCCGGCGTCACTTCCTACAAAATGTGCCCCTCGTTCTCACTTTGGAGCCACCGTGTCCCTCCTCGTCCTCTTCCGTGAGGATCTCCATCTGTGTTGTCTTATCTTGGTCCCACGACAATGTGTGAAATGTATGTGTGTGTGTGTGTGTGTGTGTGTGTGTGTGTGTGTGTGAGAGAGAGAAGATGAATGAGAAGGAAAGAGACGGTAAAGTACACTCTTATAATGGTTAAACTTTTCTCATATTTATGTCTTCCTTCTTCATTTTTCCTCTCTTTAGAACCAATTCTTGTCCTCTCTTCTTTCTCTCCTCTCCTCCATCCTCATGTTTCCTCTCCTCGTACTCCTGTCTTTCACTGTCTCCTCTCCTGTCTTCCTTCGCTTCCCTTCTCTCCTTTTGTTTACTTTCTACTCTCCCTTCTTTCCTCTGTCCTCCTCTACTAGCCCCCTCCTCTTCCTTCTCTCCTTTCCTCTCCTCCTCCTCACTTCCACCGTCTCCTCTCCTGTCTTCCCTCTCTTCCTTCTCTCCTTTCTTTTCCTCTCCTCTTGTCTTGTCGTCTACTCTCCTCTCCATTCTTCTAATTTCTTCTCCGCTTACCTCCTTTTCTTTCCTCTCATCTCTTCTTCCTTTGTTCTGTTACCTCTCTTCCTTCTCTCCTCTCTTCTCTCCTCGCCCCCTCCTCTTCCATCTCTCCTCTGTTGTCCTCTCCTTTCTTCTCTCCTTTCCTCCTCCTCTCCTCTCATCTTTCTCTCGCGTCCTCTCTTTTTGTTTACTCTCTACTCGCCTCTCTTCTCTTCTCCTCTCCTAGCCCCCTCCTCATCCTCTCCCCTTTCCCTCCATCTCATCTCCACTCTACTTATCTTCCCTCCTCTCTTTTTGTTTCCTCTCTTCTTTCTGTACATCCCTCTCTTCCTCCTCTCCTCTCCTCTCTTCTCCTCTCCTCTCCTCTCTGGACTCCTTTGTCTCAGAGTGTAAGGCGTCCCTGCAGTAACTGCGAGGGAGGATTGGAGGGGATTTCTGCTCTGCGGGAGGGTAAGAGGGCTTTAGGGGGAAAATCCTTCCAACCCTGCCGGGGATCTGCCGAGCAAATCAAGGCAGCAGGCGATGCTCCAGCACAATCCTCCCCAGCCATGTCACTGTCACTGAAGCAGAGCAGTTGAACTAACCCCTGGACACACACACACACACACACACACACACTTTTAGCTGCACTCTTTAGACAACCCTGTGAAATCTGTGGAGCAGCCTCCAGTAGAATCCAGATGTGTTTTGTCTCTCTCATGGCGCTGTCAGTCTGCAGTGTGCCATGTTCAGCCTAGAGGAACGCTCTCTCTCACCTGGAGTGCCTTCATGCTCAGAGATGTGCTGGCTTGTGGGGAGCTCTGAGGCACGCTCTGCAGTATGATCCATTATCTGGTATAAGAAATATCTAAAACAAGATAAAAAAAAAGTCAGTCTGTACTTGCGCTGCGGTGTGGTGGCACACACACACACACTCACACACGCGCGCGCACATGCATGTGCATTTGTTATTTCCCGCACAGTCCCTGAAGGCAAGCTGTGCCCTGACATTGTCAGGTAAGGTCATATAAAGAACGCCTCATTTTAGATGCTGTTAATTATGCAGGAGTGTGGTCGACCGCCATCACTTGGGAAGGTCATTTTCTCCTCACCCCATTAAAGGGCACAAAACTCAGCGGATTCTGGTCTGTGTGTTGTGTTGGGTTAGAACTTGTCATTTTTGTTGTGGTTTTGCGATGCTGCTGATGCTGTGCTCACATCCTGTTTGAGGTCAGATCTACCTTTAAACGGCTTCGAGTTTTGCAGACGGTTTCCATTTGATCTGCAAACGACGGTGTATTTACACAAGATGTGCTTGTGTGCACTGTGTAGGTATGTCTTGCTGCATGTTTATATATATATATTCCATGACTGTTTATGTTTATGATGCTTTTGCTGATGCCTCCGTATTGCAGCCCCTAAGCGAGGGCGTCTGTTTCACCTAATTGAGGGTCAATATTTGCACGAGCGTTCCTACAAACAACTTTCCCGGCTTGCTTGAGAATGAACACAGGCTACCAGTGTACTTCAATAAAATCAGAGCGCCTGTCATATTCTAGCCTAGCTCTGCCAGACCCATCTCACTACGCTAGTGTGTATTTGTTCAGAGCCAGAGCAGTGGAGAGGACGTTCACAGCTTGCTATTATTCTGCAGGAGATGGAAAAAACCCTTCCTGGGTGTTTGATTTTGTAAAACCAATAAGAATCACCAAGTGTATTCCTAAACTTTGCAAAGCACACCGGTTCTCTCGCTAAATACTTCTGGGGAATGATTTTGCACATGGCTAATTGCATTCAGCAAACATGTGGGAATTTCCCTCTTTGATAATACATTTCTTTGGAAACAGCAGCGGTGACTGGAAGAGAGAACAGACAGGAAACAGAATGCAATAGTCGGCTAAGGCTTATTACAGTGGCCAAACTAATGAATCAGTCAATTTACAGAAAAGTCATCCGTTTTAATCATCAGTTAATTGTTTTAGTCATTTTCAAGCAAAAATAATGAAATAAAAGCAATTTTCTGGTTCCAGCTTCCCGAATGACAGGATTCATCACACAGTATATGTGATAGTCAACTGAATACCTTAGACGTTTGAAGATATCACCCTGGGCTGTACGTATTTCATAGACCAAACAATTAACCGAAAAACTAAACGTTACATTAATCAATGATAAAATATTCATTAGTTGCAGCCCTACCTGCATTTACTGTATGTTGCATGAGGTGAACACAACAGACTGTACTCTCACAGTCGACTAGAAATCATGAACTATTTATTCTTACGCTCGACATCATAATTTGCAAATTATGCTGCTCTGTTTTGGAAATGTGCACGTTTGACAGCTGCCATCTAGGAACGCACTGATTTACCGCTTATTTAAGTAAAAGTATTTTTCAAAAGACATTTACTGAAGTTGAAGTAGTCATCAAAATAACCACTTGAGTTAGAGTACAAAGGTGTGAACTGAAAAAGTTACTTGAGTAATGAATAACTTCAGAAACAAAATTCTTGGTAATCCGTCTGTAAATATTAGCAGTATGAAAGCCATACAGTGCTCATGGCTTCAGCCATTGTGCTGCTTTAAACAGTCTGTGGCAGGACAACAGAGCTTCAGCAGACCTGAGACCAGCTGACCACCTGCCTCTTCATGAATGCGTAAAATACTAGGGTGATGAATGAATGTGTTCAACATCCCGTTTTTTCTTAAAAAATCCACTTAGGTAAGATTTAATTAATTAATTGAATTTGTTCCAACTTACTGTTTGCAGCTTTGGTCATTAATTCAATCATTTATGATGGCGTTGTAATCAATGAAGTTATTGCTGAGATTCCCAGAATGCAACCAAACCAAGGTCCAGCTGAGCAACAAACGAGAGCAGTTTGTTTCAAATGTTTCACATTTATCCGAAAGGGAAAACAAAGGCGAACCAAACTGTCACCATCACAGTTTACAGACCGACTGCCTGGTTCAACTTCAGACCAACTTCAGGCCAGTGAGGTGTTATCAGTGACGTTAATTTCACCTTTACTTCTGTATAAAGTTGTGGCTAATAGATCCCAACCAATTTATCTGTTGGCCGATATTATCAGTCGGTACTAGCTCATCACAGGTATTGATATTGATTTATAATTATTGGATTTTGAGTGAAGTTTACTGTTTCAATTCACTGATGTCAACAAGTTTATTGTTAAACTGTAAAACGTGTTTGATAACCCCATTTGACAGAAAAAATGGGCTTATAGTGTTTTCTGCCTCATTGGACTTGTATTACTCTCAGCATTAATACGCTGTAATGTTGCTGTGTTTTGTAATCTCAACAGTTACTTTGGTAAGTACAGTCCTCTGCTAACTCAACATACCTACTTGAACTTGCGAACACACTGCTCCCACTCCTACTTGAGTTCTTATTTTTGCCTTAGTCTGGGTTGCTCGTGGTTCAAGGACAAAACCCTATTCAGGTGTCTGTCTGAAAACCTTAATAATCCTTGATGAGGCAGACTGCTCCTGCTGTTGAGTTCATCCACTGACGTCGTAGATGACAGCAGGTGAATCACTTCAGGCAGGATTCAGCTCCTCAATGCGCTGCGGCCTTAGTGAGGTAATCTCGTGTCACATCTGTCACACATGTCAGGGTGGATTAACAGGCGAAGACGAGCGGTCAGGTGACTTCTTCGCTTCTCAGCGTGAAGTTACGAACGGACGGTGGAGAAAACAGCTTGTTTAATATTGCAGATGTTGTGTCACACAGACTCACCCCAGCGTAATTGAGAAAATAAACAGACGATGAAAGAAAAAGCGCCAGCGGCTCGTCACAGGGCGGCGTGTTTATCCTCTTGCGGCCGGATACTAAAGCCGAGGTTTTCTTCACCTTTCTGCGGCAGCAAGGATGGATGAGATGGGCTGGAGTGTGGGTAAAGCTGAGGAGAGAGGCAGAATGAAGGGAAATGGTTGAGGCTAACACATGACAGTCCTGCACATAAGGTCCATCCATCAATCCATTTTCTCTCCCTGCTTATCCTGCACCGTCTCATGAAATCTGAAAGGCATTCCAGCACATAACACTCAGACTTTGAAAGACACGCTGGCACATATTTTGGTGAAAAGGGACAGAGAATAGCTGTTGGAAGCTCTCCCTCACTCGCAGGTGTTACAGTGATTTCTATTATGTAATCCTCCTGTCCTCAACAACCTCAAATAGTCAGCAGTCCCAGTGTTTGCACCCAGGTAGTCCCCCACCGCCTCCCTCTTTCTCCTGCTTTGCACAGTCAGCACAGTGCTGTAGGGAGCAACCCCGGCTTAGTCGCTGCAGACTTTGATTTTTCACCAACACGCTGCAACTGTAATATGCTTAATGGCACTGCTGCGCCCGTCCTCTGAGGACCGGACTCTCGCCCCGATGTCATCTGACAGGTTGCCGGGGCCAGCCTCGATCCTAAGGGGGGGAGGAGAAGGAGGCTGTGGGCACAAAGTGCTCCTGGGGTGAACGCCATATTTCACTCTGACACCTGCACCCACAGGGAGACCAGGCCTCTCCTGGTTCTCTGGGACCCTCTCTCTTTCTTTGTCCCACCAGTGTATCTATCTGAGAGGCTGATTAGGATTCTTTGTGAGTACAGTAGCTGGAGCAGCGGGGCTGGGTTCCCGCTCACAGGCCCTGAGTAGGGTGTCCATTACTGTGGGAGTGCCTAAATTACACAGAAGAGGGAGATCAGGAGAAACCCCGGCGAGAGTTTTGGAGAGAGAGGAGGAGGAGGGGGGTGGAGAAATCAATTTGTCTCTGAGCGAACAGAGGATTACAGACACACACAAACACATCATTGCAGGTGTAAAAAAGATGCACACATGAGTTGAAAATTGTCTTTCTGGCTGCAAATCTTGTCTTGTCGTCGGTGTGAAATGTTTCTTTGTCAGTCTCTCCGGTCTTGTGAGCGCGAGCTGTCCCCGTTGCTAAGCCAGCAACAGTCTTTCTTTCATTGGTCACAGTCGTGTGTTTTGGAGTGCATGATTGCTCAAATTGTTAGCAGCATTGCAGATGCACAAGTCACAGGTTTTTGGACGGCAGCTCGATGGCTTTGGAGTGGCAGCGAGGATGGAAAGAGGGCTTGTTTTTCCTGGACTTTTTGTTCTGACATTTTCCTCTTCTGTTGCTCAAGTGCAGCCGCAAAACTCAGGAGCTGCAGTTTGCTTTGCAGAGAGTATCAGTGTTTCATCCCATCAGTCTGTGTAATGCACTGTTTATTGCTTCTCTGTGTAACTACAGTGTTATCAGATTAGCCACAGTGCAGTTTTTTTTATAGTGAACATTGTGTTTCGTTGCATTGGCCAAGTCTTCTATACTCCAAACTGTGAGATTTTCAAAAATGTTATCCCTCTAAAGCCTTTAATCTGAGGGTGAGATTTATTGATCCACTTATTTTCATCCTCTATCTTATATCAGTCATGGCTCTGTGGATGGTTCTTTCAGTCCTCTATGACTAAAATGTCTCTTTGGGGTGGATTTGCCATGAAGTTTTGTTCAGCTATTTGTTGTCCCTAAATTACTGATCAGTTGACTTCGATGATCCCCTAACAATTTTGATTTTGAGTGAAACAACTATCTAGGTTGGAGTGCCTTAGAGTTTGTACAGCTGACCACCATCAAGTCAAAGTTTCAGTGTGTCCAATACTTTGTTACTTAATAAACTAATGGCAGTGACATAAACGTCAGCTTTACTTTGTGTTCAGTGCTAATTAGCAAATGCTAGCATGCTATCAGAATATATTATACAAATCTTACACCAACATTCACACTTATGTGTGGGTTAATGTGCTAAAAGTGGCCAATAAATCCTTCCACATTGGCAGCAGACGAGTTGCCTTTCTGTTATATTGTACTGGAACGTCACCTTTGACGTCACAGACTCGTGGGGAAACAAGGGACAGTATAAAGCAGTATGGAAGTCGCTGTCTTTTTAACGGTGATTACTTCTTTTTATCTTTAACTTCAGCCTCTCTTTCAAACTCAACGCCAACTGAATGATGTTTGAGCACTGCTTGAATCCAACATCTGGATCTGCAACACGTATCATAGCATCGCGCCGGAAAAGGGGCAAAAATGTGTGTGTCCACCCGGGTGTCATATTTTCATCAATGCCGATTGTACCCTGTCCCAGTTTAGACAAAAGCCAGATGTTAGTGGCAGTTTTATGTCCAGTGTGAAATGGGTATAAGATGGCGAACATAGTAAATATTACCTGATAATCACGAGCATGCTTTGTCACCGTCAGCAAGTTAGCATGCCGATATTAGCATTGAGCTATGAGAACAACGTTGTCTGACTACAGCCTCATGAAAGCAACTGACATGACTTTTAGTATGAAATTATTACTTTAGTACCACATTATATTTCTCTGTCTCTAAATATTTCTAATCGTAAAATGTATGAACTTTATATTTTTTGAATTAAGTGACGTAGTTTCTGTTAAAGCCGCTCAACACTTTCTTTTATCGGGACAAAGCCAACACATAGCCCGACAGGTGAACTGTTTTTGTTTTTCACTATTTGAAAATGTAAACTGAGAGACAGTTTATGTTGATGTCAGCATGCAGGCGGGATCTGTCAATCATCCTTTGTACAACCTACGTGAGATGACGTCTCTCCCAACCGCACGCCTGTTGAGTCTTGCCAGACCACAATGAGTAGAGTGAAAACTGTGGGCTGACAAGACCGAGTCTGCCAAGACCTGCCAAATGTGTGTTAGCGACAGTTTGTGTTTTGGTAGGTGCCAGCTCGTGCATGTGCATGTGCGTGTGCGTGTCTGTGTGTGTGTGTGTGTGTGTGTGACCATAAAGTCCAGAGAGTGTTCTCACTGAACCTGAAACTTGACTTCTCTCCAGAATCACAAACCTCAGCAGTGGAGTTCCTCCTTCACTTTGTTCAGACGCTGGTTAACTTTGGTGGTATGCACATTTTCAGTTTTTCTTCAATTTGCAGTCAGACTGCTTCAACAATGAGAGTTATCCCTGCCAGTCCCCAGATTAGATTTTCTTGGTCTTTAGATTAGATTTGCGTTCTCGGTTTAGCAGCTCACTGCAGGGCACATCTTGCCATTTGTTTCAATTTTGTGGGTTCAAGCTTATGACTTCCTCATCTGCTATTTAAATGGTCTATAAACACATTTCTGTTCTTCCTGAAAGTTATGTTGTTAGTCCTTCTATTGTAGCTTTTGTAGCACCTGAGGCTGTTTCATTTCTTTTCGACATAACAGTACAATGCCAATATTGTTCTCCTGGTTTCTTTAGTCCTATTTATAATTTTACATCATTTTTAGTGAAAATATCGCGAGTTGAAAGCATGGATAACTTTTAATAATTATTATTTACTGAACAAAACAGTTAAATAACTTGCACTTTGTGATCATATGCACTTTTTCTCCAAGTTTTCTCAAAAATGTTGTGGACAACTGAGAAGCTTTGATTAACTATAATTAACTTCATTTTGTGCCTAAAATAAACTTGTCTGAAGCTGCTGACCACAGAAAGTCAGCTGAAATGGTTGTTAACCACAAACGTCATCCAGGGTTCCCTTATCGGTCAGCTCTGGAGGAACTGAAGAAACATTTTGGTGGCTTGTTGAAGGTGATGTCACTGCACAAACACAGGTTTTGAAAAGCAGTCCACTGGTCTGGCATTGCACTCCTGTTTAAAGAACAGTCAACTGATACAGCAGAACCAGAGATATCACCTTTTTTATTTCACACATTCGTCTTCCTTTTTTAAACCTACATTACCCACAATGCACCTTAGTCACTGAGTGACACCACTTTATCAGATTACATGCAGCTTACTAACATACTACTTTTTTCACATATGCAGTTGAACTCCCCAAGACCTGTTAAACACATTTTATTGCATAAATTGATGGAGTTACTCTTTAATTGTGAAGGGAATATAGAGGAATGTTATCCCCAAAAGAGGCATCCACATATTTTTAATGGCTTGAAAGAAATTGGGCTCCCACGTCAAAATATTATTACTTGGGCAAACATCAGTGTGTTTTCAGTTTCCCTCGGTCGGCTGGTGCAACAGCAAATCAAGAAATCATCCACTTGTTTTAACATTTGACTGTGATACTGTATGAAAATGAAGTTACCTCCATCAAACAGCAAGCTGTACAAGGGAAAATTACTTTAAATGTTTTCATATACATACACAAACACAAAATCATATCATTGTCAGCTCTGTGACAAATTGATATTCTGCCCTCTCCGGGCGCAGCTGAATCATCTGGAGCAGGGTGAATTGGAGCCCGCTGACCACAAAGCCAGCAAAATCAAAGCATGAAAACTATTGAAATTCCATCAACAAAAGTGAAACTGTGTCAGAAAAAACTGTCCCAGGATGCATGAAAGAGCTACTCCATGGTACAAATGCTCACCCACAAAGAAATGAAAACATGTCAGTTCGCTGTCATTACATGAAAGCACAAGCCGGTGTTGCATATTCTGGCAAGTTTTCAAGTTTAGTCCTCTTTTTCCTTAAAGAGGTCGTTTTTGGAAAATACACTTGTTTGCTTTCTGGTGGAGAGTTAGAGGAGGAAGATTAATACCACTTTCACGTCTCATTAATTAGAAGGGTACATTCAGCAGCAGGTTAGCTTAGCTTAGCAAAGAGACTGGAACAAGGGAAACGTCTAGCTTTGCTCTGTCCAACAGTAGAGACATCCGCCCTGTGCTTTTAAATACATTACACAAGTGAGATGTAACACTTGTTGAGCTTTACACTAGTATGCAGAATCAGAGATGCAACAATTAGTCAACTGGAAGGTGCAAATGAGTGCAGGGTCCCCTCGTTGCACACGCTGCCTTTACACTATTCAGTTGTTAGTCAGTGACAGATCAATACGGCAAATGAGGTGTTATTATAGATCCCAACAGACTTCTTGTAAGACCCGCCCTACTCTGCCTGTTATTGGTTGGCTTAAACTGTGAACTCACACAGTAGCGCTGGTCATGTCTGTTTTTCTTTCGGCTCTGATACAGCAGTTTATGAGCTGTAGTTTCCCAGGTAAACACAACAACCTCCTCAGCCTCTCTCTTTAGATTGATTCTGTTTTTTGATGGGAAGAAGGCACCTATCAGTTGAACTTCTGTCATACGAACACAATGGATGCAAGCCCATCAGAGGGGGAGTTGGCCCGGTCCGGTGAGATTTATAACAATGTGTACGTTAGCATCGAGAGAGAGGAACAGATAATGGGAGTCAGAAAAGAGCCATCTATGGAGAACTTGGACCCCAGTGTCAGGGATGTCCCTCCACCCTCCAGCGCCTCTAAACCAAAACCTACCACTCCTGCCCCGACCCCAGCATCGGGGCCTTCAGGCTCCTCTGACCTGAATGCTCCAGCCCCAGGACATGGTACTGCTATGACCGTTACTGAACCATTAGCAATAGATGAACATAAATGTTCCCTGGGGGGATTTATGCAGCATTGATTGAAGAAATAAAGTTCAATGCAATGTATAAAACTTAGGCAATACACTAGGTAAAAACTCTAAACAACGTTGTAATGGATCTTCTTTGGTTCTTGCACACCTTATATCCCACAGGCCCACCTACATTAGTATTCCTGGCTACGCTGCTGGTGTTGAGGTGGCTCATTCAGCTGGAAAATTGTGATATAAACCAGTAAAAGGTTTCACAATCAATTTCACGTAAAACTTTTTATTTTATTTAGTCAGCAATAATGAAAAGATAATTAAAAACTTGGTTCTTGTAGTAATCACTGATAACTGTGGTTGATAAGCAACCAGTAAGTGCCTCTGTGAGATTGTGGTGAGATTAAGTAATTTGGTTGGTGTAGTATTACGTTAATAAGCGCATGGCTTCAGGTTTCAATTATATTTGATATTTTACAGCATGTTCAAACAGATTTTACCCAATCAAACCAATAATTGGAGCTATCTTCTCTATAATGGCCAATTTGTCTCATCGTGCAACTGCTTGGTGCCCTATCTGCAGTCCTGTGGTGAGCAAATGCTCTACCTGAGGTTATACTAAGTGTTATTTGGTAACCTGGTATGACAGAAAGTTCATACAGTAAACATTTCCAGTGGGGAAACTTTCTCTGAGGTAAAGTAACGATCCAATGTGTTGATAGCTATAGAGTGAAGCCTGGCTTAGGGCATGTTCACAGACAGTGCTTCAACCTGTATTGAATGACAAATCAACCGTACGTAACCGGGCAAGAACTAACAGGAAATCAATGTATCCAGCCACCTATCCTACATCAATACACTGTCTCACTTTCTCGCCATAAGCCTGCTCATCTCGCTGTCTTCCTCTCTCTCTTGTTCTCTCTCTCTGCCTCTTTTTTTCTGACTGTGTCTCCGCAGTGTGCTTCTTTGAAAGCCACAGCATCTCTATTTTAAGGACATCTTTGTTTCACTGCTTTGTATTCAAATGATCAGGCTCGCAGGCAGGAGGATGCAGCTCTGAGGACGAGTGTGTTGGTGGGAGAGGAGGGGAGAGAGGTGGCGAGCCGGCTTTTGGAATCGGGTTTCTCCGAACCAGATCGTTATGAGGTGACGACAGCTGGAGGAATGCGCCGCTAACTCCCCTAGCGTGGGTCACGTGACCTTCGGGGTCGCTTACCTTCGAGAGCGTTTTGAACGGGCTGGGTGGTCAGGGGACAAGAAATGTCCATTTATAATGTGTGTATCATGTACTTTATATGCACACCATGATCTGATCTCATTCAGAAGCAGGAATTTGGGTTTGTTTCCGTACCCCGTAACCAGACGGTGTGTCTGCGTGTGGCCTTCCCTAGTGGCCAGACTAGACTGCACCTCCTAGTAACAACGAGTACAGCCGGTGACACATTTCTGTCTGTCTCCTCGCACAAAGTGGGCCATTTGGTTTGCAGTAGAGTGGGCGGTTTTTGACACATGAAGGTGTCCCACAATTTAAATCTTGGAACAAAATGTCTTTTTGTCACAGCAAAGACCTCCTTCCAACAGTAACTTCCTTTTTAATTTCCTTGTAGTCAGAGTTTTGGTTAAAAAAAACAATTGGACGGTGCTTGTTTGCTTCCCCTGGCGCTTTGTTACTAAGCAGCATGCAGGTATTGACTCCTGTCTTCACGTCTTAATCCTTGTGTTTGCAGTATACTAAGGCTCTGTTTCTTTAGCTCTCTGTTGTTGACAACTGTTACTGTAAAGATAAGATTAGCGCAGTGAAAGCAGCACTTAGTCTGTGATTAAACCTATTCAATCTCATCAAATCTACAGTACATATACATGTAGGTTTGACAATGACGAACCCGATAGAACTTTATTAAAATTTTGGTGAAAATCCCAAACTGTACAAATAGATAATTATGTCATCTACAAAACATCAAGAAATCTTTGTTTGATTAAAAGGTATGATATTTCAGCATTAAAGGACTAGACCTATGTTATATATTTGATTTGTGTAGTTACATTATGTCAGATGTCAGAGAAATCTAATTTCATTCAAGGTAACATCCGATTCATTTGGTCACCTCTTGTCACACTGCTTTACCCCCTCTAGTTGCTATAACTTCCAGGGAAACATCAGAGGATACGTCAGAGGGTGAGGAAGGAACCTCATGTGAATGAAACCTGAATACATTAACTCGTTAACATTTCTGCCTGAGTCACGTCAGATAGTTTTTCATCTGCAATCATCAGCATCAGCTCGATTATGTGGCTGTTCTGTAAACAGTTTCCTAACAAATATTAAATACAGCAACTTCTGATCAACCTATGTCAATTTCAGGCTTAAATGAACACTTTCCACTAAGCCACGCCCATGTCGGAGTTAAGGCCCGCCCACCTCCATATCACAGTGTGGCAGCAGATACAGATAATTTAGTTGGTTGGACAGATGTGGATACAAATAATCATGTGCTCGCTCATCCCTAGTCTTTTGTTGAGCAAACACAAGCAGCAGAAACTACACACTGTATGTTTAATGGTCTATAAATCTCTCTCCTCAGTTTCAATGCAGAAACAAGCAGATAAAGAATATTATATAATATAGGTGACTGTCAACATGTGGGAAAATACCTCATGTAACTTTGAAGCTACTTAAAGAGTTGATTCACCGAAATAATGAAAAAGCTCATAATTTTTTTAGTATCCTTCCATGCAGAACGATTCAGATTACTGCCTCCACCTCAATATAATGGAGGTCAATTGATTTTTGTTTGTCGGGCTAAAAGCTTTGAAAAGTTGCATCTAAAACAAATTTACAGCAACTTTTCCCTTATACTTCTGAGGATCATCCAGAGTAACCAGGATGTTTGTTTTTGAAAAGAAATGTTGCTGTTGCTTTTTTCATGATTGTACTGTGAGCCTTCCACCCACCTCAGTTGAAAGGGGTGGAGGCAAAACTCTCAGAAGGATATCCCAGAATCTGAACAATTAGGCCCAAACTATCAGCAGGACCAGAACCACTAGAGATAGGTCAGAAAGTATGTTCTGTTGCAACTGAACCGACCCTTTAATGGTATATTCAGAGAAAATATTGGGAGCCTTAAGTTTCAAGGGGGCTCAGATAGAAAAGTACAGCAACAAAAATCAAGAACCCTCCAAAATGAATGTCATCCATAATTGTTTCAGATAAACAAAATACACTATGTGCATGCAGTAAGCAAGCGTCAGTGCAATTTATTGTTGACATGTGTTCTGTAGATTCAGCATTTCACACACACACACACACACACACACACACACACACAGATTTACTGCACTTGATTGTCGTGTTTGATTGATGAGCTGTCGCTCTCTGCCCTGGAGCTGCAGTCTCAAGATATAGAGACTGCACACTGCATACACATTTGATAGCGTTTTATAAGATTGTCTCAGATGGCAGATAGAGTCACTACTGTGGGTCGGAGTACTGAGAACACAAAATGACCACATACAACAGCTCTCTACGTCTCTGTGTCTCTCCTACGCATTTGCGCACACTGTTTTTCTCCTCTGTCCTGTTATTCTTCGTCTCGCGCTCTTTCTCTCTCTAACACATGCGCTCACACACACCTCCACTTTTTGAGAAACAAACACATAAACAGACGGGTCATGGCACATGGCGTTTGTGTATGTGCGCTGGGTTTGAAGGGCAGCTGACGAGGCGTTTACACGTCAGGAGAGTCTCTGTTGACAGGCCACTAATGCAGCGTGGCACCGGGCAGAATGGGCAGCGGAGGAGGGAGAGTAAACTGTAAACCAACACTTAGGCTGAATGGAGTTGTTTGTCACTGTGGGTAGCAATTACTTGGACTGGCCTGGCTTTGAGTAAACTCCCTGATCAGGAGGGTGCCCCTCTGCCAGGCCGGGAGAGGAGGGCGGGGACGGAGGCCGTGTTGATACATTCTGCGGCCTGGTCCTGGTGTTTGAACACACTCAGGCTGAGCTTCCACCTGTTGACTCTTCCCCCATGCCTGTGTTTGTGCAGACAGCGCTGAAAGCACCAGCAGCTCCGACTTAACATCTCGAATTAACATAGTCACAGATTACTTGCGCAGATAAGGCATGGCGCCGGGGCATGCGCGGTGCTACTACAGCAGTGCTCGTTGTACCTGCTGCAGCGTCACACAGGATGCACACAGCAGCAGCTGCAGAAAGAGGAACTAGCACAGGCTTTCCCATCACAGAGGAGGAATCCACAAGGGTGACTTCATAGAAAAATAGATAACTTAAGTTTAAGCTTAAGTTTGTAATTCATTCATTCAATTCATTCAAAAATGAACTAACATAATTGACAGAATGTGCAGAAACAACAGTTTCAAAGTTATTACTTCTATGAATTGTGTTGCAGTGTCCCATCCCAGTCCAAAGCTCCTTTGCTATCGGTGCAAACACCATAATTCCCTTGGCCCCCGAGCTCCCAGTCTATACCGCTAGCTGTGCGCTAACTGAGCTAACAAGCTAATGACAGCTAATGTTAGCAGCTACTCTGGTGATACGCCACCCCCATATTTGTTTGGAGTATAAATTTAACTGCAATATGTTAACATTTGCCACCTACCTCTACCCTTACCTGCAATGCCACTGAGTGACATCAGTGAGGCAGTTTATCAGATTGCATGAAGCTTCTTCTGGAGCCACAAAAGGCTTTATACTACTTTTTTCACATATGCAGTAGAACTCCCCAAGACCTGTAAACACACTTTGATGTGTAAAATCTCAGCTGGATATTTTTCTCACAGCACTGAGTTGTTTCATTGTTATTAGTGAGCTGTGTCCGCTCGATCACCTTAACTGGAGACAATCTTCTCATCACAGGTTTGCCTCATTCTTTTCAGTTTCACCATGACTGAGAGAGCAAATATGAAGCAGCCGACTGTGAACAACGGGTACAGTAAGCTGCGTGGGAGAATTTGCACTGTGATCTTGACATCCACGCATCAGTGAAACTTGTGGGCGCAGGGAGGACAGCTTTTGAGAATGTCAGTTCCTCTTTCTATATTTATCCGCTCCCGCTCCCTGCCCCCCCCCCCCCCCCTCCCCTCCATGCTTTGTCACTCTTTTATTTCATTTGCACACCACTCGTGCTGCATTTTGATGTTCGGTGTCGAGCTGTCAAAAGGCAGTTGAAGTGTCTTTGACAGACACTCAGTATCTGTTTCACTTCTGTTGCAGTAACTCCCACCGAGGCTCCGGAGTCTGTTTTGTTCACTGCTGCTGTCCCTGATGTATTTTTGTTTCATGTCAGAAGTCCATTTTGCCTTTGAAGCAGTGAATCAAACCTAATGCTTAATACTGTATAACTTTAATAGCTGGGTTTGCACGACAGTGGCAATTTGCGAATGATATATCAGCTCTATATATGGTGGTATCACTTACCAATCAGGGACTTTACTCAGGGCCAGACTACTTTCCATAATCACTACCCACAGCAACCCTGGAGACATGGTTTCCTGGTAGCCTTCCTCATAATATACACCAAGTTTACTTTGCCGCATATAAAGACAGTGGTGCTTATTAATGCCTCAGCAGCATGGAAAAGGAAAAGATAATGAGTGTGAAACCGAGAACTAAATGGGGAGAGAGTGGCTGCAAAGAGGGAATTGTGCATTTGTGTGTCTCTGAGAATTAGAGAGGAAAGGAGAAAAGAGAGGCAGAGAATCTCCTCAAGATCAGAAAAAAAGGGATACTGAGTGAAACAGAGGGTGGTCAGTCATTCAGTGTTTTACAGGATCGGATATCACATCTGCTGAGGATACTTATCGATCGGCATTAACAAAAGACTAGCAAGCTCCACTCCATTAGCAGGCCAGTTGGTTGCATGTCTAAAACCATTTTCCACTAGCTGTATTTTATCTTTCCACATATTTTTGTGTGGATTTATGTGTATTTGAATCCCTAATCCAAGATTTTAGATTTATTGCATCATAGGATTATATGTAGGTTTATGCCAAGGCACCACTAGATCATGTGAAAGTTGTCACCAATCACTTTCTTATTCTGTAATCAGATATTTACTGATTTAAAGCACAGTTTTGTTAGTTTAAACTGTATTTTATCCAGGCTTAATTCTTTCTTTTAAAGAAACTAGACTATCATGAGTCTGAGTCTGTAATGTCATTTTGTGTTTTGTCATTAACAAAAGTTTTGAGCAAAGAATTTGAACACAAACATTAACAAATAGTGTTGCTCAAAGAAAAGTCAGGTCAACAAAGTTATTAGGATTCGTCCACTGGGAAACATGAATGTCTGTACAGCATTTCACGGCAATCCATCAGTAGGTATTGAGATATTTCAGTTTGGACCAAAGTGGTGGTAGACCAACCAAAAGACTGATACTGACATCTCTTGAACCATATCTTTAACTCTATATATGACATTAGTCGTCTATTGGTTACTTACAGCTCAATAACTCAGGGGTCATCCAGTCCAGTCACGGCCACTGAATGTGAAATGAGATGTATTTAAGTTTTCTGTAGTTGTGTAGGTTGAAAGTGAATTGATGACAGATACATTTTCTCAAGTTTTTTTTTTTTTAAATAAACACAAACAGGTAGAAAAATACCGACCACAGCGGCTTTTATAAACTAGGTGGGCTCCCTCTTTAAATGTATTTTGTTTCTGTCATAATACCACAGTCATATGTACAGAGGGGGGTCAGTTTACTGGGAGACCACACGTCTGAAATAATCTGCCCTCAGGACAGAGAGAACCCTCTCTGGATACTCCCAAATTTGCCTGTTTTACTGCCTGTGTCTGCAGTTTATGGGGTGAAAGTCCAAAAATATGTCATCGGTATGGTTGTCTGTAAATGCACAAACCACTCATTTGGTCTAAATTATAGTCTGCGGCTGCTCCAAAACAACATGAAGTTTAAAGCATAATGTTTGCATTTTAGGTGTTGCTTGCCTCTGCATTATATTGTATAGGTAGGTGTGTGTCATATACATGAAATCATGTGACCATACCACAGGGGAGCCCTTGTTTCCATTTACTGTAAACGAGAACAGCTTTGCATAATGTGAGGCTGACATGCTCGGGGGCAGCGAGTAGCATATGGTTAACATCTATTACAGCATCATGAAAGCTAGATTTTACACCTTCACAATCGTTGCACTTCCCATCTTGATCGCAAGCTTCAAAGTTAGTATCTTCCCTGTCGTTGCTTCCAGCTCTCTCTAGCTCCCAAGCAGACTGTGTGTCTGCAGCTCGGTCCCGGCCTTGCTAATCGTTACGTCTGTGTAGAGCAACTTTCCTGTCAATCATCGGCACAGTGGCAGTCTTGTTCCCGGGCCTCTGGCCCCCCCTCACCCTTCCCGTCAGAACCCCTCAGTCTGAGGAACAGAGGACAAAGGGATGACGGATGGGTGAAGGTCCCTCGCAGGGAAGTACAGTAGAGAAGGTGTGCGCTGTAAAGGGTGACAATGAGCACATTCAGGCAGACACAATACAGTGCCTCGGCCAGCAAACCCAGCAGCCTGTGAGTAGCCCAGCATCAGGCCAGTACAGTCCCCCTACAGCAGTCAGCCAGCAGCCACACGGAGCCAGGGGTAATCACCAAGTCCTGAACAACACCCCTATTGACTGGGAGCAAATAAAATAAGAGAGGAGACACAGAGCAGAGGAAGGAGAATATAAGGGGGGCAGCTGGAGCAGGAGAGGAGGCGAGAGGAGGAGAGGGAAACCAAAATGAGAGAGCAAATGAGCAGGTGTACGGTAGAAGAGGCTGAAAAGAAAACAAAGAAAAAAAGAGAAACATCTTTTCGTTTTGACTCATCCCCTCATCTGGCCGTGAGTCCCACCAGGCCACCACGTGTTGCTGGCCTGTAAGGATCCATGTTCCCCTCCGCCTGCCTTCTGATCAGCAGCCCAGCCATCCACTCCTCTCGTTCTGTGTGTGCGCCGGCTCTTCTCTGTGCGAGTGTGTTTATTTTAGAGTGTGTGACTCACACTTCCTGTACTCTGCCAATGAGGCAAAGCTCTATGGAACAGCAGGACCTCCGTTCATTCTCAATTCTCTCTTTCTCTTTCTGTTTCTCTCCCTCGCTCTCCCTCGCGTTGCACTGCTGATAGGCCTAGCCCGGGTTCTGCGTAATGCGGGGGCTTGCTTGAATGGATGCCACTCTGGAATACATTTACAGATGCAGCACAGTGGCACTCTGGAAGGAGCTGGAAGCGAGAGATGTTGATGTAGGCAGAGGGTTTGTCACTTAGGGGGAAGGATGTGTTTTGTTCTTTTTTCTCCTTCACCCACCACCACTGCAATAAGATGCTGATGAGGAGGTGAAAATTGCAAGGAATCGCCTCCAGGGTTCAGGGGAAAACCCCTCGTAAGACCTGTTTGTAATCCTATCTACGGGCTGCGTGCCACCGCCGCTGAATGTGTGCGAGCAGACGTTCCTGTCCTGAATCTGAACGTACTCTGCTGGTTGCGTTAACAATCAGAAACATGACGATTGACACCTATTCCCATGGTTTCCAGGAGGATTGTGTCATTCTTTGAGACGTTAAGGGAATATGAGTTTCTTCTTGCTACCGCATCTCTCTCCTCCTCCCCTCACGTTTTTACAGTGGAAACATTCATTTAGTGTCTCTCCCTCTCTCTCCCCATCACTTTATTTTTTTGCCTCACCCCCAGCCTCTCTCTCTTTCTCTCGCTCTCTCCCTCTCTCGGCAACACACCCACTCAAACAGTCATATCCGCTCTCACTCTCTGGCTCTCCCTGCTTGTCTCACAGTGCCTGTGAAGCGTCTCTGAGGGGGAAGACCAGACTGCTCCGTCAGGTAATCTAAACTCTGTCTGTCTGTTTCTCTCTCTCTCTCTCTCTCTCTCTCTCTCTCTCTCTGCTCCCCCCTCTTCTCACTCTGTGTCTCTCTATCTCTCTGTGTCTTCCTCTCTTCTGCTGTCTTCCTCTCCCGTTTCCTGCTTCTCTCTACCTCCTTACTATCACTTTACTTGTCAGCTCTGGCAAATGAGTTCTTTATTCGTTGCAGCTGTTCCAGGTGTGGAGACTTAAACATATGTTCATTTATTTTTTGTTGATTTGTCATTGAGCACTCTCTGGCACCCAGAGGAGTGTTTTGTAAGTTAAAGGATTTACGTTTAAGTCTCAAAGACTCTTTATCACTGGATACCTGAGATGTTATAGCATGCCAAGTTTGGATATCGTGATGCAAGGATTTAATTAAAGTTGGAAAGAGTCTACTTTGTGGTTTCTACTGAACGCCCGCTCTGGAAGAGGGATCCCTCTTCTGCTGGTCTTGCCTGAGGTTCCTCCCTTTTTAGCTGAATTTACGGACGTTTTGCGGGATTCGTTCCTCGTCCGATTCGATAAAAGGATAAAACTTCTCCCTCTGGGCCGTATAATTAAAACTGACAGACTAAGTGACTACAAAAAAGATGATTTCCAATCCATGACTCGCAAATAAAATGATGGGAAAACCCTGCAGTCTGCAATTTGGGCCAAGCTGTGATCAGTTTCTTTTCACAGTTATGTCACCAAAGGACCACAGTTGCCAGGGGATATTATTCAAACTCTCAGTGCAACCTTCTCCCGCCGCTGAGGTGTGCATCCCCCCGCCTCTGCCGTGGCACTCATGTTTGATTTAAAGGCCGGTATTGACCTGCAGTTCACTGGCTTGTGTTTAATCAAAGTGAACACCGCGACGCCTGTGAACTGCCAGTCTCATCAAAGCCCTGTGAAATCCTCCTCTACACCGTCTCGCCTCAGAGCTACCGCGATGCATCCTGCACAGAGCTGAGAGAGAGAGAGAAAGTGAGTGAGAGCTCTGGTATGTGGTGTTTTTTCAGACGGCGTCCTCCTTTGGTAGTGATATCCCCGGGTGAGTGTGACTCTTGGCTGTGGCGTCCGTCTTCTCGGTTTCTTTTCCAGCCGTTTACTATCATACCAGACTCTTCTTGTTGAGGTTCTGTGATTGGTTAGCTTGACTTTCTAGGATTTGAGGGCTGAGTGTGATTGGCAGCTGGCGGTTCCACAGGAAGGACTGTGATTTAACTTTCCATTTACCTTATACTTTGGGAATGCTGCAGAGCCTCAAATGCAGTATCAAATGTTGTATTGCTTCTTTGAGATAATGGGTGTTGCGGTTCGAGCCGTCACAGACTGAACTGTATGTATTCGTCTGCTGCACTATAGGCCTGAAACATTAAAGGGGCACTATGTAGTTTTGGAGAAGAAATTCAAACTCATATTTTTAATATTAACAATAATAATGAGGTAATAATACAAACTGAGAAACACTGTTTGAATCTAGAAAGGTGGCAGGGTCCGCCACACATAAACAAAGTAAAACAGTATGAAACTGTGTTGTCCTTTAAGGTCAGTTTAGAGTCAGTTAATCAGTTTATCAGTAATGAAAAGGAACAGAGTTTGAAGTCGATAAAGATCTTTCTCAATTTCTTCCCCAAAACTACATAGTGCACCTTTAATCGCAATCTGCAGTTTTTGGGGAAAAAGTCAAATGTGTCACAACATAGTGTTAAAAATGAAGCATTGTGGTGCTACAGAGATGCCCCGGCCTACAAATCACATTTTCTGCATGCGAGGCAACAATGTGTTTTTATCATTTTTATATTTCTTTAAGTGAAAATGAAATGCAAAAATGACCATTCATGCTCAAATTGTGACTCACAATCGCAGCGTCTGTCAAAGAAATTGCAATATCAATCTTTTTGCTTATCCTTCAGCCCAACTGTAACATCGACCCGTCGACACTCAGACACTGTCAGATGTCAGGGGTCATGCCAGCTTGTCAATGCATGCGGCGGCCGAGCATTTCCCCTCCTCACTTCCTGCTGCCAGTGTGCGTATATAGTCAGAAAGGATGCTGGGAGATAAATTTAGACCTCCAGCTCCCTCTCCATCTGCCGTTGCTCAGAGTAGGCTGGTTTCCATGGGAACCTGCACCAGGCTACCGCCAGTAAGAGAGAAAGGGAAGAGAGAGAGAGATGTGTGTGTGTTTATGTGTGTGTGTGTGTGTGTGTGTGTGTGTGTGTGTGTGTGTGTGTGTGTGTGTGTGTGTGTTTTGGGGTGGGTATGACAGCAGATTTTTTAAAAAGCACTTAAGAGGGTTTATCTGTTCTCAGGGCACAAGGTAATTTAATGTTTAGCCCATATTTTCATCCGTCATTACCAGCTGCATGAATACGTCTGGGTATTGATGAGGAAATGAACACAAACTCCGCCGGCCGCGCTCTCCTGTGCATGATAATGAAGTTTCAACTGTAAAGCTGCTGCAAAGCTCCTGCGCTGCTTATCGGGCAGAACTTGAGCCGAATGTTTGTTTTATGGGATTTAGAAGTGTAACCGCTGGACGTAATAGACGCAGCAGAGGTGATGGGAGGAGACGGTGTGTGTGTGACAGCGTGTGGGCGTGTGAGTGCGAGCTCTTCCGTGTGTCAGGGCTCCCTCGGGCACCTGCATCACTGCCTGTTTCTGCTGACAAAGCCCCTTTGCATTTACACACATCTCTGCACACATTCCTCACTCATTCTCCTTTCTTCTCTCTGTGGGCCAGTCGTTAATCACATTTTAGACACGGACACCAGAAACTAGTTCACACAACAAATCACTGCAATGAGACTGTTCTGTGAGTGATCATACGATGGGAGCTGGGCTGGACGGTGGAGATAAAATGTGGGCAAACCGCTACTAACGTCGGCTTTGTGGTTTCACTCTGACACCTCATATCTAAAGAACGTAACGCAGAATAACAGCTGCATCGGTGGCTTCCTGCTTGCACCTCTACGCTAAAAATAGATCCCAGTGAAGAACGCCCTTGCCCCGCCCTCATCAATAAGGTTAGACAAGCTTGCATAACCTGCTTGTTTAACCAGAGGTCTTATCATTATGATACCTTTTCTCACCTAGCAGCAGACAATTGCTCTGTGTGTGCAGACTGTATGAGCTCAGAGTGCATTAAAGTGTCGCAAGTAATAGGCGCCGTTGATAACAAGTCATCTCTGTGGAATGAGGATGATGAGAAAGGAAACCCCCTCGTCAAACAGCAGGAGGATCGGCTGACTCAAACCAGGGGAGGTCACCTCAGGCCGCTGCAGCTGATTAGCTGGTCGGAGTAGATTTAGAGCTACTGTGTGTTACTGGGTAATGCTCTGGGGAGTGTGCACTGTACTGTATGTGCACTGTAGGGTGAGCATTGTGTGTGTGTGTGTGTGTTACAGTTTAATGTAGGCTAGACCCTGGCTTTCCTCTCCCTCATCTTCCTGGCACGGCCCTGACTGTGTTTCCCCGCTCAGAGCTGGCAGTCTAGACTGCCATGAATAATGTAAGCAACGCTCTCCCCAACCTTAAAACCTTCTAATCGCCCTGTTTAAGGGCTGCATCAACAGCTATGCCAGAGATCATTAAACTTACACTCTGATAACCAACTCTGCGAACAAAGACATTCATTACAGGGAGGTAGAGGAAGACAATTCGTCTTGCTCTTTGCGCTCTCTCTCCTGCGCAGTCGTTTTATTTTCTATGCAGAGGTGAGCAAAAATACTGTAAATCAAAAAGGGTCTTGTTGCAAATACAGTCTATTCTAGTGTTTTCACAATATAGTTATAGAAATAACGTTGATACGGTACCTTAAAAAACATGGACATTGTACCATGTCCGATATCACAGGGAAAAATTGACACAACACTGAGGGCATCAATTTTTAGATTTTTATTAAAAGATAAATATAATAAGACTGCACTGCACTGTTTGTTAAGAACAAGGGCATCGAAGTTAATCTACTTCTGGAGGAGGTGAGGTAATGTAGGCACTGCAGTAGTAGCAGTAGCAGCTTATTGTTGTAGTGGAGAGGAAAAAAGCAGCTAGTACTGATGTACCAATACCTTGAAGAATAAGTATTTAAGCTGTTTCAAATATTCAGAATTGATATGTATCAATATTTCAATATTTTTGACAACATTATTCTATACATACTAATATCATCCAAATTATCATGTGTAGGTTTCTTTTGTGTAAAAATGGGTCTTGTTTGAGAATAAAATGGCACAAGAGATAATGTATTTTAAGTATATTAATATGCCAATATGATGTACTATAGAGCTGGATATGGTGGCGCTGCTCAGCCTTGTTTCCAAATTTTGCAAAGTGGCCACTCGCCATATTGCAGTGTAAAGTTCCCTTCCGGCTCAAAAAGCATTTTCCCCATAGAGCACCATTATAAAAGAGTGACTGTAAAACTGTTGACAGGACACCACGAACTGGAAACAAGGTAATTTATGACTCTTTCCATTAGGAATTTTATATCCATGCAAGTTTTGTCTTTGTAAAACTTTCCTTGAACCGAGGAAAGAAATGAAAAAACCCATGATGTCATCGCAATGTAAAGACTATGGGTTTAACGGGAACTAGTGAACGGGGCCAGCGGGAGAAACACTACTGCGCAGAGTCAGTGGGCCACAAAACCAGGAAGTAAACCTGGAAGCTTGAGACTTTTTTTGGGAAATGCGTCAGGCAAGCAATTCTCATGGGACTGAATAGGCAACATTTTTCTGTCCGGTATCTGAATCTATTATAAATCTATGGCGAATTCAAGCTCTGAATGTATTTTGTTCCGAAAAAAATAAAAATACACAGAAGTAACTAAATTTGGTTGAAATACTGTCCATCTCTGACAGCATTGTTGTCTCCTTCTATTGTCTTCTCTCTAAAGTTCAGTTGTTTGAAGAACAACACTCTTCATTCAGGATCTGAACTCATTTGTAAACCCTATTCCCTTTTGATCTAACTTATTTACATGTAACTCTGGAGGGTAATGTATCTCTCTCAGCTCAAGGCAGAAAAAGTTTTAGCTGCCACCACAAACTGAAGTCTTCCTGTACAGCTGAAAAGGTGGAAGAGAGGAAAACAGAGAATTTTAATGGCGTTGATTCGGTTTGTTGTGCTGCCTAATTGCTGTATGTTGATGGTAAAAGTGTGCTGTAATCAAAGTGTTGGTCTGCTTGGAAAAAAGCTCCCTAAACAGATGATCGGCCCTCAGCAGATGTGGGGAAACGTGGAGATGGAGCCGAGAATCTGTCAAGTTGTTTCCGAGAGGTAGACTGATTCTCTTTCCCCACTGTAAACTGGCTCTAATGAAGGCTGACTGTGCAGAGTGTTTTTTTAGACACATGGAGAGAGCAAAAGTGTGGCTCATTAAAAAAAAGAAAGAAAAAAAAAACTGTCAGTGCTGCCTTGCCACCACTGGCACCTTAAGCTGCAGTCTTCTGCTGTTTATTCAGCCACTGGATCACTGATTCAGTCTTTTCTCTTTTCTCCACCTCTTCATCTTGCACTCCTTCTTACTCCTACTTCATATGCATATTTCTGATATTATAGAACATCTATGCCTATTCTGCCTTTCAACTCCTTTCAGTTCCTAGATCTGCCCCACCCCTCTCCCTTGTTATCTCATCTCCTGGCATGTTGTTGGCTGTCAGAGGTGGTGCACGCTGTCTGCACCATCACAGAGATCTACAGCTGTGCGGTGAGCACACACACGCCAACCCCCCTCACTGAGCTCTGATCTCTGGAGTCTGACAGAGTCAGGGTGGGGGGGTTGCAAGTAGTGTCGACGATGATTGATACTCTCGATGAGCCTGTGCTGGGACTGTCGGCAGTTGGGCATGGCTGCTCAGTGAAAATGTTATGATTGGCCCCATCCATTCCCAGAATGTGTTTTGATTGGCTGCGATACAAGAATCCCGTGTCTCAAGTTGAGACAGAGTGCAGGGTTTGTAGTAAGTGGGGAATATTACAGAACATACATCTTGATAAAAGAGGAGATTTCATTGTGCCCTCAAGTCTCCATGATCAGCTATACTTGGCTCCTCATAAGCGCAGCTCTGTGGCGGTGTGTGTGAGGGGGAAATATTACAATAGATCTGTCTTGATAAAAGTTTTCACAGCACCCTTTCACAACTGGCTTCATAACAGGCAGCCCCTCATAAACACTGCGCCCTGGTGGCAGTGAGTGTGAGGGGTGTAGGCCGAAACCCAGTTGCTGTCAAATCTCTTTATCCGCAAGAAAACAGCACCCCTCCATTTACCCCCTTAGCTTTAGTGCCAGATCAGATAAGCATAGGTTGTATTTCCAACATTTGTTTTGACTCGTTGCCCTGACACTGTGGTCTCCTCTGTTGATGCCTGTTCTGTGCATGTTGCCTGGCTGGCCCCGAGCTGCTCTGACTCCTGCAGCGTAAGCCAGTCACGGGTTGGATACAACTAAAATATTTATGTTTTATCTACATTTTAAGATTTACAAGTGTGGACGTGCACATACTAGAAGCCTGTGTGCCTTTTTGACCTAACAGTTCTTAACAGATTTACAGTAGGTGCACCTCTGTCTCTTGAATGACTGCACACTATATGCTTAATAAGAGTTGAAGCCAGGACAGATGACAGCAATAACATGTCGCTGATGCAATTACCTCACTAATGTTCTCATTACAACACTGACCCCACTCAACACTACACCAGGAAATGTAACCCTATTCGTCATTGTATGATACATGGGGCAATTTTTTAAGAGGGAGTTTGATAATAGGACACTAATGATTTTGGCCTTCAGCTCTACAAACATAACTCTTTTTCCAGACAGCATGGCAGGCTTTTTGGAGACTTCAAGAAGCCTAAGTCTTCTTCACAAAGTCATATGTGTGTTGCTGTAGCTGTATTATATCAAAGCAGGACCTTCCTTTATCACCTCTCTTTGTTTTGTTGCTTTTAGATAGAAAAATGTTGTACATCTGTTTTTATTGCAAGGTGAAAAGGAAGAAAAGAGAATTGGGGAAGTCTTTGCAGCACTTTACTTTACTGTAGCTCTTTGTGACAAAACATTTTTTTAGAGACTCTAATAAATGTATTTATGTGTTTCTGCTTCTGTAACTCTTTTTCTGTGTTTCTTTAGACCCATTCAGAAGTCTGACCAGTCAACATTCTTTACGACCAACAAAGGAGATGCAGAGAAGACCTTGGGAGGGCTGTTAAGATGGCTGAGGCTGGACAGAAGCAGAGCTGCATCATTCAAGGAGATGATCTATGTTTACCTGCATCCATGCAGCTCCAGGGCACCTTTTAATGATGCCTCATTTGGTCCTCTTGAATAACTTTTGGCCCACATTGAAAAAGGCCTTCTGTTGTGACTTACAGCTTAGTCTGTCGATGTTCCCCTGCCTCTGACCTCTCTGCTGCCATGCGGTTAGCCCCATGAGGCTCCGAGAGCCCTTCCTTGTCTGTCTTTGAGGCCTCCTCCCCACTCTATGGAGGCTGAGCCCAGCCGTCCGCCTGATGAGGAGCGCTCTGGAAGGCAAGAGCAACAGCATGTAACGGCTGAATCCTCGCTAGGATCTTGTCCACCTCAGCAGCCCCAGCAGCCTCCTAATCCTCGTCCTGTACACAGAGCTTTGGGCCGCCTGCAAAATCGCCAACCCAGACGCACTGACCTTCTGCTTCGGTTACAGCAGCAGCAAGCAGTAGCATGGCAGCATTCAGAAACCCCAGGTCCCTCAGGAGGCAGCTTCTATTCTCCAGCTTCCTCATCAACCTCCCTTCCCTCTACTTCCTCCACCCGGGGTGAGCATGGTCAGGGGGTCCCATCTCAGTCCAGCCAAGAGGGCCTAGAAGGGGTCAGCTCACCCAGAAAAGGGGAGAAGAAACCCCAAAAACCAGGGAAATATGTGTGCTCCTACTGTGGCCGTCCATGTGCCAAGCCAAGTGTTCTTCAGAAACACATTCGTTCACATACAGGAGAAAGACCTTACCCTTGTGCCCCCTGTGGCTTTTCATTCAAGACCAAGAGCAACCTTTATAAGCACCGCAAGTCCCATGCCCATCGCATTAAAGCAGGCCTGGCGTCCAGTCGGGATGAGCAGAGTTTGAGTGGACCAGAGGGCAGCGGTGTTGGAGAAGACCCTGAGGAGCACACAGAAGGAGAAAGCACTGAGTCTGAAGAAGAGACGGGCCAACACAGAAAATCTAAGGAGATGTTGGGCCAGCAGAAAAAAGGTGGTAAGGAGCTGCTTGGAAGCTCGGAGGAGAGCCAGAGGCCTGAAGACTCCCAGGCTGTCAAGCAAAGGCTGGCACTAAGGCTTAGCGAAAGGAAACGTGGCCCAATGGCTTCCCCAGATGACCCACCTTCCTCCCTCTCCTCCACCTCATCTTCTTCGCTAGGCCCTGGCAGTAAGGGCAGCACAGAGTCTGGCTACTTCTCCGGATCAGGCAGCACTGACATGTCCCAAGTTAGCCCCCCCAGTGCCAGTGCCAAAACCTACGCAGAAATTATTCTAGGGAAATATGGAAGGCTGGGAGGGCAGCAGCGCAGTCCCCATCAGCAGCAGCCTCATTCTTCACTTTCCTCATCCTCAGGAACAGAGGACAAGGGCATTCCCTTCGCTGTACCCAAAACCCAAGTAATAGAGCACATTACCAAGCTCATCACTATCAATGAAGCGGTAGTAGACACCAGTGAGATTGACAGTGTAAAGCCCAGACGCTCTTCTCTGTCCAGGAAGAGCAGCATGGAGTCCCCTAAATTTACCGCCCCTAAAGATCCCTACGCATTTGATCCCAAAGGAGAAGTCCCTGGCCCCAGTGGTTTGAGGCACTTCCACAATCCTGAGGCAGATCCACCAGGTACTCAGGAACTGTCAGCAGTGCCTCTGCTTAGAAGCCACTCGATGCCATCATCTACCAGCCCAGGAGAGCCCTCCACCTCTGGCACCATGTCTCCCAGAGGTTACCGTCTCTGCCAGTCATTCGATGAGCAGCAAGCAGTGGTAGCAGAGATGAGGGTTGGCCATGCCCAGCGTATGCTGAAGCGGCAACCTGCCATAGAGGTCCCACTGGGAGCTGAGCAACTGCTGGAGGAGGCGGTACCCTCCTCTTCGTCCTCCACCAGAGGCACAGAACTAGCTAGGCAGCCACAGCAACAACAAAAACAAAGGACTCTGAGCCTGCTTGAATGTGAAGTCTGTGGGGCCCATTTCCAACATAGTGAAGGCTATGAGACCCACAGAGGCAAATGCCCAGGGCAGCAAAAACTAGAACAAGAGAGCAGGGATGCGAGTAAAACATGCAGGGAGGATCGCCCCCCAATGATGATGCACTATAAGTTCCGAGCACTGGCCATGGCTGTTAGGAAGAGGAGGAAAGAGGAAAGTCTGGAGGAGGATCCTCCCAGCCCTGGATCTGTAGCCATGTCAGGCAGCTCTGCAGGCCTCATTCCTTTGCCAAGCAGACCAGAGCACAGCAAGGCCCTCTCAGGTTTGTTTACATATCCCTGCAGTAGCAGATAAACTGATACCAACATTATCCTGTGTAGGACTGCAACTAACAATTGTTTTCATTGTCAGTGAATCTGCCTGTTATTTTCACAATCAATCTATTAATCATTTTGTCTGTAAAATGACAAAAAAAATGGAAAAATTCTCATCACAATTTCTCAGAGCCCACAGTGATTTCTTCACATTGCTTCTTTTGTCCAACCAACTGTCCAAAACCCAAAGACTCTTAATGTACATAACAGGCAAATCCTCACATTTGAGAAGCGTGAACTAGCAAATGTTTGGCAGTTTTGCTTCAAAAAAATTACTGAAAAGAACAATCGATCATCAAAATAGTTGGCAATTAATTTTCTTTAGATCGATTGTTGCACTTCTACCCTGTGTGAACAATAAGTTATTTTCTTTCATACCTTTTAGTACCTTTTTAACATCTGAGTTAACCGGAACAGCTAAAGAAAACATGTATATACAAGAAAAGGTATATGTAAAAAAAATTACTTAAGTTGCCCTATACCACAGATAAGGGAATGAAATGCAGAGGCAGTTCTATGTCACCATTTAAAAGCAGTATACTACTATAATATGATGGGAGCCAATTTGTTTGTTTTGTTTGCTTCTAGGTGTTTCTTTACAGACTGAGCCAAAACAACAGCAGCAGCAGGACAGGAAGGGTGTGTCTGTCATCCAACACACAAGCTCTTTTGAGAAGCAGGAGAGTCTGTCCATGGAAAGTCAAGAACCAGACCTCAGAGAGAGTCAGCAAACACAACAACCCGAGCCAAAACCATCACCCTCTACATCTCGCCTCATCCGCCAGCCAAACATCCAAGTGCCAGAGATCCTTGTTACTGTGGAGCCTGATGCCGACATGCCATCTGTGTCACCGCCAGTGACAGCATCCTCATCCAAGGTGCATTATTATTTAAAGTAGCATTGATGCATTGATTTAAAAATATGCATTGTTTTAAGGGTGTTTCCCTCTTTGATTTAAATTATTTTTTGATTCAACATCCTTAGAAACTGTTTGTGCAGGTGAGCAGTCAATGTCTCTTTATCTTACACTGAATGGTAAATGAATGAACTGTTTATATATCCTAGGAGGCAGAGAGAGTGGAGGAGTTCCAGTGGCCTCAGCGTAGCCAGACTTTGGCCCAGCTCCCTGCAGAGAAGCTGCCACCAAAGAAGAAGAGACTCCGCCTGGCAGAAGCAGCCCAGTCCTCTGGGGAGTCTAGCTTTGAGTCTGTGTCTCTGCCTCGCAGCCCAAGTCAAGAGAGCAACATTTCACACACTTCAAGCCTTTCTGCTTCTTTTGAGGACACAGCAAGACTAGAGTCTGCCGTCTGGGCCTCCAGTAGCCAAAGCTCCCAGATGTTGATGGTGCCATCAGCTTCCCACCAACACCATCAAAGCCACAAGGAGATGAGGCGCTCAGCCTCAGAGCAGGCCCCAACAAGCCCCCAACAAGCAGAGCAGATCTCAGAGGCCAGAAGTAAGTCCTTTGACTATGGGTCCCTGTCCCCTCAGCAATCTGCATCCTCCTGGAAAGAAAGGAGAAAGTGTCTCCTTGTGAAGCATGCCACGTTAGGGGAACCTGAGCAGGAGGAGTCTGCCAGCATGACTCAGTTGTCCAGAGCAGACAGTCCAAAGCCTGGGCCTTCCCGTGCCATCCAGTCTCCTCTCTACTCAACTGAGACAAGCTCCCGGTTCAGCCTAGACACCACAGGGAAAGCCTTGCAGCTGTTCCAGCCACAAATCTTCCCCCGCTCTCAGGATGTGCTCCCTTTTCAGCCCAGAGTCCAGCAAGCATTTTCCCCAGGATCACTGTCCCAGCTTCTCCCCGTCACCACAGCCTTCTCTGAAGTACTGTCCACCCAAATCATCCACAGAGCCTTCTTACATTCACAGACAGGACCTCCACCTATACAGATACACCCAGCACAGATCCACATGGCAGAACGGTTGGGTATACCACTCCCGCAGCTTCCTGCTCTAGTTCCTCTCCAGTTCTCCTCCAGGACAAGAGATAGTCAAACTCTTTACTTGCCTTTCCCTCCAAGACTTACTGCACATGTTCCCTCCCCTGCAACTACAGAGAGCAGACCCACCATCTCTTCTGCCCTTACCCATCAATCCCTTGTAAGAATCTCCTACCACCACCCACGGCCAGTCATCGCCACATGCGTGGCACAGCTCACACCAGTTGTGTCCCTTGTGGTGCCTGTGAGGCTCCAGACCCATATACCTACCTATGCCAGTGCCATGTATACCACCCTGTCCCAGATCCTGGCCTCCACTCGCTCACAGGAACCCATTTCTTGCACAGCAATGGTCATCATGGGCCAGGTGGAACGGGATAAGCTGCAGAGATCCTATTTGAAGGTCCCCTCTACAGATATCAAGAGCCTTCTTCCCCTTACTCTGCCCACAGAGCTGGCCTCAGGATCTGGGGAGGGATACGGTCCACTGGGGGCTGGAGGAAGTAAACGCATGCTTTCTCCTGCCGCCAGTCTGGAGCTCAGCACTGAGGCCCAACGTCACCAAAAAAGGGTAAAAGAGGAAGGGGAAGGGGAGCACAAGGCAGGAGAGGAGGAGAAGGAGGTCATAGAACAGAAGGTAAGACCGGAAGAAGAAAGTAGAACCACTGGGAGAAAACTGGAAGAAGGAGAGAAGAAACAGCTACAGAGGGTGGAGGTGACAACTGTGAAAGTGGAGGAGGAGCAGGAGCAAGAACCAAGGAAGCATGATAGTGAGGAAAAGGAGGAGGAGGAGTCAACTGAGAAAACAAGTAAAAAAACGGAGGCGGTGCCAGTGGTCCAACAGGGGGTTGAAAGCACCCCTTCATACCCCAGCCTCCAAACCTCCACCTCAGTCAACTGGTGCTACCTGAACTATGTTAAACCCAACCCGTCTGCCCTGAGGGAACCTTGCACCTCAGTTTATTCTACCTGGAGCGTCAGTTCCCACAACCCCAACTTACCGGGCGTCAGCACTAAGGTGGCGATGTCCCTACTGTGCTCCAAACAGAAGCACAGCTCAGAGACGTACACCATGGCTATGGCCCCGTCCCCAGCCACAAGCAAACCGGCCCCTAGCAGTAGCAGGACCCCACGTGTGTCAGAGGTAAACATAACCAAAATATACACTCGCTGTGTATATAAATTCATGTGGAGACCATGAACTTCTGTAGAATATAAAAATGCTGTCTTTTTTAACTAGTCTGTATGTTTTACTCTTGAACCCAGCATTAATGTTTTAATGAGAAAAGAGGTCATGGATTTTGGAAACTGTGGTCTTTGAATGCAATGAAACATGATTTGTTTTGGTCCACGTAGACTTCTGTTTCGCTGACTGTGTTTAAAAGTAATTCCACAATTTCAAACATCAAAGTCTGTCTACAGGTCTGAGGAAGTACTACTGCATATGTGAAAGTTGTATAAGCCTTTAGTGTCTCCAAAGGGAGCAAAATCTGATAAACTGCCTCAGGTGGCATTACCTGCAGCTATTGAGGCTCAAGCCTACACGTTTCAAAAATGAACAAAAACTGGGGCAGTGGAGTTAGAAAGAAGTGAATTCACCAAACTTCTGTAGCCTGCTCCTCATCTCTGTGTGAGGCTAACAGCTCGAGGTTACATTAGCCACTGCTAGCTAACAAGAAAGAATTCATGGAATAAAAAAGACGATATCTCTGGTACTGCTGCATCATGAGTCTGACAGTGTTATGGGAGTACAGGACTAAATCTTAACAATAAAACAGTTAACACTTCATTTTAAGTTGTTTTGAAATGTCCTATGTGTCTTGAGTGTAGGTACATGCCACCCCACCCAGCACCCTCACTCAAGTAAAGGACCAGCAGCAACATGAAAAGGAGGACACTAAAGAGATGAGAGAAGAGGAAAGGCCTTCCACCTCCAAACAGAGCGAGGCTTCTCGTGTTCGCATCTTTGAAGGCGGGTAAGAACTACAAGAGTGAAACTGTTAAAATGCACATCTTTTAATTCAAAAATCAATATTTGCGAATAATGACGGTGCCTCATTACACAAGTAATCTGTTGTTCTGTCACAAACCAACGCCCGCTGACAGCAAAAACAGAGACTATGGAGAGCTGACTAGAGTGCACATAGAGAATTACAGTAACAGATGGGAGGCAATGGAACCCGCAGGGACTTCATTTGTACCTGTAGCCAAGCTTTTTCCTCTTGCTGTTGGCATGAGTGTCTGTGTTTTAGAAGTGTTAATTTGGAAAGTGTGCGTATGTGTGTGTGCATCGAGGGGGGAAAGGTTGTCTCCAACTTCACTGTTAGACTCTCATTAATACCTGTTTTTACAGTTACATAACTTACTGAAAAGACACAGGGGAACAATATGAGGCAATCTGCAAGCAATCAGCAGTTATGATTGTGTGCAGTGTTTGCAACTGTTTGTCTTCAAACCTGTCTGCATTTGTACACTTAACTGCATTCACATATTTACATATTTGTTCTTTCTATAAATGTCTGAGTGATTGTTTCCAGTGCAGCCTCTCGTCTTTCAGTTTATTGTGTTTAGAGCTCAAAGTTTCCCCATGCAGCTGCTGATTATGTGCAGATCTATTTGCATTGAAGCTGTGGTACAGATAGATATGGATAAAAGAGGAAGATGGAAAAGAAGGGGTAAAAGATTCCCAATTAATGTCAATTTCAGAACACACTGGTATTCATTATTTATTTATGTTCTGATGGGAATGGAAAATATTTATGAGAGGTATTTAAAGACGCAAGTAAGTGTTTAGTTTGTGTGTGTATCTGTGTGTTTGTGGACATGTATTGGGGACATAAACCTGTATACATGTGGGACCCACTTTTCTCAAGGGGCCAAAACTCAAGTCCTGATAATATTAATAATTACATTTTAGACCTAGTTTAAGACTAGGGTTTTAGTTTTGGATTTGACTTTGGCAAGTAGTGGTTGCGGTTATGATTAGGGTAAGTCTCCAGAAAATAAATGTGTGTGTGTCAGTCTAATGTCGCTAAAAGGGATGCAAACACAATTGTGTGTGTGTGTGTGTGTGTGTGTGTGTGTGTGAACATGTTTTATCCACGTTGTGGGAACATCTACTTACACACCACGCTGTGGGGGCCCATCTTTCCTATGGGGACAAAATGCAAGTCCCCATAATGTAAATCATTAAATTTAAGGGTGAGGGTTTACGATTAGGGTAAGGCAAGGAGAAGTTATGGTTATGGTTAGCATAAGTCTCCAGGAACTGAATGTAAGTTATGTAGTGTGTACTGTCCCCAAAAGTGATGGAAACATGACTGTGTGTGTGTGGTGTGTGTCAACACTTGCACATTAAGTCCTGTGTTTTGTGTAAATGTGCACACAGATTGAGTGTGAAGGAGTTGTCTGCTTAACAGTAGATAAGGCAGTAATTACCAGTCTTTATCATTTGCAGCCACCCATTACACACATTGAGGAAGTGTGCATTTTCATCCATAAACAGCCTACAGTCTTCACTTTTCATCATACCACCCTCCTCCTTCTGTTCATGCTGCCTGTGCCACTCTGGCAGCTCTTGCAGTTTTACTCACCAATGTTTTATTTTCTCTTCATTCTCTCTGTGTCCTCTCTCTGTGTGTACCTGCACCTCTTGATGTCCTGTTGTATTTTCTCTGTGCATGCAAATAAGCACAGCTATTCTTGAACACAGCTGAATGTGTTGTACCCTGACTCATTATCCCTGTCTCCCATTTGTCAACACATTGAAATCACAACTGTCTGCCACTCGTTTTATTGCAGAGAACAAGCATATTCATTTTTTTTATGAATATGGATCGTATGCAGCTTTGTTTATGTTCCACTGGCCTGCACGATTTCATCTTGATCCAATTACAGAAATCCCTTTAAGAAAGAGGGGTGCAGGGGTCTCTAGAGTTTATTAGATTCACACAGCTAAAGAAACAGATATTGGATCAAGGCAGCTTTTTCCCTCAATAACACGTCTTAGCAAATAAGAAAGCATGGCTATTCCTTCTTGGTGGCAGCAAAAGTCAGTGGAACAACAGCTTTAATCCCTCTTAGTGAACACAAGCTGAACCGCCTCCTTCTGCATTCTGTTAAAACAGGCAGATTGATTTTCATAGTGTACATCTTAGTAGTGGCAACACTGCAGATTTGTCATAATGCTATAACCATACTGGTGAACTGACATAGCCATTCCCATGTACTCCTTTCTGTCTAAATAATGATCAAAATATGTTTCTGTACCCTGCAGTACTGCCTTTTACTGTTATTCAGTTGTTGCTGCCTTGATATTCAATGACTTTATCAATCAGTCACACCCTGTTTGAAAGCGGTATTCTCTCCACCAATCTGCCATGGCAGCCAGGAAGCTACAGTACAAGCAGGGGCAGATTGTCGGTTGAGTTTAGCGAGAGACGGGCTTCTGATTTAATGCTCGATGTGTGAAGTGCAACTTCTGCCTTGTTTTTCCTGAGATGCGGGTGGATATTTTTAGCAGTGGCAACAAATACATGCCAGTAAACAGTAGCCAGCTCCTGAATGAATACAACATAATGCCACTGTTGAGACTATTTTACATTTGTGTAACAATTTGTTATGATTTGCTGTTGCCGGTTCTGTTATACAACTGGGAGCATTCACAGCCTGGGTTCTTGTAGATGTGGCGCATATCCTGTAATTAAACACAGTCAGTACACATTGGATATTTACAATTCAGAATGGATTGTGCATCTCTTCATGAGTAGTGAAAGCAGATGGAGTTTTGCATAGAGGACAATTCATTCAGATTTAAAATGTCTGTGGTCCACTGTGTCCACAAATAGCCGTTTGGTAAACACCCAGATTGTGTATAAACAATGTTTTTATAGACTAGACCTTAAAATGTTGCTTGATTTTTATAGTGCTTATTTTAGGTTGTGGGCCATAGCCAGGCTTCCCTTCCCTCTCTTTAGCTGCTGCTGTTGTTGGCTGGGCCACCCGGTCACAGCAGAATAGCTGGTATTCTCTGTGTGCCCAGGGTGTAGTGCAGGGAACAGCCAAGGGACTCAGTGCTGCCGGGGTTTTGGTGGGGCTTCCCCGACCCGCCTCCATAAAGAAAGCCTTGTTTCCCAGTTTCTCTTCCTAGTGTGTGTGTGTGTGTGTGTGTGTGTGTGTGTGTGTGTGTGTGTGTGTGCGTGTGTGTATTTGTGCTACACATAAACCCACATCCACATTCATTATTATTATTAAAGGTGCACATATCAATATTTTATGAGAACAGTGGGTCACATGACAGTGTAATGTAAAACACAAATAAGCAAACACAGTGTTCTGCACAAAGGATGAGCTACAATGGAAGTTGCATCCACAAAAACCATCTGGTTAGCATAAAACATTAGAGATAAGGAGACACAATAAAAATAAACATAAAGAATACTTGTGAGTTATAAACATAAAAATAATGAAGACTATCAAGCGTCTAGGAAAAATAAATAACACACAAAAAACAGTTATACACACCCACTGTGTGCTTCCTGCCCAGCGCCAAATGATAGACATGCCAAGTTAGAAACTAACTGTTGAACATTATCATGCGTTTAGCAGCTAAAGAGCCAGATACAGTCTAAGGGCTGGTGGAGACCAAAATAAGGTGAAAAGTAGAATATTGGACTGAATTCTAACAGGTTGCCAAAAACACAACTTCACAAGAGTGAAAATATTTGTGTTTTAGGTTGTTCCGATGCTCTCATGTGGCCAAAAGTAAATTTCACGCTTAAATGCAATTCAATTTATGGCAACAAAAAGCTTTATGTAGTCAGCAACTATGTTTTCGATACAGTGAAACTGGCAGTCATATGAAAGTAATCCTAACTATCTCATCTTCTGAAGGGCTCACATCATGGGTGTAATGTGGTGTCAGTGAAAAATGTAAAATGCAAGTCCTCCAAAAACAACCCAAGGCACACTGTAGGATTGGTACGAAACTATGTATGCCTTTATTATACATGGCAGTATCTATTCAGAATGACCATGCTAATCCTAATTGTCTTTCTATTTCTTTGTCCTCTCTCTCTCTCTCTCACTTAGGTTCAAATCCAACGAAGAGTATGTTTATGTGAGAGGTCGCGGCAGGGGCAAGTACATATGTGGAGAGTGTGGCATCCGCTGTAAGAAGCCGAGCATGCTGAAAAAGCACATCCGAACGCACACAGATGTCCGTCCATACATTTGCAAACACTGCAACTTTGCCTTCAAAACCAAAGGTAAGGGAACAATTTACAAGTCACTTGAAACATGATTTGTACTGCTATGCTTTCTATTTCATTAGAACTTTAAGTGCAGTTATCAGATATTTCCTCTGTTGTTGAAATATCCTCATTTTCCTTACGCTCAGCGAGTCGAGGGCAATCTTAATGTGCTTTTCTTGTTCCTTCATAGGGAACCTTACTAAACATATGAAGTCGAAGGCTCATGGGAAAAAATGCCAGGCGATGGGAGTATCTGAGTCATCACTTGACGAGCCAGAGAGCGAGGAAACAGGTACTTAAGAGGGGATGGAGAGGCATCTCACATATTTCCCATCCACTGCAGAGAAATATTGGTACACAGCTGGATGAACTTGTGCCTGTGAAGAATTGTAGCTGCTCAGCACTGACAGCTTATGCAACACCATGTTCTATTCTCCTCCCTTTGGCCATGCATAAGAAATGTGGAAAAGCAGAAGCTAAATGAATGACGAATACAGAACGTTTCCTGATGTAGTTGCGACTGTCTGGCGAATTCACCTTGTTCTCAAGGATGTGTTGCTGGCATTTGACAGCACCCATTCCAACACGTTCATCCGTCCCCAGAAAAAGCCAGCCACCTCACGATTTCCCCTTTAACCTTCCTCTACTTCCTCTCTCCTCTTCGTCTCTTTCTTGCTGACAGACTACACTCACCTGAGCCAAGGACACGCAATTTAAACCGCCTTTTCATTCACAAGGCTGTTGAGATAGTTTGTGAATAGAGGCATGGTGCTATTTAATTAAATTCAGTTCTATTCATCCTCAGTCTATTTATAACATGGGTTTGATGGGTGGTGGGTGAGGTTTGTCAGAAAGACACAGTACGCTGTCCTAACCCTTTGTGCTTGTTCCTGAAAATTGTTCCGTTAATGTGTTTTGATGTTGGGATTTTTGTCACGATTTTGTAGGTTCAGTACAGGAGGTTGAAAGTGTACAATATAGATCTAAAATGATATAATTTAAAGAGTGAATATTTCTCTGTCTGCAGAAACGGCAGGAAGTGATGAACGTGTGGGTGGCTCCGAGGAACAGGAGGAACATCAATTTTCTGACGTGGAGGAGTCTGAGGACAATGACGACACAGATGACGATGACGATGAGGAAGACGAGTCCCATGATGACCCGCCATCCTCCTGTTCGTCAGACACCCACCCATCAGCAGGAGGGCACTCCAGCTGCAGTAAGCACTCTCAGCAGGGCACTCCTGAACCTGAGCCCCCAGGCACCAGTCCCAGTCCCTGTCCGGAGTTGTCCCCAAGGGGAGTTTGGCCCAGCAGACGAGCTGCCTCTCCAGGCAGCAGGAGAGCGCTGTTCTCCCGGCGGGGCTGGAAGGCATCACCGAGAGCTTTCTCCCCAAGTAGTGAGAGCTGTTCCCCCAGCCGCAGCCTCTCTCCACGTCTGGAGCTGTCGTCACCCCTCCACAGCCTCTCCCCCAGGACGGAGTTGTCTTCACCCAGCCGGCATGTCTCGCCCTCCCCTGAAAGAGGACCGTCTCCCATCAGACCCCTTTCTCCTCTTCTTCCTATTTCACCAAGCTGCTACCGGTCACCCCAAGCTCGGACTCCTCCCTTGCCACTGGGTTTACAGCACAGGACCCCTGGATACCTGCCATGGGAGAGCCCAGGTACAAAGGGTAGCCATCTAAAACTGGTGAGTCTTTTCTACTGGGTCTGTGCCTAGACATAGACAACAACCACAATGTACTGGATTTCCTCTGCACTTTCCGTCTAGGATGATCTCAGTGTACAGGACTGTACTGACAGAGTGAGTCTATGAAATGTAATGATGATGTCTTTGCTCCCCCTACAGGAGAAAGGTGGTACAGCAGCAGAAGGGACAGCATTGCCAGAAACCAGCTTGTTTCCACCTGCTTTCCGTATTTCTACTTGTGAGGCTTATTCTGGCACCCAAACAACAGACACCATCTTCAGCCATCTTCCCATGCACTCCCAACAAGCCAAGATCCCCTGCCTGATGATCCCCATCGGAGGGATCCAAATGGTACAGGCCAGACCGAGGTCCCACCCTACCACCCCCTCGTCCCCGACGTCTCCCCCCATGGAGGGGCCATCACTGGCCAGATTTGATTCATACTGGGGCGGGACCCCCAGAACTCAAGGGCTTAGGACTCCTGGAGACCACTGGTGGGAGCACCAGGCAGCAGGAACCAGCCAGTCAGGGCGGTGCGTTCTCAGCACAGCACTAACATGTTCCAAACCGGAGTTGGAGACCACAGACTCAAAGCAATATGGCAGCTCACATAGCTCCGCCCACACTCGCAGGTCTGCTTCTGAGACCAGCGAACGCAGCGTCAGAGACAGTCGTTCAAGAGCACCCCTCAGTTTAGCAGCCCCCGTAGCCTCGCGTGTCATTGGACAGCAGCCAGAGGGGGAGGAGCCACATTCTGGTGGTGATTGGGTGGAGGGAAGAGCTAAAGGAGACTCAGCCAGAGCAGACCAGAGCACGTAACAGTGTCTACACCTTGATGCATCATGCATCCCATTTTGCTTTATTGGTTGCTACACTAGTCTTGTTTTTTATTGCTTTGTTTTTATACAGTTTTCAATACTATTGTTAACTTAAATGTTTGTTCTTTGGCAATATTCAGGTTTGTTATAAAAATGCACTTTTTTCTTTGTAAAAATAATGTCTATCTATATATATATCTAAATTATATATATATAAAAATATATCCCTCCTGTATCTCTATTGATACTGGTAATCTTAATGTCTGTTTGAATATATGTAAAAGGAATATGTATAAATTTGTAAATGACCAAAATCTTTAATCAAAAATAATTCAATTTCTGTTTGTCCAAATTTTGTCCAGTATTACACAAATTGTAGTTACTTGTGCCTTTTCTGTCCAGGTTTGTGTTTTGAGATGTACAGTACAGATAGACAAAGAAAGGCTGTGAAATTTTATATCTGCTTTTTTTGTGTCATTCGGGAGGGTTAATATTTGGTGTTTTGATTGTTTCTGTTCCATTGCTTTAATGCCAGGGTAACAGAGCGTCGCATGGCGGAGATATTGAAGGAGCAGCAGAAACGTGTCAAAGGAATTGCACTGAAGTTCTATTTTTTATTACAAAAGATTTTAGATTAGATTATATCTCTGTACAGGGAAGAGCGCTCCTTATTTATTGTTATTTGATGACAATGATCATTGTGTCAAGGTTGTTTTTCTTTTTTTACTTTTTTTTATTGGAAAAAGGATGTTTTTGTTACATCTGTGTGTCTTTTTCATGATGTTCTTGTGACTTGAATTGGCGACAGAGATGAGGAATTGAGCTTGGCTGGTACCGGAGGATTAAGTGCCCTGCAGATTTCACACACAGCTAAATTTCTAGTCATTGAAGAAATAAAAAAATGCACCAGACTCCCCTGAGGTTGGTTGTTTTTTTTTTTCACATCACCACGTGCACAGTATCATGCTTTGGCTGCAATAGTTTTATTTACAGTGTGGGTGTGTAAGGAATTGTTTGAAAGATTTCTTCGGGTTATCAACCATTGGATCGGTTTTCCACAACAGATCAGGGAAGTTGGAACGTTGACAAAGAAACCACGTTAAAACCACAACGTGAATATCTCTGAGTGTCCAACTGGTCGCATCAGAATTGGTTAGAAGAAGAACACAAGAAGCTTTCATTTCTTTGTCATTTCTGTATGGTAGCTTTTTGTGATACCCTGTGGTGATATCAGTGGTTGTTTGTGGTACTTTGTTATGAGTCTTGTGATATTTTAGTCTTGGCTTCTACTTTGGTGTAGTTGGTGGTAAGTTTGGTTGTACTTTGTGTAGTTTCTCTCTGAAGGAAAGTTATTGTTTTTTTTACCTGTCCTCAAAATGTTAAGTCAGTCTTAGTGAAATATTTCCCGACTTCTCATCAAATATATCTGTTTTTTTGTCACCGCAAATGATCATGATGATCATGTAATGTAAATGTGATATGACATGTTTTGTAGACATGTTGATACGTTATGTTATGTAGGCCTATGACGCATACAAATGTGAACGTATCAGTGGTTCACAGAAACTATAACTGCCTACATTTTATCCTCTCCAAGCTGATCTAGAGCCCCTGTGGTGTCTCCTTTTATGATGCCTCTCTGCTCATTTATTTAGGCGTTTTCCTTAATTGTTCACCATGTGACAAGGGTTAAGTAGCAGATATAAACCCACAATTATCAGCCTGCTGAGCTTTTCTCTCTTCAGGAAGCAGCCAGGCAGCTGTATTCCTTTAGAGGCACCACTAGATGTCCTTACTAAATCACCAACCATCAAGGTATCCATCCAAATATTATCATATTCCATGCAGGAATGATATGTTAGATAAAGGAGGCGGTGTTATTTTGCATTCTTGTTCACATGGTTTTAGTTTTGATTGGGTTCAAGAGGGTGAACACACCTTTCGGAAGAAATTCACCTTATCAAATCTCAACAAACATAAACTTCAATAACATGTCTATAAATTCTGTTGGCTATGTGGGTCAATTGTGTGTTCGTTTTTGCAACGATGAGTTGGAAACAGTCCTGAAACACGCCCATTTTTATGATGAAGACACTCATTTATCATTTCCAAAGGCTGATTTCAATCCTTCAAAGATTAAACCCTCCATCATTCTTTTATATCATCCAATTTACAGAACTATTTTAATCACCCCTGGCACATGCAGCTAAAGGAGTATAAAACAATATGCACACACCAAACAATATTCCTGTAAATGTATCACTCCCATCCCTGCAGTGTCTTTGTTTCCACTCACTGTCACTGGTGCTTTGCACAACAATGTTTAACAGCACAGCAAGACGTGGATTACGTAAAGCTGACTTAGGCACAGCAGCGAGTGTGTTGACAAGAAGCCCAGAGATGTTTGCTGCTGTGACTTGACGTTCCACAGAAAATGTTATAAAACAGGCAACAGGGGAGGCACTTGTATTTTTAGACACCCATATCAAAAATAGTTTGAAGGGAATGAGCTCTCTTCCATTTTCAAAGCTCTGTACGTGTCGACGGCACCGAGCCAGAAGGGTTAGAGGTTGATAATGTTTTCAGAAGAGTGAACTGAGGAGGTAAGGTTGCTAATTAAAAATAAACACCTGCGTTAAGGACAGAAGCTGGCGAACACACTGGAGCGTGGCTGAGCAAAAAGAGACTCCCTGGCTTTTCCTCTCACTTGCATCACTTTTACTCGCTATCCATATTTCAGAGGTGGAACGGCTGCTTGATGTGACGGGAGAGGGGTTACATCTGTGCTCCTGAGGGGACTGAACTTATAACCTCTGGTGTGGCAATCTCATCCACCATGTCACACATTCCACAAATATTTAGGTGAGAGGGAAATGTTGTGCCCTCCCCACCGGAAGCCTGGCAGATTATATATTCGACACTAGTACATCCTGATCGGCTCAATAATAACGCTTCTTCTGAGAGTCTGGGAGGAGAAGAAAACAGGGTGAGATGATATTGAATGAGGGGATCTATGAGAAATTCAAATTTAGAATTTAAAATATAATTAAAATATTAATGAGGTAATAATACAAACTCAGAAATATTTGAAATAGCTGTTCTCAGAGGAAAATAAGGTCACCAGAACGCTGTTTATTCAGTTTATTCAGTCATGAAAACAAAAAGAGTTTGTTTATTTAGTTTGTTTAGGCATAAAAAATCAGTCAATGTAGATCTTTCTCTTCTGAGATGTGCCTGCCAATGTTTCAAAAACAGGCTCTGATGAGGTCACAAAGAAGGGCAAGTCAGTCAGATCAGTTGCACACATGGGACACACATGGGATCTGCCATGTAACACCGAGCAGTTACTGCATATCACTGCAGAAGCTGAGAGACCAGGGGTCCAGTGGTCTTCCCAGTGTAAGTTACAAGAGCACCAACAAGTAAGCAGGTTTTCTCTGAGGTGCAGGAGCGTTGGCTGACTTCTTGACTCAGGCAGCAGACCTGTGCTATGAACTGACTCCACATGAGGTAAGCATTCATGACAGGTTAGCCACTGGAGACCAGAGTAGAACTGAATACTAACATAGGTGCTCAGACAAATTAAAAAAACATTTTGTGTCTATGTACTTAGGTTTCCTACTCCATTTTCATTTTGTAGCATATTGCATGGTGTTGCATCTGTTTTGCTTCTTTTGTCTAATTGTTAAACTTACCGCAGCAAGGAACACCATGTATTTAACATCAACTCACAATAACTTAGAAATTCAGTAAGTTACCAGCGCTGAAGCAAAAAGTGTTACAACCATAACCGGTCTCCCTATTATACAACACAAAATCATTGTATTGACTATCCTCTGTTCTGTCCTCCCACTTGTCCTCCTCTGAGTTTCATTTGCTCTCTTCAGTGTTTTCATTGACATGTTTTAGTACGCTGCCCACTGCAGCGAGGAAGCGTTCTGTCTGCTCTCTGTTGTGCTCTATATGTTCAGGTGTCGTGTTTCATGGAAAACGGATTATAAGCCCCTTTAAGTAAACTATCCATAGTAGGAAAATGAAAATGAAAAAATCCTCTAGTATATAGTAAAAACTATAACAAACAGAACATACTATGTTAAGAGATTACATGTCTATCTTTCAATCTATATTTGTCTCGAATGCACCGACTGACGCTCACAGGTTGCCATCGGACAAAAATGATCTCAGCTTAGAGGTGAAAATGAAAATGATTTCCCAATCATAAAAGTGACCTGTCTTCTTATGGGAAATGATGGCAGCGAAGATAATATCCATGCTAATAATCTGAACATGCATCGACTGTATTTACATGAGTGAGGGCTGCCATTTGGCTATCTGCATGACTCTGGCACGGCTGACCTGCACACTGGGCACCATGTGGGTGGGACATGACCAGCAGCATATAGGGCCAGAGGGGCAGGGAAGAGCAGCCTGCTTATCTGTATGTGAGCCCTCACCAGCCATCATTTCAGTCATGTGTAACTCTTTAATTTATTTTATGACAGTTATACTCACACAGTCAACAAATTACTAGTCTGACTCACAGGATGAAGTCCTGCCATTGGGCGCATATTTCAGCAAACACTCTCCTCCCTTCCGCTCTCTGCCTCCTACTGTTTTTGAAATCCCTGTTGCTATGGGATACAACAAAAACAACCCCAGAGCTAGCAATCTGCCCGCTGAAAAAGAAAAGGTATCCTAACCCTATGGTTGCTAGCAGTATGAACTAAAACAAGCTATCAGCTGTTACCTTTTCTTTGCCTTTTAATGCCTGGTCCCGCCGCCCACGTGTAAAACAAGACACTATATCGCTGGGGCACTGTCGCTGCATCCTGGGCTTTGTGAAGTCCAAGACGATTGTGATTGGTTTAAAGAAATAAAAATAAGGCCTCACATGTTTTGTTTTCACCTACGCCACGATGAGAATTGGTGAAGTTCACGTTAATCGTCAAGCCCTGCATGTTTCACTCACAAGCTTTGAAGGCGTCTTCCAGCCAGGCTAAAACATTGGACATGCTAGCACAGTTGCCACAAGTTGACTTAGTCGCCTGTCCAGTAACATTTACTTAACGTTAGCAAATATATATGCTTAGTCTTACGGTTAGCTAACTTACCGTGGCTCATACAGCCGGGTAGTGCAGCTTTAAGAGTCTCTTGAGGTTGGTTTTATTCTTCCCGCTTCATTTGTAGCCGCAGGGCGTCTTCCCACCTCCCTCTCTTCGATGCATTGTGTTTTCCTTTCTGCTGAATTACAAATTATAAATGTCATTGTTGTCATTAACTCGCTGTCGGTTTGGGACAGCATCACCTGAGATTCTGGGAATCTGCACAAGTCACATCAATCTGTAAATGTCAATCAATGATAGTGATGTATTGTTTCTGTATTGACTAACAGACTAGACGCACCATTGGGCGAAATAACATGCATCATTAACATTTTAGTCCAGTTGCGTCTACAGCAAAAACAAAAATACATTTCGGTATAGTTTTATTAACAGTGATCTATTTTCTGCTTGTCACTGGCTTATCTTATTCATGGAATAAAGTAATTGGCAAAGATTTTTGTCATTGCCCGCTGCAGCTAAAAACAAAGCGGTGATAGCAGTGAAAGAAAAGTAAAGTTTAATGCTTTAATTTCATGGGCGACTATGAAGCTGCTTTGACGTCGTCACATTTTCATTTGATACATATATATATATAATTGTCATAAAATATAGCCTACATTCCAGCCACCTGATTTATTAAGTCCAGTAGCTTGCTGAATGGCGGCATCTAACTTCAGTAACATCACATTTTTATAGGCTAATGATTGTTTTCTAAAAGTTACTCATAGTTGTAGTTTTTGTAACTGCAGTACATACGTTCTTGGAGGTCAAAAGGTTTATTAATCCATATTTGCTCAAAATCAGGTCTTTTTCAGTAATTTCTAAAAGTGTTGATTCAGTTGCAGAATACATTAAAAGGTCACAATCATTTCATGACATCATGTCAGTCTTTGTATCAGGAGCTTCACAGGTTAGATATGGAAAAAAAACCGCCTCTGGTCTTGTGATTTACGTTTCCGTGTCTGGATATCACTGATTAACCTTGATTTTTTATTTTTTGTTCCAATTTAAAATGTCCTCTTTTCAAACCAGCATATCGCTGCATCCCCCCTATTATCTCTTCCCATGTGTGCTCCCAGTGATCACTGTTGGGATCCATTATCTTGTTCCTCCTCCATATTCACACATCAGCCTCCATCTCTTTACTCCAGCACATTAGGTGATCCCTCTCACCTCATGTCCTCCTCCATCTCTCTAGCTCGAGGAAATAGACATTCCCACATCCAAATGTAAACTTCAGACACCGCTGTCACTCAGCAGGTGACAGCGGTGTCACGGAGAGGCTGCAAAGCACCAGATATTCCTGGAATGTGTCACAGGTTCCAGCACCCTGGGGTCGTACACTGTGGCTCCATGGCAAACAGCTGTGGGTGGAGCTTATTTCATGACATCATGTGAGGAGGAGGGATAAGAGTGGCAGAGCTCTGACACCTGCAGACAAACAGCAGCAGCATATACAACACAGCTGTGACTGTACGGATAATCATCTCTCTGCAGAGCTTCGCCCAGCTGCTATCTGCTACAGTATGTCTGCCAACACCAGCGCGCTTCTTCTCATCACTCTGTGGGCTTCAATGCAGGAGGGTAAGCCTATTTTTCGTAAGATATATTCTAAAAAAAATTACATTTGTTTTTGTTTTAGTAGATGTGCATGACATTAGATTTAAGCTTCTGATCCTTTACATGAATCTAAGAGCTTTCTCAATTATGTTAAAAGAGAGAATGTTAGCAACTTTTTGCTATATCTGTGTGTTTTTGTTAGAAGTGTTGTGAAAGACTTTATCTCAGCCACACTGAACAGCAATGGCCATCACTGTATGTTGGTGCACATGTGTGTTTTTGGCTAGCCCAGAACACATAAAAGGATCCATTTATCACACAGAAGCTGCTCATTTGATCTGAAGGGGATTCTTACTGCTGCTCAGTGTTGCCAGACAGTTTGTTACTGATTTCTGTACTAACTCAAGCACAAGTGGTAGTAGTGGAGGTGTTTTTCTTGAATTTGTGTGGGTTTTTTAATCAAAAAACGATAGAAGACGAAGTAGATGTGAGATGTGAGACCTTGACATGAAAGGAATTCATGCATATCCATCCTGTAAATACATTTGTTTGCTCACTGTAAAAGATCAAGACTGACGAGTTTTGCAGGAAGAATTTGTGAAGAATGGTTGATGAGCTTTTTCATGTTCTCACACGCAAGTTGTGGTGATGTAACATATCCATCTGTTTTTAAAAAACAAAACAAAAAAAACAGTAAAACACTGACAGATGCTGGTGCTTTGGATCTCCGTTACTGAGTGGCTCTATCTCTAACCAGGTTTGAGTCTACCGGTGGTGAAACAGCTGGAGGTGGAGGCTGCTGACGGTGTCCAGACACACAGAGAGAGGACCAAGCGCTGCGCCTGCAGCAGCGAACTGGACTCTGAGTGCCACTACTTCTGCCACCTGGATATCATCTGGGTCAATACTCCCAGGTGAGCATGAGAGGACACACATGCAGCATACTCTGTATACTAACTTTTGGTCAGGATGATTAAAAATGCAACACAGAAGCGCATTAGCATTCTTATCCAGAATAAACACGTGCTATCATATCACTGTATAATTAAATGGGGGGAGGTGCATGAAGTATCAGAGAGCAAAGTCTGCACAATGTTTATATCCCACACATGGCACCGTGTCTGTCTTTCTCTCTGTAGTAAGACGACAGTTTATGGTCTCGGCAGCACTCTGTCCAGACGCAGGAGGTCTGCTTGCCGCTGCACCTGTGCCAACCCGGATGATCAAACCTGCACCAGCTTCTGCTGTCAGAGGTGAGTCAAGGCCCGAGCATCCAAAACAACTATGTAGCAGGGCCCACGTGAGAGTAAAAGGCAAATTTTATTGCTCTTTGTGAAGGACAAGGAGTGGTATCATTAGTCCCATCTTACTATGATCATCAAATCATACAGCCGAGGCCTGGGGGAGTGGAATGATCTCTGTCTGGTGCACAAAGCCTGTTTCCGATTGGCTCTGAGCCCCGAGGAGTGAAGCGTGTAGGAGTTGAGAAGCAATTAAAAGATATCTTGTTTCCTAGAAAATGCCAAACAAGTGTCACCACCTAGAAACAGCAGAGATGGGGGGGTGAGTGACAGGCTGAGACAGGAGGCTTCACGGGTAAACAGTGACAGTGATTTCTTGTAAAGTAAAGCATTTAGCGAGCTTGTAAAGATAAATCTCGTTTTAGGTGACTGAGAGTGTAAAAAAGTAAAACTTGCCTTAATATAAGTTAGATATTCTTTAACGAGAACAATATCAATAAAACTTTAAAGTGACAAAATGCAATGTCAAGGACAGTATGTATTTAGTCTTTTTTATTTTTTTGCCAACTATAATGTCTCTTCTCATGTGCAGCCCTGGAGTCACCTCCCCAAAGAGATCTGTAAAAAGACGTCAACACAACATACTCAGCATCCTACGGTGAGATTTGAATAACAAGAATTCAACTTTATTGACATTTTGACCACATTTAACTTAATAATCTGACCGACTTCCTGTCCCTCAGATCTGTGGCCAGCAGGAGAGCTCTGGATGCACAGACAAAGGACGCTCACTAAAAAACAATGTGGCTGTTGAGGCAGCGACAGTGAGAGAAAGACAGCAGCCAGCACCTGAACAAATGACACTCCTTCGAGAAACAAAGGGCCGCTGACAGACCCGATGCAGGAAGGCCGGAGCGCCCCAGAGATGTCTGTTTGTACCCGGGGATAGAGGGTGGAAAATGTGACAGAGTTCTTCAAACACATCACAGAGACGGATGTGGAGGATCAGTATCGAGAGGAGCAACTTTCAGGAGAGGACACGCTGCACCACTGGTCATGTTTTACTCTGTGTCACAGTGCAGACAGGCCAGGCCAGCACTGACATAGACGGATGTAAGAGAGGAAGATAGACATGCATACTGTACATGCATGTACAGGCAGCGGTGGAATGTAACTAAGTACATTCACTCAAGTACTGTATTGCAGTACATTTTTTTAAAGTATTTTAAAATTAATTCATTTTAATGGCAATCAGATAAAAAATGTCATAATGTTATAATGTAATATTTTAGCTTGATATCCTTTAAGTATGACTTTTGAGTTCTTTTCTCTCTGTGTACAATCAGTTATCACATACATGGCATGTGTTCACTCATTATTTTGTTAAATACATGCATTTTCTTTTACGGATCATCAGATTTATTATTCTAATAAAATTAAAATAAATGTATTTATTTTTCCTAAGGTAAAGAAAAAAGTCATGTAGAATACTGAGGTTATGAAATGTGTTAAGAAAATAAATTTGAATCAAATCAAACCTGTGTCTTTAAATTTTTATCTGTCTGTCAAATGTTTTAATTGTAAAGATAATTTGCGGATCGACAGTTGCGTAGGAGACCAACACCCAACAAAACCTGAAGAGAAAGCTCTGATACACTGTCCTCTTCTCTTGCAATGAAACGTACTGCTAACTGCTGCTAACTGTATTCTTTTTATACACCCATGACTGTAGCTACTGTTAGCTTGTTAGCTAAGTTAACCTAGCAGCTAGCTGGGCTACCAGGGGAGTGTTTCACAGGAGCTTTCGGGCATGGGGCTAGCTAGTTAGCATGCTAACCTCAGTAGATATCTCTTCAACACAACACATAGATGTCTTTGGTTAAAACTGTTATTCATTCACATTCTGCTGATAATGTATGTTCATTTTTTAATGTTTTAAACAAAAAATCATACATTTTGCACTTTTAAATTTCCCTGATTTTAAGTGAAGAGGGCAATGTGCAGGAGCTTTTTGTTCTGAGTCCAAAAAACAAAAAGGAAAATTGACCACATCTTGTTTTTATCTCTTATTTTCTGATTTATGGCCTTTTCTCAGTAAAGTGCACTGTCATAGCTGTAAAGAAACTAAACATGAAGAATCATTTGAGGGGGGGAAAAAAAATCTTTTAGACGCTTGAAATGTGTGACAAGCAAACACATTTCTGAGTTCAAAAGGAGGCCTGAGATGGATGAATGGTGCAGGAATTCAAGGCTCACATCAATAGTACGTTTGCTTGCCATTCAAAGGCAGCGCGGCCGGTGTTATCATTGGGATCTGTGGAAAGAATGCAGCGTTTTGTAACTTTGCTGAGGGGGTGAGAGAGAGGTACAAAGTGCCCATCACCCTGTGTTCCTCTCTGACTGCTTGTACTGTACATACCGTCCATGCTCACCTGAATGAGTAAGATGACTCAAATGTTAATGCAGTTTTCCTGCTTCATTGCATTGCATTTCATTCCTGTCATACTTCTCCTTCAGCCTACTCCTGCAGACACCTCCTGCAGCCATCTTTTTGAAACAGGCCTGAGCAAAACTGCAGCCTGGCTGCAGACAATGTCACAGACAGGCTGCCTGTATTTACAGTGGAGTCAGTGACACCATCGGGCAGAGTTATGCAACACTCATGCTTCTCACCTTGCAGGTTTGTTTAAACCACTAACTGAATAAAATATGGATGGAGCTCAGAATCCAGTGTGCATTAAACCTGAATTCTTGTCGATGGCCTGCACTCCACTGGTTTCAAAAAGAAGTCTGTAAGCTTATGAGAAAATGACACGACTTCTCACTGGATTTATCACCTCAGTAAACAGTTTCCTCATGAGCATATGGTCTCAACAGTTAGTTTCAAGTCTTCTGCAGAGCAGCATTATGTTCATTTTGTACGTTACGGTCCTTTAGAGTTAAAGTTACGGAAGGAGATTCTGGAGAAAGATAGTTGAGTGTTGAGTTTCATTCCCAGGTTATCAAATGCCGACGCCAGACATCAGTATTTGGCCCGTAATCCTAACCCAATGCCCTTACCCTAACCTGGCATGAGACTCAACAATCAGCTACCTTTCCCTTCCCTACCAGTAAATACATGATAAAGCAGGATATGCTTTATAAGAGAGGAGACAAATCACTTAAAGCATTTTGAATAGAAAAGTGCACAACACCATAGATTGCTTATTCACACATTAGACTTGCATTTATTCAAGTGCTCTGGTGGGATGAGCTGCTGGCGTCTGACGTCATCAGAAGTTGGTGTTTAAACCTAATTTGGGGCAGCGTCACCAAACCTCTGAGGCGGTTTTTATCAGATTTGAGGTTTGATTTTGTACATGTCGTTTTTATTTGCCGTTGACCGTTGAAAGTGAAGTTACGGCTCTCTCCCCATTAATTTAGATAGATGCCCAGTTTTATTTGGGCAAAGGTGGCTGCCGAGTGGCAAGACTTGCCTTAAAGGACTTGTGATAGACAAGTCACTACCACACCTTGTCCTCGGGTTCTGATTTAATCAGGGCATTCTCCTCAGCTCTACCCTCGGCCTCTTGTTGTAAAGGTTGTAAGTCCTGATTTGACATTACTGTTATAATGTCGGCATGCTCAGTATCACGTGTACACTTCTGTGCATCGTCATGATCATCAACACACCTGTTTAATTTACAATCTTCTTCTACTTTTGTTCACATAACCTTGACTCTCTGGGTTTACAGTGAATGGTCGTCTGTGTCCTACATAGCAAAACAGGAAACATTTTTAAAGTGGAGAAATGGCAGGAAGCAACAGGCCAGTCGCAGGTTAATCACCGGAAATGATACGTGGTCATTGAAGGTTTAAGATATGGCCAGTCATTTAATTTAACTTGAGGCATTCAGGGACTGTAAAGAGATAAAGATCAAATGGAAACAAAGACAAATGCTTATTAATGGTTAACTGATGTGAGATAGTGATGACAGGTTTTTAACTGTGTCAGCTGAGCTTTAAGGAAGTACGGGCTGCCGCAAAGGCAGAACTCTGTCCATGGTGCTGGAACAGGAGAGACTCCAGTGAACAACTTTAAACTTAAAACAGTGTTGTCACCACACACACATGAAAATCTCCGGTGAGCCGAAGAAAGTAAATCACATGTAGGCAAATATTCAGCTTTGTTTGTCCATCAAACCAACTTTAATGATATCTCTGTCAGATCATTAGACTAATTATTTGATGGATGATACATCACATAATTGGATAGGCCAAGTGATTAATGGTCACACATGCTGGGTCCTTTGACATTTGAATAGAATATGAACAAACAACAGTTTTGACGTTTAGCTGGTTAGCATGCTAACTTCAGTAAACATCTCTACAGCACAGTAGGCTAGCACTGTTTACTGATGTTAGCATGCTAACCAGCTAGTCCCCTGTTGTCAAACTGAATAACAGAAGCTGTTATAGTGTTCACTATGAGACGGCTGAGCCCGGTCCTGTTCCTCCCCTGTTGCTCAGAGCCAGTCAGCTAATAGCTAATAGGGCCACTTTGCTGCACAGCTAACAGAACCATCTAGCTAATGACAGCTAGAAGCTCGGCAAAAGATAGCACTGAGTATGGTGAGCAGCAGTGGGCAGTCACATGGTGCACCTTTAATTTTTCATCAAGTATCTTAAAAAGTCACATAAACTTTAGAATTAAGATGTTTTTGTAGTTCATCATTACAACAGGCCCTTTTCACAGCAGACAGCAGTCACATTATAAGTTACCCTTGTAACTCAAAAGTCTTTATTTAAACAGTGGAAACACATCTATACATATCAATGAGGACTAACTATGTCTAGAAAAGTCCTCAGGTCAGTCCCTGCAGATTCTTCTCTAACCTCTGTCACCTGAAAGGCTGCAGCGTTCAGAGTAACATGCTGTTTCTTCATTTTATATGAATGTAAGTGTTGATTAATAATAATTCATCAAACTGAGACTCACACTGTTACATTACGCCTGCAGAGATTTGTCAGCTTCAGTTCTTCAGACTTTGCTGTGACCTGCTGATTGTCCCACATTACACTGCGTGTACAGTCGGCTTCACACGGCTGATCTAACCATTGTGTCCACCTCAGCCAACTTCGAGCTCCAAAACAGGAAGTTCCTCTTCCCCAAACAAGCAAACTTTCACCTTTTCTCCGGCGCCTTTCTCACAGATAAGTCCCTCTCATTGCCATTGTCTGAAGAACTCAGTCACCCCATAACTCTCCTGGGGGTCAGGTTGTTGTGTTGTGTCTGGCATTGTGCTGTTTGGCTCCTTTAGCTGTTTCTAATCTACATTAAATGACTGTAGAGCTGAACTATGTCGAAGGTGAATAGTTATTGTTCTAAATGTTGTTAAATGAAAAAACAAAACTGATGAGGAAAACAAGTTAGAAGAACCAGGCTCCCAGGTTACTAAATAGTTTTTTGTTTCTTTTCATTGAGATTCTTATAGAGCTGCGATACAAAAGTTAAGAATAACACTTAATTTCATCACGTACCTGCGTGCGCTGTAAATGAGGAATTACTTATGTAAATTGCTTTTTAAACAGGTCATATGTGTCACCTTGGAAAACAATGAGCAGTCACCTTCATTCAGGTACAAGTACCTGTTGGATAATTCAACTCAGTTTTGTTTAAATCTGGGGCCCAAACACTGTTTGAAAAGAAAAGTCATAAAGGAATTCAGAGGAATCAAGTCAAGTAAGAGCAGCCCAATATGACAAAGCATGCCTCAAAGAGCTGTGCATGTGATAAAAACAACAGATAAGTATCCATTTAGCTCAATGTTGGCTAAACATACAAAATCTTATAAAAGAGACTTATAAACAGAATATTTGTCACCTACCGTATTTACGGTATAGCAAGAAAAGAAACGCTGGCCACATATAAACTCTTACAGATGTCACGACAGCACATATATGCGAACATGTATAAACTGTATGCAGATGAAAGTATAGATACGCAACATATACACAAGTGTGTTCACATAGGTTAAGTTAAAGTTAGATATCAGTATTTAGGGCTGACTAAATATTGGTTGAAGGCTGATGTGAAAAGATGTGTTTTAAGTTTAGTTTTCATCAACTAATGAATTAAAAAATGTAAGTTTAAACTTCCATTTATAATTTTTATTTTCAGCCCACTGTGAACCATGATAAAAATGAGTACTGAATTCAGTCTCCTTCATTCTCAAACCTCTGAATATTCACTGGAAGGAGTTTTGCATTATTGTTTTTGTACAAATGCTGAAACAAAGTAGCTCCAGTGGAGGAGCTGCAGATGTTCTTTGTGTGAAATTAAGAGGTAACTCTTTTTCTTTTTTTCAATTCTGACTTGTGGCCCTTTGCTGGACGTCCTTCCTTCTCACTCTAATAGGTGTCCTTTTTAGTTCTCTACCACCACTATTAGTCCTGTGGTTCCTATTATGAAGAAAGATATATAAGTATGACAGGAATGAAATGCAATGCAATGAAACAGGAAAACCGCATTAACATTTGAGTCATCCTACTCATTCGGGTGAGCATGGACGGTATGTACAGTACAAGCAGTCAGAGAGGAACACAGGGTGATGGGCACTTGGCTAAAAGCCAAAAAGATATATGCTTATATAAAAAACAAAAGACTCATATTTAAGGCAGCAGTTTCACTTACATTTTTAAGTTGAAACAGGCATAAATTATTTATGGTGTAGTAATTAAAAATGCATATATTGTGATCCCAACATCCTTGATTTGTTTCCACCTCTTAGCTGTCCACAATCAAGGCATCAGGCAAAAAGTCCTTAATAATAAATATTTGAATAAAAAATCTCACACGTAACAACTTTCTTCAGACTATCTGCTCCCTCTAAATTTAATAGATATCCTCTCTGAGAAATATACTGCAGGTACAACATGTACCATTTGAAAGTACAGTGTGTACCATGTAAAGATGAAGTTCTCTACCACCACTATTAGTCCTGTGGTTTCCTATTATGAACACATAGAGGTTTCACCTGGCAGCGCTCCAAATGTTAGCTGTGTAACTGAAAGATTTGTGTACATTGTGGAGAGAAACAGACACTGAGCTATGAGGCAGGTGTAGAATCAGCAACTTCTGGTGATTTAGGTATTTTTTCATGAAGGCATTTTTATTTTTAGTAGGTAGAAGTTTCTATGGTCGCTGAATAATCCTCTCAGTGACTCATATACTGTACCAGTACTGACCCCTGTGGTATATATAGCTTTAAATGTCACATCACATTAGATACAACCCACACTGCTTCCACACACTCAGTAAAAATTCCTTAAATGCTTCCTGTGTTCTCAGTCATCCTAACGTGGGGAGGTCACAGCAGGCCAGCACTGATCACAATTTGTAACAGTATGTTCCCACTCTGAAAACAGGCCTCGGTATCATTCATGTTCTCACCTGAGTGAACAGAGGGAAAGAGTTCAGGTATAAGTCAAGTTAAAATGATTGCTTCAACATCATTAAATAAATGTGGCTGTAAGAGGCACTTTTCCCTGCTTTTGTTCATAATGAGTCATTAGTTGCGTGCCGCTGCATTTATGACTGTTTGGTTATAATAAAGGAGTGGAACTTTATCAGGTGTCCATAAAGCTTCATGAGCGCCCATCCATCAGCAGCCTGTCAGAGCAGATACTGAGACCTGCTGCTGAACAATGCTGATGGAGCCAGTGGTCAAATATCCCACAGCTGTTCCCCAAGAATGTGCAGTGAAGCAACAGCCCAGCAGCCACCACACACACACACACACACACACACACACACACACACTGTTGCTGGAGACTTACAATGGGGGGTGTTTTATATAAAGACTGTAGCGTGTCATGCAAAGAGAGGCGGATTCTACAAGCGTGTGTTTTACCCTCTGCTGTGCAGCACAATGGTTCTTTACCACCAGGCCACAAGATCATGTTTTTTATTGTAAAGCAGGCTGAGACAGCTGCCTGCGCTGTTCATGTCAACATCCGAATAACTTAGCCCGTGCAGGAACAATCCGTACTGTGCAACACTGTGTGGCACCTTGGTGATTTGCAGGCTTGGCAGGACAGGAATTACATACACATTATAAAAGGGCAAAGTGCAAAGGTTCACTATGAGGGAGGGATGTTATAAACCCTGATAGTGAAGGAACGACTCTTATTAATCACTCGCTTGAGGAAGTGTCATGGAAAGCTCTCCAGCATGCTCTTATCATCACTGATATTTCTAAGGAAAGTGTTTCATTTTTGATGTATGGTTGGATGTTAATGAGTTCTATTTAGCGAAGAGATAGCACCAGACTATCAGTTAATTAATAACATGAAAAAGATTTTTTGCTGTGCAAAACATAGCTGTCATTTAGGGTTTCAACAGAGTGAAGTACTATAACCATTTCAGAAAAGTCAGTGTCGTTTTTGTCATTTACACAGTTAAAGAAACAATGAAATTCTTTCTTTGCCTTCCACTATGAATTTACAATGAAAAACACAAGTTAAAAGTTAGAAAATATAAAAAATCTCAAAATATTAGAATGAGATAAAATATGTACAGAACATGCACAATGTGCAACATCAGTATCAGTGTACAGTAGACTGCGGTATCATGATATATGACATTACACAAATGTTACCTCCACTAAGTTGGTCATGTTTGCGCCTGTGTCCATTTGTTGGTTGGTTGGTTTGTCAGCAGGATTACACAAAAACTACTGAACAGATTTTGACCAAACTGGAATGGAGGATGGGTCTTGGCCCAGAACAGATCCCATTAACTTTTGTCAAATCCACAAACTTTTTCTCACTTTCTTAACATTGCGAGATAGGGCACTTTTCAACATTTTTGTTAATTTCTAAGGGAATAATGCAACGGATCTTGATGAAAAAAAAAAAATCAAGCATCATATATACGTGGCTGGTATCTGTGAGTAAGTTTAATTTCATGCGGATAAAGGGGACAAAAAGAGACTCGGAAGGTCTCTTTTTTCATGTGGCAGAGAAGAGTGATTAATGCAGTGTAAGTAAATTACTACAAATTGCTTTATAGAGCCCTTTTGAAGGAATGAAAATAGGTTTACTAGAATTTCACAAAATATTATGAACTGACAGACAGGGAACTTGATATAAACTTGAAATATACATATTTTTAATAACATGAATGAAGTAGAATCCAATACCATAGATACTGTAAGTAGATATTTACAGTATGATGTCCGTCAGTTTTAAAAACAGCTTCAAACCAGTATATTGCTGCAGCCCTACACTCCTTCACACCCAAAAATGTGGCATTGACTATAAGCTTTATCACTGCACACACATATATATATATATATTCTGATGCATCATCAAAAAGAAAAACATTTTACAGCTTCTTTAGCTGGCAAACACTGTGTTTTTTGCTTTGTTTTCTGAAATAAATTAAATTGAATTAAAAAGTTCAGCCCTTCTTGCAGTAATACAGCAACGATGATTTAAAAATAGAATGAACTACAGATAAATAATGTGGTTTACAACATTTACGTTAACATTTACTATACACTGTAGGTGTTGCTTTGCATATATGCAGTGTCATGCTGAATGCTGACTCTAAACATTTCAAACTCAAAGTTCAAACCAACGTCATCTCGGTTACTATATCGGTACGTTTCATCCCCTCGGGTTGTTCGTGTTACAGTTTTTCTGCTCCATCCATTTATAATAGGACACGGTCAAATGTCACATAGTTTTCATGTTGTGTTCACAATAACATGATTCATCATTTAAAAGGCTGACTGAAGCACCATGGTATCAGGACAAGAGTCAATACCTTATCTCAAACATTAAGGAAATGATGGATTAGGTCTCAGGTCAACTACTGAACCAGGAAGATTTCAGATATGCTGCTGCTGCAGCGCATCAAACACTCACAGGGGCGAAAAAAGAAGAGTTTATTGGATTGGGTTTTTCCCTTGTGCATCAAATTGTTTCCTTGTGTTAGTGCTGTGATAAAAACTTTTATTATCCAGGTTTCACTTTAATTAATTCTTAGCGTATGATGTAGTCCCAAAATGATTTCCTAACTGCAATGACTTTTACACACTGGTATTTATGATAAAACTCATAGTGTATATTGTGTGTATTGCTCTTGGGTTTCATTTCTCTGAATTCAGTGGAGAAGCCTGCTATCACCATAGTCAGCCAGTAGATGGCCTCTGTTCACCATAAACTCACTGCAACAGCTCGTTCTCACTCTCAGATATCACATGTGGTGCTGAAGTTGCTCCTACAACTTCAAAAACATCACAAGTTCAACACTTGCTGCTCTGATTAACAGCTTCAGGAAACTCTCATTTGTGTTTGAAGATACTGAATAGCAATGAAACAGCAAATAGTTTTGTTCTCCACTTGCTGCTAATGCATTACCACCAACACAATCAATATGTATCCATGGCATTTCATCAATAAAGCTCTTCACTTCAGATTTCTTAAAGCAAAGTTTTGAATTGACTATTTTTGCATTAAAGTTTTGGACTGTATACCATGGAAACTATACCCTTCCACCACAGTTGCAAAGTGTGAGAAACCTCCCAGAAACCTTTGTCAGTTGAGCTGAGAAGGAGTTCATTTGTCCGTCTGTCTCTTCAAATCAGCATCATCACAGGCAGAACGATACTAAGCAGAGGTTTCACCCAATGGTGTTACGTCACGATGTTGTAGGCGCAACTTCAGCACCACATGTGATATCTGAGAATGAGAAGGAGCTGCTGGAGTGAGTTTGTGGTGAACAGAGGCCATCTACTGGCCGACACTCTTCTGGGTGGTGTGGTCATTATGCAGAATGTGCGATTTTAAAACAATATAAATCATATTATTGGATTGTCGTTATCAATGCATTAATGTGTGAGTGGCATTTTAAAGTTGCAGCTATTAAAGGTGGGACTGTTTTTTTATGACTTAATATATTGCTGAGTAGCTTGATTTCACCAATAAATCACGTCTTATCTTATCACAACCTAGAGTAATAAATCACTATTTATTTGTCGATAATATTTTTGATTATTAATCTGAATCTGTAAAGTAACTGGTCTCTAATGTTATCAAATAAATGTATTGGAGCTAAAAGTACAATATATCCCTCTGAAATGTAAAACACTGTATTTTACCCCACTGGGAAAACAGAAACTATGACTCGCCACTGACCATGTTTCACTTTTGCCTCTGTGATTAGAATAGATTAGATTAGATAGGATTCAACTTTATTGTTATTACACCGTGTACAAGCACTGAGACAATGAAATGCAGTTTAGCATCTAACCAGAAGTGAAAATCAGGAAAATGCAGAGTATAGCAGTAATAATTAGAATAAGCAGTAGGGGGCAGTTAAGAAAATGTAAACTTATATACAGTATAAACATGTGCTGCAGTTACATTAGGCAAAATATATGGTGAGAAAAACAAGATAAGACCATATTGACAGGATCAAGGGAAGTTCAATTGTTACAGCAGTTCAAGAATCACAAACAGAAGGACTGGATGATGCAGATGAAAACAAAATAAAGAAAAACAATTAAATAGAAAAGAAGATAGAAAAAAGAAACCAGGAATAGGCTATATATACAATACACCTTTCACATACAGACATGATGGATAATTGTTGCACACTTGAGCCCGATCGACATATCAGTTTGCAGATAATGTCAGTTGTTATTGGCCAATCACAGTTATATTGGTGTGGGGAGACACAGACAGAACGTTGTCTGGGATGTGCCGATATGAAACTTTAGGTTAGAGTTCAACATGCTCCTTGGGCTAATTTATAATTATTAAATTCCCATTGATCTTTACTGTTTCACTGCACTGATATTATTTTAGACAATAATGTCTATTCTTACTGTGAAACATCCTGCCTCCATCCTATGTTTTATAACCACATTTGAGGGATCATTCAAAAAAAATTGGGTATATCAGCCAGTATATCAATACTGGAACCTGAGACTTGGGTTGCACTGTGTATGTAATAGTAATAGAGAAATAATAGCTACCATTGATCAGATACAGGCCATACAGTATGGACAGTAGTATAAATATGTATGGGTATGTTAAAGAATATATACTGTTGTGCAGGTAAGCGTGTGTGCAGTGTGGCAATACGAGCCAGCAGCCAGTGAAACAGAGACAATCAATGTGCAAATGTTCAGCCACTGGATGAAGGTCTGTGGGGGTGTACCAGCATTTACGTATCTATTTGAGAGCTTTGACATGAACATATTTAGAAAACATTCATAAACTGCATGAAAAACAAAACAAAGAATCTTCTTTACTGATGCCATGGGTAGGTACAGCTGAAGAGCTTTGTCCTAAAATGTGATTTTCCCCTCCGACACAGTGACAGAAGCTCTTCCATTTCTGTTATTAAAGGAAAAAACAAATGATGGGACTGCATTAAATGTAGGCGTCATCTTACACATGTTGAAGATTCATTAATTGAGGGTTTAAATGCAATTCATTTATTTTTTTTGCTGTATTTTTTTTTTTTTTACTTGACCCCATGAATATCCCATTATAGCTTAAGGTGTGAAGTTGATAAGGTCATACAAATTGTGATTTCTGACATCAGGATCTTTTTAGGTTCAAATGTGATAACTTTCTTTCAGATAAAGTGATGGGTGTGAGGAGTGGAAAGCAGCATCTCTGTCATGCAGTGTTTCATTGTCACGGTGGGGAGCAGGATAATATAAAGGAATGCTCCTCCACCCCCTCTTTCCCTCCCCAAATCAATGCAATGCAATGCCTGGTGGGTACTGAAGTCTTCTCTGCACAAAGAGCAGCCGTGCTCGCAGCGCCATCAGTGGAGCTGCAGCTCCCGCCGAGAACTACCGGTACCGAGATGCTCAGCTCGGGATGGTTTCCGGTAAGTGCGTGAAATGTTTGGACCGGGCAGTGGAAGAGGGGGAAAGTGTGAGGTGAGGAAATGACCGGGCTGCTATTTTTAAACTAATTTCAAAAGGAGGAGGCGGAGGAGGGTGAGTCAGGAGGAGACAGGTTTTGTGTGCCGGTGTCCTGGGGGAGCAAATATGTCACAGTGGCTGAGTTGGGAGGGATATTTCTCCGCAGACAATAAGCTGAGTTACGCTCCAACTTGGCAGATACACAACAAGCCGGTATCGCGAGTAAACTGCACGTTTGCAATGCAGCATTGCGCGTAAACATCTTGGTTTCGTGCACACCCTGGGTGCCACAAGGAGATAGTTTTTGTGCAGCCTTTGCTGCCGCTGGTCCACCACCTGAAACTCCATTTTCCACCGATGTCTGCGTCCGTGCACAACAAAGGATGCGTGTGATCTGCGGGATATAGATGGTGTGTGTCGATGTTTGCAGTCGGATGTCAGTCAGTGGGATGCGCCTTTACGGTCTGTATGCCGGGATCTTTTTTCTCCCCCCATTACGGCTTATCATGCTGTGAAAAACACACTTACAGGCCTGTAAAAACGCTGTTTTCTCGTCTGCAGACACCAGAAAGGGGGTGCTGCTCGAATCGGAAAACTAATCAGTTATGCACTTTTTAAAATAAATTGGTTTGCAGAAGGCTTTAAAGACCCAACCCCACTGCTCTAAGTAATTAGCTCATGTGAAAGGTGGACAAAGGATATTTGCGTCTAGGCCTATCTTCATGTGCGTGTGAAGTAAGCTAAAATATCAGCAACAAACGTAAATCCACGCCTGACAAACCCTCATCATATCTGTCTTGCGTTTTAATTGTTTTTTTGTTACAAAACGTCGCAAAATACGTTCTCTGCTAATGGCTTTATTTTGAAAGGCAGCACCGGAAGTGGTCGCTTCCGCTGTGGCTGTGTTGACCCGCTCGCGCTCATCAGCATCTTGAGTCCACTGGCGCGAGATCCGCTCGCGGAGAAGGAGGCAGGTCGGGGTCCGTGTTCTCCGTCATGCCGGGAGTAACGGCCGCTTAAACCTGATGCTTGTCGCGCGGCAGACCGAGTCAACCTGTCAGGTAATTTATGTCTTGCCTCGGGGAAGAAAACGTGTAAGTAGTAGTCGGTTAATGACGGCGAGAGAATTAGAAACGAGAGCTTCATTTAGGTCTAATTAGGACGGGCAAAGATGGAAGACGTGATACACTCGCTCCTGCATCCTTCAGCGGCGGTTAGTAGCCTAGCAAAGCCTTTTGTATCATTGTTATTACGTGTTTGCTGCATTATTGAACAAGCAGAGTGGATTTTCTTCCTCCTCAAGGACAGAAAATAATTGGCATGACATGAAATATGTGACATAAGGAGCACATAGTAATTTATTCAGAGTACAAGTGTCAGTTTAAAGGAAACCTACTGATGGAAGCAACTGTGTTCTCTCAACAAGCTTAAAAAGTGTGTGTTGGTGTTAAAAATGACTGCTTTATTGGCATATGAAGGGTAATATTAAAGCCAGTCAGATGCCCCCTCTCCCTCTTGAACCTGCATCTCCTCTCCTGTATGGTTTCATCTGCCTGTGTTGTAATAGCTCCTGAGGTTAATGTGCTCCTCAGAGGAGAAAATGCTGCCTCATGGCTTGTGTTGTAGCTCTTCCCACTTCCCACTGGAAGCTCTTCCCACCCCCCCACTTTAATGGGCCATTAAGAGGCAACCACGATGGGTGAGCTGTCAGCTGGGCCTGATTGATTCGGTCAGACCACAGATGAGACTGATGTGTGCCTGAGATTCCTCCAAAGCTCTCAGCTAAATTCCCTCCCCTCCACCTCCTCCTTCGGTCAAGGAGCAGATGTGGACATGTAAAACACAATGAACCATGAAGATGCATGGTGGTAACCTCCTGCAGTGCAGTCTTCACACAGGTGGAGGGAGGAAGAAAAGTTTAGCAAAGGCGAGGAGCATTTTGGGCTCCTTGTAAAAGTGGGCCACCGGTCCCTGTGGTGAGTGATGCTTTTTCTGGGGCAGGCTGGGTGATGACGCTCACCCGGCCCGGATTGGGAACAGACACCCTCGTCCATCCTCTTCGGAGAGGGGTGCGGAAACTGCTGCTGGGATACACACTGCAGAGAGGTCCATGCAGAGAGACTGCAGGGCCGACTTTGCTTATTTCTGATCTACACATCTATCATCGATATCTCTCTGGAGCAGGCCTGTAAGTATACTTCAGCCCACCCGACTCCTGACCTGCTAGTATTAAAGCAGTTATACACCTTTTTTGAAAGAGCGTAACTAGGAAGTGTGGAGTCGATGATTTTCCTCCACTGACTTGGCGGCTTTTTGTACCCAAAACCCGAGCCCTGGAGTGAGAAGCGCACTGCTATTTAAAGACGGCATAACTGAGCCAGCTGCTGCCGTTTCTGCTCCCATCATAATTGAATCAGCGCTAGTAGAGTGCGCCAGTGAGGGTGTGTGCGCTCCACAGAAGATTATACAGTCCCGGCTTCGAGGCGGTCTGTAACGGCCACTTTCACATACCTGATTGGTGGCTTCTTTTCCTGGTGAGTGTGTTTGTGGGACGGAAGCTGGGAAGAAGACGAAATCCCAGCCGGTATCATCCGTGGTGAAGCTATCATCCGTGAGGAGGATGTGGGTTTGTAATGGGAGTTTTCAAACAAGATAGTTCATTCTGATTGTATAGAGTTGTAGACAAGATTATAGTATGAGCAGTGATTGATGAGGTGGGGAGGTAACTATTTAAGAACCATTTGGGTGTTTGTGTCATTATTTGGTTGTGTGCGTAATGTACTCTGTGATCTGTTCACTGTTAAGTGACTTGTGGTGGCTGTCAGAGCCTTCAGAGAAAATATCTCTCATGCCGGTGAGCGACAGAGTTCCTGCACAGTTTGGACGGACTCATCACTTTCATATTGATCTGTTGTGTACAGCATAGAGAAGGGAGAGGGTTAACAACTCAAAAGGGAACTAGGCCATCAACATCCCTTTTTTTTTTTTTTTTTTATTGGGCACAATCTGAGACTGGCTGCGAGCGTGACAGAAAACAGCAAGTGAAATAGCAATATTTGATGGTGGAATGTATCTGCTCAAGCCAATTTTCTTTTTCTGTCTTTTTTTTATTGGATCGTCTATGTTGTACTTGACATGCAGTGATGCGTGCAAGTGTTATGCATACATAACATATGAGGCTGTGGCTGAAACGGTGGAAAATTCTCTGTTTGTAGCTCTACCCCCTCACAGCCTCAAATCCGCTCTTACTTTCAGACACCAAAGATATTTTTTCTTTCCCTGGATAGAGTGAAACGCTCACCACTCTGCTCGATTATTTTGAGTCATCCAGCCAAGGCTGTGGCACTGGGCGGGAGTGTAAAAAATTTCATCTCCGACCACGGATACATCTGCCTCCTCGCCGTGGTGTTAGGGTTCTCCTCCAGTCTGTTTGTATGGCTGTACTATGAAAACTTTTAGCCCCACTTCATGTGGTTTAAGGCCAGATTAGGCCTGTTTGATGTCCAAATGTCATTACTCAGGCTTCTTCTTTTCAAAAGGAAGTTCACCTTTGAACCAGCCGTTAAATGTGCCTGGAGGAGGAACAGAGAAGAATAGGAAATTACAGAATATTAGCGTATGGGTAGGAAACTGTTTCTGAATTGTATATCAAAATGCCACACAGCATCGCGTGCCTCAGACAGACAGAGCTTTACTTCATGACAGGACATTGATCATTGATTAATAGTCTTGTCAAAGGGCCTCTGGTGGCCTGGACACCATCACAAAGTCTAAAGGGGCTCTTGCTCTTATCTGATGTTGCAATTTGGTTAGACCAGTAATTCACTGAAATGTAAGATGATCTGGAGCCCAATGAGACCACCAGAAGCATAATTTTGAAATGAAATTCATCAGTATTGTTGAGAGAGGAACTGAAGGAATTTTTGTGGCCTCGTTTAGGGTTAGAGTTTGGCTCATATGTACATTTTCACTGGTAGTTATAACCGGCATTTTTTTCTCATGTTATTTTCTTTTTGGTTTCACATGCAAAGCAAATGTCTGTGCTTGTTTTTTCTCAATTCCCACAAAGGATGTGGCTTTATAGTAAAGAATGGACAATTTGTTTGTAATAATGCTAGTGTTGGACTGCAACTAATGAGTTTTTTCAATTTAAGTGTTGGTTTGTTTAAGCGGTTTAATAGTTTTTGTAAAAGCCCTGTAAATAGTGGCCAGTTCCCAGGAGTCCAAGATGACATCTTTAAATATTAAATTAACAATGATATAAAGAAAGGCAGTAGATTCTCACATTTAAGCTGAAACCAGAAATATTTGGGATGTTTGCTTCCTACACAACTTAAATGATTAATCAATTAACAAAATTGTTGCCAGTTGTCATCATATCGATTAATTGACTAATGGTTTCACCAATGGCAGCAGCGAATGATTATTTTCATTACTGATTAATTAACTGGTTATTTTCCCACAGCACTGAGGAAATGAGGTCTTCAAACGGCAACATTTTCGCTTAAAAAAATGACAAAAACAAATATTCAGTTATCAAAATAGTGGTTGATTTCTGATTTGTTACAGCTCTTTTTTTGCACAACTAGAAATGGATCATTCAATGCTCTATCGTCTTTCTGTCCGTAAAAGACTAAAAGTCATCCTTTTTTTCTCTGAGCTGGCAAGAGCAGATGTTAATATTTACATAATGCACAAATATACAACTGGGGCAGGTAAGTAAAGCCTGCTCATTTTTCTTTTATGTAGGGATGTGAATCGAGAACCGGTTCTAGTTGAGAACCACTTTCAAATTGTCCAATCCATCGGAGTCATCTACCCCGAGCTAATCAATTTCTTTTATTGATGATTGCATTTTTTTGGGACATTTGCTACATTGCAAAACAATCTTGTCAAACTCATGCAACTCAAAACTTGCAACAAGGAGGAGTCATGGCGGAGAGGACAAATCCTAAATTCAGGAAATGCCATAATTTGACATGAAAGAGTGCCGCTACTTCCCAACCCAGCAGCACACCAGTCACTGAGGGTAAATATCCTAAGTTATAAAGACTTTAGAAGCACACAGGCTTAGCAGATTTTTTCTTTGACTAAGAAAACCTAAATAAAAAAAGAATACCGTACAAATATTCTCTCATTTCATCCACAGATGATGACTCACAGATGTTTGCTACAGCCAGCTCGACTTGACAAACGTTAAAAGCTGTTATAAAGTGGTGCTTTGGCACACCTGAGTCACATGCATGCCTTTTTTTTTTTTTACTCTTTTTCCCTACTTTAAAGGGAACCTTTTGTGTTCAGCTTCTGTGTGATGATGTCAGGCTCAGTCTCCTGAACTGAGTTAAATCACAGTTGATATGATTTTCACCTGCTCTGCTGCCCTCTGCTTAGGGCTCAATAAGTCTATCCTGTCTTTTTCCAATCTTTTATATTACCTAAATTAATTAACCCTATTTGCTAGGTATGCTCAGTAAAATCATTTTATGTCATACATTAATTGTCCACTTCAGGTACTTGAAGGGTTAGTTGTGGTTGTGAAGTGATGCACTTGGCCAACAAAAGTGTTTAATTACATTACTGAAGTGTTAGATGACAGCATTTTGACTTTTTACACGTGAATAGTTTGAACAATGCCCAGTTGGATCCAAAGGTCTGAGTGTATGCCAGGAAACTGCTCTCCCACGAGATTTTAACACCACAATCAGCGTGACGTAACAGAAATGGAATCACGCTTCAGTCATCCAGTTTTTAGGATTACTGTAGCATCACGTCTTTTTTTAGATAACCAGAGTAGTGTTATGCTGTCGTTCATCTCCTTAAAGTTTCACCCAACTGTGTGTACCTCCAAACACTGGGCTTTGACATTCTGTGTTATGCGTGTTTCTAAGGGTCTTTGTTGTTTTCTGTGCTTCACACTTCGTCCTTCTGCACAGTCATTTAAACACACATTTCCTTACATTGTCACACATTCACTTTGCTGTGTCCTCTGCCACACTTGCACACAGCTTTTTTTGTCTGCCCTTTTATTGTCCTCCAAATTTTTTCTATATGTCCTTAAATCTCTCATAACATCACTGTTCACAGAGGGCTATATTTCTACAGTATTCATGATTTATTTTTTCTTCCATTGTGACTATTGCTACCCTTAAAAACATCGTGTATTTGTACCGATCCATAATAAAAGTGGAAACAGACAACTTTCACAACCCCTAGCGTTTCAAAGTGGTATTGTTGTCATCGCCGCTGTGCCAAAGACAGCTAAAATGTTTATGTTTTCCTTAGTCACAACTACCAACAAGCCTGACTGGATCTCCTTCATTTCCCCGGGAGATTTTGTGCCCAGTGTCAGACAAAATAGCATCGTGAAAGCGAGGTTAAGAGGGAACCAATCCAAAAGCTGATGGTGTCATAATTCTATAACCATTACGTTTGGAAATCAACATTTAATTTGTAATTTTAATTAAAACTGATTAATTTTCTTACATTATCTTTCTCACGCTCAGTTGTCCTCATCAAAACTCAAGAAGTAGCCTAGTTTAGACTGTGAACATGACACATTATGTGTATTTTGTTTCAACATCCAACTGGTTCAGCCGTAAGCAATGAACAGCCTGGTTTTACAAACTTGCTTACAGGCGATAATGGCCTTAATGTCGAGAACTGGATTTCATATTTCTGATTATTGACTCTTTTCTGCATCAAGACATAATCTATAAAGAAAGAACTGAGATGAATCTAGCAAAATAGGTAAAATGGCAGCTTTGAAAAATGTGGACAGTTGCATCTTTTTGGAGCTCTGTGTCATCTTCATGCTTTGGGCTTTCAGACATTACACCTTGTGTTCTGCTCTGTCCACTTTAAGACATCAAAATTTGGATTACACTTCATGTCAAGTGTAATGCTGTCTGACTTCTCAGGTCCTTGCTTGTTTGAATATGTTGGTTTTGTTTGTAGTGATGACACATGCATCGTCACTGTTCTCTATTTATGACTAACTATGATCAAATCCTCTTTGTCTTTCTTTTTCAGAGGGGTTAAGATGGGTGGAGCTGCCATCCTAAGCATGCTGGAGACCTGAAGTAATACTGCTTAACTGCTGCTTAGGACCACATACACCCCCACCCATGACTTTCTATAGTGTATGTCTATATCTTTTTATATTTACAAAAATCCACAATTAGTGATGCTGAGGTAATTTTTATATGTCAATGTCACATACATCCTCAAATTGTAAAAGTAAAAATGAGATATAAATAAAGCTTGAAGATTTTTTTTGATGTGTTGATGGAAATAAACACATTTTTGTTTTTGGTCATTTCTAAAGGCAGTGCTGACAAACATTTTTTTTCTAAAAACATGTCCATAAATAATGATTAATGTTTTTTTTAATATATGAGATTTCTTAAGTTTAATAAAAGTAACAACATATGGTTTGATTTTAAATTTGGCTTGAAAGTGGTCAGGGATGATCAAATGCTTCAGATACTTTTCTGCTGAAAAGATGCCTTCGGGCTGTTAAAGAATTTTAATGGAGGCATTTAAGACTAAATGTCTCATGAATCTAAGACCACAGTGTTGATGTTTCTGTGAGCATCACTTGCTAAAACAAAGTCTGAGCGAAAACTGTTTCTTGTTCTACACTGGTTTAACTTATTGGTCTCAACTCACATCTTAAACTGGTGTTGATGCTCAATCTGTTGTTTTTCAGGAACCGTTGATTGGTGTGCCCCAAACTCTGTAATGGAAAATCGTGGTGAGTACCAAGTTGGTCGTTGTGGTTTGTTAAGTGCAGTGTTAATGCTGTGGAGAGAGCTGTAGATCCACTCATCTCGCTGTACATCCACTGTGTTTATAGAGTCTGTCTAGCCTCTGCGTTTTTATGAGCCACTCAGGACTCCAGCCGTACATCTTCTCAACCTAAGGGCCTGATCAAGGATTGGTTTCCCCTCCAAAAATGTGGCTTTTCCCTGGTCAGCGTAGTTCTGTGTGTTATGTGTGTTTGTGCGCTGTGTTACCAAAGAGATGGCTCTGTGAATATCCAGGGTGTCAAACACTTTCAAACACTCATATGGCAACACTGACCCTTCAGTCTCTTTGAAACCCAGCAGCTGTACAGGAAAAAGGAAGTGTTAACCTTGATGAAGTGCACTGCTGGTATTTGGTCCAGTGTCACCTGTAGCTCCATAGTTAACCACTTCCCCTTTGTAAAACCAAAAAAAGCAGTCAATAGTGATTGCTTGGGATATGTACATCTGGAAATGTTTTACTATCACTCAAGGCTTCCTGTAGCTACTTCAAAATAAAAGCACATTCACTACTCTCATCACTCCAACATCGACAGGTTTTTCTTGTGTTGAATCTTCATTAAGGGAATTTTTCAACTTTTTTTTTGGCTTTTTTGAAGAGAAGCTAGATAAGAAAATCACTACCATTTTCATTTATCTACAAGCAGCAGCCGCTCAGCTTAGCATAAAGACTGAACATCAGCTTCAAAGTTCATTAGCTAAAGCTTTGGGTCTAATTTGTTTAATCCATTCAAACAACCCTAGCTAATGATTATTTTCATTATCGATTAATCTGCAATCCACAGTAAATCATTTGTTAGGTATGCTAGGTAAAATCATTAAGTATCATCAAGTATTTTCCAAAATGTTGTCTACATACGAACGTTTAGCGTCTCTCCTGTCCTCACTCAGTTTATCCGTGTGATGCTGTTGTTCAGTTGATCTTTCTTTTAGTTTTTAGCTCCACCTCCATATAGACATGTGGTTATACAAATATATGAAACATATGTTAAGACATTTTACAAAGATTTTTTTCCTATGATGAATGAGACTTACTGTAGTGACACAGAGCTTTACAGCACCATGCGTAGGGCACGCTCAATACTCTTCCCATGTTGGACAGGGCCGTGTATGTGGGTATGCGTGTGTGTACCTGCCTCAGTCTGCGAGCCTGCTGAAATGGCCTGGCCCAGTCTGTTATCCAGGTCAGGCCAACAGGTTCTGGGCTCATGCGGATTGGCTCAGCTCTCTCTGGAAGCCGGCCCGGTGTGGAGGCTGTATGTGGGGCACAGGGAAAGAAAAGGAACGCTGCCGAAAACACTAGCTCTCCATCTTTAGAAACAGCCCGAGATGCAGCCAAACGCTCAGAAAACTCTGATCTATCCGGGCATAATGACACAGCTCAATGCTCTGGATTCCTCTGAGGAGCAGTTGGACAAGGTTTTCTGAAGACACACAAGCCTCAAAAGAAATGAAAGCACTAATTCAGGGGGTCCAGTCTGCACTCCTTTTTTTCCCTTCTAGTTTACAGAAACCGGTCCTTTTTCTTTGCTGCTCTGCCTCTCTATATTCAAGCCCGAGACAGGGCAGCTCTCCTTGGCAAACATGTTTCAAAGTCATGCTAATGCCTCCAAGACTGTTCAAATTGTGATAAGAGACTTGGAGATGTGCATACAATGGTGTCTGAAAGAATTAAGAGAGGTGAGCAGCATGATAAGTGCTCTCTGAGCAAGCGTAGTAATAGCTGAATATTAGCGTGCATGCACCACATCTTCCTATTTGTCGGATTGACTTGTGATCTTTCATTCCTCCTTTAACAAGTTCAGTGTCATCGTAGCAGCTGTAATTGTGCTGATTCTTGTCTGTTGTTCATAGTTGAATGTTGGGAGGGAACAGCATGCAGACACCCTTGACCTTTCCACAGCTCCCACAAAAAGTGTCAGATCTTGTTTAACATTTATCCTGATTGAGGGCATTGATTGAAATTGCTCCAATTTTCTCTCTGCTCCATCCTTCACATCCAGACTAAATTAAGGTTTTTGTTTGTCAGGTTAGATGTATTACTAATTTAGGAATGGCTTATACAGACACTGTCTATATCTCTGTCTTCTGTTCTCTTTGTCATCACAGTGCGAGCAAGGCGAGTAAATACTGACACCAGTGTGTCAGGCAGAGAAATGCTTTTAGGCAACACAGTGTGGTCTGAGCTCTGAAGTTTTGGGTCTAGTTTTTGTGTGTTGGTTAAGTTGTTTTATTGTAATGCTTTGTCTGGAGTTTTTAGGTCATGCAAGTCCTTGTTCTCTTGAGCCCACCGCAGCACATAGCATACATTACATTTGTATATACATTATTGAATGCACACATTGCACCGCATACCACAGCACACGCATCAAATTGAAAACATAACTTGTCCTTCTCCCAGGAATGGCAGGCATCTTTCAGTGAATGCTGACCTGTGCTGTGAGCCAAGGAGGGAGGGTCAGTGAGCGAGGGGGAGAGGGAGTCCAACTCCTGCAGGGAGGGAAGGTCTTAAGGAGATTGCGAGAGGGAGGGACGGGGGAAGGACTGAAGTGAAAGGCGTAGAGGAAGGGTAGACGAGAGAAACACAGGGAAGAAGAAAAGACCTGAGACAGGGGAGACCAGGGGCCAAGAAGGAGGAAGGCAGGTGCAGCTGCTGATCTGTCCAGGGTTGTGTGCACGTTTCTGGGTGTAGGACAGGTAGAGGCCCCTCAGGGGCTGGATCATGGGACAGAGCCTTCGTGTGGAGACCCCATCTCAGGAACCACAACAACAAAACAATGGCGGTGAGTGTCAGGACTCACTCATGCTCTGTGTGTGTACTTTTCACGGTGGTGCATTCCTCATCAGCAAACATACACGGCATGAAATCAGTTTACTATTCTGTAGTTCTTTAATGAATGAAAGCCTAGAGGAGAGATAAGGTTGGAGATTGTATAATCAACTTTGCACAGTCTCGTCTCTCTCTGCCCCCCCCCCCTTCACTTTCACCACCACAAGGAATGTTAAATCATTGGGATCACGTGGATGAATCTCAGCTGTGTTTTTTACACACTCATGCTTGTGTTGCGCACTTATTTTCTCATGTGACAGCAATTTGCTCAGTCAAATTGGATGGGACATTTTTATATAATGATTATTTGAAAATGGAGGTTGTGAGGTTTTATATCATTTTTGATCAAATCCTATTTTTTTGTATTCGCAATAGTTTTTCATATCACAGTGTAAAGCTGCAGAAAAGACTCTTTAATTACAGATTTTAAACTTTAGATTGGCAAAGTATTATATAGTAAATTCATCAGACAGATTTCTGTCCTCAAACAGCATGCTCTCATGGTAATTATTCAACTTATGTAGTTTTAAAAGGTTGAATGATTTAAGGGAGCACACGATTCCACTAGGAGCAATCACAGTGATTATAACCTCCTTGTGCTGTCAATTAAGTAGATTAAGATTCATAATCTGGCCTGGCATTGGTAAGGGTTATATTGAGGTTGGAGGTATTTCCCAACCATCGCACCCCCCTGTACGGGGGGTTCTTATGTAAGTGATCAGGACGGCTTGGCTCGCAGTTCGGCTAAAGGCCAGGTCCTTTTTAAAACAACAATCTCTTCTAACCACATGCTCACCTGACCGGGCCTGCCATGACTCATTGAATCATGAGGTTAGAGGGAAATCTGGCCTCTCTGGGAGATGTGAGAGAGTGGTAGGTGTGGCTTCAGGATAGGGGTACGTCAGAGGAACACACACACACATACACGGTGTCACCCACCCCCATGTTTCCTGACTGGTATGCCTTATCTTGGCAGAGCTACTGATTACTGAGCATGACTAGAAGAATTCTGGTTCTGGCCTTGTTCTGAATGGAAATATGTTTTGTATGATCTAGATGCTTTAACCATCAGAATATTAATTAGTTTCACTGGTGTCACTGTGTTATACCTTCCAGCACTATATTTCCATGAACAGTACAGTGGACTGTTATTGAGTGTGAGGGGAAGAGGTTGTCTTTGTTCTCGGTCACAGAATCAGGGTGGAGTGCCGTTTCCTCCCTGTGTTTCCAGGCTGCCCCCCCTCCCTTCATAACTCCTGTACTTTTGCTCTCTTTGTAGCTCTTTCTGTACCCTTTACTCCCATTCCCAGACTCACAGTCCGTCACACACAGCTGTAGTGCCACCACACACCAGACCTCTTCGCACTTCAGTTGAAACAATGACATTTTGGAGAGTTTTCTCTGTATCTGTGAAGAATCATTTTGAGTGGATCCACAGCTCTCTTGAATGTGATAATTGAGTTGGAAGTACTTTACTTTTTTTGTCTCTTTTTTTACATTTTTGTGTCAGTGGATTGGGACATTTTATAATCGCTGGCAAATGTACAAGTCTCCTAAGGATATGGTCAGTTATTGTTTTGATGCCTGCTGCATGGGCTGAGTCCTGTGCCATCGTCATCTCTGCAGTGCTTTGGAGTGTGCAGGCCTGGCAAAGGCAGCTCTTATCCTGCTTCACTGGCTTCAGCTGAGCCACTGTGTCAGGGCTCGTCTGACAGAGCAGTCTGCTGCTGTGTGAGAACCTCAGTTCTGGTTCACAGGGAAGCTGCCTTAAGCAATGCTTAATCTGGATGTTATGGCAGCTGGTCTGAATCCTCAGATTTCTACCTCGCCAAGATAAGCTGGATTTCCATGGTGCGGACATGTCCCTTGAACCCGGACCCTTTCTGCTGTAGTTTTGAACGGCTCTCTGCAACTTCACCTTCTGGCATTTTCTAATTGGATACATACAGGACGGTTGATTGTGGGGTTGCTGAATGCTCCCTTCTTCCCCATGGCATGCTGTTTCAAATCCCGCCGCCATGGAAGCTGGACGCTTAACACCCCTCTTCCAGGTAGACGAGTGTCTGTTTTTTTTTTTCAAAGACTTGTCAGTCACAACTTAAACTTCAGGAAATGACAGCAAAAGCTGATTTTTGAATTGGCAGTAGTGCATGAGTTTTCACAGTTCTGATTTGAGCTGTTTTGTAGGTTTTACTGACGGTCAGGCTTTTAAACACTGTGTAAGCATTCAGTTCAAATTTTACCCCGCCAGCAACATTGAGGTAGCTGTGTGGAGTAGCGGTTAAAGACTCTGTCCTTCAGCTGCAAAAATGGGTTTGAATCCTGTGTCAGCAACCATCCGCCATGCTAAAATGTCCCTTAGCAAGATACTGAAACCCTGCCAGTTCCAGGGGCGCTGGTCCATAACTAACCCTGACGTCCCCTGCTGTGTGTGTGTCAAATGAGGACTCACTTTCCACCCAGGAATGATTTTATTATTATTATTATTATGTTTCTATGTTCTTTATTGGACTGCTGAATACGCCAAATCAGTGTTGTAGGTATTGTGTGAGAGGATATTGTTGTGGGAATCAGACTGCAAGGCGTTATTGTCGCCGAGACATCCTGTGTGTGTATGAGACTGGATGTTTTAAATCGGACCCTATTCTCGCTCCTCTGGTAAATATTATGTCTGCTGTACAGAGCAGCTGCAGCCTTGAAGCAGCTAATGTTCGAAACTCTCTCTGAGCTCAGCACCCTGTCAGTTGGCCTGTCAATCATGTAACCCCGAATATGTAACCATGACAGCAAGATGCCATTTAATGGAGCACTTTAAGCCTTAATGGCATCTCTTAATGATCGCTGTTCTTTGAGACGTTTCACTTCTCGATTGTTGGCTGTATGTGTTCATCATGACTGACTTTTTTTCTACTACTCCTGCTACTGTATGACTGCATCCATGTGTGAGCTGCTCTCCTCTATAGAGGCAGTGAGGGCTGAAAGGCTGATAAGGCGCTAGTCTCCATCCAGCCAAGGAATGTGAGCACTTGACAGCGAGAAATCCTGGCCCAACGCCAACATCAGACCTCTCCTGTTAACTGTGGATATGTGGAGGAGTCCATGAGCTCTCAGCATCACCCTGCCAAGGCACACTCAGTCCCCGAGAACTAACAGCTAAAGATAATAACAGCCATAATGAACATGGCCCTCTCTGTAAAAGCAGCAGATGAGCTCAGTTAGAATCGAAAAGATCCTCTCTGATTTTTCCATGCTTCTGTGTCTCGTTTGCCAGATCTCTCTTAAAAACTGTTGGATTTATATTTTATTACTGCTTTTATTGTAGATGATGAAGCTGAGCAGCACCACAGCACAATGGTGGGAGAGGGGGGCAGCACAGGGGACAGCACCCCAAAGCGTAAGGGCAAGTTCTCAACCCTTGGCAAGATCTTCAAGCCATGGAAGTGGCGGAAGAAGAAAAGCAGCGAGAGGTTCAAGGAAACTTCGGAAGGTTTGTGATGTGAAGTCATTGTGTTCGTAACGTAAGCGAACCTCCCTCTTTCCTCGCTGGTCATATCAGTTACAATCAGCTTTCATCAAAATTCCTCAATGCATGTGTTCCTGCCTGAATGTTACAGGCCCCTCTGGCTCTCCTAACGTTTTCAGTGCACCTATAGTAAGAACATAGGCTGCTAACAAAATATCCTGTTGACTGAGGAGCTCTAAACTCCAATCTTTGTATTCTGGAGCATGAGGTCACATGCTAAATGTGAACGACTACACTGCAATATTTCTTCCTTGAGGAGATCTAGAACAAGAAAGCTTGGTGTGTAACGTAAATCCTGTTTATTGACGGCAGAACTGGAGAGAAAGATGTCGACGAGGCGTACGCGGCAGGAGCTCATAGAACAGGGAGTGCTGAAGGAGGTCCCGGACAACGGTAAGAGTGCTCCTGTGATTCATCTGATCTCTCTCTTCACAGCGTTGTCTGTATCTGACAGCAGCAGCCCTGAGGCTATCACACCCACACAGACAGTACAGTTAAGTCATCAGTACATTATGGCAGGAACACTGTCCTCCTAACCAGCAGGTGTCTGAGACATATTTAAAAAAGGCAAATTGACTTTCACCTTGCTGTTTTTTCCAAAGTAATGCAATGTCTGTTTAAAATGGCATGCCACTCTCCAGAGCTGAGGAAAAGTGGAGCGAATTGTGCCCTGCAGCAAAATAGCTTTGAGAGGGGTGTGTGCAAGCGTAATGCAGGCCCCGCTGTTGCAGAAGCCCATTTATTAAACCTACAGCTGCTCCTTCATCACACCAACAAACACACACACTGTCTGTGGGGCTTGGGGTAGGGGCACCTTACAGTTTTACCATGGAACAGGTCTGCAACTAAAATTTTTCATCATTGATTAATCTGATTGGTTTGTTATTTCTCAGTCTATAAAATGTCAGAAAACTGTGAAAAATGCCCATCAGAATAACTCACACAGGCTGGCTTTTAAGGACTAGTTCTGTCCGGCCAAGAATTCAAAACAAACAAGTTTTCAACATTATTAACCAAAGAAAAGCAGCAAATCCTCACACTGAGCAGCTAGATTTGTATATTAGCTTGATCAATGACCTTAAATAGTACCTCATTTTTTAATGGTTTTACCACTTCTTTTTTATTATATCTAGTTTCACGAGGGAGGGACAAATGAACTACAATTTCAAACAAAGAAAAAAAAAACATTTTGAATAATTTAGATTGAATAAATATTTAGTACTTAGTTTCCTGCTTGTGTAGATGAGTCAGTGTTGGATCTTATCACTTTTAGGCGTTATAGTTGAAAATTCACGAAGGACTTTTCAACTTTTCAGATGCAGATCCAGATACACAAAAGCAGGCCTATGTGAAGAATGGCCACACTCTGCCAGTGAGTGCTGGGGTCGGAGGAGGTGGAGGAGTCATCGGTGGTAGCAGGAGCCCATGCAACCAGGGCAAACTCCCCTTAGAGTCGGACTTTAGGATGAACCCTGCCTGGCTTCCCCAGCCAGATGATCGCAGGGTCCGATCTCCTGCTAACGGAGACCGCCGGGGAGCTCCAGGCTCCAGGGGCACGGGACTTCATGAAGACGGGTGGAGAGGGGCAGGGATGGGTTCACGTGCACACGTTGAGGGCGAGTGGAAGCCTAACATGGTCTGGCAGGGCCAGATTCACAGCCAGATGGAGGAGGGCAGACGCGGGGTCCGACTTCACCCCGATGACGGGCAGAAGAGGCCCGGGCTGCAGAAGGCCCCATCGGAGGACGGCAGGAGGACTCGGCCTGCGGAAACAGACTGGAAGCCCACACTCCCTCGACATGCATCTGCAGAGGAGGGAAGGGCCCGCAGAGGTGAGTCATCCCCCAGTATATTTCCCCCTGCCAGCTGAGATCATCCACCAAAACCTGTCATCATAATATCCCTGCTGAGTTTTCCTCACTGTGAGAAAGTCAAAGATAAGATGTATATTTTACAATTTGACCTCCTTCCTACACATTAAAAGATTCTTCAGTCCATGTATTATTTTTTTTTTTCCACTCCCTCTTGCTGTCACTTCCCTGCTTATGTGCTGTCCTCCCAGATATAGACAGGCTCCTGTCGGCTCCCAGGGGCCCTGCTCCAGCTACGCTTCTTATTCAGGAACATGAGGGAATAACTCGTCCTCTCTTCTCCTCTCCTAATTAACGTGGCACGATCACTATACCCATTATTGCCCTTTAACGCTAACACTGTCAGCTCAGTGATAATTGGTGAAGAGCCACAGCTAATTGATTTTACTCAGACATTACACTTTGAGAAATAATGGTGTTTTTGGCTGTTTTTAGATCTCACTTGTCCAGTTATCACTTATCTGACACGAGAACCACTAAGATTTCTTTTTGACTTCACTACCATTGTACTAAAGTATGACTGAGATGAGAGTAAAAACTAAATGGTCCACATGGGAAACTTGGGCTACAACAAAAGCTTAAAAATATATTGATGCATGTATATATTGAAAAGCCAGTACAGACCTAATATTGTTCTTTCTATTGAGGTGAACAGATATTTTCTCCCACTTCCCTTCATGTGTCCCTTCTCGTCTCTTTTCTCAGTCTCACCTTGTGTTTTCCTTTTTTCTTTCTCTCTCTGATGCTGCTTTTCTCTCCCTCTCCCACTCTCTTTCTATCTTTATCACATCTCCTGCTTTCTTGTTCTCCTTTCCTTTCTCTCTCCCTCTCCTCTCTGTTCTTCATGCTCACTTCCTCCTTTCCTTTGGATTATTTCCTCTTTGGTTGTATGACGACATAGTGATAGAAGCTCGTCTGTAAATAAATAACCCTGAACTTCAGAGCTGTAGCTTTGAGAAATGGCGTGGGAGCAGCAGCGTGGGGGGGGGGGGTTTAGGGGTGCGGTGGGGTGACAGAGGGGGAGGTTGGTTTTTGGTGGTAATTGCAACTGCCTACTCTGTTTATCTTCACAGCTGATCCCTAGATAATGCAATTCTCAAACAAGTGCTATGGCAGAGAGTGCTTTGAGTGTTGGAGCAGCAGAAAATGGCTCATTGCTAAGTCCCTGAACTGAAACATTTATAGCCATGTAAAGAGTATTTCATAATAATGTATCACTAATTCAATAATAAGAAAAAATAAAAGCATGAAGAATATTGTGTGTGCTTTTATTATATAATAGATCCTCATGATGCTGTTTTTTTTTTCTTATATAGAGTCAGAAAGCCATTTTGTCCCTGACCCAGAAGCCCTGCGGGACTCCCTGCGTGAACCTCTGCCGCCTAAACAGTCAGGTGTCATGCCTCCAAAATGGCTCATGAGCTCCACCCCTGAACCTGGCAGCAAGGGTGCACCTCGCACCCCATCAAACCACCCCACGACCCAGTACTCCTCTCCTTCTGCCCCTTCGGCGTCCAAACCCGTCCGGTCCGTCTCCTCTGCGGGTGCATCCACTCAGCAGTCATCTGTAGCCCCAACCTCCACTTCTCAGGGCACCAAGCAGCCCCCTCTGCCCCCACCCAAGCCCGTGAACAGGGGCAATGCCACCATGCTGGGTAAGTTCTGTTGAATGATTAGCGGGTGCTTCTGTTAACAGGTGATGGAGGGCATCGACATGGTCACGTGCCCACAACAGTCACAAATGAGCATTATGAACACTCAGATGTGTGCTCAGTTAGCATGTCGTTTTCCCACTGGCGAATACAATATGTACATTTATGAGTCAGTGAACAACTGATGGCAAAGGGAAGTCTTCAACAGAGCTAGCTACACACACACACACACACACACACACACACACACACACACACACACACACACACACACACAACAACAACACTTGCATACACATACCCTGGTAATGATGTTATCTGAACAGCTTGAGCAGCTTTTCCCCAGCTAATTACTTATTACGCCTGGACTATTTTAGCTGCAACTTTTCCCCAGCATTTTACACTCTGAAGATAACAGGGACTCTTGTGGCTATGGGATGCTGCTCTCACAGATGCAACATAGTGGTTGTTGTTGTTGTTTACTGTGGGCTTACCTCATCTGGGATCTTGCCTTAATTCCCACTCGGGAAAGGCTGTCTACTTCGATTCACTTTTATTTTGTCAGCAGATCTGATGATTGTCGGTACCTTGTGTGCACTTCTTGTCATGCCTTCAGTTGCGTCTGTATGATTAAATTATTCAGGCTCTTTAAACTCACAATAGTCTGTGAGGTGTTTTTTCCCCTACATATTTATCAGCCATGTCATCAGATAGTCATGTGACTAATCAAATGTGGGGAAAAATATTACAAGATGTCCTGTTGGTTTTCCCTTGAGGCTTTGTTGGTTCTCATTAGCGGCAGATGGAATATAATGCTGTGAACAAGATTCGAAGTTACTAAACATTTAAAAGAATTGTTAAACATTTTGGGAAATACAAACATTTGCTTCTCTGCTGAGCGTTTGAGGAAATAATTAATACCACTCTCATATCTCTTTGTTAAATATGAAGCTACAGCCTGGAGACAGTTAGTTTAGCTGAGCTTCAGTTTTGAATGCTTTAAACTAATGAGAAACGAGTAATGAAGTGTTGATAAGAGCTGTTACACAGACTTTGCTGCCTTTGGACTATTGCTGACTGATACATTCACACTCAGCATGGGAACATTTGGCCTATCAGATGGATTCCTTGATGCCTTGCATTGACACTGTTTTACCAATCAGATAAAGCCCTATCTAGCCGTCAGCTACCCTCAGAATAATTGGTGTCAATTTGCCTGATACTGTGTATGCCTACTTTGAACAGAGCCAGTTTAGCTGTTTCCCTCCGCTTTCAATCTTTAGGCCTGGTTGTAGCTTCACATTTAACATAACAGACATGATTGTGGTATCGGTCTTCTCATCAAACTCTGATAGAAATAAGTGTGTTTTCCACAATGTGGAACTGTTTGTTTGAGAAGGAAAAGGAGACTATGGTTGAGTTTTTCTCAATTGAAGGACAGAATTATTAGCATTTAGCTAGCAGACTCCATCTATACAACATAAAACAGTACCACCATGTACCTGCATTCATTAAATACTCCAGCTGAAGGCCTCCATCTCCTCCCTGTTAGTCTCCGCCCTGCAGGGGGGAGAGAACGCTCAGCTTCCGCTCTACTGGTCCTGCTGGAAGCGAGAGTGCGACTATGATGTCTACCTGTCCCTGCCCGTCTACCTGTGCCGGCGGGCCGGAGGCCTGCGCTCAGGTAAAAGGCCCCCTGGTGTCTCTGTGACCAGGGTGCCCATGTCTGGAATGTCCCCCTTCAGAGTCTGCGTTCTTCATCGTGTCGCGTCCTTTCTAGCTGCCAACATATTTTCCCCCAATGCCTTTAACTTGACTGGCACTGATTGCTTTTCTTTGGATGTGGTATATAAAAGCCGCATGCACATAATGAGCTGAAAATGTGTGTGCTGTCGGGTGCTTTGTGTGTATGAGAGAACACTTCTGTGTGAGTGAGCAGTTGAATGTTTTTAATGCTGTACTCTTATTTGGCATGTGAATGAGGGAGAGCCTTTAGCAGGTTCCAGCTGTGGCCTGCCATGCATCAAGTGAATTTTATAGCGCTAATCCACTCAGCTTCTGCTAAACTGGGGTGGATGCGTGGATATGACTGGATGGTTGAATGGAGGGGCGAGAGGGCTCTAACATGAGGGCTTCATATAATTTAGAGAGGAAGATGTAATCCAGTTCAGTCTGCATGTTTCGAGTCCGACAACACTGACCTGTTATTACGCCTCAGTAGCACGGCTATGGCTTTTAACATTGGTGTGGCTTAAAAACTGTTTCACAGAGTTTTAAGATTTATAGCAAATATATAAATGTGCATGCAAATAATTGGAGGGTTTTCATTTGAGTCTTTCGTTTAGGAGCTGTTTGCACTTTAAGCACAGTTTGACGGAGGGTTTAGAGTTTGGCTTTGTCGAGCATGTAGGCTGTGTGTATCTTCTTCGTCTCTGTGACCTGGGGCACATGCTGCACACTGGTTTGTTAGGGCAGTGTGTGCATTCATGTTGACGAGATCATGTGATGTGACACACTGTTTCTACACAATAATGCTCAGCCAGACATGTAATCCCAGTATTTATAATCGTTCATGTGTATTCTGTCATGTTGGGTACGTCATTCATGTAGAGCTGATGCATGTGCGCTCATGTCACAGTGGCAAATTAGGTAGAAAACTAAAAACGCTTGCTAGCAGCCCACGCACAGGCCTAAGCTACGGCTTTTTGCTTTATGATTGGATGTATAAACTGTGTTTTTCATTTGCAGGTGACTTCAACCAAGCCACCGGTGGTACCAGTCTTGTGCCAGCCAAGCCCTCGCCACCCATGCCTCCTAAGAGGACCACCCCCGTCACCAAACGTAACCCAGAGGACTCCTCTGGTTCAAGCCATCTCATCAGCCCCTCCCCGCTTTCTCTGGAGGACCACAGCAGCCTGCCCATGGGCTTCCAGCTACCTCTCCCTCCTCCTTCCCCTCCCCTGCCAACACACATACCACCCTCTCCTCCCCGTCAGCACATACACACCCACCACCTCCACCATCAGCACTCCTACCCCCACCCACTGCCACAACCCATACCAATGCTGTTTGACCCACCAAGTCCGACCAATGAGTCTCCTCAGCGGCCGGCTCCTGTCCCGCTGCATATCATGATCCAGAGAGCCCTGTCCAGTCCCGGCCCTGCTCAGCCGCACCCAGATGGGTTACAGCGGGCGCACACGCTGCTTTTCGAAACCCCTCCAGAGTACCAAAGTGATCGTGGGCGCCCACTTCCTGTCAGCATCCAACCACTAAAACTGTGAGTTTCTCGATGCATAATTTTGGAAAAACTTGTATAAAACAAAGCTTCTCTATAAAGACAAAACCACAAATCAGTACAAGAGAAAACAAGCTAACTAACAGGCTTTCTGCAGTCTCTCTACCTCCATGAGATCCAGCTTTGTATGTGACCATGAGCAGCCACTACATCCATTTTTTAAGCCTTGCATACTTTATACTTGAGCCCTTTGAGAGCTGGAGAAAATCTTCTGCTGATCATTACAAAGTCTGGTGTAGCTAGAATAGTAAAGTATGTTGTGTTGAAGGTTGAGTACATTTTAATTTGGTAAAACAAAAATGTTGGTTTTGTCTTGCTACTTCTAAATTCTTTAAATACACACAATAGATGTTTTATCAATATCCAGAATGCTCATGAATAAATATATTTATGTTCTCTTTCCATTAGATCTGAAGATGACTACTCAGAGGAGGAAGAAGACGAGGAGGAAGACGATGAGGAGGAGGACGCGTACGATGGGGAGATCCCCCAGCCAGAGCTGGAGCCTCGGAGTCGCAGATGCTTGGTCGGAGATGCCGGTGTTTGTGTCATCCCAGGAGGAAACAGCAGTGAAGAAGAGGATGAAAACGATGAGGATGAGGATGAGGAAGGAGAGCATGACATGCATGGGGAGGACAGTGACTCGGATGGCCCTGTACTTTATAAAGAAGAAGACTCGGATGAAGATTCGGAGGATGAGCCCCCACCCAGTAAGATTAACAATGTTTTTTTCTGTCAAGACTTTTGAATTGTTTTTGTGCTCCTTCACACCTGACCACATCTCTGCTTGGCTTGAATCCAGGCGCCCTGGCCAGCAGGGTCAAGAGGAAGGACACCTTGGCTCTGAAGCTGAGCTGCCGTCCCTGTGCCCCAGACAGGGACAGGTTTGTTCAGGAGAGGAGCAGCAGAGACGACCAGCCTCCAGGACAGACCGGCCTCACCTGGCAGAGCAGGGAGCAGTGGGAGGCAATCCGCACACAGATCGGCACTGCACTGACCAGGTAAAGACAGGCAACATCATACCTTTGTGCATATTATTCATTTCTTTTGTGTGCCTTAAACTGACAATAGTGAATGTGCATTTCCTGAAGAAATCAGGAGAACATTTCTTAGATCTTTGTCCTACTTATTGCCTGAATGACAAAGTGATGAAACTGTGTAAAAATAGTCCTACTCTCTTTTTTTTCCCACTTCAGGCGACTTAGCCAGAGACCCACTGCTGAGGAGCTTGAGCAAAGAAACATCCTTCAGCGTTAGTATCAAGTCTTTCTTTCCTTTTCACCTTTGTTATCCTTTTAATGAAGCTTTTACTGCCTTCACTATAAAACGAAGGATTCTGTTATGAGCCTGCTAATCCTTAACTTGCCTGGACTTATTTTTTGTGGGCTTTTAACAAACATCAATGCTTAGTTTGGACTGACGACTTGTCTATTAATTCTCTTGTATATGTAAATAAACACACGTATATTGAAATAAACACACATACATTTTAACATTCTTGATTCAGGTCTCCAAACTGTCCAAGAGAATAACCTGTTATATGTGCAGTTACAGCAAGAACTGACATGAAAAGACAGTTTGAAACACAGATTACCGCTTAGATGCCTAATTTTAGAAACTGCTTTTACCTTTGGTGCACTTCAAGCCTGGCTTTCATGCAGCATCTAAATGCAGGTCTGTTGTTGATTTTTCTTTTTTTTTTTTTTTCCTTCCATTTCTTTTTTCAGCCAAAAACCAGGCTGACAGACAAGCTGAGGTTAGGGAGATCAAGCGGCGGCTGACCAGGAAGGTGAGGCAACACATCCACAACAGACATCCAAGTGTCAAATTATGTATTTGCTGGATATAAAAATGACATAAAAACTCTCTCTTGATTGTAGCTGAGTCAGAGACCCACAGTTGCAGAACTACAGGCGAGGAAAATCCTGCGGTTCCACGAGTACGTGGAAGTCACAGATGCCCAGGACTATGACCGGAGAGCAGACAAGCCGTGGACCAAGCTGACTCCTGCTGACAAGGTACTCAGTCAGTTTGCCAGCACTTAAAATGCACCCAACAAATCTCTCTGCAGTGGATTGTGTTTCACATAATATTAGTATCAAGAGTTATGTTGCACCTTTCCTTTTAAGTTCACATTCAAATGATAATGTCTTTCCTGTTGATTCATCCAGGCAGCCATCCGGAAGGAGCTCAACGACTATAAGAGCACTGAAATGGAGGTTCATGAAGAGAGCAGAATCTACACGAGGTATACCTTTTATCACCTGGACCTTGACATTATAATCCTTCAGTTTTCAGTGCTGGTTGACTTGGCGACACCCGTGGTTACCATGGTAATAGCGAGTGCGGTTTAATACTACAGCAAATACTGTATGCAGCTGCTTTGTCAGAGGTACAACAGAAGAAAATTACTTTTGTTCTGTAGAGGCATTTCTGACAAAGTCACTGAAAATGACATTATGTTTCCTGTGACTGCTTCACTATAAAAGTCACCCCATGTATCACCCGAAGACTCTTCATGTGACGCAGCTGTTGGGTTTAATACAGCCCTGACACAGTGTTAGTTCAGTGAACAGTAAATGGGGAGGCTGATATTGAGATAACATTAAAAACAGTAATGCTGGATCATACAAATGCATCGTTTCCTGTGAATCCAGCATCAGAATGGCGGATCCCGCCGCTAATAATAACAACTTGTGATGTGTTGTTCATGAACCAGCCCGAATAACAGACTGATCAGTTAACATATTTGTTAAATACTATCCAGAAACATCTCACTTTGGTAATGACATTAAGACTCAATAGAAATATAAAATAAAACCGTACCCATGTGTAATAGTATTTGATGTTTTTGTTGTTTTATCAATCATAATGTAAAAATATGTTGGTCTATTTCTTTATATTCTGTATTTCGATTGGATTATAAAAAACAGAAGTGTTGCTGAATGAAGAGCTGTTTTGGAGCTCTTATTGCTGAGCTGAACCAAATGATCTGAATCACTAAAAAGAGCCGGTATTCCAATCATATGATAACTATCTTATACAGACCTAATTACAGATTGTACATATATTGCATGGCTACTGCTGAAAAAAAGCAGTGTAAATGTCTTTTTCATGCCTCATGAGATCTCTTTGTTTCCTTCAGGTTTCATCGGCCTTAGCCTTTCCCCTCTTCACGGATAATAAAGCACTTAAGCTCTCTCTGTGGCAAGACGCTGCTCCCTATGCAGACAGATCGCCCTTTTTACGTTTCCTGAATGTAATGTACAGATTATCAGGGAAAACCTGGAACTGACTCAAAACAAGAATGCTTCTCGCTTGCTCTCCATCGCCCTCCCACTGCATTGCTTTCACTAAACTGAGGTGGTGGTGGCTGAGGACCAGATGCAGTATTTCTCCCGGACGACAGGGGGAACCACGTGCCAATGAAGTGGAGAAGTGACAGAGGACCTACAGGGCTTACTCTCAGTCTGCTGTTATGTGGTACCCCTCAGGGACTTGGATCTAGTTACAACCTTTAATGCGGCCTCATTCTGTGTTGCCTTTTTTCTTCTTTACTGTATATGGAAAAGCTAATTCATCTTGTTAACGTAATAACATACAATAATAATAGTAATAATAATAATGATGATGACTTCTAATACTCCACACAGTAATAATAGATAATAGAGACAAACAGGAAAGCGGGCCGGAGGATGAAGACTGGGATATTCTGTTATAGGACTGGACATCTCTGGGATATTGTGTATGTTTTATATAAATTGTGTACAGACTGCTATTGTTATACCTTAGAATGAAACTTGGAAAGATCTAATTACAAAATATTCTGTAATGCACAAGATATTTTATATTGTAATTTTGATCACATGAGTAGTGACAGCTTTTATTTGAGCCTTTTTTAATTTGGCTTGCCTGTATTTATGGTTGTGATGTGAGGTGGCCATTTAAGCGTCAATCTAGATATAGGAAAAGGTGCTGGTCAGGAGGCTGTTGGTGTTTTTATGTGTGCCAACATACCCAATGCCTAAAGGAATATAGGATACTGGTTTTCATATCACTGATTTTCTGCAATCCACTGCATGAGCCAACACAGAATCCAACACCACTGGATCTGGATAATCTCTCTTCATTTATACTTTTTTTATGAGTTTTTGTACTTCCCTTTAAAGATCAAACATGCAATGCGTTCTGTAGCCATTTTGAATAAGGTCATGCTAGTAGTGTCCATACTAAGAGTAAAATGTAAGTTGCTGTGAGCGTAGATCAGGGAATTCTCCAAAAAATCAGAAAATGTATAAACGGTGAACAGGGAGTCATTTTGGCCAGAACCTTTTGAAACTGCAGAAGTGTTTTATCTTGTATCGTTGTCTGGCCAGTAGCTTACAGGGTTCTCTATGCTGTGTACAGGTTGATCATAGGTTTAACTGATGCTTGTGTATATCTTGTCTTCCTTTCATTTGAAAAGAAATTTTAAATATAAAAGTATTATAGGTTGCTATTTTTTTAAGCACAGAATATTAGTTGACGATTAAATGCTACAAAGAATGGGAATATGAAAGTGTACCTTTTCTGTAAAACTGTTCATTTTTAATTGAATGTGGAATTGTATGGACTGACAGTTTTCTTTTTAAATGTAAATAGTCACATCTGGATCTAATTAAAAACCTTACAATTCCTTGAACCTTCTGTGAAAATCACTCTGCCCTGGCTCCTTAATCAATAGACCTCTCTTACCTGTTGTTGTATTGGAAAGGAAAATTGTAAATTGGTAGTCAGAGACAGAGTTGCTAGAAACGTCACTACTTTGGTGCATTAAATAAGTGGATAATGGATCCCTGCAGTGTTTCAACATTTAAAGTGGGGCCTCAATAGTAAGAATATGGGGCTACAGTGCCACCTAGTGGTGGGGTACGGTCTGTGGGAAGCTAAGCACAGAGTTTTGGATGCATCATGCAGTATATTTAGTAACAAAGGCTATGAAATGATGAGATGATGCTGTAAGGTGAGAAAGTTGTTGAAGTCATAGGTGTCATTTGCACATTTTGTACAAATGTGCCAAAAAATGGCTCACACCAGGAAATGTTTACTAACAGAAGAGATTAAAGGAATTAAGATGCATTATGCATTTTTCCCCAGCTGTAATTATCTACTTATTTTATCTTCTCTACATTGCCTAAAATTGCATACGTTGTTCATATGTTGGTCAGCTCCATCAACACTGAATTCGCAGCACTATGTGTGGTTTCAGGGCATCGGGTGTATAATGAAGGAAAGGATGGAGCAGAAGATGTCAGCAATAAATTAAAGACAATTCATGACAGTCAATCCAAGAAAAGACAAAAAGATTTCAACCTTTTTCTACTCATTGAAAACTTCCACTACAAACTTAAAAGCATTATGAGTTTTATTCAACTTCTAAATCCCATTTAACTTCCCACATTTACAGCTTTGTATACTGCTTCAAAGACGTGCACAGATAGACCCGAAAGGGAGCTTGAGCACCAGTCCTTTTGCCCTCTCAGTTGGTGTTCATTGCATTAGGCTACATTAATGTTTACATATTAAATTACAATGAGGGAAAGGTACACCAGCATCAACAATAAAAAAAAAAAGGACACATTGCATTTTCATTTGTCATTCAACAAGCTTTGGAGCAATTTCCCAGGTTTGGGATCTTTGTGGTCTTTGTTTTTGTCTTTTACACTGGGGACGTTGGGAACATGAGACCACTTTTTTGAAAAAGCCAGTTTTGTCCATGTCACTGTCCCAACATGTAAAGTAGCCCATCCCATGTCCCTTCCAGGGCTCCGTATTAAAGCAATAGAAAATGCTGAGGGGGAAACCTCCAAGACATGTTAATGAATCTGACATTATTAGCTTTCGATCCAGTGAGTTGAATTGTGGGGTGACCTTTACTTTACATCTGGATCACAGATGTGTCGTGTTGTAACGTAACTAAGTAACCAAGTTCTCTCATATAGTGCAGCTTTGACCATATGTTATGCTACTTTTACTTCAACACCACTACATATATATTTGACAGCATAAAATTACATAATTATATATAAGATATATAAATTATAAAGCCTATAGATTACACTACCTAACTATATACTGTAGTTACAATAGACTGCAGCATTAAAATTCTACTTTATAACACATCTGCTATAACAATCAAATAATAATAATATGATTTAACACTTATAGGAATCATTCTAATTGTTGATAGACTTACTTAAAAAAAACGTACTTACTTTTTGCTACTGTCTCTTTAAGGAAGCAGGGCTTGCAAAAAAAACGCTACCGGCTCACTGTGCCTCTGATTGGCTCACCCTGCTACTCGAACCCTAAACATAACCAATCATTACTCCTCATGCCTAAAAACCTCAACCCAACCAATGAAGTTAACGAGTTCTAGCCAATCAGAGGCACCGTAGGGCGGGCCTTGCTTATGCCATAGTAGGATTCGTAATTTAGCGACCGGGAACAAGCGGAACAAGGTGTGCACGTTCACTTCTAGGCAAACTTCAACCTTCCACGTATCACAGGTTAGTAAATTATTAGCGCATAAAATGTCCAAAAGACAAGCACTACTCAGCTACTTCAGCAATGTGTGTGTAGTCCATTCAATAAATTGTGTTATTGTAGTTCTTTCATTCCCGAATGTCATGCTAACGCCGCTAGCTAGTTAGCTTTGGCTAGCAGACAGCTCACGTTAGCTAGTGTCATGTAGACTAGCTATACTTTAATGCTGTTCAAGTTACGTGTGCTTGATATTAAAAATAACTTTTAATGCAACATTACCTAGTACCTGAACGCGTCACGTTTATTTATGATCGATAAGTACACTGAAGCTCTGCCATATACACGCTTTTCGGTAATGTTAACCTAGCTATCTGGATGTTAGCAAGGACACATGGGCACTGCCAGCGTTAGATCACGCTGCCTATTTTAAACTATGGCATTCCTCAAGCGTATGTTGAATGTTAAGGCACTGACAACACTATCTAGACGCGTCTTTACAAAAAAATGAGCGTCTATCATAGAGTTAGGTGCCTGAGAGCCGAGGTTGACTCTAGTTTGAAGTGCCCTCATTTTGTGGAGGTTATAACAGTCTGGGAGCAGAAGTGGAGGAAGCACAGCTGTCCTGAACCTGACACTGTTCCAGCCATTGAAATGACTCTCTGACAGCTGTTGAAGCCCAACAACTCCTGGGTAATGTCAGTTGGTCAACTGTGTTTGCCAGTAGGCTTGTGAGTTTGTGCCTACCATGGATACACTTTCCACTCAAAGCCCCACAACTTCACACAAGGTCCAGTTGTGTTGAGATCTGCAGGAGAGACCATAATGGATGTTTTGATGGCACCACTGTTCACTAACGACTCTCTCATTTCTTCTGTATTGTGATCTTTGCAGCTGTATTTTTAAGTGTGATATCATTACCTCCACGAGCAAACCATCATTACAGCTCTCTCTGACTATAACCCCTGGTAGGTGATTGAAATCAGTCTTCTCTTGTTTGTTTGTTTTTCCAAAGTCCTTAAGTGTTGCTGTCATGCCTGCCAAAAAGACCACCACCAAGAGGAAGTCTGAGGCCATTGTGGAGGATGTGAAAGACCCCAAGAAAGTGAAAGGTAAGTCATTGAGCTTTCCATAAACAAACAAATGATAAAGGTGTGTGTGTATATATTGTTAACTGCCTTGTTGAAAATAATCACAATGAGAGTAAATTTAAACATGCATAGTAGATATATTTCAAACTAGAAGAACCAAATCAAATTGATGAGAATAGTTTACACCCAGTTCCTGGATGGAAAGCATTCAGCTGTAGGCATGCCACAACACATCAACCAAGTTTTAATTAGTTACCTCATGTGTCAGGCACACTATTCTTGTGCCACAGCCAAGTTTGGTCAGAGGTGTTAAGTAACTATGATCAGTGACGTGCTCAGACATATAAGGGGCTCAAGCTTATTCACAAATTCTCTATTCCCACCCTGGTGTTGCCACACCACCATTCATAAGCACACATTGCTTTCCATGAGTGCTGTTTGGTGAAAGCAATACTTAACACCAGAGTGGTACCAAAGTTGGACTGAGCATATAATATTCGAGACAAACGCACCCAGCTGAGCTGCTCCAGCGGGCGTTGGCAAGTTCAGTTTAGAGTGCAGAAACGCCCAAATGCCATGGAGTGGCATAGTAACCTAGTTTTTATGTGTGTCTATTTTTTTGTTGACAAGTTTACCTTTCACTTGTTGTATTCATTGAAAAATAATTACAGCATAATACAGTTAACTACAGGTTTCAAACTTGTCAAGTCTGAGGGTGAAAGGACATGTGCTCAAGCCCCTGACTCACCCTAAAGTTAAGTTTACACGTTGGTAACTTTTAACTTGCAATCACTGCTCCCCTTTACATTTGCAGTTTTTGTGATCAGTGGATCTGCAGTTTATGCACTGTTAAATTAGGGTTTTTGGTTTTTGTTTCTTAACTGGATTATTTAATTTAAGAGATTTTAAAGCAAAACTAGGCTAAAAGGGCCTACATAATTTAACTAAACTTTGCAGCTGCATTTGTAAAGAAAGCACGCTGCAACACACCAACATAGTTTTAATTACTTTCCTCAAGTCCCAAGCAGGTTTTTCTTCCTGCCACATGCAAGTTTGCGAGGAGGTTTAGGTGCAGCACCCAAGCCGCTTTTGGCACCACCTAAGACAAATGAATGTAAAAATCAATCTGGAGAGCATCAAAACATTTACAATTACATTTCCAAGATCCTAATGGTTGTGGCTATCCTCAGTGGACTTGGCCCGATGGTCAAAAATCATGTAAAATCCCATATTTCAAACGTTCAAGTCAGTTTTGCTCTGTTAAATTCGAGTTCTTCGGGTTTTCAGTTCTTTTTTCTGACCATATCTGATTTGACAGCTTTTAAAGCAAAACGAGGCTAACAAGGCTTACCTAGTTTGAGTGAGCTTTGTAGCTGCATTTTTGATTGTGATATAATTTACTTTTAATAAACATGTAAAATTGTGTGTTTGACAGTTTCCCACAGGAGTCATAGCAAGGAGGCAGGCCAGGTTCTTGTACTTGGCATGGGAGATGTTGGACAGTTGGGTCACGGTGAGGACATCTTTCAGAGGAAGAAGCCGTCCCTTGTGTCCCTGCCAGAGAAAATTGTGCAAGTGGTGGCTGGAGGCATGCACACTGTATGCCTCAGCGACACTGGCAATGTAGGTGACCACCTGTCTTGTTTTTAAATGGAATTGTATTACTATTACTATTACTGTGACTGCCTGCTAACATTTCAACTAATTTGTTTTTGTTGTGTTTGTTTGTTTGTTTGTTTTGTTTTTAGGTCTACACTTTTGGCTGTAATGACGAAGGGGCCCTTGGTCGGGACACAACAGAGTCGGGGTCTGAGATGGTTCCAGGAAAGGTGCCACTGGAGGAGAAGGTGGTCCAGGTGTCGGCAGGGGACAGCCACACAGCTGCACTCACAGATGATGGAGAAGTGTACATGTGGGGCGCCTTCAGGGTTAGTAACCTGCTGTTTTCAGCCACCTAGATCTGTGTTCATAAGTCAGGATGTTTGTGTGAGAGAGATCTTCCCCACATTTCGTCGACTAGTCATTTTTGTCACATTTTTAAAGTTATTTAACCTCCTCCACTTTCCTGGCTGTCACTGGGAGAGCAAGTTCTCCCTTCCCATATATAAAAATGTATTTATTGGATTATGATTGCTGTTTTTACTGAAGCAATAACACAAACAAAATTGTAATTATCCACTCTATAAAATCTCCATATGCTCTCAAACTAGAATAACAGACAACATAACAATAATAATAACAACAGAGTATTATTCCTCCCCTGCGGGTGCAGTCTCCTGATGGTTTGATGTTGTTCGAGGCAAGATAATAGAAACCTAAAAATGTTTGTGCATGTGTCTTTTTTGGCTAACTCCTGTATTATAGTAATAGTTCATCCGTGTGATAGTAAGCTTAATGTGATTTGGCCACCATAGCGTGACGTCAGCTTGTGTTGAGTCTGTCTAGCCTTTCTGCCGCAGGGCTGCTACCTTTTTGTATTTTGTTTTCCTCTGCACCACTCCACTCCCACTGTGAATAAATGGGAGGACTGGCTTTTTTGCTGCAATGTATGATTTGGGCTGAGTGAGGCCGCAGGTCATCAACCACTTCTTATTTAGTTAAAACTGACATGATGCTCTGCTGATTTAACATCGAATGATCTTTCAGGTTTCCTCTCATCAGTTTCCTTTCTTAACCCTTCCGAAGTTGATTTCTCCCCAGTGGTGTGCGTCTCCTCTCTAACTGCCTCTGAACAAGACAGGTTCTTCCCAAAATCTGAGCTTTTGAACTTTTCTCACATCCATCTGTTTGATCTCTGTAATATCTACTTCATGTGGCTACATGACCAAATCTCTGACAGTTGAAGCATTTTTCATGGTTTGGAATAAAGTGACTTTAGTATTCTTAACTTGTTAGAGGGAAAAGTCTTCAAGCATGATGATCCTTCCTCACACCATTCTTAATTATTTTCATGTCTCTGCATTTATTATCACTCCTGCTAGATTACTCCTTGGTTTTTCATTATTAATTCTCCATGGCACACTGGCAATCATATCTCCATTACTGTACCTTTACCTACCCTCTACATTCTGACAGGAGTGAGGCTGTAATCTCACATCCTTAATGATAATGTTATATTTTGAATGTTTCCTGTATGTGCATTATAGTGTACATCCCATCAACTACCTTCCATATACTAATTTAATATGCTGGACCCTTTTTTCCAGGATAACAACGGAGTTATAGGTCTACTGGAGCCCCTGAAAACATGTACTGTTCCAGTCAAAGTCCCAATGCCTGAACCAGTTGTGAAAATTGCATCAGGTAATAATGAGTCTGCTTCAGTGCCGCGTGTTTTTGTTTCTATGCTGCATATTAACGTCTGACAATGTTTATTTTTATCTTTCACAATTTCTTTGAAAGGTAACGACCACCTGGTAATGGTTACACTGGAGGGATACCTTTACTCATCAGGCAATGGAGAGCAGGGGCAGCTGGGAAGAGTGCCTGAAATCTTTTCAAACAGAGGAGGCAGGAAAGGCCTCGGTAAGTAACACAAGCCCGTAGCATCAGTAGCACAAGATTTAACATGTACATTAATGTCTGATTCATGCTTACATTGACAGTCGATGTTGTCATGGCTTTAATGTGTATTACTGTGGCGTTCTGGCTGACTGTGTTTCTGTGATTTCAGAACGGATGCTGGTACCACAGATAGTTTCTCTGAAAGGGAAAAAAGGGAAAGAAGGGAAAGTTAAGTGCATCGATGTCTTCTGTGGATCCTACTTCACCTTTGCTGTCACAAAAGAAGGACATATTTATGGATTTGGCCTCGCCAACTATCACCAGCTGGGTTAGTATGGACCATCAGCGTTAAGTCCTTTTTGAAAATGTGAATTCGATTTCATTTATATTATAATTTTAACTGTAGTGGTATGTAGACTGCTTTCAGACTCTTTGCACCATAAACAATTGAAGCGTACTTTAAAGTTTCATACGGTTTTGTACGTGTTTAATCTACCTAGTATTGTATTATATTTTATAATTGTTTTAATTTGTTTATTGTTTTTCTTATTGCAATTATGAGAATTGACATTGTACATTTAAAATTGTTTTCATTTTTTATTGATACACTTATATAGTCAGGTCTCTCTTGAAAATGAGATCTCAATCTCAGTGGGACTTCCCTCTTTCAATAGCAGCTTTTATACGTATATCTGACATTGCTATTGTTATTTTCAAGTCAGTTGCTCATATTCTGCTTGAAGGCAGTTGTATCAAACAATGTGAGGTTAATTTATTTGTCCTCATATCTTTATCCAATCCTTTAGGCACTAAAAGCACCAAGATATGTTTTTCCCCGGAAAAACTGGTGTGCTTCAAGAACTCCACCACTTCCTGGGTGCAGTTCACTGGAGGACAACATCACTCAGTCTGCCTTGATGCTGAAGGTAAGATCCACATATGTGCTCTTTCAAGCCTGATCCAGATTTATGCTGTGTGGTATTTACAAGGTAATACGTAAGTAAGCAGGTAATATACAACTGATGTTACACATGTAGTCTCTAACAATTCTCTTAAAGACTACATGTTGACAGTGTTTGAAATTCAACAATATACCTCAAACCCTGGCTGAAAACAAGATATCAGGCATTACAAGTAGAAACAATAAAAAGTTGTTTTGTCGGAATAATAAAATAAGACACAGCAAAGGACAGTACGTGATGCAAGCAAACAGATGAATCCTCTGAATGTCTTCATCTTGTAGGACATGTGTACAGTCTGGGCAGAGCAGATTATGGTCGTCTCGGTCTGGGCGAAGGCGCTGAAGAGAAGAGTGATCCCACGCTTGTGACTGGGATGGAGCCGGCCAGCAGTGTGGCATGTGGGGCGTCTGTCAGCTTTGCTGTGACCAGAGAAGGTGAGAAAACAAGAGAAGGTGTCAGAAGTTTGAGTGATCAGTGCCTGAGTTGGTTTCAAAAGTTTTCACTTGTGTTCAGTGTTCACTTAAGTATCACTCTATGGCAAGTCCTTAGTCCTTGACAGTTTTCACAGCTTCATTTGTCTGTTTGTAAAGAGTTACAATGTTTTTTGCCGTTTTCAAACTTTTAAAAGTGCTTGAACGTGTAACTGCATTACTTTGATAATAAGTTGTTTTATGTTGGCTCAGCCAGATTATAGAGGATTCCTAGTTTACTTACAATCAGATGACATTTTCTGAAACATGAAACTTTTGTGTTTTCATTAAATTTGTCACTGTTCTGTAGAAAGATATCACACAACATACTGTTGGCCGTTTCCAGCACAATAACATCAGATCTAATGCGACAAAGCGAAATAATCTTTTTGAGTATATACAGTATGTGGGTTTTCAAAGAATGAAGCCTTAGCTTGAAACTCTGACGATTCCCTTTGTCTTCATCTACGTCCAAAATTTCTCCTCTAGCACTCGCTAAAATCGACCAGTTTACTTCAACGCAAGAAAGGGTGATACAGACTAATTAAAAATCCAAAGTTATCAAAGCACTGATGCAAGAATTCACGACAGTCAAAAAACTGGCTCCACTGCCCACATGCTCTGACTGCGCCAGAGATACCCACCGAGAAACAAAACTCACGAGACATCATCAAAATGAAATGGTGCAGCTACCAGGAAACAGTCCTAGTTAACTACTCCCAAATATGAGAAATACAATATGAATGAGGTTTTACACATTTTGAATTTAATGATCAGCACCTTTTAAGCGCAAGAAATCAAACAATTAACTCATTGCATTACTGTAAATATGATCTGTGAATACATCAAACGAAAAAGGTGTAAGAATCCTGAATGAGCCAAGAAGGTTAAAAAAAAAGGTTGCTCACTCCACCTTCTGTTGCCTGTTGTCACTCCAGGATCTGTGTACGCCTGGGGCATGGGCACCAACCTGCAGCTTGGCACCGGAGAGGAGGATGATGAATGGAGCCCTGTTAAGATGACGGGCAAGCAGCTGGAGAACCGTGTAGTAATGATGGCCTCCAGTGGAGGGCAGCATACAGCTCTTTTGGTCAAAGACAAGCAGGAGAGCTGATGTCCATCTGACTGATGGGGGATCTTTTGATCAATTATTCGATGGGGCCTTGTTCACAATGCCTAAATCTGGAGATGGGGTTGATCTGTGTGACTTCCTGTGCTGAGCTGAGGTAGAGGTGAGATTCAGGCGCTTTTATTGGAACTCTTTTCTTCCTGCCGTGGGGAAAATGTTCGTGGATGTTCACTAGATCATGACAAATGAGAGACTATTTTTTTAAATCTAGTTTTTGATGTTCACTTTGAATTCTTTTCATTAAACGTCATTAGTATGACTGTACGAAGGTGTATGTGATGTTTGTGAATGTGAGTATTGGCATGTACATAAAGGAAGTGAGAGTGTAACCCTTTTAATGTCCACAAAGTCTTTTTAATTTTTTCTTTCCTTTAAAGCAAATCATTTCATTTACTCTGGTTCAGACATTTATACTGAGATTGATATGTGAGACTACTGTTCATTTTACTTTGAGCACACAACGTTGTTGTGTCTAATTGGAAACACATCATACTGTAACCTGCAATTTTGTTGCTTTTCCTGTCTGACAATAAAGATTACATTTTAGGTTTTAAAGCCTTTTTTTCTTATCAAATGCATCAATATTCAGCAACTATTTTCATAATTAATTGCGCTATTTTCCTGAAAAATACTGAACATTTTGTAGTTTGAGTTTCTCAGGTGTGAGCATTTAAAATTTGGCTTCTAGAAAATGTGATTGTTTTGAACTCATTTTTGACACAATATAGACAAAACATTTCATTTATCAACAGAATAGTTGGCAGTTTGAGCGATAATGAAAATGAATAGCCACAGCTGTGCTGTGCAGTTACCACAGACATGTTAGCAGGATGCTAAATCTAACACCCTGCTTGCAAAAGGGAAAATCCACTTTAACACAAAATCAATATTTTTCCAATAAGGTTGGACATGTCAGTCAATATTGAAGACTGGTTAACAAATGACAAGAACACAAGAAAAGGAAATCGCTTGTTTGCTCACAACTTTTATACTGTAATTAAATGACTGAAAGACAAAGTGTTGACCACTGAGTGTGTTGGTAGTCTGATAGGGTGACATGGAAAAAATCCATCAACAATATAATGTGACATAATACACTGCTTTTGTCTTACAGTGAATTAAATGTCTAACAAATTAATAAACGTCATCAAATTGATGCAGAAATCACACTAAAATCCCCAAATTACCATAAAGCAGTCATGTTCAGTGGTTTGCAACATTATCCACAGTGGTGTAGTTCTGAGACACTGAAGGGATAAATGCTGACGATAAACTATGTTTTATTGTTTTATTGCTCCGGTATCTACCATTGTTGCAGTCCTTTCTGATGATCAGAGACCATTGTGCTGGCAATATAAGCAGTTAAATTTAGTAGGGCTCAACCCTTATGATCGTGTTGGACATTAATATTAGTTCTGCAGACACCATGTCATTTTCACCTTTTTTTTAAAGTGGTGTGAAACATAGGTTAAAACAAAGTTGCTGACGTTAAGCAGTTGCACCCTTGCTGCTCTATGTCTATTTTGTATGCAAATAACACATTCCATACCCATCGAGTCATGAATGTAAATCAGAAACACTTAAGGATGCAAATGATGGTACAAGTACATACATCAAAGCTATGTGCTTTTGTGTTTAATCTGGGGTGAAATGCACGGGGTCCTTGCACGTCTCATCGTGCTTTCATCTGGCCAAAAGGACCCATGATGAAATAAAAAAAATCGCTTGTGGCAGAAAGCTCAACAAGCTTTGAAATGCTAAAGTATCTTTCACAAGCAGTTAACTGATCAGAATGAACCTTTTCTCTTGTTTGTTTTGCATCGCTGTTTGTCCTGTGACGAAACGGAAGTGTCAGAAATAGATTTGAACTGAAGGCAGCCTTTTTCTGCTCGGCAGTAATGAGTTGTACAGTGACTAAGAGAAAGACAATGATTTTTATTTTCAGCACTTTACAAGTAGGAGACTGCTGTAACGTTTTGCTGTGAGGCTCCAAATAATGACTGAATATTTTTTTTTGGATGAACATATCCTTTAACACAGTTCCTTTTTTACAAGTAGAAGCCACCTGAAAGGATTCTGGGCATTAAAAGAAATGTACATTTACTAACAATGTTTCTGAGAAACGTTCTCAAAGCACATTGTTCCTCAAAGAACATAACTTCCTTCATATATTGTTGACAGTTTCTGAAAACTGTGACAGTACTGGTATTCTCCTGCACTGCCATACACGACACACTATCTCTTTCTTTTATGAAGAAAATAGTCTGACGATAATTTGATATTTGACACTGAAGTGTGACTGCAATTTAAGACACGTCGATGTGTCAACCCCTCAATATGTTTCATTACAACAATTTATTTCCGTAAAAAGTTTCCTCACCTCAGTAATGAGCTGTTACGATGTCAAACACCAAGCGGAGTTAAATATTCAGTCTTGTTATCTTGGCACTGATTAAGTGGTCCCTCGATACGCACTCGTTATTTTACTCACCCACTGCGCCTGAATTTTGAGCAATTACATTTTTGATCTTGGACCCTTTTTTTTGCGAAAACTCGATGATGGGTGGGTTATAAGATGTAGTTGTTTATCTCTGTCCTTCAGACTTCAACACACAAGCTGAATTCTTTGAAAGACTTTCAGAAGTCAGAAATTCACTGTTATGATTGATTGAAAGCTTCGAGGTGAGGAAAGGCTGTTAAAGGCAGGCATCTTTGACATCACGCACTCCTGCACTCACAGACATTCTTCTACATTTCCAGCACAAAGAGAAACATTCGTACAGGGATTCAGGAAAAGCATCCTGTGATTAATTCCTTTCACTCGTAAAAAGTATTACTGGATTTTTCATAATGCGTGTGGGCTCTAATCGTCTTCCGTCAAACTAATTACAGAGGAGACAGAGGAGACTCAGGCACCTGCATCACAAACCACACATTCACTCTAATAACTGAGGGAGCCAAATTAATCACAGCAGTTGCACAGCTGTACATAAGGATTTCATAAGCTTTTGTTCTGGTCACACTGTCTTTCACTTGTGCTTTAAACTGACAGGCTGCGCGATGCATTCATTAACAGCAGCATCGTGTTATTAAAATCATAACCTTACAAGAAAGCGATTGCTGGATCATTTTGCTCTGCCTTGATTGAGATGTGGCAGCCCATAAGTCACCCCGCTGCCTTTTTAATTAACTTGTCATTTCAAGTGTGGCATGCTGTGTCTCAGGTATCAATAAAATCCAAAGTTTTGTGATGATTTGAATGCTCTAGAGTGGCGTTACTCTGAGTTGTCTGAAAAAGCTTTGACTTTGAGTAAAATAGCGTGAAGATGGAAGTTAAAATGTACAAAGCAAAAGAAGGATTGATTGAAAGCGAACACAACAGGCTACCCACAATACACTTAACATGCATTTTCTATCATTGCCTCCCCTCAAATGACAACGTGATTGTCTGCGTGTTTGTGTGATAGAGCATTCAACCCACACTTCCTTCCCACCGTGTACGCTCTAAAACACATAACTCCTCTGTTATATCTGAAAAAGAGCCGCCCTTTACCTTCAGATGATGATAATAAAAAACATCTTCAAACAGGCACACTATTCATGTCAACACTGTTATACATCCTGTGTCTTAAAGTCTTGATAAATTTTACATAAACAACAACAAAATGCCCTTGGCTGGTACCGATTAAGAGATGTATGAAGTGCTACATGTATGAAGTATCCACTGTTGCCATGGCAGAAATCAAAACATGTATTTCTGTGAGTGCGTGTGCAGGAAAACGAATAGGGTTTTATTAGCAAAAGAGCACCTCTCTTGCTGTTAAGCTGCTGGTTGTCCATTGCCTGCGGATCATTCTTGTAATTACTGGAGATTGCCTTGATGGATTGGACTCCTCATCCAGTGGGCTGAGGGGCTTCTTGTGAGCCCCACAGTGGAGGACCAGCAACTGTGCTGGGCTTGTAAGAAGGGCCAATCTGTTGATCTGCTGCATGTTTACAGACCTGTTGTACTGACCTGATGACAACGGGCATCAAACCTGCTTGATGAAGCACCATGTTGTATGACTCATCCCTTTAATGGGCTTTTCTTGTTAGCTACTAGACGTCCGTGACATATTGCTCCTGTGCTAATTACTGACATAGGTCCAGCTATGATCATATAAATCACCTCTGTGGGTGGCAGCTGGACTTAAAACAGACTATTGTCTCCTGAGGATCTGGTGCTAAATGTGGAGGAGACAGGGTCAGGAAAGAGGCAGGATATTGGCTGAAGGTATACAAGTAGCAGTAGTATATCAGCCTTCCATACAAGGCATTAGTTACATCAAAAGACAGCACTCTGCTTCACGAAGATGCACTTTGCTAGATGCAGAAGACAACAGTTCTTTCTCTGTATCAAAGTTTTATTAAAAGAGTGCTCCACTGATGTAGGGTTGCACTCCTGTAATGTTTTTGGTCTGTTTGAAAAGAAAATATAAGAACAAAATGAAGTTTCTTCAGCAAATATTGTGGCACATTTAACTAGCAAAATGAAAAGCTGTAGTGAAAAGCTTGACAACTCTCAAGAGGAAACGGTATAAAACATTTATTCTACATACTTTTAAACAGCTCTGATGGGGCTCAGGATTTATTCGGAGGATGGCTATCATTATATGAACCTGGACTGTGTATGTGATTTTTTGGTGGTCTGACCAAAGTCAGACTTCGTGCAGTTCCTCTGGAGCCACAACAGGCTTTTATAATTTTTCACATATGCAGTAGTAATCACCAAGACCTATTTATTAAAGTCCCCCTTTAATATGTGTGTTGGTGGTGCACATTAAAAGTTTCAACGTGATATTCTGATTCAAACTGGGTCACACATTTTTATACATATGATGTCATTTCTGCCACAAGGGGTCTGCCAATCAGAACAAAATAAAAAATGTAGGTAGTGTGGGATCATGGGAGTTGTTGTCTTCATTGTTAAACAACCACCACTGGTAATGAAAAATCTATCTGATGTGACTCAGACAGAAATGTTCACAGACAAGGTAATGTTTAAAGTTTTATTCAAGTCACGTTTCAACAACGTCCTCCCCCTCTCTCTGACTCTCTTGGAAGTTAAAGCAACAGGCGACCCAATAAAACGCACCTTGAATGACATTATAGATTCCTGAGTTTGAATATTGTTGGAAAAAGTTTAGATTTTAATGCAGGAATGTTACGTATCACATCTTTAAACAGCCTGTACCTTGACTATTGAAATGTTGTAACAAGTGTGTTTTTTTTCCAAGTCAAGTTGAGGGTTAAAAAAGGGGCCTTTCTTTTTGACAAAGTGAGAAATAAGGTCCAACTCACCCCCTCAACACCCCAATAATTTTTGTGCAGTCCATCGTGACTCTTAGCTGGCAGATGGCACCCAGTTTGACTCTCTGTCTCTGCTCCTCTGCAGGGAATGCCCGCGTGTTTGCCGCCCTGTGAAGCATCCAGTTAAACTGCCTCAGAGCTTTTTTGCACTTCTGTCTTTTCGTAAACACCTCCGGCAACCGGGAGGTCTGATGATGTCTGTGTTACAATCACACAAAGCAGCAGGTTAAATTGCTAGATCCATTACCAGAATCTTGGCATAATCATCATAAAAACCCAATTCCTCCTGGGTGCATTTTCTCTTCTTTAGTTTTGGATTATACGGTTGTGACTCAACACTAATAGGTCGGCCAGGATGTTGTGTGAAAATCCTGACTAATAGTATGTAGGTGTCTACGATTGTGACGCCTAAACATCTGTCATGTTAAAAGATTTATATGGCTGAATGGAGCTCAAGTCATGTCTTTTATCCAAGCTGTCGAAGAAGATATCTGTAATCCATCACTCACATACAGTAGATCTCTTCATAAGTCTAAGAGGAAGTCTCATAACCAGTGACGTCCAGATGAAACAGAAAACAAAATCTTTACTTCAAAACTGCTGGATGCGCCGAGCTTTTGATGGCAGCAAGGGAATACTGGGAGCTGTTCTGATGCTTCAGCAAGATTCCCTTTGTTAATTTGTTTCAGAGCAAGGCCAACCATCAGTTTGGGTCCGAGGATGAAAGCTTTTAATTATCTGCATGTCACTCTGGGCTACTGTATCTCTCTGTGTGTAACTGTACACGTTTGATAGCAAATGATAAAAGAAAATGCCTGTTGCGCGTAAGCTCTGAGAGAAAAAAGATAGACTTCAAAGTGCAGAACAAAGCTGTTTTTCTGTAGGGGCAAATATCACAGTGGACTTTTCAGACATGACAGTCGTGCTGTAGACCTGACCGCTCTGTTGAATAAAGCACTTTGTTATTCACAAGTCAGGAGTCAGCTCGTGGTGTTTGACTAAATTATTCATTTTGTTGCTTTTTTTCATTTGTCTTTTACAGAGTGAGCATATAAGCAGTGCAATGTATATTTCATAGGGAACTTACTGTATATGCGCTGCTCTGAAGCGCAGAGGAAATCTACAGCGAGCCCTGCTCCCCTAACCGCCCCTGTGACAAATGTTACTGCGTGTCTGGACTCTTGCTGTGAGCTACAGTCTCCTCCAAAACTATAGGAACAGCGGGCCAGTTCCTTTTATTTTTGCTGTACACTGAAAACATTTGGGTTTGACACCAAAAGATGAATATGAGACAAGAGATCAGTATGTCAGCATCCATTTCCAGGTATTTACATCTAGATCTGTTAAAACACTTTAACAGATTTGGAGGGGACTGTATATGATGTCCTGTATCAAACCTCTGAGAGACATAAGACTGAAAACCTCCCGTTCCCATCATTTGAGTGATATCTTTTAAGAGCCTGAAAGAGAGGTGATTCTGCTTTCTTGTCAAGGTTTTCTCTCCTCTGAGACACCATCAGTCTGTCAGCATCGAATGATTTCAGCCCTTTAATGTGTGCAAGAAGTTAAATGAAAGACCAGTTGAACATATGTAATCCATAGACCATGATACAAAAGCAGCAAAGAACACATCTTCTGTGTGCCTCACTGGCATGTCTCATGTAACTGTTAACAGCATCTGTAATGTGTCAGTCGGTATCACCCAGTCATGAGTATTTGCGCTCCAGTGTGACCCATGCATGCCTTTGAGGGAGCACAATCCACATTCAAGAAGAATCTCTTTAAGATGATACTACAGTGGGTTTGTTTTAATTAATTTTATCCCCCAGGATGAGTACACAAAAACTGATGAAAGTGGTCACTCAGGGATTTGGCCACCTGATGAATTCATAAAACATGGGGCAGCATATCACCAGGGAAATTGCTAACTGCTGCTAACTTTAGGTGCTGTTAGCTGGTTAGCTCGTTTAACTGTTCAGGGGAGTGTTGGTGTTTACACAGGTGCTTTGGACAGGAACGGGCTGGGGGTGGCTGGTAGGTATTCTAACTTCAGTAGATATCCCTGCAACACAATTCATCGACACCATAGCTTCAAACTGCTTTTTCTTCAGTCTGTTGATAATTTTAATTATTTCTAAAATAGTTTTCGACTAAAATTCTTATATATTGCACCTTTAAAAGTTTAATAATAAAGCTTGTGATAATCTACATTTGTCTTATTGTCAACAAATTGTGTGATAAGACGAAAAACAACAGTGAGTTCAAGAAAAGTCCCGATATAACTCATTCCTCTGTGACATAGAGCACCAGCGTTACTATTAAACTATTAACAACGCATAAATGAGCCACGCTGTTGCACTGGGTGAGTCACTCCGATGTCGTATTGCAGTAAATGCTCACTGGAGCATCAAATCCAGGCTGAAAATAGCCCCAAAGAAATGCACGATATAAAGGGTGACACTTTATAATAACCATCATTAATAAATGGTCAGTTTATAGTTAAATGTTAGTTAATAGTTATTAGTGAATGTCAACAAACAATCAAATGTTTTATAAATCATTTATTAAGCAATTATAAAGGTTTATAAACATCAGTTGCAACTTTGTAATAGTCATCCAACTAATGTTTATAAATTAACTACACAGTATTTATTAACCATTTACAAAGTAAACAATAAGTGTACAATAAACAATTGCTTAACAAATAGTTTTGTAAAGCATGTGATTGTTTGTTAACAGTGATAATAACTATTAACTGAAGTTTATCTAATGGTAGCTAAAGTTAGCATCAGTTCCATATGAATATGAATATATAGTATGAATTCAGCAAGTGGCACGTTATTTTTATTTTATTTATATATATACATGATCTGTTTGTTTGTTAACATCTTCAGGGCTAATTAGTGGTCAAAGCCATTGTTTTCTTTAGTCTTTTAAAATGATTTGTTGACAATAACAAAAATACGTAACATCCCCAGCCTTATTGTTTAAATTATACATCATAAAATGTGCTGATTCTCCAGGGAATCTGGTGACCAGTAACCCCAATATCACCCCTGACTTATGTCATATTGTGCTTCCATGTATTCACTGACATTTACAAACACCCTTCAGATGAGTCATGTTTGTCCCTGTGGCGAGCGGCCTCTGACCCTGTCAACATCGCCCGGATCCTAATCCATTCTTGATTGTGCCAACATATTACATGTCTAACTCCCACGAGGCCTCACTGGCATTTACAAAGAGTATAAATGTTCACAACATCTGTAACAACAACCACAAAGAACAAAAAACTGAAAGTTATTTACAACATTATTTCAAATAAGGAGCACTTACAAGAGACAAAAATCTGTTTTTACACCTATACAATAAGGTACTTTATATTTGTTGAAACACAAAATGACAAAACGCTTAAAGATCGAGCACTTTTCTCTACAAAACCAGAACTAAACATAATGCTGAATAAGGCATTACGGTACATATTTTCATTCATCTTAACATACTGGCTGCAGAAGACATTTATGAATGCTCTTCTTACAGTGATGGTGATAAAAAAGTTAGATAGTCCAGACAGAAGACAGAAACAATATATATATTTGTAAGATTTAGAATGCTTCACTGAACATTGATAGCACTTAGTGTAAATACACATTATGTTATACAACATTTGATTTCACTCAATGATTACAAGTGAAGCTTAATGTCACAACAGCTTGACGGCACATAAATAAATCACATTATCACTTAAAATGCTGTCACAGAACAATATTATCTTTACACTTCATATCGAGAGGCTTTTTGAAGCAGAGCTGCGTTTCAGCGCTTAAAAGACGTCTTTTACTGCCCTAATCTCGTCTGCAAATGTCAAACAATCATCACTGGGAATGTATCCATTAACTGTATATGTATAGAAAGCCTCTTGTTGCTTACTAATGCATTTAATCCAATAGAGACTTTGGTTCTTTCCCAGTTTGAGGTCACACGGTCACAGCTTTCCCCTTCACTTCCTCACTTTACTGTCGGCTAAATGTTTTGGTTGTGCAAAATAAAACAGAGCAACCTAACTGCTGGAGGAGTGGAAACAGTAAGTCAGCTGATGTGAATTTATGCTGTAAGCGCCAGTCATCTCTGCTCAGTCATGAAGTCATAATCGATAAAAGTGTAAAAAAAATAAAATAAAAAATGATGCTGTTGCTGTGTTCGTAGCGAATTTCACCTCCAGTATTTTTCCTATTAATGTGTGTTGCCTTCGTCTTCATCTGTAGTAATGAGTGTTTAGTCTCAGCTTAACTCATTACTGTCACTATGAGTTTGAGTGACAGTGCTATTAGCAGTATAGATAAACAGTGTGTTCAGAGAGTATTAGGAGACAAACACATTCAGTTGGCTCCAGCACATCAGACATTAAACTAAACACTTTGAGGTTGAAGTCAATTCAGCTTTAAAGCTTCTATAAAACATGTTTTTATATTAGCAATGGATCAAATGAAGTTTGTAATGCAAAAAGAGTTGCTCATAGTTAAAACCCCCACAGAGAATAATCACTGCACTCTGCAGGTCCCCTCAGCTCTACAGAGCGTTATAGCATCTTTTAGCTTGTTGTTTTGGTGTTCAACTGCTTTGGTTCACTCCCACTGCTCTCGTGTCGTTTACCCACTACGGGCAGCTTTGTAAAGCAAAAACGCTCTGAAATTTAGCAACTAGCGGGCGAACATAGTGGCGCCTTTTAACAACTAAAAAGCCAGATATTTCCCTAAGGAGGTAGTAAAGACCAAAAACAGAGCTAAAAGACAGTGAATATTAAAATTACTTTTGTCAGGTGGTCAATAAAGCTGATGTAAGTGATATTTTTTTATTAGAGTACATGTTAAATAGCTGTATATTCCAGAGTGTTTGGTCAGAAACCCGTGTCTCTCCTCCTCTGGCTCATGCAGTAAAAGACAAAAGAAAATTTCTGGTATCCCTGCCCACTTTATCCAATCAGGACAGATAAGGAGGCCGTCCTGTCTGCTTGTGAACACATACAGAGCAGGATCCTCCTGTTTGCTGCTACGTCTAGCGATTACAACTGTTCATGTGGTGACATAGAGAGGAGGGAGAGGATTGGTAACTGCGAAGCAAACAGGCAGTTAGCTAAAACAACGACACACAGCAGCTTCAACCTGAATCCAAAAGAAATTTAGCTGTTGGATGTATAAAGAGGCTTCTGCTTGCAAACAAGTTTACCATTTAAACTAAAAGGTCCAGCTTGTGGGATTTAGTGGCATTTAGCGGTGAGGTTACAAATTGCAACCAACTGAACACCCCTCATTTCAGTGACCTGACTAGGACTGCTCCTAAAAACGAGTGAAAAAAAGAGGCCCCTCTTTAGATATAAAAAGCTCATCTAAGGTCACGAAAACACAACTATTCTTAGTTTCACGTGTTTTTACACTAATGAATGCGTAATTATGAATACGATATTCCATTTGTGCCTCTAAACTAACACATTGTATCTTTAAAAGGTGATCATATGTCAGTGTTGTGTTTACAGCTATTTTCTCTGCTCTGATTGGTCAAACAACGAATAGTAGTTATCTTGAGTGTAATTTGAAGGTGTCACATCAACAGTATAGGAATTATAGCCCTTCATAAATGGTCTCCCGAATAATAAGACATTTTACAAGTTAGCATTAATCTAACCAAAGTCATCATGCGTCCTCATATTTAACTGCACATAAATGCCCTGCTGACGCCTGCGATGGACATCAGCAGACAACTGTGTGTTTCCCGTCGATGCTCCGCTGCAGCCATCGTCTGTTCTTCCTGCAGCAGGGGAGCTTCAGGGTCAGCCTGGTCTTCACATGATCTGTCCAACTGAGGTCAGGCGACTCACTCGGCCAATCATTAGTCGGTCACTGCCCCTCATGTGTTTAGGATCAATGTCCTGCCTGACAAAACCCCCTTAGAGCTTCGAGGAAACACTCTGAACTCGTGTTTTTTGCTGAAAACATATCACTATCACAATACTTTCTGGGGGAACTGCATGTGTTTGTCCATATTGTTTCATTATAAACTATATATGTACATATACAGTATGTGTATCCATTTCCTTCCGTACAGGCACACACAGGCATGTTTGTGATCAATCCTTTGGGTATTGTGTTTCACAAACCTGTTGGGACAAAGAAGTCCCATCACAATCGATCATTTACATAAACAGCAGTTAAAAGCTTGCATCTACAGAGTCAGACTCCTGTGGTGGAGAACTGTGTGACCTCAGTCTGTAGGTCATTCTGAAGAGTTCGTCCCCTCCACTGCTCCATGCCTAGTCACGCTGGCGGTCCGTCTGTCCGTGCAGGAGCGCACACAGACGCAGGCTCCCGTGTGCTGTTGCGCGCTCTGGAGAAGCTGCTCTGCTCCAGACGGGAGCGGTACGGCAGACAGAAATCCCTGAAGCACCTCTTGAAGTTCTCATCCAAGAAGGCGTACAGCACCGGGTTGAGGCTGCTGTTGGTGTAGCCCAGCGCAATGCACAGATGCCAGCAGGCCATCACCAGGAGGTTCTTGTGGTCGATATCCACCATGGTTTTAACGATGATGAAGATGTGGATGGGAGTCCAGCAGATGATGAAGGCCGCTACGACCACCAGGACCATGCGGGTGATCCGTCTCATGTTCCTGTCCTTCTCTTTAGAGCCGGAGAGAAGACGAACACTCTTGAGGCGCAGGATCATCAGACCGTAGCAGACGGTGATGACGAGGACGGGGACCACGAAGGCAATGATGAAGACGCAGATTTTCATCACCGTGTCCCAGTACCATTCAGGTTTGGGGAATCTGAGTGTGCAGGCGGTGTTTCCTGGGAGTTAAAACAATTAGAAGTTTATGGGAGGGCCATGTGGAGAGGCTAATTTAAGTTAATAACCCAGCTTAAATGTTTTCTCTTTAACGGCGTGCATCGCTCCCTGAACACTTGCTACAAAAGTGTGTGTGCTGATAAGAGAAGCTTTACAAAAAGCTGCTAATTCCCTGCACTTTTTCCCCTTACCTTTATCTGTCACCTTGGTCATAGCTATGACCATCACAGGGACTCCGACAGCAGAGGACAGGATCCAGATGCAGACGTTGATGAGCTTGGCTTTGGCAGGCGTGCGGAAGTCCAGCGCCCTCACCGGATGGCAGACGGCGATGTAGCGGTCCACGCTCATCATCGTGAGCGTGAAGATGCTGGTGAACATGTTGTAGTAGTCGATGGCGATGACCACTTTGCACAGCAGCTCCCCGAAGGGCCACGTGCGCATTAGGTACTTGGCGCTCTGGAAGGGGAGGGTGCTGGTGGCGAGGGCGTCGGCGAGAGCCAGGTTGAAGATGTAGATGTTGGTGGCGGTCTTCATCTTGGTGTACCTGGTTGATTTAAGGAGAAACACTGAGTACACTGATGTGATTCTGACTCACAGTCGATCGACTGGAGCTTCTGTTTGTCAGAAAAGTTATTTCAAGGTCTGCCTACCGCTGCAAAGAAGAGTGTAGCTGGCTCACGACTTCCATTAAAATGTTTCAAGGATGGAAGCCAATTTATTGTTCGATCTAATCCTTTTCCTCTCTCTGACTAACAATCCTACTTTCCCTTGAAAAATAGCAAACTACTAAAGGAGCTTTTTGCACAATGGTTTATATGGCACTGCACTAAATGCACGAGAGCTTCTTTGCTCAAAGTGATTGTAGGCCCCTATTAAACTGTACTTCTATGTAATGAGTTGCTGAAAACTCCTCCTTGATATCAGATATCAGAGTCTTTCTTTCTCTCTTAACAGGGACCAGCCTGTTTAACAATGGATTCCTCCACACGAGTCCAGAATATGACAGCAGTCGGTCACATTTAATTAAACTGCAGCTCTAAAGAGACGAGGGAAGATGAAGGGACGTCTTTTATCTTAATCCCTCACATAAAGAGATGTATTACATTGCACACCGGGCGATGATCTCACTCGAGTCTGTAATTGCTTTGCCAGGAAGAGAGTGGGCACCAAGTCTTTTATATTCACTTTGTTTGATTGTTCTGAGATTGACAAATCAAAGTGCAGGAACACACGTTTCGCCTCCGACACATTTCGCCTGGGACGTAGGAAGTTGCTCAGTGAAGTGATTGATTGACCTTCCTCATTTCAGCTGCGTTCGCTCAACAACGAATCAACAAAACCAGAAACCCCTCTGAGCCTCCAACACACGACTGAATGTGATTGCTTGTGATTGGCAACATGCTACTTGCTCACCATGCAAATGCATCATTTGAGTTTACAACATCAATCCTGACAGCAGTAATTGGTGCAGTGAAGTGAAGAGTGCACCGCCCTCTATCCCCTCTTGTGTGTGTGTGTGGGAGGTGTGTGTGTGTTTGCTTGTTTGTTTGTGTGTGTGTGTGTGTGTGTGTGTGTGTGTGTGTGTGTGTGTGTGGGCGTGTGGCTCTCAGACACACTGACGAGTGGGCATCATGATAAAGTCATACAGTGAAAATATGACACTTTTTCATTCACCTGGTTATATTCTTAGTCTTAGATGATCAAATACAGCCAGAGAAGAGCTTGTATGAGGCTTTAATGCAATTTAAAATAACATTTATATTTTCCATTATGGGGTTTCTGCATTGATCTTGTAACCAGCAGCAAATTATAGTAAATTTCCCTCCTTGAGCTGTTATTTATTAGTTTTGGTTCCTTGTTTACGGCATGTCTCTCACCTGACCACCCCGTACATCACCAGCACGTTCCCCAGCAGTCCCACCACACAGATGAGGGAGTACAGAGCCGTGATACAGACGGCGATGATGAGACTCGTGGTGTCCCTGCTCGCAGCCCTGCTCGTCTCGTTGCCACTTGAAGGCGCGCGCAGCAGATCCTCGGAGAGCGTCGCGTTGAAGGGAGTTAGTGAGACCGAGAAGCGCTCGTTAAAATCAGCGAGAGCGTCGGGAAGAAGAGTGGGGAACTCCATGTCTGGGAAAAAAAAAGAAAAGAAAAAGAAAGACGAAATGCAGGTGAGCTTACTGTGGCGCAAAGTGTCCAGAGCAGGGGCACAGGAGCGCACCAGGACTGGACGGCGGATTGGAAATGAGGCGCACAGAGGAGGTTTGTGCTCTCTCTCTTTCTCTCTCTCTCTCTCTCTCTCTCCCTCTCTCTCTGTGTGTGTGTGTGTGTGTGTCCCTGGTGCACAAAGCAAGATGTGAGGAAGCTGTTTCCTGGCCAAACCTTCCTCTGCTTAAAGCCATACCATTTGTCAAAGTGCTGTAATTAGCTTGAGCATACAATAATGTTTCATCACATCCACTTTTTTTTTTTTTTTTAATGGCTGTCATCCAAAACAACAGCTTTTTTTCCTCCACCTGCACCCGGCAACTCATCAAATAATGTCAGTCAAACCCAATCTGAGCAGCTCTCTTCTTCTTCTTGGAGCTTCGCAGCTCAATTAGACAAGTCCTTATTGAGCCATTCCTCTTACTGCTGCCTGCCTCCAACCCCGAGGTGCTTCTCCTCTCCCCACTCACCATGGACTGTGGCTGCCTCCATTAGAGGACTGACTATCCTCACTAGGCAGTCACCTCCATGAAATTACCTTACTAAACCACAGGAGTGATGCAATTACCTGCCAGCAACAAGGCTGATGAAATATTTAAGATGGTTTTGATAGCCTACAGCAGCAGTCGAACGGGTGATTTTGAAGTGAGTTCTACAAATTGTGTTGTTGCCCTTTACATTCGCAGCTTGCCTGGGTGTAATTGTGCAGGTATCCATTACATCTGTGTGAGCAAACACGTTGACGCAGGCACACAGACATGCAGACACGTTCATTTGAGAGCTCTGTATTCGCTACGGGTCAATATTTAGTCAATGCAGCTGCTCATGTTTAGCTGGATGAAGGAGTTTAGCCAAAAATGAAAATGTAGGCGTTATTTGTCCACAAAACATTTCTGGAGCTTCACAGCAAAACAGCGTTGCAGCATTTTCCTAAACAGCTGAAGTCGATGGGGACTTCTTTTAAAACGTGCAAAACAACAGAAGAAAAACATTAAATGGCTTCATACAGCTCGTCTGGAGTAATCTGACGTAATTCCACTTTAGCAGCCGCATTGAAGATTTCAGCTTTGAAAAGGATGTAAACACAACACTGTTCCTTCAATGCACCTGGAACATTTACACATATATATGTTTTATAGGCGTTCAATTTGTTGACTTTCCAATACAATGCGCTGCTTGACACCATGTCACATAAATCCATAATTACACAAATGTTTGGCTTTTCATCAAAGCACTCGTTCATCTGTTGCTGCCTTTTGTCTGACGTCCATTACTGTGGAAATCAGAAACCATTAGGATCACGCAGGTGCGTGTGACCCTGTGTGTCGGCTGTAATTGGCGCGTGTATGTGTGAGCGTGCCGTCGGTTTTAGACTATTTCTCTGGGGTAATTGTTTGTTTGAGGACAGACACACTAACATCCTCCTGTGGCTGTGTCTGTAGTGTTTATAACCGCAGCAGTCTTTATGCACTCTGCAATGTGACCTTTACGAAATCCTCCTTTAAGCAACCGCCATCAGCGCAGCACAGAGCTGGGACAGTCAAAAGAATGGGACTAGTGTGGCGAACAAAAGCGCTGATGCCTCCCTCCCAACTGTTTTCTCCATAGACAGATCTTGTGGGTCTTCTTAAGATGAAGAGCAGTAATTAAAATTATCTGGCTCTTTTTGAGGGTTAAGCGAGCTCATCTCTCTTTCATTAATCGGGGGTGTTTGTATAAAACTTCTGATTGGATTTGTGGTAATCCACATCCATCCATCCATCCATCCATTCATCCATCTTTTATGTATAAACGCCTTCAGAGGGTCGCAGGGGGCTGGAGTCAGTCCCAGCTGACATCGGGTGAGGGGCTGGCCAACCAAACGTCAGCATAAATCTCAACAAGACAACAGTTTTTATCGATGCTAGCAGCACTCTGTGAGTTAGTTTGTCCATCATTTTGGTCCAGACTTAATTAACTCAACAACTAGGCTAATAAATGGATTGTTATGGAATTCAGTATATAGACTGATGGTTCCCAGAGGATCAATCCTAATGACTTTGACTGTGTTAATGTTTTATTGAGAAAGGAGATTCAGGAGACGTGATGCCTTATGTTGAAGTACAGTGAAGGTTAAGACACTGGAGGAAGAGAATGTGACCTTGGTTGTCCTGGAGGCAGCATCTCTAGAGCTGCCCACTGTGACCCAGAGCGTGACCTCAGGACAACTCTACCTCCTGGGTGAGCAGATTATATAGACACATTTATGACTATGACATTTTAATAAAATTAACATATGGAAATTCCACCACTAGCTTGGATGTTATTCGAATGTAGACTTTAAAAATCAAACTGTAAGAAACGATTAAGCCACGTAGTGAAGGACGAGTGCTATGCCACAGAATGAAAGCAGAATACAGAAAGAAAGTAGCCTCAGTCAGAATTATTTTCATTTTCTCTCCAGATGAAATCAGACAAGGACAGATCAAAGAAGTCAGAGGCAGTTTAGTTGTGAAGCGCAGTTATGAATCAGTGTTAAGCTTTTCTGTTACAGAAAGTCTGAGACAAACATCAGGATCTGATGTAACAGATAGAAAACATTTAGGTAAAATATATACGACATGGGTGAATGTCCTTTAGTGAGTGTAAGATGAGCTAAAGGAGGCAGTGGGGGCAGAGAGGTCGCAGAGGTTATCAAACAGAAACCTCCCGTCAGTGTCATTGGATTCAGCCAAAGGTCAGAGTTGCCAGATTGGGGTGGTTGGACAGGAGTTGGGTTTTTAAATACAGTAACATGACATTCTATTAAAATTACATTTATAAATGGTATTCATCAGTTATGCAGTCACTCTGCACAAATTGATATGACATCATTTTTATTTCTTCAACACACATGCTTGCAACATTACATCATCACTTGTTTGTCTTTTTGATAGCGTGAGATTTCATGCGTGCTTTCTCTTCTCTTCCCGCCTCGCTCTCTCTTGTTCTCTACCTCTTTATGCATTTTTTGGGGACTTTAGGCTACTGTCAAGGCTTGTTGCAGTTTACCAAGTTAGATTAAAAAAAAACAACAAAAAACTATTATTTTGTTATTTGCTGTCCCTTTATTTTTTTCAGAGGCAGACGGCGTAAATGGAAGAATAGTTTTATAGTTGCATTGTAAGATGTAGCCTTTTCTCTGTGTTGTAGCGCTTCTGTGAACACTTGAGTTATTATTTAATTATTGTGTCATAATGAAAAATTGTGAGGAACCACAATACTGTTACTGTTCTTTATGACCTCATTTGTTTTGTTTATTTTTCAGATTTTGAGTAGTTATTGGGCTGGAAAGCATCAAACCAATCTGGCAGCACTGCCCACGACCCCTCCAGAGGGCTGGACAGTAAATTACATTCTCGACGGTTTTTCTCGCCTTTACACCACACAGCTCTGACACTGAAGCCCTGATCACAATCACGATCTCAACAAAAATGGTCCGAGTGGGACAGCACACCCCACCGGCATGAAATGACTTTTACAGCAGCTCAGGATGTGAGTTCAACAAGTTTAATTTCAGTTCCAGCCGGGTGGTAAAACAGTATATGACACCTGCTACTGCTGCAGGATCTATGATGAAACACAGTGTTACATTGGAGGGCTATCTATCCTCCTAATGAACAGGACTAAAAATACTGTGATGCATGAGTACAGGGTAGGTGCTCTCTGTAATGGTGTATATGGTGATCCACATCTGTCTCTGTACCCTTCACCATTTTGAGACGTGGTGGAAATGTGTTGTAAAAGAGAGAGGAATGGGTCAGGAGCCGACACCAACAAAATGCTGCCGTTGCTGCTGTTGTTTTTATGTTTTCTTGTCTTCTCTCGGGGAGAATCACTCATGATTAGACTGTACAGACAGCATGATTACTCGCATCACTCATCAGCCCAATGGAAACCTTGGGATGCATTACGCTGCCTCCCGAACCCATCACATTGATGGCAGGGAACAGAGTGCAGACAATTTAAAGTGGGCTTGACTTCGGGTTTTGGCACGAGGATTGAGTGACGATGATGCACGTTTGATTCTTGAATGATCACACAACACAAGCAGACTCCTTTCAGCTGCTGATTGATTAAATCTAAAAGGATATACGCTGACACATCAGCTTGAATCAATCGAACTGTCATACTTGTTGTTTCATTTGTTGCTGCAGCCGTGCTGTACCATGCTGTCTGCTATCTAGGCCCAGTTCAACGTTACCAGTCTTGGTAGAAAGGGTGCAGGTGGTTCCTTAGTTGTCTTTGCTGTGTAGAGTCCGATGAGAGAGGGTGGTTGGAGGAAACTGCTCGCTCCTTTCCTTTGCAGGAGTAGCAGCTCGGTTCTTACTTGCTTTTGTTCCTCTTGCTCATGAAGTTAGCTATCAAGCTGCTGGTGCTACCTGAGCTCGGGGACTAGCAGGACCACGAGTCGCTGCCGTGGGGAGAAGTTCTGTGGGTCTGCTGGAACTGCAGCCGGCAGCGCTCAGCAGCCGTCGAGCCCAGGAGGGTCCAGGAGTAGAGCTGGGGGCAAGGCCGCCCAGCGCGAGAAGAGAAAAGGACAAAAGAAGGAGCTGGAGTTTTGACTACCTGGTCAGTGGGTGTCTCTCACCCTGACCAATAGTAGCTCAGAACTGGGTCTCTGGGAAGTCTTTGCACAATCCACAATGAACGACTTCATCTGTGGATCCCAACACAGTATTTTGTGCAGCAGTTCTGATATGAGCTGGAGACTTCATAACTTCTGAAAGGTCAGAGAAAAAAGGGATGCATACCTTATTACATCTTGACATTTTATTCCTCCGGGTTGCCAGTATTGTTCGGCTCATACAGCATTAGATGGGAGAGGAACTGCCGAGAAAACCCATGCTCTGAGGCTTTGGTGGTGCCTCAGAACAGTTACCTGTTTGTTCTGCCGCTGTCTGAGCTGAAGCACTGTAGAGGACTGAGCTTCTGCTGCCTGTCACAATGGATCACTATCACAGCGTATACATGAGCTTCGTTCTGTATATTCAACCTTTGGGTCTGAACTTATCTTTTGACTGTGGGATAGGCAAAAGACCTTTATTAGTTTCTTCCGATGAAAAATAAGACAGTATGCTAACATAAACTAACAACCGACTTCCAGCTCAACGCAGAAGCTCCACAGAGCCCCTTTAATTGCATAGTTGCGTAAATTAAGCTAACATAATTAGTATCAGTAAGCAAAGGACAAGGGATGAGGTTTGGATTGACTGGTGGATCAAACTTGGACCTTCACACAGCAGACTGGGGTTTGCTTACCGTTTTGAGTTCAGCTATTTTATCGAGAAACTTTATTTATTTCTCACTTGTAAAACATGCTACAATTGTCGAAGGAAGTTGAAGTTACCATGTGTTGATCCAATAAGCCTGGCTTTTTCAAATAGTTAAAGTAGCAGCTTGGTCTACGTGAAGTTGCAGTTTTTCTAGACAGCTGCTGTTCACTGTTGTGCTATAGTGTGATGTATTGTCATGATGTTGTCAGATGTTCTTTAATTTAACTTTTTCTTTATTTAATTGTATTGGTTTTAGTGTTGTGTATTTTGCATTATGTTTTTTTATTGTCTTCTAACTCATCAGTATTTTATTATTTTTGTGCAAGCATCTTGTAACCTTGTTAACAAAGGTGCTATATACGTAAATAAAGATTATTATTATTGCTCGACTGCTGTGGGTAGGTGAGCTTCGGTTGTAGTACGCGAAAGATTGCTGGGGTACGGCAACACCACTTGGACAAACCACATGCAGAACTGCAGTGCACTGTAAGGTTAGAACTGGTGGTGATAATAATGACAGTTGGGTACAGTAGGTTTATCTATGATTATGATTACATTTGCCAATGATTGGTGGTGCGTGGTGGCCTGTCGTAGCATAGCAGCATTTTTTTATCTAGATTTTTCAAATTAATATATTGAGGGGGACATTTTGAGTAAATTTGAATTGTGGGGGGCTGTGTCTTCCGATATAAGTACGGCCCTGCTGTAAGTTCACTAAAGAAAGCTGTGTGATGTGGTCGTATAATTCTGCCATTGTTTCACTGCCACAATGGCACTTTGTAGATCGATAGCAGTGTGAGGGTGATCTTTTGCTGTTATTGATGCTCTTCTGTAGGATGCTGAGTTTACACGCGCTGAAAAACAGACGTACAGAAGACAGAAGAAGTGTCACTGCAACGCCAAGAAACCGTAAAATCAAATCTGACAACTTGGCACCACATTTCTACGTCTTGTGGACGGTTTTTCTGTGCAGCGATCCTCCGGGGACAGGACATGCATACTATTTATTTAGGTCACATTCCTCATGACTGCACAAGACATGTTGTTGTATGATCAATATTTCCTGTGGGGATGCTGCTGACTGAAAGAGCAGCAAAAGTCATTACTGAGAAAAGACTGGAGCAAGACAAAACAGCAGGCTAGCAGCACAGATTGAGCAGCAGCAACCTGAATAATTTTGGACTCTGTAATAAAGTCAGAATTTTGTTCAACCTAATAGGGTGTCTCTTTATGGCAGAGGAAAAGTGTGTGTGTGTTTGTGTGCGTGCAGGCAGTGTCAACTGAGAGAGCACAGCCATTAACAGAGGCACGTAGAGATAAACAAGAACACAGGCTTTGAAACATTGTTGTAGCTTTTTTTTTTTTTACATCTGTCAGCAAAAAAACGCTCCATCCTTTATGAAACATGGCGGTGCAGCGTGTATGTTTATGTGTATTAACCTGTGGATAAGTCACAGAGGCCTTGCTGTGGTATTTTGCAGTCATGGTGCAGAACCGGAACAAGCTGTGGCCTGCAAATCAGAAAAAAAAACGAAAAAAAAACACATGCATCAAAGCAGAATATTTTAAAGCATCTTCAAGGTCCACAAACATATAGACTCCAGCATGTTTATATTTACATGTGAGAATGTTTTTAAATCATGGATATTAATAATAAAAACAATGTTGATATGATGGCTGTAATGAAGCGCTGTTTACAGCTGGAGCTGCATATGTTTGAGGATTTAGTGACTGTATGACACTTGCTCAGAAAAATTAGGAGAGTTATATATTTAACTTTTTGCTCATTAAGGGAGGGTAGTATATATATATATAGTATATATATATATATATTTTAAATTCATTCCAATTGAAAAAGTATTACGATGCTGAAGTCCATCAGCACCAAAAGAGTTAAGAAAATGGGCCCAGTTCACAAAAGTTTGCACTTGACCCACTCATAAATATGTTGTTTTGAACCCTGTCGCCTACAAATTAGGTTTACATGTTGCTTGTTCTCCATGCATGTTGTGGTGGCATGTAATCGCTGCCTAAATGAGGTGTATTTGTAGTCAGTGTAGTTCAGTATCAACGCTTTTGCCACGATTACATTTCCTCATCATGTTTAAAAAAAACATAATCGGTCAGGAATTAAGTTTCAAAACGTATTTTCTGTTACAAATGATCTGTTTAATGTATTTTCCAATTGACTTGGTTGTGTTTTGAGATACTGGAGCTGGGAGTTGTGCAATTCTTCTTTCAAAGTCAGGGATATGCTGCATGAACAGTTGGATTTGTATACATTTTAGGATTTAGGAACTGTATTAAAATTGTTTTAAGGTGTCAAGAAACTGGGAAGTTAATATATATATTTATATATTTATTTATTTTTTTACTATTTCTTATACGACCAAGGGTACTGCAACATTGGGAGGGACAGTAGACAGAAACATTTCTCAACAGCCATTCCTGAAGGGGACCCCACAGGTCCTGTAAAAGGTACTATAAAACTATACTGGATAATGAAAGGTGAATAACTTCAGGGTTGTGCCAGCATGTTAAAAGACGCAGCTGCTAGGTACCAACAGGCAGACAGACAGACAGACAGACAGACAGACAGACAGACAGACAGGTCATTGAGGGGGACAAATCTCTGTTTTTCCCAGGAAGCGGAGTCCAGACCATGTTCGTTCATTCCAGCTGCAGAAATATAAAAAAAGTAAGCACCTGGGCCTGCTTCTTACAACTGTATTACTTTTATGCTATAATGATATTGCAATCCAAACATTTTACTGATTCCTTCAGTTTCAACATTTTTTCAATTTGCCAGAAACAATTTACAATTTCCTCATTATGTTGAAAATGTAATCCAGTCGGGGGTTTAAAGTTTCCCTCAAAACATATATGCTGTTGCAAATTAGTTGTTTAATCTGTTTTCCAGCAGGCAGGATTGTGTTTTGATAAACTGGGGCTGAGGGTGTTGTCCATAGAAAATATTAATAATGCCTTTTTAGCAAATAAAATGTACAGTTCAGCCCCTCTCCTCTCAACAGTAATTTTCATACAGTCCCTTATTTGAGCGTAAAATTTACCCATTTGTCTGTTCGATTCTTGTCTTTTTCTTATTTTTCCTCTGCCCGGCATTTATGTGATTGTAATTGGACAGGGGAAGGGTTGGATAGAGAGTGTAACATTTTAAATGGGCAGCCAAGAAAATGAGGTACTCAGGCTTTTATGAGTCTCTAAACTCACTGAGTTGTCAGCACAACTGGGTAATCACTTAGAGGAAATTGGAACATGGTTATTTGTGTAGTGCTGCAGCGTCCTCAGAGACGTTTTCTTCCTGCACTTTCTGATATTTTTCTGTACAGCTGCCGCAAACAACATGAATCCAGACGAGGAGCCCTGACACTCAAATGTAAACACCTCGTGGAATAAATAAAAAATGATATCTTATAAATATAGAATTCATTTAGAGTCGATTAGAAATTAATTAGTTGCATGAATAGTTTATCACTTGTAGCGCCAGTGCCGCTGATTGCAAGCTTACTGATGCCTGTCCAATCCATTTAATGTTTGTTTTTTTCTTTCTTAACATAATTAGCAGGGTTCCTTATGTAAACTGTGAAGGCTTCTCCCTGACTTCAGTGCTAATAACTTTAAACATGACACCTCCCCAGAGCTGTGATTTACAGATAATGACACTCGGAAAGAGAAAAGAAAGGAAAAGATATAAAATCTCCTCTCTCAAGATGTTATTTTCATCTGTTACTGTGTTTTTCTCTCACAGCAGTAATAACAGGCAGAGGTTCAGCCGTTTCAGCTGACGATTAGTTATGCAACAGTGATTAGTCTGAGTCTAGGACTTGATGAGTTTTCTGATTTCCGTCTGGCGCAGGCAGCCAGCTCAGTTTGGCTCTGACACGACAGAGACAGCATGCATTCACTGAGAATGTTTGTAGCTGTAACACACATTGTGTCAGCTATTAAATAATATTGTAGACAATACCAGAGTGCCTTTAGAAATAAGGCTGATTTATAGAGCTGATGTGTCTTTCTTCTCAAGGGGCAATGATGTCATGTTGGCAGAGACAGTTTACAGCCGTCAGTAAGATAAGACAGACGCGTAGGTTATTTGTTATTAAAGGTTTCTCTTAACGTCAAGGTCTGAGGCAGCTCCTCTTTTCACAGAGCAGTGTTAGTCATCGCAGTCATCCACTGGAGGGATACGTGCGATGGCAGAGCCTCTGTCCTTGACCCACACAAAGCTTATTCATGTCTTGTCATACTGTATGCTCTCTGTGCCACTCATAAATTATAACAATGTTGTGAAAAGAAAGCACTGAAGCAGCAAGCCAAATATTCATGTTCAATCTGCTTGTTATAGTGATTTAAATTATGCTCGAGGTGAAGAAATGAGAAAAACTGAGGGTGTCAGTGAATACGCAGTGTGAAATGAAAAATTATGCTTTCTGCTAAAGAAAAGGTTGAAACTGACCGAAGCACGTAGAGTTACTCTGGACCGAGCAGCACTGGTTTGAGCTGGTCATCTAATTGGTCGACAGTTTTTGTATTGACTTCATATTCAAACATTTTCTGCACACGCTATTTTTCTGCAAATGCAGGAAAATCTGAAACCCGTAGTGCAGGTACAAAAATACAGAGTAAAGAGAAAATAACACTATATTTACATGATTCTTCTATATTTTCTTATCTGCTTCTTCTGAATCGCAGGATTTTACATACACACAAGCAGCATCTCACTGACACAGCAACAGTGCAATATGTAAGGATGTAAGTATGTAAGGGTACTAGTTTCAAACATTCAAAAATTAAATAAAATTAGCTGAAATGATCAGTGTGAAGAAATAACATGTCTATGTGTTGTATTGAAGAGAGTGTGAAAGTGTTGCTTGGCCTCTGCAGGTCTGAAATCCTCCTTCTTCTCCTGTGCTAGCACTGTAAACACCAACACAACTCCGGTAGTCTGGCTAGCTGCACAGCTAACGCAGCTAACTAGCTAACAGCAACTACAATCATGAGATGGGTTACATGCTGGCATTCCGACATCCCAAAATTCTGACATCCCAAAAGTCCGACATACCGCCATTCCAACATGTCACCATTCCGACATACCTATCCGACATGCGAACGTCCCGGCATTCCGACAAAGTTTCACTATAATCCGCAACCCATAACCCTAACCCTTTTAAAAGATGTGTCGGAATGGCAAGACATTTAAAAAGAAATAAATCCCACCATTCCGACCTTAGGAGGTAAAAAATGTTGGAATGATGGGATGTTTCATTAAAGGTTTAAGTGTTGCCATTCTGACAATTAGGGCCTAATGTCGGAATGGCGTAATGTCGGAATGGCGGTTGCCTCCCCATGAGATGAAGCCCCCAGGAAGAGCACCAGGCTTCGACTTTTGGAGTGGCCAAACAGTGTAATTACATCGTCAAGTGATGCACTGCGGCCCAAGAAGACTTACATTGTGAAAGAAGTAGCTGAAAAATGGTGGATAAATTTTTTTTAGCGTCAAAACCCGCGCAAAATGACTTGTTTGACTATCATAATTTGAACTATTTGATCCAATAAAAAATGGAAAGTCTAGAAGTGCCGAAAAATGAATAATTTTATCTCCATTTAAGTTAGCTGGATGCTGAACTGGAAGTTAGCTGGCTCGGCCTTGGCACGAGCTATAGGCCAGAAGGTCCTGGTAATTTAATAACCGGGAAGTCAAGCTTTTCTTGCTTCATGCCCCACTAAGCAGCTTTTATGGGAATGAATGGGGCTCTCCCTCCAGCATTGTATCCAGGCTTTAATGTAATATCCAAGGCAGTTAGCGGTTATTCAGGTGATATACTGATCGCTTTTTGTTTGGAGCATGAGTTCAACAGGGGGCCAGTTCTTACATTTTGCACTTACAATACTGCTTTTGTCACTGCACAGTCTTCTTCAGGGTCGCTGGATGTCTGCACTCATTATTAGTGAAGGTGCAAAATGGAGGAGGGTGTCAGAAAGGTGTGAAATGAGATGGAAGAGAGACAGCGTGCCAGAGAGAAGCATCGTTCGCTGCTCATTTTCAAACGCACACACACATGCATGCACTCGCAAAAACACACACACTTGAAAAAATGCACAAACACAGTTGTTACCTAAACAGACAGCTAAAAAAAAAAAAAAAGCTACTCGCATGACAAAACAAGGGGGGCAAAAAGGCTTACATAACACCGCAAAGAGGCACAGATCACATCTGAGTATACATAGACCGCTGGAGTGGCAGATGATCATCAGCGTTCCCTGTGACTCACTGGAAAGAAACCTGCTAAAAGAGTGAAAATGGATGTGACTCTCGTCTGAAAAGTCCCCTGATGCCAGTGTACCAACTTTTATTTTTTACTGTCAAAGTGTAAAGGAAGCCAGCTGAGGTCAAGGTCTGCAGTAGTGAGGATACTGTATACGACTGTAGGTCATGGAGAGTCTCACGGATCAGCGTGACACATACACTCCAAGAGCTACTGTATCGCCAGTGAAACATGGAGACGAAGGCAACAAAGAAAAAATTATCGACAGTGCCATCTGACTTACAGATACAGTAGATGGACTGAATGAGCTACAGGAAGATAAAAGCCCGAGAGAAGAAAAGGAAGAAAGAAACTGCTGTGAGAGATGAGTTCAGGAACATATGTTGAAGAAGATTGAGGGAAAATGGCCATTTACACATTTACAGTGGAAGGTGTGAGCGAGAGCACCTCATTGATCAGTGTGACAAAAAAAATCTAAATTGGTAAAATCTGGTTGTCAAGGAAACAGCGGCCCTAATTTCCATTTGAATTCTTGCCTGAAAGAGCAAGAGGGGACCACTCCAGTTATTCAGGCTTTTGTCAGCGTCTGGGAGGTCTGCTGTGCTGCCCTCACTGTTACACCTGAAGGACAGATGTTTGTAACAGCAGTCAGCCAGCGAGGACACCGCAGTGCACGGTCAATCCGAGGGAAAGTAGAGTTGAGTCAAAACACACCTGAGAGCTTTCTGCACAAAATGATGAAATTAAATTTAAAAAAAGGTTGTTTGTGGCTCAGAAGGACGCCGTGCTTTCAAAACAAGTACATATTAAAAATGAAAACAATGAACGAGGCTGTTTTTAGGTGCTGACGTCAGTCTGTTGGTGGGAGAAGCTCAGCTGTGAGAGGAAAGGTTTGTGTTTCAGTAAAGCTGAACAACAAATTAAAGGATCCCTTCACTGGTGGAAAATGAGCGGAGAGTATTCTGCAGACTTCATGTGGAATATTTTAACATCGCGGTGCATTATTTCTCTATGAGCCCTTTTTCTGACTCAGTCCTCTGCAGAAATGAAATTAGAAAATAAAACATATTTACTTATATAATTGTATAATCACAATATACTTATTTGTCACTAAATTCTATAGTTGAGTGTTTTTACATCAGCTTTATTTTTTTTGGCAAATGACTTCCATGTGCAAATGATGAGGACTTAAGTTAATCTAAGTTATGGTGCTTGTCATGGTTTGGGTTTTTGGTTTAGTTAATTGTTTTATTTTGGTAGTTTCATCCTTGTGTGTCACGTCTTACTTTTCACTTCCTGTCATTGTCTGTTTTCCGCCTGCTTTGATTACTTTTCTCTCTCATAAGTCCTCCCTCCCTTGTGTATTTAAGTCCCTTCCAGCTCTCTGAGGCAGTTCGTCTGTTTTGTTCCTGGTGTCTCTGCTTTGTTCCTCATGTTTTCTGCCCTTGTGCTTTTTAATTCCTGCCCGTGTTTCCTGACCTTCTGGATTGTTTGTAATTCTTTTGTTTTTGGGGTTTGCCCCAGTCTGTTTTTGTCCGTTTTGTTGTTTACATTTTGCACTTCAGATTTTGGACAACAGCCTTGTTATTAAAGCTTGCTCTTTGTTTTCAGCCAGCCTGCCTTTGTGTGTCATGCGCTTTCAAACTGTAACACTGATTTGATTTCTTTTATTTTCGTGTCATGCACACAAAGTGCCCAACCGTCAAGGGTTTACAAGGCACCAAAGTACAGTTGCAGCTATCAAACATGTCATTTCATTACAAAATTACAGGTTATTTTGCAGCTTGGTCTTGGACAAAATACTATCCCGAGCTTGACAAACAAAATTTGCCACAAAAAGCTTCCATTCTCGAACTTTTTTCATAATCATCCAGCCCAAAGAAATGAGCATGAATGGAGGATGTTTTGGTAAAAAGTACACCCCTTGTGTCCTTTGGGGAAACAAAAAATGAACCTCGCTTTCAGTTTCCCCTTTCTCTCACAATAATCACAAAGCCTGTCCTCTTCTAGAGTGCTGTGGTAATGTCCCTGGATGAATTGTGCTTCATAAGTTTTTTCATTAGACATGTCCTTTACAAAAGGGTTACCATTATTTATGTAAATAAAAAATGTTTTTCTATAAAAATCAGTAATAGGCCATCCATTAGAACAAGTCTTGGATGATAAAGTCATTAGCGGCTCGTTTGTAAAACGTAAAACAAACTGTCTCATAAACAAGTCTCTTTTATCTCACTGAAATGCAAGGTGACAGTGCCTTTTATTAGGATTAATGAGATATTTTGAAAAAAAAAAAATTAGGTCAGATTTTGAGTTTTGTACACAATAAAAAAAAAAATAAAAAAATTAAGATATCAAAACAACCCAACATCAGTTTTAATTGATGTTCCCCTGCAGCCACTCTCCAGGAGGTGAGGGGTCAGAGCATTGATTTGAAAGCAGGTATCATTTTCATGTTGATGTCTTGAGGGGGAACGGTGTGACTAACATGAATTGACTTTTCCTGGAATCACTATATTGATTATGATGTGGCTATACAGGCTATAATTTGTGAGCAAAAACGCCTACAGCACCTCAGATCATTCAGCGAAAGAAAAGAACAAAAGAAAATCAGAGATGGTGGAGAGCCACTGCTGCAGCATTCGTAATGACACGAGGACGGACTGACAGGTGGTTACAGCCGCTCCACCATGTATGACATTATTCCCGGGTGTAAAGAAGAAAAGAGGAGAGCGGAGCTGAAACCGAGTCGCCGCTCACTCCTGTGATCGACTGAAACCGAGCTAATGAGCTGAGGTGGAGGCAGCCAGGCAGCGACCTTCACCAGTCAGGGGCTGGATTGAAGGGGAGGTTGAGAGAGAAGAAGAAGAAGAAGAAGAAGAAGAAGAAGAAGAAGAAGAAGAAGAAGAAAAGAAACAGATAAATAAGATGGAATTGGAGAGGGTCTGTTTTCTCAGTGCGAGTAAATGCCACTCAGGTCAAACCCAGCGTTTAAGTTGGTAGCTTCTGAAGGCCGCTGACATTTGCAGCTTTCTAAAGGTGATGGCACCACTTGGGCTGAACAACATCCCCCATTAAGCCTGACCAGAATAAGTTGGAGGTCAACCACTTGGCTCAGGTAGTGTTAGGACAGGTGCCGCTGCATCTCAAGTCTCCATCTTTAAGTGCCAACACACCTCAATAATTCAGGCACTTTATAAGATCCCTGTGAAGAAAAGGTCTGGTTCAAGACTTATCAGGCTCTGAATCACAGAAGGATTATGACCGAAGGGCCTTCAGGTTCGGCGTAGCTGGAGGGGAGGATTAGATTTAATGAATGTCTGATGCAAAAAGCAATTCCCTGCACAGGAGTGACATATAGCTGGGTTAAACTCTGGAGAGAAGAGGGGGGATTATATGATTGGGTTTCTGCAAATCCAGGATTGACGGAACCTCCCAGGGCGTCAAACATAAGATGATAAGATGAAACTTTGATGATGAGAGTAAAGAAACTGGGTTATTGCAGCATCAAACAGTGACGCGATCCAGAAAAGAGCAACCGAACGTTAATATTTCATTTCAACAATATCAGCATCACAACATGTGCATTTGCTAAAAGTAATGAATGATTCCTGCTGTGCTGAACAATGCAGGAACTGCCAATTGTGACAGTAAATAATGAATACGATGGATTTATAAGGAGATTCTTGAAATATAACAACATATAATCTCTGAATAAAAAGCATGAAATAAATGAACACTTATTATATAGAGAGCTTCAGAGAGGATGTCCGTTACATCTGTATCATTAAGTCCAGAGAGCGCCACAATCGAAGCAACTCAGTGAAAGAAATCATTGAATGAGGCGAGTTTTAAAGGCTGACAACAGATCGGCTAATTGCAATCTAAGCTTCCTGTTTTCCTTCGAACACTAATGTTGAAGGCAAAGCGTTCAATGAGGGAGGGCCGGCTGCAAACCAGAGCCCTCATTAGATCCTCGGTGAGAGACAGAGTGTTGTTAGCCAGACAGTGCGGTGAGATTCATCTGCCAAGAAAACAGAAGCGATGATGAAGGCTGCTGCTGCTTCTGCCGCCGCCTCCTCCCACACTGGCTGTGGAGCTTCCTGCTGGTCCCTACAATCGCAGAGGACGGAGAGGAACGCTGTCTCCAGGTGTCACCTGGAGTTCTGATCGACCTCCAAACAGATCACAGCTTGATAGACGCAGCACGTGTCATGATCAAAGGAAAGGACCTGTAAACAAGGTTGGATCCTTGCTGTTTTAGCCAAGAGGCATTCTCTTCAGACAGTGGTGGCATCAGCTACACATGTGCAAATAGCTCAGCACTGCATTTAAAGATTAACTTCCTCTTGTCCTCTGGAGGTCGTAGAAAGCAGGAGACCAGTCAGTCCTGGCTCCTGGACGTGACACACAACTAATTTGCGACTGCAGGTACATTTTTGAGGGGAAACATAATCCCGACTGAAATAAGTAACATAATGAGGGAAGGTTGTTAATTAACAAACAAGTTGATACTGAATGTATCAGTGAAATGTTCAACATGTTTCATTCCTCATTAGAAGCTACAAGGAACTTTCATTTTGCCCAGTATGTGTCTAATGCTATCGCTTTGGAAGGGAGTGAGAGAAAGAAGCAACACATTTTTAATACTATTTTAGATTTTTAAACAGCTGTTTGCATCATGCAAAGCTATTAGAGTCCCTTTTGAAAACCAGAGCTAGTTATCTGACTTATCCATGGGAGAACAAACAAAAGGTTTGAACTATTTTCACTAATCAAAGCAGCAGTGGTCCGAGGACCATTCATGTTTGGATGCCAGTGTGGGCATGCAAAGCCAGGTAAAGAGTTGATATAGTCTGCTATAGTCGTTCCTTGCAATGCTTGGAAACTGGAGACGTATACAGTAGAGGCTGACATTTGTTGAGGCTGACGCAGGATGGGAGTCAACCTTACTATTAATCACGTGATTGGGACGGTACAGGATAAAAAAGTTAACAGGAGCAGATGGGAGCGGGAACCAACCAATAGGACAACAACAACAAAAAACATAGGACAGGCGCGCCGCCACTTTGTAGTTTTCTTTCCATAAGCCTACACTGTTACACAAGTCAAAAGAACTACACGGCCCAGAAGCCAAAAGTGCTTTCTGCCGCCGCTTTCCGCTGGAATTCAAAAGAAGAACAGCAATGGAGGGAGCAAACACCAGCGGAGAAACCAATGTGGTAAAAAATTATTTGCAACGCAAAGTCAGAAGTAACGACCTATCTATTAAGCTCACAGAACTGGCAGGGAAGTCGCAAATATTACTGAACTTCATGAGAGTCGAGTGTGCCGGTGCTAAGACGGTGTATGTGACTGTAAAACGTTAGTCTTAATCAAGTTCACCAGAGTCAGGGACGAGTGGTCTTAAGAGGCACACTTGCGAGGCAAATTCCGGAAGGAATCAGCCAAGCATCTCTTCATTCGTCAAACGTAAATTACCATCGGGTGTCAAGTCTCTCGCCCTTTAGTGAAGGTTTTTTGTTTGGATTAAGGCAATAAATGCCTCCCTATATTACCACAGATGAACTGTTCCTGTTACCATATCTTTTGAAATAACACTGCAGAGAGAAATCCAAAAAGAATGGGGAGAAGATCAAATCAAGTTCAATGTATTGCCTAAAGACTAGAAGAAGAAAAAAAATGGGAGTGGTACAGGAGTGGGAGTCATTCTGAATGGGAGTGGGATGGGACAGGAGTGAAAATCCACTCCCGTGTCACCCTCTAGTATACAGCGGCTGAATGATGTGACTCTACAGTGGCTCTCATGCCGGGGAAAAGCAAACAGGTTCCTAAAAGGCTCACAGTCCAGAACCAGCACTTGGTTAGCTTTGTACACATATATCAGACCCAGGGACAGGCATTAACAATAACTAATAATCTTACACCTTTGGTCTCGTTTGCTCATGTGGGTCACACGGAGACATCAGCATTAATTTCAGATTGTTTCATAACCAACAACAGGCAGCAGTCTGGATGTGGACCCTGGTGCCACAGTCGTGCACTCTGTACGCCAATCACCCACCTCCACCACCCCATCCTTGTGACTCCAGCACGTTATATAAATGTAGTGTGTCATTCTCTCACACAAACGTCTGTGAACATAATCCAGGCAGCGGTTATGTTTCCTTCAAATCGTATTTGCTGTTGCAAATTACTTGTATCTAAACCTAATTTCTGAGAGACAAGGTCTTCCTGGGGTTTGTGATAAATGTGATTATTGTGAGGACGGATGAAAAAAACAGGGCTTCTGTGGATTGATGTTGAGAGCTTCTGAAGAAATCTGATATCATTGTTATGCCAACCACATACACCTTCAGGCATATTTTATTGATGTTACAGAGGACATCTTATTTGTACCGCCATGACAGCATTACAGATTCAAAGACTGCTGCAGTTCATTTGTCCAAGAGCAAGATAAAAGGAGAGGAACACAAAGGAAAAGATCATCGTGCTCCTTCCTGTTGAACACAGGTCCTGAAGACCTTCCTGACATAGAGGTGCAGCACTGTGTACTTTGTCACAAACTTTTAAATAATAGAGACATCAGTTTTTCATGGACCTTGCCTTGTTCCCGCTGCTCTGAGATGGCAGCTTAGGATGCGTTTCACCCTCTCAAGGCTCAACAAGGCTCATTGAATAATTTCCACTAGAAAAGGAGAGCAGAGCAGAATTTCCATGAGAATGGCTTCGACCTCATCACACATGATAATGGTGTTGACAAGGACTATCTGGAGTGGGCATAACATTTGGCCATCATTCAGGAGCATTTGCATATTCATGTAGAGGTTGTTTTTATTTGTTTGCACCTGGAACAGTTGACTTTAGTCTAAGTTGTATTTAAAGCAACAGTATGTAACTTTTTTAGAAGGGAACAGCATTGCATGTTGTTTATTTATAAGGCTCTACTCCAAAAACTACCGAGTTACCTCTGCTCTGTGGTTGATACAAGAACAGCACTTACAGTGTCAGGTCCATTATTTCATTGGAGCATTATAAAAGGTTGTATTTATATTTTTGCAATCAGACCTGTAAAAGTTTTTCTTGATCGTGAAAATGTATACGTGTCTGTGACTTTATCTGTCAATGTTTAAAGGTGCAATACGTAAGAATTGGCCACCTGTTGGGCTAATTTCAGTTCATGTATCAGCAACACAATACATGGACGTCTTTGACATGACATCAAAACTGATATTTCTTCACATTCTCGTAGATATTTTTAAATTTTAAAAATAAAATCCTTAGATATTACACCATTAAACTGGATATGTTCATTTTGTACACAGGTCTCTCTTGAACATGAGATCATGATCTGGATTCCATGTTTAACCTTACCTAACATTATCACAAGATAAAATAAAAAATAACATCAAAGGAAAATATAAAGTCGCAACGTAAAGAAATGGAAGGTCTTAACATGGCCGTGGTTTGCCGACATGTACATTTATTCTGGTGGTTCAGTTGTAAATTATTTCTAGCAGAGCATTCAGTTTGTTACAGACACACCTCGGTGAATTTGTTTGTCCAATACAATTACTTTAATTAATTAATTTTAATGATGTTTAGTATTACAAGATAAAACACATTACCATCAGCTTCAGCTGTGTTTAACGGGCTAAGTATTCGCATGTTAACACTCTACACTAAGATGGCGAACATATTGTAGTCAACATTATCAGCTTTACACGAACATCTCGTCACTGTGTGCATATTATCATCCTGATGTGAGCATGAGGCATTGCTCTGCTCGGTTAGTGTGGCTGCAGACTGCTAGTCTGGTTGTTCATATCAGGCTGTACATTACTTCTTTAATTAAGCTGTCCAGCTTATTGCATCCTGTAACACTAGTCAGATTTTTATTGATTTAAGTTAAAGGTCATCTGTGTCACTGTCTCCTTTCTTTCCTGCTAGTCTGGAGAATACTTAACTTCTTTATCAATCCTCGCAGACAGTGGCTGATTGTCTCTCTGTTAAGAGTCTGAAGTCAGATATCTCTCAGTTAACAACCTTAAGCTCTGACGGGTGCACGGTTTCATCTGTCACAGCTTGCCTGAAGGCTTCAATCTTTTATGATGAGGTGGAAATGAGTTTTCCCACATGCTACCTGCAGGAGAACAGATAATACTTTAAATGTGTTTTGTAAGCTGCAAAATGTTAATTTGCATGTCTGTTCAGTGTTTAAAACTACCAATGTGAGGCTGGTATCAGCCCAGTCGCCAGAATAAAATGTACCGTTGTACGCTTCTGAAAACCATAGATACATGAAATTTGTACGTTTCATACTAATAATGTCAATGTAAGCCAAGACTTGATCTTTTCCTAACCCTAACCAAGTGGTTTTCATGCCTACGCCTAACCAGAACAGCACAGGGTTGTCACAATGTCCATTTCTGGACCTAAACAACTGAAGTTGTTTATTTGTTTGTTTTTCAATCATAAAAACAAACAAATAAAACATAAAATGGCTCCGAACAGCTCCAAACATAATCCAAGCCTCAGGAAAGCCCAGTGATTTGGAAAGACATTACTTACACTCTACTTTTAAGCTGAACTCTTCACTGTAGCTGCTAAGCTAAAAGCGTTAACGCACACCTCATCTTAAGTGGGTGCACAAAACTGCATTGAGGATGTTAAAACATCTTATCTCAGGTCTTCCAGAGACTTGGATTACACAGGACAAGCTGTACAGGGCCATTTCATCTGTGTTTTTTTTACGCTTTGCAACAAGTCCTCGTCTACTTCAGCTGCTCAGGAGAACACTGTTTTACTGTGAAGCTCCAGAAATGTTATGTGGACTACGAAACTTCACCTGACTTTCCATCAGCATGCGAGTGAGTGGATAATGACAGCATTTGCATTTTTTTCTCTTTACTTCTTCTTTAAAGTTTCAACATATCAGCATCACATTTCCAAAATGTATTCTGATTATTCTGAGTGTGATGTTGCTGATATAGCAGAGTGTCTGCTGCCTCACATAATGGCATTTTAAGTGCTCAGAAGTTGCTCTATATAGGACCTTATGGTAAAAAGCAGCCTCGAAATTGAAGTCCAGACGCAATCTTGCAGAATCTAAATGGAGTCCCACAGCTTGTCCTCAAAAGCTCTCCACTAGCGAACCACTGTGCCCCCATCTGGTCCAGGTCATTTCACCCAGCACTGCGCAACCATGCATAGAATATCCAGCAGGATTTGAACGCCGCTCCTCTGGCTCCCTTTCCTGACAAACATAACTTGTTCCAAACATCTGACAAATCCTCAAAGCTTGTTTAAAAATGCCAGAGACTCTCCTGATGGCCGGACATCTTCAGTCCACCAACTGTTTTATTTCTCGTCAAGATGTCCAATTTTTACAACCTGCCAAAAAAATGACTGAGGATAAATCGAACAAACAGGTGTCATACTGTACAGCATTCAAAAACTCACCAACCTCCCGGGAAGAGACTGGTCAGCTCTCAACACATGTAGGACAAACTCCTGGCTGAGAACCACAAAGTTTTCCCTCCACAGTAACCAGCCTACAGGATTAATTAAACAGCAGATCAAAAAGCAGTTTCTTGGCTTGAGGACTTTGCGTTCCCTGAATGAACGAATGAATCCTGAAGCAAAGAGACAGGTGTATGTACAGGACATGAATATTCCCTCACAGTCTGACAGCTCTCAACATCAAATAAATTTCCTCCCACCACTCGTGAGCGAAAGTGGCAGAGCGGCATTTGCAAAAGGCAGAGGGCTGAGAATGAGGCAGTCTGCTCGGCAGGAGTCCGGAGTTATAGATCATCCATTCCCTCTCTTCCTCGCTGGGTTTTCCTCGCAATTTTAAGAAGTCTCAGCCATGTCGCTTTCATCAGAGCAGCAGGAAAGGTGAACATTTAACATATTACGCCCACTCACAAGGTTGTTAAAGAGGCCTCAAAACATTAAGCATCAAAATTATTAAAATGCTCCTCCTTCTAGCGCTGCCATAAAATATTAATCGACTGATGAAATACATTCCCCTTTAGTTGAACAAAGATGAGAGCAGATTCGAGCTTTTAAAAGTTGAGGTTAGAATCCTCAAAAGAATCCTTTTCTGGACATTTTAGGCCAAGGCCGTTGTATCTGAACATGCAGAAGAACAGTGATAGACTTTTTGAAAGTTCAAGTTAAGAGCGTCACGAACAGTGGCAGAGGTTGAAAGACTGCAGCAGGTTGTTTGGAGTGCAGCGATGGCACGATTTCGAAGACAGTTTGGATGCTTTAGAGGCTGCAGATGCTCTAAATGGAAAAGTTTCATAGGGAGATAATGTTTCCTTGCAGCATGTTGCCGTGACACCACAGCTTTTAAGATAAAATACTGAGGCAGAAAAGAAAATCACATAAGCGAGATTACAGGGCTCAGACTCGAAGCTTTCAGCTGTATTCATTTTGACAAACAAGACGAACAGCTATGTCTGTGATCTCTTTTCAAAGGCACACGGCAGCCTTTGGTTCAAGTCGATGCTGCTGTGTTCAAGAAACACTTGTAACAATATATGGTTCACTGTTTGCTCTTGTGTCGATAACATTAATCCCAAATAAGCCTCGTCCTTGGGCTTTCTTTAAGGAGAGGCCACAGTGGGGGCACCAGTATACTTCAACACAAAACATGCTCCTTTTGCCTCCTTTGAGTGCACCGTGAAAGTCTCAGGAACAGTCTGAACCGTCAGGATGAAATGTTACGATGGGGCTCAGTAATGTTTGCACGACAGTTTTTTTCTAGTAGCATGACTCTAGGTGTGGAAATGTCAGCCTGTCTGTTCAGATTCCCATCTACACGTTTAATGATAACTAGCACGTGCTAGCATGCTAACGTGCTGATCTAAAATGGTAAACAGTATACCTGCTCAAAGGTTAAGTTCACCCAAAATTGAAAATGTCATTGTCCACTCACCGCCGTGCTGATGGAGTCAGGGTGAAGTTTTGTAGTCCACAAAAACATTTCTGGAGCTTCACAGCAATTCAGTCGGTCGGCATTCTCCCGACCGACTGAAGTAAATGGGGACTTGTTTTAGATTTGTAAAAAACAACTGAGAAAAAGGCTTCATACAGCTCATCTGACGTAATCCAAGTCTCCAGATGTACTGAAATTGAAAATTGATTTAAAAGACCTTATTTACACCCTTTTTAATGTCAAAATCTACATCACTGTAGCTGCTGAGCTATAGCATGCAGCCTGCCTGAAGTGGGTGAATGAGCTCGGTTGACTCTGTAAATATTGTCTTTTCAAATCAATCACATCGTCATGTTAGAATTATTATTGTGGTCACGTCAGCATGTCGATGTTATAATTTAGCTCAAGGTACTCCTGCCTGACAGCTGCTAACATGACTGTGAACTGTCATGTTGTGAAACACGTTTGATTGATTTCACTTTATCTTAGTCGGACAAATTATCGACTATAGACAAGTTGTGTAAGTGCATCATTGTTCAGAAAAATGTCACACCTTAATACAGCTCAAAGCACATTTAGAGTTGTAGAGTGAAGTGTCAATTACTTTTTATTGCCTGAATGATTATGCAGTGGACACAGTTTACCTATCAAGTCTTATTTATTAACATTTATAGTGTCGCAGGAAGGAAGGAGTCATAAAACCCAGAAATATGTTAGAATTTTTGCGTTTCTGTTTTGCTTTCAATGGGTTTTTGGTTGAAAGCCTGAAACAAGTTCTGTATATCTGTCTGAGATTTTCACGTTCTACAACATAATATTTGTCAGTTAACACCCCATTGTTTGAGTTATAAAGCGTTTATGAGTCATAAGAAAGGTGGTTGCTAACAAGTACCTAAATGAGACACAGAAGTTGTCGAGGACATTGAACGTCATCACGATGAACACGGACACTCGTCTACTCACTAGTCCGTATCACGTATAATGTAGTTAGAAGTTTATTCTGGTGATGTGATGTTGAAGTTGTGTATTTCATGTAGAGCATTAGCTTTTTACTTCTGGCAATTTCATTTATACTTCAAAAATCATAAAAAATATTGTTCATCAGTGGAGATTATCTTGCTAAACAAAACAAAACGTCCGTATCATTAACTTCTGTTTGTCCACAGAGCTCATTTTCTGTAATAATAAAAAATCCAATTGAAGAATCTCAAAGGCTTTTTGTTGCTAATTTCAGGGTTAGTTCACAAAAGCACATCATTCCTGCACCTACAGAGAGGTTGTAGACTGGCATCAAATTCAGAAAAGGCATATAGTTACAAAAATCAAAGAAGTTGATGAGGTTAAACATGAAATATATTGTTTTTGTACTGTTTCAATTGATGATCTGTTAAAAAGGGATTAGCAAATGATCACATTCTGTTTTTGTAGTCAACAAGACAATAAGCTTTCAGTATGAGCTGTGCCAGCCACCGCATTACATAAGCCATGAATATATTCAAATATTCGGTGTCTCTGTTGTGAGAGTTCAGGTTTAAGCTTTTAAAGACAAACTGTAAAGACTGCACGATGCAGTGTTTTCCCTGCAGCTAACACACCACTGAGTGCAGAGTTAATGTTGAAACATTCAAGCAATGCCTGTTTTTCATCCAACGAGATATAATTATGCCTAAATGTTCTGCTGTTCAGTGACGTAAATCCATCTTGACTGACAGCCACTTTCACTCCTGAGGTCTGGCTGTTTTGAAGCAGACGGAGTTATCTGATTGGACGATGCATGTACGTGGCTTTAAGTGATGGATTGGCATAACCTCTCTCGAGAGAGACTGTAACATCTGTACTGAGTTTACATCACCAAGTGCATTGACATGAAATGTCACACAAGTATGGATTTATATCCAGTTCACTGGAAAACATAATCATTGTAATTAATGTCAGAATAAATATTGTTAATGTGCAACCACATATACGTTGAAACATTTCTTTATGTTACAACTTCACTTTTCTTAAACTAAATTTTCTGCTTAATCTTGTCGCATATGCTCTGGTTAGGACAAGACACAAAACACGCTAGGTTAGGGTGAGGAAAAGCTCATGTTTTGGCTAAAAATACCTGTTGCCACAAACACGGCTGGAAATTGCCCCGAGGCCTCCTTATAAAAATATCCAGTGGTTTCAAACTTACAAATGTTTAAACACTGTTTAAGAGCCGTGGTCACTGCTCCGGCAGCCTGTAACGCCCCCACCTTCCCCTCCACCCACTGATGTGAAAGTCAGGTAATAATGATGTAATGTGATATTACACATTTTGTACAAATGTGGTACGAAATCTATGAAGCTTAATTTTACAGACCTGCAGACATGGATTTTTATCAACCTGGAGTCAATTTGAATGCAGGTTTCACTGATGCACAGCCCTGTTTTTACCCTAGAACTCATAAACTAAAGGTTGAGATACTAAAATCCGACACATTGACTGTTAACGTGTTGTGTTTCATCACTATTGGAAAAGACAAAAGGCTGTATAATAATGAGGCTAGAAAGGCTAATAATAATGACACCATGCACAAAATTCTATTACCTTTTATTAGATAAGACTCTTTATAATGACCTTTAAATTTGCATGAAAACGCTGAGCCATTATTCGAGAGTATTATTCAGTTGGGGTGTAGTATGGACAGTATTACTGTCACAACAGCTTTTATTTTCTCACATCTCTAATCACCAGTTGGTCTGGTACACTGAGGTCACAGAGCAGAGCAGCTGCTGCCAAATGAACATATGGGAAATTATGTTGCAGAATCCATTAACAAATTATGACAGAAATCATTTTTTTGATTTATTTTTGCTTGCTTGTGTGAGAATTTCAAGGCTAGCAAGTTGATTTTGCTTCTTTTTAAAAAAAAATTCCTGTCTATCTGATATGTTTAAGTTGAACTCCAGGTCGCATTTTCCTGCTTACTCTGGGACTTCAGGCTGAAAGAGAGACAATGAGCACTACACCAATGCACCAGTGTAGAATAACACAGTGATGCTTTCTGAGCAGCACATCAACACAGGACTGTTAATGGTGGAAATGATGCAGAAGAAGCAAATGAATGTGGTTTCGACTCACAGGAAACCAGATGGTGGATATTGAGCCAGAGGGCGTCCGGGATGCTTTTCCTTTGTATTATTTCTACAGACATACAGACCATATTCCTCCCATTAACACCAGCCTTATAAAGTATATGTTGAATGCACTGTATGTAGTACATTTCTTTCAGAAACACAGAGTTAGTGGAGTACATTTTGCACCAACATATTTCTTCCTCATAAGGATATCAGAGGTTTGTTTAGTTGAATCTTCAGCAGCACTTCCCTCTGGCTTCACAAACCTGTTGGACTGGCACTAATGAGCAAATCTTAATTTGCGCTTAGTAACGTGAGGACAGGAAAATTCAGCTGTGGGAACTGATGCTGCCTGTGCTCTGAGTAATGATGAAGTGTTGCCATCTACTGTACGTTTTCAGCGGTGCGACAGGAAAACTTCCTCCACTACAAGTGCAGTAAAGTCACACTTGAGACGTGTACAATGAATTCAGGATCAATTCATAATCGATAACGTGTCAACTGTTGATTAAAAATGCTCCTCTTGGAATATTTTGTAGATGAAGACAAACTTGTGGATGCAATACTCAGTTTGTATTTCTTACCTCAGTTCAGTTGTTCCAGATGTGTTTATAGAGATAATAGCAGAGGATGTAAAGAACTGTTCAAAGGGGCACCTTGTAGTTTTGGAGAAGAAATTCAAACTCAGCATTATCTATAATGTTAATGAGGTAATAAAACAAACTCAGAAATATTTATTGGTTCAATAAGTGAATAAACAAGCTGTTCTCAGAGGAAAATCAGGTCCCCAGAACACTGTTTGAAGCTAGAAAGGTGGCAGGGTCCGCCACATATAAACAAAGTAAAACAGTATGAAATTGTGTTTTCCTTTAAGGTCAGTCTGTTTATTTAGAAGAGAGTTTGTTTATATTGTTATTTATTTGTTTAGGTGTAAAAAAAAGTCAATCGAAGATCTTTCTCCTCTGATTAAGATTTCTTCCTCAAAACAACATTGTGCACCTTTAAAACATCAGTTACGGTAAACTTAAATTCTTAAAATGTAAAATTATGCATCTAAACCACACTTTGACCTCAACAATTGTGACAGACGCTGCTGCTGATGATGATTTGGGAAGTAACTCTGAGACTGATTGACACTTTTTTATTAAATGTGATTTTAAAAAGCCATCGTACTGATGATTTAAGCAGTTTTATTGGAATTAGATATATACATAGTGAACAGCTGTAACATGACACAGCATGTTAGCTCAATCATGACAGCACCGTGATCATTAGTCATTGTTCATAACAGTCATCAAACTGACGTTCATGCTCAGTCTTCAGTTCAATATAAAGCAAACTCTGATTATTAGCACACACTTAAAAATCTCAAAATGTCAAGTAAAAATTGTGAGAACACCGTTATCTGTTTAAATCACCAGCTGCAATCATTTATAAACTCCCCCCGCCCGCCCTCCCATTATAGAAAATACGCAGGTCAATAGTCTCAGGAAAAAAAAAAAAACGTGGTTTCACCTGGAAGGCATCAGCAGAACTGAAAATGAGGAAGAAAAACAACATTTATTATTTTTTAAATGATTAAAAAAACTACAAAAGGTATGAGTTACTGAGAGAAAGGCGGAGGACAGACTTACCTTCCAGCGGTTACCACACTCATTACACAGAACAAATGTGGTCATTGGCTCATCAGCACTGCGTGTCTGCACCTAAAACACACACACACACACACACACACACACACACACGTATACAGAAGGTTGTATAAGCTGTAAACAGCAGTGGCGGCTCAGGATGTCTGAGGGCAGGGGTGAAAAAAATAACAGGGCACAAGCTGTGTGTGGTGGGGCAATGTATGCAGAAAGGGCACTGGAAGGTCACCCAGGAGGGCACTTTATCATGTGTAATTAACCATAGGGGCATAAGAGAGGGCTCTTTCACAGCGTTTCTTCCAACATGGGGGCATCGGGTGAATGCATCAGAATTCATAAACCAGTTGAAGAGTTTGGTATGTGTAGATATGTTCACATATTATAGAGATACTGGGTACTGATGAGCAAACCATCTTGAACCCCCTGGCCTGCTGAAACAACCACGCTGTAACCTGTAAGTCATCCCTTCTACCTTCTTGCATTCACTTTTCTCTCTCTAATGGTTTGTTTTGCTTTGTTGAAACTTGTACTTATATGTTGGTGGTCTGTTTGGCCTGTTTACCTGATTGTAGGTGCAGTTCTTCTTCCTGCACTTGCCGCACTGCAGCAGGTCAGTGGTGGTGCCGCCAGTTTTGGCCATTTGGTGCTCCCTGATGGCCTCCTGCGTGAGAACGTTCCTCAGCTGCTTCAGCTCATCACTGGCCATTTCCTACATGACGACAAAGAAGTGAACATTTGCAGCAGAGGGGACAATGTGAGGTCCTGTAAGTGAGGAGTTTGAGAAAGGAGTTCGTCAATTGGTTACTTAGCATGCAGCTGCAGCGTTCTGTACCTCAGCAGACATGGAGGCGATGCGGCTCAACTCTATGCTTCCAGCGAGGACGTTTCTGCGAAGTCCAGGGTTCTTTGGGTCCTTTAAGTTGCTGATACGGCTGCGGACTCTGTTTTTATATTTCATATCTGTGGCCTTTATCTCCTGGTAGATATGTGCAATAATGAAGTCAAGGGAGTGTAACTTTGGATTTGGATCATCACTGAATGAACTACAGGACGGTGAAACCAGGCAAATCATTTACTACACTGAAGGATATGATCTTCAATCTCTGCAGCCATGCTGTCACAGTTTGTCCCAAAATCTTTGAAGTCGTCTGTGAATACCAGAAAAAACATTGCATGTTAATCTGCACACTACAGTGATATTTTCGTGTGCTCCCGCAGGCTGCGTTTCTCTGTCAGCATATTATCTGCTGCCTGTGTGCTCTTAGCGATAACAAGTGTGATCTTAGCCTCACTGTCTGTGCGCAGGGCAGCTGCCAGCATCTCGATGCACTTGTCTCTGATGGACACTCCAGTAGCGTATTGAGGGGACAGAGGACCCCCAGAAGAGCTGAAGCCAGGTGACATGGGGCTGGTCGGGGTGGTGGGAGTTTTAGGGGTATCGATTTTTCCCTTTCTGCAGAATGGGACACATCACAACAAGAGCACAGAGTGTGTAAGTGTAGACATCTGGTGTATTTGTGGTCTGATCTGACCTCAGGAAGGAGAGGCGTCAGTCACTAGACATCATTAAGGACATTTATGCAGCCACAACGCCAAAACATAAAACAGTGGCAACACAAGAATGAGGTGTTCATTATGGAAAAGGTCACAGCTACAGTACGGCTGAAAATGGACATTTTTATGGAGACAGGGTCACCGTGGATAAAGAACCACAGCATAGATAACCGCTACATCTCATCTTATTCATTGGCATCAATGGTATATTTTAGAAGATGACCCTCTTTACTGAAAACGTATGTACTTTAACTGCACTGACTATACCATCATCATGAGGATCATATTACATTGTAAAGAACCTACACTGACTTGGATTTAGTGAGATACCTTTCAATGCTGTCAACAGAGGGCTTCCTCTGCGGAGGTGCAGGCTGAGAGGTCTTGGAGCCGTGAGACTCTCTCCTATAAAACAAAGTCAGCGTCATCATTTTTATGTTTTCCATTGAAACACACACTTTAATAAAAATGTGTCAGTCAGAACTTTTTCTGTTTCATTTACCTTTCAGCTGTTAGCTTCTTTGCTGGTGGCGAGCTGCTTTTCTTTGAATCAGTGGATTCCCGCCTAAAGTCAGTGACGAGAGACAGTAAATACGGTTTCATTGGCAATGGTTATTTTCATGTCATTTATGAGTATGAGTGAGATTTAAAGGTCCTTTGCTGTAGAACGTCAGATTTCCTGTCGTGTTTGTTTATAAAGCAGGTCTGCATGTTTTATAAAACTGTGAAAATCAAATCGCTCAGCCCACAGAGAATTCAGAAACTGTCCTTTAAATGAGCCGTCGGGACTTGAAAAATAAAGCATGAACACTATAAACAAAGCACACGCCAGTCTTACCTGTCAGGTTTGGAGTCAGTTGAGTGACGTTTCACAGGTTGGCCAGGCTTTGAGTCGCAGGAGTCCTTCCTGCAACACAAAAGACAAAGAGCTGTTACACTGACACCGTGATCAAAACATATTATACACATTTGGGATTATGTCGAACAAGAAGCGGCGTATATCAAAGTGCATGCAGAGTGGAATTTATTCCCCTGCTCTGGCACACCTGTGTTTCTCTTTTTTGACATCCACACTGGGCTTTTTGGGAGGAGGCGGTTTAGAGTCGGATGAATCGCTCCTGACAAAAGGAAACATTTGTTTGATTCTCAAACAAATCCACTCACAGGACAGTGAAAGTATAAAACACCACGCTCCTCATGCACTGACAGCCGACAAAGAGCTGTTTGAAGAAGTTGAACCACACAACGACCATGTTTCACACCCACAGATTGACAATTTTCACACTCCTAACTCGCCAACCTTTCTCTCTTGGCCTCATCGGAGTGTTTTTTAGACACTTTGCAATCCACTGAGTCTTTCCTGCAGAAAGAAAACAGTCTTTGTATCAAGAAAATATCTGATACTGAAAACCTACTTGAAGTTAAGATGTGAACGTCCATAGATTTCTAAATCATGTTTTTATTAATTATTTTCTTTGTAGCCACATAACAGCCTCATAACAGCCCTACACGCCGCATTACTGTCATATACTGACATTATATTGTGTCAATGTTTTGTGTAAAACAAACGAAAGACAGAGATTAAAGTCTGAGGTCACTGATCCAGAGACAGCAGCAAAGCATTTTTTTCAAGGACAAAAGAGAAACAGAATAATTCCCAGATCCCGGACCTGTCCTTCTTCACGTGGTCTGACGTCTTCTTCAGTGAAGGAGGTTTAGATTCTGATGACTCCTTCCTGTTGTGGCAACAACACAAGGATTCAATGCAGAGGAGAAAAACGGTAAATTGAATTAGAGGGTTTTGTTTTTCTTTCCAAAATAACCAAGGCGCTGACTACATGCAGCCTCTAATGAGAACTCATCTGATCCAGACCTCTCCTTTTTCCCGTCCAGTGAGGGGCGCTTCGGGGGAGGCGGAGGGTGGAGGTGAAGAGGAAGTGGAGGAAGAGGAGCGTTGGGGTCAGGAGGCTCTTTTCTAAATGGAAATACACTTTTGAGTTGAGCTGAATCACCAGTGAGAATGAATATTAAAGGTCCCATATTGTAGAAAGTGAGGTTTCCTGTCTTATTGGATCATTAGGCTGCTCAACAACTCTCTTTGTTTTCGTGATTAAACTGAACAAACAAACCGACCTTAAAGGACAAAACAGTTTCAAACTGTTCTACTTTGCTTATATGTGGCGGACCCTGCCACCTTTCTAGCCTCAAACAGAGTTCTGGGTTCTTATTTTCCTCACAGCTTGTTTATTCAATGATGGAGAAAAATATTTCTGAGTTTGTATTATTACCGCATCAATATTGTAAATATTAAATTCTGAGTTTGACTTTCTTCTCCAAAACTACATAGTGCCCCTTTAAAGAGACAGGACCTGAAATGGAGGGTGAATAGAGGTGCTAGTTGTCACCCAAAATAAAACATATGAAACTTACAAAGAGCACAATATGGGACCTTTAATGTGAGGCCATGCAGTGGGCATGCAGACCCCTGACCTTGCTGGAGGAGGATGAAGGTGGAGAGGAAGAGGAGCTATAGGAGCGTTCGGGTCCGGTGGAATTTTCCTGATGTGAGAATCAACATTTGTTTGAGATTTACCTCAAAATCTCAGAACCCCACTCAAAAATCTTTTCACAAACATGCACCACAGCACGCCTGACCTCTCTTTCTTTACTTCCAGTGAAGGCCGCTTGGCCGGAGGCGAGGCGGGTCCAGGAGCGTGAGGACGAGGATGTCGGGAGGAAGAGTCTTTACCGTCCTTCCTGAACAAATGTCACAACAGTACAGATCAGAGCGCAGCAACTGAAGAGTCCCACGATGATGTGGAATGCAATCCAAGCTTAAGACAAAATCTTTTTAATGAAGACACACCTGAAGAAGCATGCATCATGCACAGCGTGTTTCCTGTTTGGCTGTGAGTCCGGTTATAAAACTGCAGGGAACAAATGTCAGTGCGTGTGAGTGACTCAGAAACGTTATGACATGCAGCATCAGCGGGAACATTTCAGCTCAGGCAATGTAAGAGTCCCGACCTTTCCTTTTTCAGGTCCAAAGAGGGCCGTTTGATCGGGAGGAGAGGCCGAGGAGGTCGAGGAGGCCGAGGAGGAGAGGGGAAGCGGGTGGGATACAGAATACTGCTGTCCAAGACTCCTCTCCTGAAATAAATAATTCAGTTTGAAGCTCTGCTGAGTGTTTCTGATGTGCAAGTGCCAGTTGTTTTAACCACTTTCCTCTCACCTTTCAAAAATTGGTTTGTTAACATCAGCAGGTTTCTCTCTCTGAGTTTCACTCGGCAATCTCTCTCGATGCGGCGAGTGTTCCGTCTTCTCTTGTCTGTTTTCTTCTCTGTGTTTGTTCTTCGCGTCATTTGCGTGGCTGTGCTTCCTGAGATCCTCTGGGTGTTTCTCCTTTTTCACGTCTTCCATGTGCCTAATCCTTCCTGGTTCTTCTAATGGCTTTTCTTTCCTTGTTTCCGGCTTGTTTTTCTCACTCTGCAGGTCCTGCACATGCTTCTGTTTCTTGTTATCTATCTCCAGCGGGGCATCCTCTACAGGCCTTTGTTTCTTGAGTTCTTCTCGATGCTTCTCTTTTCTGATTTCTCGCGGATGTTTCTCATTTTGGGGCGCCTCCAGGTGCTTTTCACTGCTGAGGTCATTTGCGTGTCTCTTTTTGTTTCTGTGTTCTTCGTTTTGTTTTTCCTCTCTGGTTTTGTTGGAGTGTTTTTTGTCAGGATCGGAGTCCTGTTTCGGGTTGACATCCAGTCTCCTGTGACTAACAGAAACAAAGGAAGTGTAACCTTAACCTCTGTTCAAGAGCCAGCAAACATTGACTAGTTTCACAAAAGTCAGGCTTGTTGTTGTAATCTAACGTGGGCCGTATTCAGACAGGATTCGAATTAAAATAATTTCCTCAGACGCCACAAAAGCCCCTAATGAGCTTACAAAGTACTGTTTAATTTAAAGGTGCATTATGTAACTGTTTTCCGTAGCAGTTTTGGTTGTATAGTCCTAAATTCTTAAACTGGGGGACTTCTATTATCTTTTTTTTCTCACTCCACCATAACTCAAACTACTCAAAAAAAAAATCTCTAATATTGATGAACAATAATGTAAACACATGACTTTAAGGTACATCTAAAACTCATGTTTGCTCTTGCAAAATGCTTCTCCTTCTATCAAGAGCTCCGTCTGTTTACAGGCCTTTAAAAAAGTCGCACAGTGCACCTTTAACTTTTTCTTTGATTGTATGAGTTGACTGATGTTGAAGCATCTACAAGGAACATTCATCTTTTTGTTGATTCTGCTGCCCTGTGGACAAAAGCAGGATGCATGATGATGAGGTAATGTATCTATTTATGGCTATGTACGTAAGATTAAAGGTGCAATATGCAGTTTTTGAGAGGTAATTTAAATCAGAAGAAAACATTTTCATTTATTTATTTTTGTATGCCTAAACAAACTAAATAAACAAACTGTCTTTGTTTTCATGACTGAATAAATAAACAAACTGACCTTAAAGGACAAAACAATATCAGTTTTACTGTTTATATGTATATATTCTGAATTTATTTTCCAAAACTACATAGTGCCCCTTTAATAACTGTAATATGAAGATGGTGAGTGCCGTACTGTACCACCAGACTACAGAGCAGCTTTGTTTCTCAGGCTGTGAGAGTCCTCAATTCATACGTGCCATGAAAAAAAAATAGGTTTCATTTGAGGACCCATTCAAACCGGATAAGTCAGAATCCGACCTGGTTACAAGCATAAAGAATAACTATAATAACTACGTACAACTGTGATCGTCACTGAGGTGGCTGCTAAATAATCAGAGATATTTGTGGGATTAAAATCGCTGACCAACACACACACACACAAACACACACATAAATTCCTTCTGAATGGGGATTTAGAGAAGAATTTGGAGCTTCAGAGGAAAAGTTCTTGCAAGAAGACATCAGTATAAATGTCCAATATTTGAACTTGTGAATAACTAAATTGCAGCCTTGGCAACATCAAGTGCACTGAACCTTGAAGGTACATTTCTGAAGTCCTACTCTGATCACAATGATACCCATGCATGCACATACACACAACACAACCGTTACTTAAAATTCACTGAGAACAGATGAATATATTTGATGCTTCTTTTATAGTTTTTATTTTAGTTTTAATCTTTAAGCGTCATCCTCGGTGCTGAGTATTGTCTTCGAACACCTGAGAGATCAGCCTACTCCTGACATTTACTGCTCATCTAAGAGATCATTCATTTCCCTCGAGGAACAAAACTGCATGTCAGGATGACTCAAGTCCACTTACGGCTGTTAGTGGGTAGAAAAGTGTACGTATTCAAAATGATGATGCAATGCTACAAAGGGCTGAAAAATAGAGGGATTTAAAAGCTTTCAGGGCGAAGAAACAAACACATGTCTTTGCATCATTTAACATTTCAATTTACTCCTGGATATTCTGCCACAGTATCGCCTTCAGGCAGTCAGTGGTGACTGCTCACGCTTCCTTTCATCTTTTAATTTCTTAAGTGCTTTTTGACAGAGCTGTTGTTGCATCTGCACTATTTTCCAAATGCCATAATGAAAAAATCATCTGATGTACAAATACTGTAGGTCCTGCGTGGTGCATCATCATCATCATCATCATCATGCATTTCCGTCGTTATTTCATGTAATTTCTTTAGGTGAACTGAGCTCACACTCACCACTCTGGGTCTGACAGGTGTTATTGGTGGACTCATATTGACCAGAACTTTCTCAACCTCTCTGCCTCTGTGCTAAATGTTACCTGTAAAAGAAGTACTGACCTGCTCTGGGACTCAGACGGTGAGCTGTTTGGAGACGCTGCTGGTTTGCCGGAGTCCAAACCGTTCTTGATTTCTGATGGTTTCTCAGAGTGAGAGGGGCCAGAGTCTGTGTGAGAAAATCAGTCAGTTCACTGATGCATGTGTTGCACAAACTAATATTTTAAAGGATAAGTTCAGCCAAAAAGATTCAGTCATCGTCTACTCACCCCCATGAAGTGAGGTGATGTTTTGTAGTCGGCAAAACATTTCTGGAGATCCACAGCAAAACGGCGTCGTAGCGTTCCCCTTAACAACTGAAGTAGATGGGGACTTGTTTTTTTCCATCCACTCTAGTTGTTTAGCTGAATGCTGCACTGCTGTTTGCTGTGAAGCTCCAGAAATGATTTGTGGACTGCAAAAGATAGATAGATAATGACTACCATTTCACCTTTGGCTGAACTTTTCCTTTCACTGTCGCATACGTCATGCATGTGTGTAAATCATCTAATGGTTCAAGTACCAAGGAGTCTCTTCCAGTCTTTAATGAGGACCTTTGCCAGAGCAATGACTTCCTCGTCTGTGCAGTGCTTCCTGATACCATTCACAGACATGCCGATCCTCGTTTCCTGAAACAATCACGCACGTTAATGTACATTTTTGGCTTTAATAGTCATGCATTTGTCTTGTGGTGTATGATTTGCATTGTTTCAAGAATGTGAATGGGTTTGAACTAATGAAAGAACTGTACTCTGACACAAACTAAAGCTATCAATGACACACTGGAGCCTACCTGGAGAAGTCTGAGTGTCATATTGAACCCTTTCAGTTCCCTCAGCAGGTCTATGGCGCCCTCCTGCACACACAACACATAATAAGACTAAAACCAATCCATCTTGAGCATCTTTATTTACAAATATGTAATGACAATGTCATGCACATATTTGAGAGCGTGCAAATGTGAACAATTCAACATGGACACCACAATCTGATCAGCAGGCAGCAACACTTTCACTTCTGTGTTTTTTGTTTTTTTTCACAATCTCATCAGCATATTTGGAAGAAATCAACAGTGAATCCGTAAATTCAAAGAACATATCACAGCAGCTTTTAAATCAATCGCAGTTTTCAACTTTTTTTATTGACAGCTGCATGAAACACCAACTGTGCAGGAGCGCCACGGAGCAACGTCCTGTTTGCAGAGTCGGTCACAACACACACACACACACGCACACACAAGCACACGACCTTGCCCACAGGCCGCGGTGTTTACTTGCACTTGCACGGCTCGCGGATCGATAAGGACAGCAGCAAAAGATCTGCAAAGTAAAAGTTGTCAACAGGCGGACAAACTCCCAGCGCCGGACACCCGAAACGTCCCGCGAGCGAGAGAGCGAGCGCGCTCCAAACACCTGTTGATCGTTTGTTCCAGCACAGTCGGGCTCACGTTACACGTGTGCACAGCTCACAAACACAGCGATTCAGACTGAAAATCAAACTTATTGTCTCCACTGCATTTCAACTTCCACAAGAGACATTCACGGGGCCTTTTTTTTTTTGCGCGCAGCACGAGGCGGGCGGGCGAACGCGCCACCTGTGAGTGTCAAAATACCGTCTCACCGTGTTATTTCTAGACACCATCTTGTCCAGTTTTTTTGCAATCCGGATGAGATCTTCCTCCCGCGTCATCGCTGCATTTACTCGACTGAGAGCGAATGAGTAATATCCAGAAGAGAGTTATTTGAGAAAAAATGGGTGAAATGAGGGTGAAAAAAATAAATATTTTGGATCCGCTGCAGGTCGGACTTTACGCACAGCGTGCTCCATTCAGCCCAGAGGCGTGTCCTGCGGCGGGATCCCAGCTGACCACGGCGACACATGACAACAACTAAATATAGACGTTGCATTGGAGCGGACACTTAAAAAAATAAATATAATGAAATTAAACAAAAGTGTCTAAAAATGTTTAAATACTTCTTCATTTGTGCGATTAAAGCAGCCAATCAGCGCCCTCAGCTTTAGTTTTTTAAACCTTAATGGCTGCATATCCTGTCTTCTGTATGTCTGTGTATTCTGGCTGCAGCAGAGGAGCCTGACACCGATCACAGTTTACTGCATGTTTATGAGCTCCCTCACAGCTCCAACTTACACATCACGCTTATCACATATCTTTAAAGGCTGTTGAGTTCCTCCAGTGTGCAGATGTGGAGAGAACACCGCACAAAACTGTCACTTTCGTTTACAAAAGGAAGTTGAAGTGAAAAAAAACAACAACATATTCCTGGATTTGTTTATACGTGTTTGCCACCAGAGGGCGCTGTGATGCAGGTCTATCAGTCTGCAACGACTACACAGACCGTGATCCTCTCATGAGAATAAGCCTCAGATTTCCAAACATCACATTTGCACCTACCTGCTGCCACTCTTGCGACTGTGGCAGGTTTTATGAACTCTTCACACTCATTTTGAGGTTTCACAAACATCGAGCTCGGTCAGTCGTACCATGTTTCTTCTCTTCTTCTTTCTAACGAACCTGTTGCAGAAACATTTATTGTGAAAGTTTGAGACAAGCTGTTTACCAAGAAAAGCACACACCCAGTGAAATGGCACTAAACCATCCTAATGTTGAGCTGGAGTGAACAATGATTCAAAATGATTTGCAGTCTGTGTCTCGTGATGTATCAGAGGTCACTTACACAAACATCCAGAGGATAACATTTCTTGTGATTACTTGTGCTTTCTACAAGGTCCTCGGTGTCCTTGTAAAAAATGTGCTTGTGTATCATTTCTGACAACTTCTTGGAAGCAACCGCTAACAGATTGTTTTCATAGAAAATCTCCTCCAGAGGAAACACACTCCCAGAAGTGAAAGGCATGAAAGCTTTGACTCCCACAGTCCACCGGGAACGGAGCCCTGCTGCAGTCCAGGTCTCAGAGACGTCCCTGCTGCTGCTGCTGCTGCTGGATGTCTCGACGGTTTATGGGAATTGAGGACAGGACGGATGCAAGTTGTTTTTTGAAGTTAGATCAAATATCAGTGGGGAAGTTGAGGTTTTAATTGGTTTGGATTTCTCTGTCTATAAATGTACTCATACCCAACAGTTTACATGCACACAGTTTATGTAGACAGCAATGCTCTCTAGCATAATTGTATATCATTACAAAGCAGCGCTGGCTGGAAGATTTAAAAGTCTGCCCTAAAGGTGAAGTTTAAGTGTTTGGATTTTTTTTATACGACAAAGATCTGCTCCTTGTCTCGTTAATCTTGGAGCAAACTGTGACACTCCTGTTTGTGATTCAGGGATTTGAAGGTAACCGTCTTAATGACGGCAGGTGAAAGCAAAGAGTATTATCTCTTTACGCCGCTGTTACACAACAGGCTGAGCATATAACCTGCCTCCGTCTGAGGCAGGTAGAGTATCATCGGCCAACTGGAGAAGTGGGACAGATCACCCTGAGTTCAGAGGGGAAGCAGGCCAAGAGGAAGAACCAGTGATCAAGCTCAACCCGCAACATCCTCTAACATAGTGTACTAAACCCTTCAGCTCAGGCTGAAACAGAGCTGCTCCACCCTCTGAGGCTCTCTGACCCCTTTCCCAGACGCTCAGACTAAATAAACTGTCTGATCTCTTCACTCTGAAGAAATGTAACTCTGTGGACAGCTTGTTCTCAAACCTCAAATTAGGCTTCTGCACAAAATATTGACAATTATCACATTTTCCCTCCATGTACACCTGTCTCAAACTAGCAGTGGTGGTGCTTTCACTGAAGCACTGCACTGAAGTACGATCACAACACTTCAGAGGCAGGTATCAGGATTCTTACTTCACTAAGCTACAGTCACATGTCAGATGGGCCAATATTTTTACAAACAAAAATCTTCTTCATCTTCTAAAATATTTGAAATGGATCCGATTGCTTAACAGTTGGTAAACAACAGTCAAGTGCTATTTAATCTTGTTTTATAATGAAAAACACATGGGATCAATTCTTCTGCATAATGATTATGTTTACTTTGTACTTTAAACCTTAAATCACAACATCAATAAATATACACTTAATAATTTATTAACGTGACACTTTATAAAGTGGATATTACAGACCTGCTTATTTTCATATCCAGCAGATACGGCGCAACGTCAGCCGCCTTCATTTGGAGTTGTGTTTTCCACCTGATAAATACCAACGTTCGCTCACTTTTAGCTCTGTTTTTGGTCTCCACCAAGTCCTGGTGGATTTTTTGACTCTTTAGCTGCTAAATGCTCCACTATGTTCACCAGCTAGTCATTAACTGCGTGTGTCTGCTGTTCACGAGAACAGTGAGAGTGAACAAAAACAGTAAACTTGTGGACTTTGACGTCAAAACAAGGAGCTGAAAGACACTAAAATAGAGTTGCAATCCCTTTAACATTTGTAGTGGTAAATTTGAATATTCCTTTTGACTTGAGACGACTCCACACCCTGCTTCCCCCAAGTCATCAGATCTCTTTTGTTTACTACCCATTTGTGTATTTTAATGTCTAGACCTTGTAATTGCATTTCAAGTTTCTGAGACACCCAACCTCTCACTTTCTCATGATATACTCAAACCCTTTTGTATTTGAAATAGTGTTGATTAGACCTCTTAATCACACTCCAGGATGTCAGTGCCGATACCTGTGAAAGACAAAAGTGTGATAAGACACCCTGAGTAGGGGGCCAACCCCACAGCAGACAAAGGATGTAAAACACACCCAAGGGGTGGGCTTTTCCTCAGGTATAAATGTTCAAGTTTCCTGATGTTCAGGGTCTTTCTTCATTTTGAACCGCTCGCATGTTGATTGACCTTTTCTTTGCAAAGAAAATAAAACTTTGTCGGCCGGCAAGAAGTCTCTATTTCATTCCCCACCAAGAGCAGAAAATTTCCACGACAATTTGGTGTCAGAAGTGGGATTCCTCGGGTGATCGTCTGGGACGGAACGCGGACAGTGACAGGCCATCCTGGAAGAAAAAAGCTTTCCAGCCTCCAACCTCAAAATCTCTTCTGAGAAGGGAGGACTGACCGCAGACGCCCCAGATCGTCACTGCTGGAATTCTGCGAACAAGTCAGCGAAATTTATCTGGTGAGCTTTGAAATATTGACATTCTAACTCCTTTTCTCTTAAAATTTGGGATTTAATTTGACATAATATTTCTAATTTTCGTTTTATCCACAATTGTGTCTGAGTCCATGACTCAGGGATCAAAGTTTAAATACTTTGGGTTTCGCTTTTATCACTTGTGCGGGGTATATTAATATTTTATTATATTGATATATGTAACGAAGTGGTCCTTACAGAGACGTCTGTATTGAAATTGTCGTGCACGACCTCCACAGCTGGAATGGGGAGTAAAGGCTCTGTTGAGGCGGGACCTCCAGAGGGGGCAATTGTGGATATAATGAGAAAGAAATATGGGGCTAAAACTCTAAAATATTTAAATGTCTGGACAGCTGAGTTTGGATTCCCAATAGGGGGATCTCTCAGTTTAAAAACTATATTACTAGTAGAGGAAAAACTAAAGAAAAAAGAACTAGACATGAGAAGGACAAAGATATTATCTGAAAAAAAAAAAAAAAAAAAAAAAGTGGAAACTATAGAAGATCAAAGAGAATGTTTACAGATTTGGAAAACGGAAGCAGATGCAAGAAATAGGAGAATAATGCAGAAACAACTTCCTTTTCCACTGGAAAGAACTGAAACCAATGAAAAGCAAGATTTACACACACAAAGAACATCAGACTCGCAGGTTTCTTCCTCTTTGTTTCCACAGTTGGCGGCTTTGAAGCTGGACCCAGACCTCGACGGCAACCCACCCTCCCATCCTTCAGCTCCACCACCATACAACTCTACAACAACCGACGAGAGAAGAGGAACAGATCCCTTCAGCATGACACAACAAACAAGTTCGGGAACAGCTCATCCTGATGCGCCTGTTCAAACAAAAAAAATTCTTCCAACAAATCACCTTCTCCAATCGCACCAGATGTATGGGAAATTCATCTCTGCAATTGTTTCTTAAACGGACTAAAACCAGACATTGCCTTACCTGTTAAAAACTCCTGCATTGGTTGGAATGATGCACGCCTGTCAGAACTTCGCAGGCATGCCACACATGCCTCTAACCAATTACTCCATAAGAAAAAGAAAAAAGAAGAGACAACTCAAAAGGAACTTCACATGGCAGCAATGACCATGTATAACACAGTCCGAGAATACAGGCAACCACGCCGTGAAAGCAGGCAAAGAATACACAGCCAAGACAACAACTGGAAAAACAATGCTAACAGATCTGCAAGAAAAAATCCTGATGACGTCTGTTACCGCTGTGGCCAATCTGGACATTGGAAACGTGAATGTCCCACATTAAGATCATCAATTCCACAGACATCAGACTGACAGTGGTCGGGGGTTGTCGGCGAGAGATGGACTCCTGCTGACAGGCTCAACCAACATGTGAAACCAGAAGGAGGTACCGCACCACACACACACACACATATTGAGCAGATTAACACACAATCTATTGAGAGCCCAGACACAATTGCTTTAACATATGTTCAATACACATCTGATCATTTCAAAAGGTTTCCCAAACATACATTGACCATTGCTGAACAAAATGTTGTATTCTTAGTTGACTCAGGAGCCACACATTCTGTGATAAGAGCTCTAGAACTCACTACAAAACCAGAACTGAGTGGAAAACATGTATATTCTGTTGGTTCATCAGGTCAAACAATCAGAGAGAACATTACTGTCCCACTTAAATGTGAGGATGGACCACATACAAATTTCAAACATGCATTTTTACTCTCTGAAGTCTGTCCCATTAATCTCATGGGCAGAGATTTAATGTGCAAATTAGGCCTTTGCCTAATCTCAACCCCAGAAGGTGTGAAAGTTCACAGACTATCCGATTTGGAACCAAGTCTTTCACACTCCTTTGTTCACCAAAATTCAAATTTGCTCTATGCATATCAATGGAAATTGCAGAAACTAACAGTCTCTTCTGAATTAGTCACAGAAGCTAAAAAGACAGTTTTAACAACTGCAACTGATTTCATGACACCAGAGGATCTGCATTGTACCTCTCATGTGTCACCAGAACCTGATGAGCCATTTGAGGAAAGCTGGATGAGAGAGAGATTTGACAAGCTTAAACTATCACACATATATTGGACACAACACAGGTGTGCTATATCAATCTCTCTCACATCAGCTCAATCAAACATGTACACCATGACTGATTCAGTCCCACACATAACACTTGCAAAACACACATCAGATAACTGGGAAGATTTGGGCCCATTCATAAAATCATGTCAGCGCGCAGCCGATTGGCAAAAGACATGTGATCGATCTATTTTTTTTTCACCAACACTGCAGTGTTATTGTAAACGTTTAACATCTGTTGTGCACACTACGAAAACAATCCAGCTGGTACCTGAAAGCACTTCTAAATCTTTGTCCTTTTTGTCTGAAGAACAAGCTGCAGCTATCACCGCCCTACAGGAAGTCCCTAAGACATTGTGGGCTGTTGATAAGTATGATGTTGGCCTCATCAAAAACTGTGAACCTGTTGTCATAACCCCAAAATCTGACTTTAGACCTTGCAAGGTTCAATATCCACTAAAACAAGAAGCCATCGATGGCATAACGCCAGTTTTTGAGTCTCTTAAAGCAGCAGGAGTAATTATCCCCTGTGATGACTCTCCAGTGCGCACACCTTTGTTCCCTGTCAAAAAAATCAGAGATAAGAATCAACCAACAGAATGGCGTTTTGTTCAAGATCTGCAAGCAGTTAATGCAGCAGTCCAACCCAGAGCTCCAAATGTTCCAAATCCTTATACCATCTTGTCTCAAGTTCCCCCTTCTGCGAAATTCTTTTCAGTGGTGGATCTTTCTAATGCTTTTTTCAGTGTTCCTGTCCATCCAGAAAGTCAATTTTGGTTTGCTTTCAACTTCAATGGACGACGCTACACATTCACTCGCTTGTGTCAAGGATATTGTGAGAGTCCCACCATCTACAATGAAGCTCTCAAACAAAGTCTTGAATCTCTTGTTCTCTCTCCAGGTAATGCTTTACTACAGTATGTTGACGACCTTATGATCTGCAGTCCAACCAAGGAACAATGCGAAGCCAACACAGTCAAACTCTTGAAACATCTGGCTAAAAGTGGTCACAAAGCCAGCTTGTCGAAATTACAATTTGTCCAGAAACAAGTTGTTTTCTTAGGTCATATCATTACTTCTGAAGGAAAAACTCTTTCACCAAAAAGAGTAGATGCAATTCAGAATCTTCCAAAACCTATCACAAAAAAAAAAACAAATGATGTCATTTCTTGGAACGTGCTCTTATTGCCGACAGTTCATTTTAAACTATGCCATTCTTGAGGCTCCACTCGCCTCCCTCATTCATGGCAATAGTTTGCAGTCACAAGATAAGATCACATGGACTCCTGAAGCAGAACAATCTTTCACCAAACTAAAACTTGCCTTACAGACCACTCCAACTTTGGGACTACCTGATCCCACCAGGCCGTTTACTCAAACAGTAGATGAAAAAAATGGATGTATGACTTCTGTTTTGTTACAGGATCACGGAAATAAACTACGTCCCGTAGCTTATTTTTCTTCAAAACTGGATCCTGTGGCTGCAGGCCTCCCAAGATGTCTCAGAGCTGTTGCTGCTGCAGAAAAAGCAGTTATGGCATCCAGAGACATTGTGGGTTACTCTGATGTAACCCTCCTGGTCCCACATGCTGTGTCCATGATTTTACTTGAACAAAAAACTTCACACCTCTCCACAGCAAGATGGCTCAGATATAACACTGTGCTTTTAGAAATGTCTAACATCACTGTTAAAAGATGCAATGTTTTAAACCCTGCCACTCTCCTCCCTACGCCTGACGATGGACAGGAACATAATTGTGTTGCTGTCCTCCAACAGGTCTGCTCTCCAAGACCAGATCTACAAGAAACCCCATTAATTAACCCTGATTTGGTTGTTTTTGTAGATGGATCTGCCTCACGTGACCCACAAACCGGTCGCAACAGAGTAGGATTTGCTGTTGTCACTAACCATGAAACTCTTGTCTCAGATTCACTCCCTTCCCACTACTCTGCACAAGCGGCAGAACTGATAGCATTGACAGAGGCATGCAAACTGGCAAGCAACAAAACCGCAACTATTTACACTGACTCCAGATATGCATTTGGTGCTGTACACGATTTTGGCACTCTGTGGAAACACAGACAATTCTTAAAATCTGACGGAAAACCCATTCTCAATCATGACAAAGTTGCAGCTCTTCTAGATGCCATTTTGCTCCCAACCTCAATTGCTGTTTGTAAATGTCTTGCTCATACTAACAACTCTGACCCCATCTCCCTAGGAAACGCAAGAGCTGATGCTGCTGCAAAAAGAGCAGCACTCCAACCCATTATCCTTAATCCTTTGTTCGTTTCAACTCCAGTCTCCATACCCAGCTCCCTCGAAGCATTACAGACCTTTGCCACACCAGAAGAAAAGACGCTGTGGAAACGATGCGGTGCCACACAGAAAGAAGCAGTGTGGCAAGGACCCGATAACAAACCATGTCTACCTAAACATTTCTTTCCTCACTTTGCAAAGTTGACACATGGATTGGACCATGTGTCAAAAGGGGGGATGTTGGATACCATAACCCGACATTGGTTCACCAAAGGTTTTTCAGCTTATGCGCAGAAGTTTTGTCAATCATGTATGGTTTGTGTAACACATAATACAGGTAAAACCAAAACAATCACACACGCCGCTCATCCACCACCAAATAGACCATTTGAACATTTGATGATGGATTTCATAGAACTGTCACCAGCAGAAGGGAAGAAATACTGCTTAGTGATGGTTGACATGTGGTCAAAATGGGTTGAAGTATTTCCAGCAAAACACCAAAACAGTCAAGTGGTAGCAAAAGCTTTAACAGAAATCATTCCTAGATGGTGAATACCAACCAAACTGAGTAGCGATAATGGTACACACTTTGTCAATTCTGCAATCACCCAAATCAGTGAATTTCTTGCCATTGACCTTAGACAACATTGTGCATATCATCTTGCCAGTGGAGGTGCTGTTGAACGAGAAAATGGCACTCTGAAATCCAAATTAGCAAACATGAGTCCTTTTGAAATTCTTTTCGGCAGACCTCCATCTTTAGGAGTGGAGCCTGTATTCAGGCCACTCCCCTCCACTGGCCTATGTGAAGATGATATGTTACAATATTGCAAAAACTTATCTTCCACTCTCTCTCAAATCTCTCAGCAGGTGAAGTCAGCCCTTCCACCGCCAGCTTCCACATCGCTCCATGACTTCCAGCCTGGTGACTGGGTGGTGATAAAGGACCTGAGAAGGAAACATTGGCATTCCAAACGCTGGCAAGGTCCATTCCAAGTACTCCTGACAACACATACCGCTGTGAAGATTGCTGAAAGAACAACGTGGATACACGCCAGCCACTGCAGGAAGGTTCCCGAACCAACAGAAGGACTCAGCTGCCAACCCGAACGACACGAGAACGAACAACGTGAGGACAACACGAGGGATAACTCCGTGAATTCAACAAACACCAATTAGACACACAGAACCCTTTTCTTCTAACTACATCATGCACCACCTGATCCTGTTCCTTTCATGGTCAGTGATGCTGACAGAAGCTTACACCTACAAACCCGCCAAGACTGTCACTCTGACCAAAGGACAAAATGCAACATACACCTGCACTGTTTATCCTGAAATTTGGCAATCAGGACAAGTTCATGCATATTATGCCAATTAAGCGACTGCCATGATGATACATTTTAAAATCTATGTGAATTAATGTGTCTGATAATTAAGTTGTAGTAGGATTTTAAAGTTGCATTTTTTCTTTATTTTATTTCATTTTGTCATTTTGTTTTGTTTTATTTCTTTATCATTATTTCATTTCATCTATTTGATTTTGTAAATATTATTTTTTTTCATTTCTTGTTTATCTTTTTTTTTTTTTTTTGTTTGTTTGTTTGTTTTCTTTTTCTCTTCAGGTGTGATTAATGAATAATCAAAAGGGGGAAGTGTAGTGGTAAATTTGAATATTCCTTTTGACTTGAGACGACTCCACACCCTGCTTCCCCCAAGTCATCAGATCTCTTTTGTTTACTACCCATTTGTGTATTTTAATGTCTAGACCTTGTAATTGCATTTCAAGTTTCTGAGACACCCAACCTCTCACTTTCTCATGATATACTCAAACCCTTTTGTATTTGAAATAGTGTTGATTAGACCTCTTAATCACACTCCAGGATGTCAGTGCCGATACCTGTGAAAGACAAAAGTGTGATAAGACACCCTGAGTAGGGGGCCAACCCCACAGCAGACAAAGGATGTAAAACACACCCAAGGGGTGGGCTTTTCCTCAGGTATAAATGTTCAAGTTTCCTGATGTTCAGGGTCTTTCTTCATTTTGAACCGCTCGCATGTTGATTGACCTTTTCTTTGCAAAGAAAATAAAACTTTGTCGGCCGGCAAGAAGTCTCTATTTCATTCCCCACCAAGAGCAGAAAATTTCCACGACACATTACACTCAGTCATTTGATCCACTGTTGATATAACTTTAATTACATTTTTTCGACTTATAAGAATGTAACTTTACGTTTTTGCATTGTGGTTTTGCTACTTTTACTGAAGTGAATCATAATACTTCTGCCACTGTGAGGCAAATGTTTAGGAAACCATATACCTAAAAGAGACAGCAGAGAAGTGGATTCTGCTGAAAGGAATAAGTCCCTGAAGTTTTGTGTGCCCGGTGAGTCTCCCCTCGCTCTTGAATCTTGGTGGCTCTCAGGCTCTACATGGTTACATAACTGCATCTGTGTGCATTCCCATACACTGAACAGAAGTACCCTGAGCCTCTGCTGCTGGGTTTCACAGTCTGTCATTAGCCTCTCGACTCTGACCACATCAAGCCCTGTCTTGTCTTTGCTTGCTTTCCGAGCAGACAGAAGAAAGTGGTGCTGAACCCCTCACTGTTCTGTACATCCCACATTCTTCAACAGACAAAGAGTTAACACACATCCAGCAGGGAGCATCCACCAGTCTACTTCTTTCCCAGTGCACCTCGCCCAGCGCTGGTGTCTTTCTTTGCCAGTCTCAGACCAGAGACGCCAGGCCGGGGCAATTATGGCAATTTTTGGATGACATCAGACCAGAAAATGAATGATTTCATTTAGCTGTCAATTTTTGGGGGGGGATCTGGTGTAGGACGCACAACCTGTAATAGAGCATGTCAAAACAGAGTGGGAGAATTGTTTAGACGTTCACATCTGCAGTTGGCTGGTAGGTAATCCCAGCCTGGTGGGGTTGGTGCGTTCGTCTGCTATTAATGACCACTGTTCGGCGTTGGCACTCGCAGAAAGTCGGCTGAATCTCCCGGAGAGGTTGGACCACCCAAAGACTTTAAGAACATCCTTGTATCTTCAGCTGTCTCTTAAGTCTCTATTTACTGCCCCCCCAACACACACACACACACGCACACACACCAAATCTGCCATATCCAAAACACTTTTGGTGGTGCCACTATTTTCGGCTCCCTTTGACCGAAATAACTGGTGGTGCCACTGTTAGACACAATCCAACCAAAATAACTAAATGACTAACCAAACTGAATCTGAATTATGCACTGAGAAAGAGATGTTTAACCCAGCTCCTGCCTGCAAAAAGTACCTGTGGAGTTTGTCACGCCTATGAAGAAATGACCCAGAGAAAATGATTCACCATTTTGTTGCACAGTGAGTGCCCCATGGACGCCTTTAAAGGCAGAAAAAAAGCTGGAAAGGGATATGTAGAATATGTACTATAACTTATCCACAACCGTCAATTACACACTGGACAGACACTGAGTCATTTGTGTAGTGTGTCTGCAAAAAGATCCTGTGGTTCTTCCCAAGGCTGCGATTTGATCTCTGAGCTCTCTTCGTTTGTGCTTGAGCTTCGGCTTTATGCTGACAAACAAGTGCATAAAGCCTTTGACACGAGAATGAAAGAGTGGGAGGGAATCCTTCATAAAAAAAGAAGAATCAAATCAGTCCGTGAATGGAAGAGAAGCTCGAGAGACGGCTGCAACTGCTCGGTGTTGCTCCCTTCATTCAAATAGGACTCTGTAATTGAGATCAAATCTGTGTACAAACATCGAACTGCACAAATCCTTCAGATCAAGCTTTGCACATTAACAAAGCATATTCCTACGCTAACGGGCCAAATTGTGTTAGTGTGTAAATCCCCTCTTACTCTCATTCCCTTTTCAACTGGCCACTAATCCAATTAGAGCAGCATATTTCGAAACCTGCGACGACTACCTTTCCTCCGTGTATTAGCAGCTTTTGCAGTGGATTCTGCACAGGTTAGATATTTATACACAGGAACAGAAGTGATTTGAGAGAAGCAGGAATTGGACTCAATGCTAAATGATCCAGTTAGCTGAATAGACACTGTGCAAACATGTCTAAATCCAAAGATGTCACACATTGTAAGCTTACTTATAGCTTAAGTTTAAGACTACTTTTGGGCTCTGTGTATCCCTCAAATACCAGAGTCTTGTAATTTAAACACAGCAGCACGGTCAAAACACAGAAAAGTACATAAGAGTAACAAGAGTGAAAATATTTATACATTCGTACCTCTTCCTGCCAAGCACAGAGGCACTTTTACAGGTTTAAAGTCCTTAAAACAACATGTTTACATATGTCTTGTGAAAGAAGACAGCTTTACCAACTGATTGAACATGTGATCAGACAAAAACCAGAAGTTCCTCAGCAGAACCCGCAGTGAACAGACTGCTGGCAGGGCCACACCACTTCCTCTAACCTCTCACATTGGGCATCAGGCCTGTGTGAAGTAATCATATTGTCTCATCACTTGTTCAACAGCTCTTTAAAAATGTATTGTACAGTATAACAACCCACAAGCCTTTATAAATTATCAGATATTGTCAATTAATGCATATTTACCTTTTTGTAAAAGGAAATTCCACCACTTTTGTCTGTTTGGATCAGATATCGAGGACTAATTGCTTCCAAAAACAGCTGTATAATGTCTTCTGCTGTAAAGTCTGAATAAAGAATAGAGTGATGTCATCAGGGGCTGCCACACCAGACAATAATATCTGACAAAAAGACACCAGTCAAATTGCATTATGGGAATACTATGAGCCCGTGTTTTCGGACTCAGTTGGGACCTATTTTTAAATCTGTCTCTCACAAGTCTCCAAATTTTATGGGAGTGCAATTATTTTTCAAGTGGTTTCAGTCCCAGTGGATCAACATTTTATCACTCTTCTGGCTAATGCTTGCTAGTACCTCAACCTACTGCCAAACAGGAGGTGAACAAGCTTCAAAGGACTGAACATATATTTTTGAGTGATTTTAGAAATGCGTTTTGATACAGGGAATATACTTTGAAAATGTATATACTCTTGCACAGAGTTTCAGAGGATAACAGTACACAGGAACATAGTTACTAATGCTGCCATTTAAGAAAAACCAAAAATATGAATGAAGTTTGCAAAAGGTTATGAAATGTGTTTGATAACAGCTGTGTAGCCCTCCCTAGTCATTGAGGTCTGTCTGACTGATATACTGCTTTGCAACACTGCCTAATGATCACATTGTTTTCTGCACACGCATGCATGGTTTCCTTGAGCTGCAGCCAGTAGCTTTGACTGTATGTCTGGCCACCTGTTGCAGATGCCGTGATTTTGAGATATGAGGGTTGAGAACCAGAGAGTGGGGGCGAAATGAGTTATATATCAAATGAAAGCTCTTGATTAGCACTTTCTACAGCCAAACTTCAAGAGTTATTCATCAAAACCCGAGAGACCTAACAGCGAACACTTCAATTTAAAGGGTAACGCCACCCATTTTACACATTAAAGTGTTTACAGGACTTGAGGAGTTCCACTGCATTGTGAAAAAAGTAGTATAAAGCCTTTTGTGGCTCCAGAGCAATCTGCAATCTGCATGCAATCTGATAAATTGCCTCCACACTCAGGGGCTAAGCATTGTGGGTAATGCAGGCGCCAAGTTTTGAAAAGAAGTCCACTGGTCTAGCATTGCACTTCTATAACACTGTTGGACTCATTATGGACATTTTAAAAACATTAAATTGTTACAGCAGAGATTGTCTTCTTTATACACGTATTCTTCATCCTTTTGAAATCATGGCGCCCACATTACCCACAATGCAACTAAGCTACCAAGTGAAATCTCAAGGCAATTAGTCAGATTACATGCAGCTTCCTTTGGAGCCCCAATAAAAAGGCTTTATACTACTTTTTTCACATATGCAGTAGTATTCATCAAGACCTGTAAACACTTTAATGTGTAAAATTGATGGAGTTACCCTTTAACACAATTTAAAAAAAAATGGATAAAGGCTTGTGGTTAGCTGGTCAAGACTCAGCAATAAGTATGTGTTCATCAAAATGTTTATGAAGTTTAATATTAAAGATCGTGCCTGATGAAGATTTAACTGATCAAGATTTTGCACTGCAACAGTGAAGAAATAAACATTTGGTGAGAGCGAAGCACTTTGTTTGAACCTTTGTCTTCATCGCCAATTTGTCCATTTACTGTCTGTTTCTTCCCCAACTGGACACATGTGGGAGGAACTGAAAACAGTGAAATCACAAAACAAAAATAAACATTGAAAAAGAAGAAAAAAATCAGCTTATGATAAGAAAAAATAAAAAAGGGAAAGAGGCTATCCAAACATCTTTCTGCACTGTTTGTTTCAACTTTGCGGTGGATTTATTACTACCACATGGGACTGCAACAGCCCAAAGGAAACGGGGAGTTCTGTCCAAGAGCTCCAGTGAAAAAAAAAAAAAACCTCCTGATGGCCATGGAGGTCGCCCCACGGTCAGCCTGAGCAGACTTGTTAATGCGTGGGTGATGTCATAACTATGAGGTCTCGTGTGGTGAATATACTAATCTACTGCTTGTGCATGTGTGTGCGTGCATTTGTGTAAGAGAGAGTGAATACATGCTGTGGGTGTGTTTCTGTGTCTTTTGGGGGATGTGGGAAAAGGATGATGTGTGTGTTTGTTTCTGGTTCACTTCACTGACAGCACACAGACACTCTCTGTCTATGTGGGGTCCAGGAAGTTAGGTCTCAGAGCAGAGGGGGTGTCTCCTCTGAGGACGGGATGCTTAAATTCATCTGCTCGGACTCCCTGCGAGCATGTCACGTGACAACAACGTATGCTTTACATTTTCCATTTCCTCAGTTTCAAAACCCAGGTCATGTTTTTCTATTTTTCTCATTTTATTTTGTTTTTGACTGCTGATTTGTAGCTCGCTTTGTGCGGCCTTGAGGAGAGGATGTTCAACCCGAATCATGAAAAAAACAGACATCCAGGACGTTTCCCATCCTCAGCAGGAGACGAACAGAAGGAAAACAAAAAGATTATGAAGATGAGGAAAAGCAATTTTATCCAATCAAATCATTAATGTATCTGAGCCTGCAGATCTGTGGAAATCAGGTTACTGTGTTACATCACTTGGGTGAATGCCAAAGGTTACTGTTGGCTGCCGCAGTACACTTCAGCAGGGCTGCTTCGCTCCTCTGTAGCTCCGTCTGAAGTAAGAAGGTGTTGCGGTCTTTGGTGTAAATGTAGGAGTAAAGCTGCTTTCTCTTGTAACATTTCTGTTTTTAGTCACATTGAAAAAATGTATTCCAACCAGTCAAGTTCATATTTTTTAAAAATAAAAGAGATATTTAAAGGTGGACTATGTAACTTTACTCCGTAACAGTTTGGTTATACAGTCCTATATTTTTGTAGGACTGGATCTTTTTTATAAATGCCTGGGCTTGTTTTTGCTTGAATGTTTACACAAACAAAAATGTAAACATTTGGCTTATAGAATTATCCACCTGTTGAATTCATACGCCAAACAAATAGGGGGCAGCATATCACCAGAGCAACTACCAACTGCTGCCAACTTAAGCTGCCGTTAGCTAGTTAGCTCAGTTAGCGGTGCAGTTCGCACTCCAATAGGCTGACTCTGCCCGGACTGAGAGCTCAGAGCACTGATGGAGTGTTGGTGGTGGAGCAAAGCAATTCGGGGCTAGCTACTAACACGCTAACTTCTGAAGATATCTTGGAAACACAATTCAAAGGCATCTTTGACACAATGTCAAAACTGTTATTTCTTTACATTCTGTTCATAATTTTAGGTTTTTACATATTGCACCTTTAAATTAAAACACAATAAGGACGTAAAAAAACTAAATTAACACAATCATAAAAATTAAAGGTGGCAATAAATGGGGAAGGTCTGGCAGTGATGGGTAAACTACTCCGTAGTCTGGGTGCAGCAATGTAAAAAAGCTTGGTCACCTTTTGATTTTGACTGCTTATGGGGAATTTTGAAGATCAAATTTCTTGGTTTAGGTGATCTGATTTTGAACTTTGGTTGGAAGAACATACCTGTTTCTTCCAACCATAGTTCAAAATCGACGGACTGACTCCCACACAAAAAAAGATGAAAGACCTTGAAGTAATAAAAGCAAGTAAGATGGTCTCCAGATATCCACGACAGAGAAAATTATTTATCTTTGCTTTAATGTGGAAAAGGTTTTTATAAGGACATCTGTCTTTGAGCTGGAGAAAATTTGCCATTCTCTTAAAATGGACTGACGGTAAAGTATAGCTGCTTATTGTTCTAGTAAAATTGGTGTTTTTATTTTCCGAAAAGAGAAAATGGCAAGTGGAAGCATATATAATGCAAATAAAATCGGGCCTAAGATTGAGCCTTGGGGAACACCACAGGAGACGGTAGATACTGTTATAAAAATACTGAGATAAAAATCAACAAGTTCACACCTATGCTGTCATTTTCTCATTAAAATCAAGTCAAACATTAGAGAAATAAATGGAGGAGAAAAAACAAGAGAGCTCAGTATAAACAGACTGACTAGTCTGCAGCACACTGAAGCCTCGTGACATCTGTATCCTCACTGAGGATAAAATGTCCAAACATGATAATTTTATCATCTGGAAAAGTTGAGGCTTATATATCCGATGTAGGTTGACACAAGTGGATCGAGCTGGTTGTTCCAAATCCACACACTGGTCCTACACTTCCAGACGGGAAACACGCAGGCCAACTCATACATCAGACTGACCAAAGTCAACACCCCATGCTGAATAACTAAAATATATAACCGTTTTATTAATAAATGCCGTCTCAGTTTGGTATTTGAAATAAAATAGTTAATGATAAGTTACTGGGGCTATCACATGAGGGGAAAAAAAGCCTTTTTTTTTTTTTTCCTGGGTTTGACTGCCGTGGCCACGTCTTTTAACAATAAACTTCAAACCTCTTGGTAGACAGACAAAATGATTTCATGAGAAAAGGAACTGCTCAGTTTTATATCTCACTATAAAAACGAACTGACAGAACAAGAATTAAAATTATCAACAAAGCAGCTGGAGCACACCATTGTAATTACGTGCTCATAATTCACTCCAACTGGCTGTTTAACTGGCATGGTTTAATGCTTGGAAATGCATTTGAGCAATTAATTGGAAAATCCATTATGTTCGTGCTAGGGACCACAAAAGTTTTTATCAGGGGAATTATTGTTGTATGCCATCAGAAGGTGAAACATTTGGTTTGGTTCAATTATCTCGTTATTCATTTTTACATTTGATTCAACTGTGATTCTTAAAATGCACCTGGAAGTAATTCTTAACTTGATGTCTGCTGCCAATTCTGAGACGTACGGCCTGTAGTGAACATGGATGCAATTTTTTAGCAGTGACGGCCATGTAACTTTGAATTTCATAACATCACTCTGGAGCTGTGTTTACACTTTCGATCTGAAATATAAGAAAAATAATACAAGTGAAAAGCTTTGTCGAGACTGCCATGATCTTTTTGACAGTTCCTTGGTGGTTGACGTTGTTACATGCTGAAGAGGCACATGGTTTGGAGCAAAAAGTTTATGTTTCAGAAGTGAAATATATACTGGCAAAACAAATCACTGATTTATGTGTTTTGATGAGGCCTCATTTTCCATCTGATCTCAGATTCAGACAGAGAAGTGCAGTTTGACAGAAAAGTTGGTTTTGAGTGGGGAAACTGCCATTCTCAAAAGCTCTCAAATGACCTTGGAGCGACATCAAGAAATGGAGCGTTTAATGATTTAGCTCAGATTAATATCAACACAAAGCCATGGAGTTATTACAACCAGATTGAACTGATGTGCTCAGTGAACTGGTAGCCAATAACCCCAGTCACTCGCAGCAGGAGGCAGATTGTGGGGGCTGAGCAGCCAGCCGACGGCAGCGGCAGCGGGGGTGAAGAGCAGCTACATGTGGAAAACTTGAAATGTGGAACAATGACTTTTACTGGGTCCTGAGTAAACAAACCCACATCAGATTGGACCCAGGTCCCAGTGCATGACTCACCATCCAGCCCCCGTCTCTTTGAACCCCCACATGGAGATCTTCAGCAATCCCCTCTGCACAAGTGTTGATGAAGAGCACAACCAAGCCCTTCTCTCAACATTTCACTTCCTGTCCTGTTCCAGGAATGCAGGAAGGGGGACATCAAGTGAAAGGAGCCTTGGTGATGGACTCCACATGACGTCCAACTGATGTGAAAGGATCCAGACGAGGATTTCACATGGCAACCATAACTCGAGGCCACATCTGAAATGCGCTTCAGATCACTTTTTCAGGATAGGCCACCATTTCCTGGAAGGAAAATCATGCATTGCTCTTCAGCAAAACAATGTCACCACAAGGTCTAGTTAGTGGCTGTTGTGGAGCTTTTTATCTAATCACATGATCTTCTTCAGAGGATGGGGTTTACCAGTTGTCACGTAATTGCAGATGTTCAAATTTATATTTTGTATTTTTATACAGTGCATTTTTAAGGACTGAGAAAAGATTAAAAGTTAAAACCTTGGATACTCAGAATCAAGAAACTTTCTCTTCTTTCAAATCAAATCAAATCAAATCAAATCAAATCAAATTTTATTTGTATAGCCCAAATTCACAAATCACAGTTTGCCTCAGAGGGCTTTACAATCTGTACAGAGACGACACCCTCTGTCCTTCGACCCTCGATTCGAGTGAGGAAAAACTTGCCCCAAAAAAGGCCCTTTTAACAGGGAAAAAATGCGGAAGAAACCTCAGGGAGAGCCACAGAGGAGGGATCCCTCTCCCAGGACGGACAGACGTGCAATAGATGTCGCATGTACAGAGCAGATCAACGAGATCACAATGTATTCAATTATAAGCGATGGTTGACAGGAGTGAAAGTACACAAAGATGTATTACAGCAATAATGATGAAATGCACATGGAAATGTGATTACTAGTGATAACAGTAGTAATGATCAATGGCAAGGATGGTATGTAGCAATGCAGTATGATAATAGTAGTGGAACGTATGTAACAGAGATGTGACTAATATTAGCGACAGTAGTGGTGGGTGTCAGGCAGGGTCATGGCAGTAGGTGCATCCACGATCAGGCAGGGCCATAGCAGTAGGCGCATCCACGATCAGGCAGGGCCATAGCAGTGGGCGCATCCACGATCAGGCAGGGCCATAGCAGTGGGCGCATCCACGATCCACGACCCGGGCGCGGCCAGGATCCAAGGGAGCCTGTAGGACTAGAAAGCACAAGGACTCCGGGGAAGAAGCAAGTCAGTGACATGCAGAGATGGGGCATGTATACAGGCATAATGTATACAGATGGAGAGGAGAGGAGAGGAGAGGGGAGGAGAGAGAAGCTCAGTGTGTCATTGTCCCCCGGACTAGGCCTATAGCAGCATAACTAAGAGCCTGTCCTGGACCAGCCCTAACTATAAGCTCTATCGAAGAGGAAGGTCTTAAGTCTACTCTTAAAGGTAGAGAGGGTGTCCGCCTCCCGGACCAAAACAGGAAGATGGTTCCACAGAAGAGGAGCTTGATAACTGAAGGCTCTGGCTCCCATTCTACTTTTGGAGACTTTAGGAACTACAAGTAATCCTGCGTTCTGGGAGCGTAATGCTCTAGTTGGGTGATAGGGTAATATGAGCTCCTGGAGATATGATGGTGCCTGACCATTAACAGCTTTGTAAGTGAGGAGAAGGATTTTAAACTCTATTCTTGATTTTACAGGGAGCCAGTGCAGAGAGGCCAGTACAGGAGTAATATGATCTCTTTTCTTAAGTCAACATAGGTAGGTGAGAAGTCCTTGAAAAGAAATTTGAACCTTTACAATTAAGCGTTAGCTAAACCCTACCCCATTCAACTGTCAGCACGTCAACAGTAACCACATCAAATTCAAAGTAATTTTGGAGACAGTGGGTTTTAAATTACAAACTGAAATCAACAATAATACCCATCTTGTTTCAGCCATCAACCATGGATTTTCAGCCATAGCTAGCTAGCACACGCTAAGACAACACAGTGATTAGATTTGCGCTTTTGTATTTTCAAACAGTAGCCTATGCTTCACTTTTTGCAGAAAAAGGAATTTGAGGATGAGGAATAATTTGGCAAAAGTAATGCAATAAAGTACGTTTGGCTGCAAGTCTAAACTTCTCAACAGAGTCGAAGGAGTCGTTATCGTTAGCCGACCCCTCCACTCTGCAGTATCTTAGCCCGCCAGAGGGTGGATGTAAAGTTAGCTAATAATGCCCCTGCCCCCCTTGTTTTGTAAGATGCTGTTTGTGTTGTGTCAAAAAAGAAGTAAAGTTTTTAAATGTGTGTATCTGGGTGTTTGTGGCTGAAATAATAAGCACCAGTTTGATCTTTGGTACAGATTGGACGGTGTTGAGCTGTTGAGTTCTCATAAAATCTCTTTCATAGTTGAACGAGGCGGATGTTTTTGCTTTCAAACCGCCTTACTCCCCACTGACAGAACTTTATTTATTCATACGAGCAGACATGTGTGCTCATGCTTCTGGGAGACCTTTATGAACATGTTCTGCTGAAGCTATAAATCTTCGCACCGTGAAAAGACCATCTGGTACTGATTTAATGAGAATAACAATCGAATAAAAAATACAAAAAGTCCTCCTTGTTTACTTACAAACAGTAAAGATTACAAGATTTCCGACACTGAGATGACAGTTGCACCTCAGACATGATAGTGTTTGGACGGGGACAGAGTGGAGGACCGGGCTGGGCGCTGCCCCCCTCAGTGGGTAAACTCGACACACTGCAGCCATTCAGTTGGCCCGGCTCACTGGATAAAGTTAGGATTGTTTGTCAGCGGGCTGTAATGCCAGGAATGCTCAGTGCTGGCTCCCCCTGTGTGCGCGACCGTCCCTCACACTTTATTTTGCCTCTCCAGCAGCAGTTTGGATCTGCTGTAACACCCCCACGCTCCCTGAACCCTGAAGTGGAATAACAGATACTATTTCTCTCCTCCGAGCTATTTTGGTACCCCGACACACGCATCCACCAACTCATATTACCCCACCCTCTGCCTCCCACCGCCCCGATAGAGTACTCTGAATATTCTAGCATGTTCCATCTGGCCAATATGACATCACTTTCTAAATGAGCAGACACATGAACATGAACAAACACACACATTGGTCTGATGATTCACAGCTTGAGTCAAACCAGTGTCAAGCTGCATCCAAGTCCTGCTAAACTTTCAGATCTAAGTCAGCTGTTTGGTGATGTTTCATCTCATCTTCAAAGAGACAAAAAATAGATCTTTATCTCATCATTAGGTTTCCATTACATTTACTCAGGCATACTTCTAAAATATATACGTTGTTATTATGGCTTTATTAGTGATAAACCTAACCCTTTCATAGGTTGTCAGATGAACACAGTTTTTTATATTTCATGTCAATATTTCCCTTTGAAATGTGATGTTTGTTTGTTTGTTTGTTTGTTTGTTTGTTTGTTAGACAGAAATATTGATATCACTCACATGTGTGAGCTAAATATGAAGCTAGAGCCAGTACCCACTTAACTTAGCGTAGCTTAGGTTCAAGTTTCCCCCCTGCAAATGTTTCTCAGCTTTACTTTTGGAAACACAGCTTCAACAACATGGCGACAGCTAGCAGCCTGGTGACTCTCCGAAGCAAAAAACAACTTTAAGAATCTCAATTTGACGCAGAAACCCTGATCTCGGTGCTATGAAAAGGCAAAGTAAAACACCTGATTGTATTTATAAGTAGGGAGGTTGTTTTACTTACTGATCTAGCAGAAAGAATGGCAGTTTTGAATCGTCTCAACTCCCTGTGGTAACGGAAAACACATATTGGCATGGGAACAGACTTTGACACAACAACGGTGCTCTCCATTGAATGAATGCCTGTCAGTCCAATTTTGTTTCACCTCGGTTTCTATCACTCGCCCTCTGCCACAGTATACCAAGTACTCTGTTACTCTTTCTGTTAAGTGTTAAGTGGTCACTTACATTCGGATATAGGCTGAATTACTGATTTGATACCTTTTGATGCATTAAAGTATAAGCAAAATTACATACATTTTGTTTGTAAAATATTACAGCCTATACACACCCATAGTCCATCCACACACGTGTTTTCACTTGTTGCCAACCAGACCTCTTGTCAGGACTGCGTGGGTGTACAGACAGCGCCGTCATCCTTCTGCGGTTTTCTTGCACCTGTTGGGGCAGGACAACCTACCTTATTTTCAATCTTATCAGTACATGAAGTTTGGTGACATCATGTATGACTAGCATAGCTCCACCCAATTTACACCTGACTATACACATAAGTCTTATCAGCCAGACCTACGTAGGTGTGTAGAGCATTTAATTTGCAAAGTAACAGGTAATGCCTGTCAGATAAATGTAGTGGAGTAAAAACTTCAACATTTCCCTTTGAAATGTAATGAAGTATTACTATAAAGTTACAGAAAATGGAAATACTCAAAGAGGAATTACCAACCAAAAGTTTCAGAACTGGTCCGGCAGATTGTGGTAAATAGAAGCAATTTAAATGAAAGTAACTTCACTGTCGTAGTTGCCCCAAAGGCTTACATTGCAGCTGTGTCATGGCTGCTAGTGGAGGCGACGTATCAAACAGTCACACCAAAACATGTAAATATAGGGCCCAGGTTTAAAAATACCTGAATTCCCCTTTAAATAAGGTACAAAACTGTAATTAAAGGTGTAATATGTAAGAATTTGGGACCTGTCGAATTCATAATATGAACAAATTGGAGGCAGCATGGCTGTATTGTTTGTTTTTAACAGACCAACCAGCCAGGAGCTCCTCCAGTAACAGTATGACCTCTTACTCAATGGAAAGCTTTTGCTCATCCAGGCCAGAAAACATTCATTACTTTGTTGCTGTCCAGATTTCAATGTTTTCCTAACTATCAAGGGAAAATCTTGTTTCTCTGAGGTTTTCAGGCATGTTTTCATGTTCTATATATATAGATATATGTCCTTCAAAACCCACTGAATTATGTCAAAAATTCCCAAAAGTTCACAATTTGGATGTAAGGTTTTCACCTGGCAACAGCAACTTATGACTTATAGTGCTATTATATATAACTGCAGGCTTCATGGCTTATTGTACACTGTGGGTTTCCTCTTTACAATACGCTTGGTGATATCTATACCACAGTTGTTTGGAGTCTTTCTCCTCTAGATGAACTTGTGATGAACTTGCAGACGTTTCTCAGCACTGTACCCCGGCAACACAGCAACACACAGATGACGACCCACACATCTCCTCTAGCTGAAGCTGCACTGTCAGCTCGCTCCAATCATGCAGTTCAACTAAAACATGTGTTTCCCCTTTGCACCCTTAGGATGATGTCACGTCCACAGAGTCATGTGCTGCTTAAGAACAGCTTAATTTAAAACATCTCCATTCCCTGACTCAGGCCAATGTGATCGGGACTGAGTCTTCAAAGTTTGTCTGGCATCAGGGGAGAGAAAGTATGCACCAAACAAAGGCACAAAGTGAGAAACTCCCCTTGGATAATGGGTAAGTGGGACATTATAATCGCTCCCTTGGGTGAATAAACCCTTTTTCAGGAGAGGTAATAGCACAGATACCAGACCAGGGTGAGTTTGATTTGTGTTGTGGCGAGAAATTGTGAAATCTCTGTCATTACTGCGTCTCAGTCCTGTCATCACCCTCCTTTCACACAGACATGTGCACAGACCTCAGCCCACACACGTACTCTCCAAATCAAAGCCCAAATTAAGTGTCTCAGAAATCTCACACTATTATCCCTGCGACAGAATCTACCTCTAACATCCAGACAGGGCACTTGATAAAAAAATCTTTTCAATCGAATGTGTCACTTCAACTGCTACTGCTTGTTCTTCTGTTAAATCCAATATTTCATTATGTATACAGATGTTTTTAATTTGATAGAGGCCATTGACAATGCAGCCATCTTGCCTGTCTTCTATGCACCAGTCCTTAGGATTCGTATTGACCCAATGGTCTAATGGCAAACATGAAAGAAAAACAAAGAGAACACACCCTGGATGGTCTCTGCCAAAACAATCCCAACCACTCGAAGAAACACACACAGCACAAAAGGAACAATTTACAGAGCGCTCTAAACACTTTAACATGGTGCCAAAACAAGCAGAGCCAGTAGTGAAAGTGATGGATAACCAGGATGTTGGATTCAAAACATCTTAATCAGAAGAGCCCTGAACAAGCGAGAAATCGTTTCAAATATTTTCACTGTTAAATTGCAACCAAAATTACCTTTCAGCACCACAACATCCTGTTATTTCATACAGTGGAAGAAAGGCTAAGAAGACGAGGAATAACAGGGGAAAGATTCCATAAACTCTGTCTAAGTGGAAGCAGGTAAATAGGAAAAGCCCGTTAGGAAAGATATCGTCATTTGGCTCGTTTGTACTGTAGTTAGTGGTCTGCGAAAGTTTCATGTTGGCACTGATGAACTATCCAATCCATCCTCTACCAATCACACTCATGGGGTTACAAATATAGAGGTAGACTGCATCATCTCCACCATTGTAAAGACCCCACTGGGTCATGAGAGCATTTATAATTTTGAGTTTTATATCAATCAAAACAATAAACTTATTTGCAGGCAGACCCTGAGATCCTACAAAAGCCTCAGATTCACTGCGTGTCACTTGGTTTTGGTCTTGTTTTAGTCTCGCACTTAAAACTGGCAATAGACCACTTTTTTGCTTAAACATATCATCCTGAAGTAAATGCTTAATTGTACCATCCGTGTATAGATTGGTTCCCTATAAACCTCGCTTTCACCATGCTACCATGTTTCGGTCTGGCACCGGGTGAGATTTTTTTTGAAAACTGAAGGTTGAATTACAGCACAAAGGAAACTAGTCTGCCATTGCGCAAACCAAAACAGGAAGAGGCATTGTTTTTTCCTGGTTGCTATCCCAAGGTAACGGGAGAACAACTATATACCTGTGGAAACTCTAAACTGCAAAAGATAAAGAACCCCGCCGGTGGAGGAGGCAAAGAAGGTGAACGGACGGTCACTGAGTGGAGAGCTCCGACGTTGTGTCAAAGTCTGTTCTGCCGTTGATCTACTGATCTTACCAGCAGGACTCCAGACAGTTCAAAACCGGCATTCTTTCTACCATGTGTTGATGTTTTACTCTTCACAGCACTGAGATCAGGGTATCTAGGACAAATTGTGAATTTTACAGTTGTTTTTTGCTGTGGACAGCAGCCAGGCTGGTAGCAGTATGACCACAAAGGAGTCCCCAGTAAGACCACTGAAAAACACAGGTGAACATCAATGCAGCAAAGGCTGAGATATTCTGGCTCTTTTTTGTAGTATGTGTCTACTGAATCTTACAGTTCCCATCATGCAAATTGATAGCATCATGTGTTAGACACTCCCTGCCTGGTGAACGTCTCTATCTTTCAAAACTCCTACCTCTTGTTTGTTATTCAGGTTTTTTGTTAAGAACCTGTGTGGAAATTGACACAGTTGAGTTTTTTGTTTATTGTGTTTTATTTATTTCATGCTCACATCATGCAGCTTCCCGATGATGTTGTGTTTAATCACATTACCACAAACTACAGATTCTTGCAAATTAGGAGAACTGGTTGCACTGGACTTAATTAAAACTTGCAGGCCACATGGGACACACACATTGCAGTAGGTGGCGAGTCAGGAGGGGCCCCAACGGTGAATCTTTGTCCTGCATTCCTCTCACAGGTTAGTGTGGCCGTGTGTGATAAGATAAGGCAGAGTATTTATAAAGCAGCCCCTCATTGCCTGACATATTCAAAACAAAGTTTAATGTGGAGAGGGAATGAATGCGTGAGACTCAAACGGCGCGTTAACTTTTTGTTCCCAGTTTGCACAGTGGATGTAAACAATGGCCCGAATGTGACGAGCGAGGCTCGTGAAGCTCTGAGTTCTGCCAATAATCTATTTGAGCTGTGTCGTTTCCACCGCGTCTCTCTTTTGACAAACTTTACCGCTCCAGCTATGTCTGTAAGGATTTTTTAATTCTGACTCATTCAGACAAAACAACATGGATATGGTATCAGTCAAGCAAACAGGGCGGGCTCTCCAGTCGTAGCATGGGTGGGAGAACAGGCCAGTCTTTGTTAAAAAGCTTTAGTATCAGTGAGGAGAGAGAAGCCATTGTGCTTTAGAAAAGCCTCCTTATGGTTCATGTCCTCGGATTGTAATGGATCCCCAGCCTCAGTTTAACGAATGCAACTCACTCCAGACAACAGTATATGCATTTCAATGGGCCTGGTCAGTGGAAATGAGCCGCCTCGTTGTCATCAGCTTATCAAGTAAAGAAAAAACAAACCTCCCATCTATCTCTATCTAGTCCCAGATTCAATGAAAAACCGGCTGTTTATGATGGTCATGTGAGAATATACGACTCGACTGAGTGAATGGTGAGGCGGTTTCAGATAATGAGCAGTTGAAACTAACTGCAGCCCTTAGAAGCAAAGATTCAAACGTCAACAAGGTTCAAATAAAATAACCACCATACAAAAAAACTGTAGTTTTTCCTTTTTTTAATCTCACAAAAATGAATGACTTCTGTTCCTGAAAAGAGAGACGGAGTAATCTAGAAAACAGCGACTGCACAGTTCTCACTTTACAGATGTTTTCAGAACATTTCATGGTTCATTTTTAGGCACTTGGAATCATAACAACATTCCCTTTCTGAACAACAAATACATCTTTGGTCCAGTATGTAATTTTAAAAAAATAAAGCCAGAGTATGAAAACAGCACCGGCTTCAAAGTTTGTTTCCTCAAAAATGTATTTTTTTGACATACAATATATATATAAAGCTTCATATAGACTTTTTTTTAATACTTAAACAAGATTTATCGCTACATCTCAGAAATGACCAGCAATCTTACAGATGTTTTGCAAGACAAAAATCAACGTGTCGGCTCAATCGGATGTACAGCAGTACAGGATTGTTTAAGTCAAGTCACATTTGGCAAACATAAGTTTCTTTTTTTTGTATTTTCAGTCCACTTCCTCTGACAGATAAAGAGCGATGGAGACGTGTCCATCTCTGCCCTCCTCACAGTCCGTTCAGCTACAGGGCAGCCACGTCTGATATGAATTACTGCACGGTGAGACCTGCGGCGGCTGCACGTGTGCAATATAGTAATTACTGAAGTTGATGTCCTGCACGTACGGCGCTGGCTGGTAGTAACACGTGACATTGGTTACAGTGGGGATGGCGTTCTGCTCAGCCAGCACCCTCAGCGCCAGCATGGAGATGAGGCTGAGCGTCTGACGCCGCTCGTGGCCCATTAGACACACGGTGCTCTCGTTCACCACTTGGTGCAGAGTCATCAGGCACTCGTACCGTTTGTGCTCCATCCCGGCAAAGTGGTTTTGCAGGTAGGCCTCCAGTTTCCTCTGCTGCTCTCCTATGTCAGAGAAGTCAATGAAGAAGCGCGAGCACATGTAGCGCTGCATCTGCTTCATGTCCGCCTCTGAGGAGGGTCTGAACCCTCGCACCAGCAGGTGGCAGTACTTCAGTAAGCCGCCCCCTCTGATTTCCTCTGGGCTGCGTGTAGCTATGGTCCTCTGACACAGGTGATCCATGGCCTCCTTGAAGTCCCCGTACACGCTCTCCCCGACCACAGTGGGGTGAAAGCTCTCAGACATGGGCGTCTCCGAGCAGCGGTCAAACAAGAGCAGAGAATCGAGGCAAATCTGGAAGGAGTCCACGCTGAATTCAAACTGTCGCCGTAAAGAGTCCACAAATTTTAGCTCCACATTCTTGCCTGTGTTGTTGGACAGCGAGATGAGGCTCCAGCGGTCCGTGTCATTACAGACTTTCACCAGTTTCTGTACATAGGCCTCTTTGAGGGTTAGTGCCGTGATGCGCTCCTTAGAGACCCCGGCTGGCAGGAAGTCGAAAAGGCAGTCCAGCACGACGTCCTTCACCAGGCGGAACGCCTGATCGTCTTTCAGCGACACGCCAAAGATCAGATCCAGGTCCTTGTAGCCCAGTCCGGTGTCCTGATGGAGCACATGGCTTGCAGCCGAGCCATTCAGCCTGACGTCTTTAACACACACACCCCTCTCCTCCAGCCTTGCCCGCACCACCTGGAAGAAGACACAGACACAGAATGTTATTAATGATTAAACATATGAATTTAACTATGTTCTTGGTCAGACTTTGAGGGGAAATGATGAAAGAAACAGACGCATCTGAAAAGACTCAAGTTAAACTCATGAAATATGGGCTCCACACAAGCGTAGTGGAAATCAATAGTTTGTGAAGGCAAGATCAATACTGCTGCTTACAAAAGTCCATTTCATCACCATCAGCTTCAGTCTGAATGAAACCTAAAGAGCTGAGACAAAGAGCAGCAGAGCTGGTGCTCTGGGTCAGATTGTCTCATCTTATCACAGACAGTGATAACATTTACAATCCTGAACTGTAGCCAAGAGAGTGAACAGCAGTGCGCAAGACAACAAAAAACCCCTTACTTTAGGCTCAACGCCACAACCACAGATCATTAAGGGTCAGCAGAGTTGCCACCCAGCGATCTGGAAGACGTTCAAAAGAACGTCTCGCCTCATTGGAAGAGGGTGATCTAGAGCTGGAAGGGGTCAGCCAACACCACTACCAGCATTTCCCCTGAAGGAAAACAGCAGTCCGCTCGTGCCATAAAAACCTTCTGTTCTTTAAACTCTCAGAATCAAAGTGTTCAGTGGACACATTAATCTGAAGATCTGACATATCAACGACCGGCTGCAGCCGCTTTGATACATCTGGCTGTTCGTTGAGAATGTGGTCATCTCCACTCAGTGTACACCTGATGCTAAAGCTGACACCTGTAACAACAAATAAGACAAGCACTTCCACTGAGAAGATATTAAGTGCAATTAGTACACTTGTACAAGCCGGCAGCGCAAATTAGTTGTTACACACTCACGTAGCAATCCTAAATCTCTCCCCGGGCACTGACCTGTCAGATTAGTGTCTGTTAACTCTCTCTCCCATGGTGATCAGATAACGAGCCAGCTCTATTTATACACACTGGGTCAGGCTACTGACGAACAAACATTTGAAGGCAAGTCAGCCCCTCACACAGCGCGTTTAAGGAGCAAAACCATAACAGCATAACCTGGCAGTAATGTAACTGTTCAGCACTGACGTGGTGTCGATTGGGCTCAAAGTCCAATCAGAAGCTGGAATATTGCAGTTTTTATATGCTGAGGTGATAATCAGGTGTGTCCGAGCAATCAGAGCCAAATTCAGGGTCAGGTGTACACTTAATAACTCTCCTAGTGAGTACAGGTGAGTGGTTGAGGCCCCCCACCCCCACCTTGCTGTCAGAAACACGACTCCTGCCTAATCAAGTCTATCTCACTAAGGCCGGAACGATTAAGTAAGTACACAACTCAACAAAACAAAGGTGTAGTAGTTTAATGCAGATTTCTTACATAATATAGCTTTAACACCAAAACAAGAAGCTGAAAGACACTAAATGTGGCAGAGCTGGAATCCCTTTCACTTGATTAATTGTATTTTAATCACATTTTTTCCACAATGAAGAATGTAACTTTACTTTTTAAAATGTTTTTGTAACTGAGTTTTTTTTTTGCATTGTGGCATTTCTACGTTAACTGAAGTGAAGGATGTGAATACCTCCACCACTGAGGGAGACGTAAATATAGGCAGTGATGGAATGTAACTGAGTACATTTACTCAAATACTGTAGTCTACTTAAGTAAATTCTTGGGGTGCTTGGATTTTACTTGAATATTTCCATTTTCTGCTCCTTTATACTTCTACTCCACTGCATTTTGGAGGCAAATATTGTACTTTTTACCCCACTACATTTATTTGATAACTTCAGTTACTAGTTACTTTGCTTTGTTACTACCAGGCGGTCAATCAGTCTACCACAGTATACAGTGCCGACATGTCACCATAGATACTTTTACTTGTACTTTTTATTCTTCTTACAGCACTGAAAATGTGAAACAGAAGTGCGTTATAATGAAGTACTGTGGAGCTGCACAGATGTCCTGCACACAAATCCTGTTCTCCAGATGTAAGAAAACATGTTTGGTAAAAACCCAACAAATGTACTTTTTTTTTTTTTCTCCAGTAAAAAAGAAAACTGTGACGCAAAAATTGCAAATCAGATCTCAACCTTAAAATCACAATATGTTATGTTTGACCTGATCGTACAGCCCTAATCTCGCTTGTTGAGAAAAAAACATCAATAAAAGGTGAGAGGCTAACTCATAAGAGGGTGTTGTTTTCTCAGATCTACAGCTATACTTGTAACTCTCTGGACTCTTGAGCCTCACGATGCTGCGGGACAAAGGTTGACACTCTCAATCATCATGCACCCTGTGATGCATAACACAAGAGGCACATCATTACCTAAAAACCAGTTAAATACACATTTTAAGGCTAAAGTGTGCCATTCCCAGTTGTCGTGACAGGAGATTTACTGCTGATCAATGTGCAGCCAGCCTCTTGTGGCAGATTTCAGCTGAATAAAATTATATGAGGTTTCCACAAATCCAGGGGAAACAAGAGTCCCCACATTTGGGGCTCAAACCTGTATTTAAGCCTCCTGCAGGCTCAATGGAGCATTCATCTTTCCACGACCACAAGCACGAAGCTCTGGGATTCACGGGCTCAGGATGTCGGGCTCATCTTGACTATGTCAATGTGTGAATGAAATGGGGGTGAAAGTGAATTCTATGACAGATCATCTGACTTTAAAATATCCACTGAATGATCATTTTAAAACTCTGCACTGGCATTTACACTTGGCGCACTCCCTATAGAGACAGCACAGGAGAGGTGAAATGTGATCCGGCCAGAATGCACAAGAGGCTGGAAATGTGGAGGGACTTTGGCATGCGTCTGTTTCATACATCTGAAGTCCAAACAGGGAAGTGCTCCTGCCTATGTGTGTCCCAGGCTGATGTTTTCGATGGTGGCCCTCAGAAAAACTTTATTTTAAGCGTCAACCAAGAGAAAAGAGTCAGATACATTTGAGAGAACAGTCCTGGCGAGAAATTGGAAGGATGAGTCAAAATGTGAGCATGCCTTCAGAAAGAGGAAACAAAATGATGATGATGTAATGTGTCTTAGAAATACATTTAAGACTGGAAGGATGAAAGAAAACCTACAAAGGTTATGTCCTGGGTTGGTCAGCGGCTTTTACATTGGGATTTGGAAACCACAAGGGGTCCTTGAGAGCTTTTCAAGAAAGTTTCAGACGATTTCATTTTGATATGTACTTCCACAGGTGTGTGGATATGAAAGAGTGACAATTTCATCCACAGGTTTCACATTATTCAACCCTCCTGCGGTGCAAATATTCAGTTTAAATAATCTAATTCTTAAAAAGGTGTCCCAACGCTCAAATTTATACAAGACATAAAACAAAATATTTTAAAAAATTTAATTTTAAAAGTTAGAAGTGAGTATGTGGATGTGTGTGTGGGCCAGCAGGCTACATTACCTGGACGATCTGGCGCGGCTGCACGGACAGAGTGGGGAAGTTTCCCCGGCCGTGGATGGGCACAGCCTCCCCGAGGATCGAGTCCAAGCGCTGCACCTGATCCCAAGACAACACGCAGAACCGCCGACTCTGATCCGACGCATCACCGCGAGACATGGCGACGTTAACTTTCAGTCCCCCCCTCCCCGAAAAGAAAAAACGAGAGATCAGCTGGATGAATGTGACAGCGCTGTATCCTCTCTCTCAGATGTTATATCCCCTGCGGCTGTGAGCTGTGTGCTGTGAGCGGGTCCTGCAGTTCACGCTGAGGTGGAGAGTAGAAAAAGTTTTTCGTGGAGTCAGAGATGTTGAGGTGAGAGTTGGAGAGATCAGCTGCTTCCTCCGGTGTGCGCCGATAAAATCCGGTCAGGCTGGAAAGAACCGATTCATAAGAGGGTTTAAAGGCTGCTCATTAGGATGCGCCCTGTGATTGGCTGCTGCGTTTGGTCATTGATTATGGACGCCCTGTCTGCTGGGAACGCCCTCCGTGTGACGCACTCGGCAGGCTCCTCCCCCCTGCACTGCTCACTGCACCCTGCACGCTGACAGGGTTTTCACCTCCCCCTGACAGCCACCATGAGCTAATGATCTTATGGTTTTGACATTAGTAACAGCATAATTAGGAATAAGCGTTGATGAATGTGGCATTTGGTGTAAGAATAATAAGATATGCTACAGTGATTGAGTGCAGTGATCAGGTTACAGCTGTACAAACAAGCTCCCTCTTCTGATTCTATTTCCTTATTTATCTTCCAGGGAATGTTTGCAGATCATGCAGGATGTTTTTTTTCATATGTTTTTCCTGCTTCAAGATCACAATCACACGCCACAGACAGGCTTAGCACGCCAAAGAAGGAGGAAGAAGTTGGAGGCTTTGCTCGACGGCACTTCAGCAGTAGCCGTAAGTCACTTTGTCCAATCGAGATTATCCAGAAAACTGAGTTTCCAGTCACAAGCAGTGTTTCCCAAACCGTCTAGATGTGTGACCTCTTTCAACACGGCACTGTCGCCTTGCTAGCCCTCATCACCAGTTACACATTTATCAGTTGTGACCGGTTCAACCACAAAGTGATGGTTTCTTTTCTGTTTTTCTCTTTCGTTCGAATCATTTATAGAGACCTGCACGGGTCATTAACCAGTTATTACATGTTTTGTTTTCATCTCTGTTTAATATTTCCTGTTCATTTTTAAATGTTAAAAAGCTGGTGACTAGGCGTACCTCAGTTTTGACTAAATTTGTTGTCGGAGTCTTTCTCACTCAATTTGTCATCAGAGACACCGACACCACAGTATTTGAAATAATTGTATTATGCCAAACAATTATGCAAAAAGAGACTATCTTGTCAACATGTTCATGACTCAGTGGCCATCACTACATTATTACGCAAGTACTGAGTACTTAGGACCAACCCATCTTTGTTCTCAGCCTTCATTTCCTTCTCAACTACACACCTGTAAAGCTCTGTGGCTTTGTCTTGTAGGCTACAGACAGACATATAAACACCTGGCAAAATACTCTAAACCACTTCTGTCTTTGTTTTTACCAGATTTCCTTAAAAGAGCTGTTAAAACCCACTCTACGCTACCTGCTCAGCACCAAACAACAGTTTAGCAGCTAAAAAGCCAAAACATTTTCTCAGGAGTTGGTGGAGGATGGCAGGTTGATAACATTTGTGCATGTCTGCTTTGTGTAGTATTATGGAATAATCTACCAGTTATTGTCTAGATTGATCGATTGATCGTTTGGTCTTGGTCTCAAAAAATAATGAAAAATGTCCACCCCCGTTTCACAGAGTCCAAGGTGTTAAATGTCTAGTGTTGTTAGTCCAGAACCCGAAGACACACCCTTTAATATGATATAAAATAGAGGAATGCAGAAAATCTCCACATTTGAGAGGCTGAAAACATACATTTCTACCATTTTTGCATGAAAACTACCTTTAAGTAGGTGTGTCTAGGATGACATTTTACCATGATGACACACACACACACACACACATACACAGACTCCCAAAGTGAAAACAATACCAGCTGACGGTGTTGCAGCTGGTGAATATACAAGATTGTGCAATTGCACAAAATGTTTTCGCTAAACTCCAGAGGTCGGCCGCTGAATATTTAAACTCTGATAGCAGGCTATTAAACCTGTTAACTGTTGCCTGCTAATCATACAAATCACACATTTATATCGGCCTTATCATTTTTAGTACGGCCTGTTGAAAGTGGAAGGTCTAACCTTTGAGTTGTTCGTGTGTGCAGCCGATGGAAAATTAAAGGCTACAACCACACGAGCAAACATTAATTTAATTTGGTCATGATAGTGCAGGGATTTATGAAAAGGCTGTGATAACCTGTGATGCCTTTAAGCTTTCCATTTACGTTTTCAGAAAAGCCTCACTGCCACTTCTTTCCACTCCGCTTCCTTATCTGAGAGTGTTTTTGTTTTATTTGTGTTGGTGCAGACATGGAGACATTCCTGCGGTCTCGACAGAACATTTGTCAGCATTGTACGCTCAATATTGTATGTAATGGTCCATCTGAGACATGAAAGATACCAAAAGTGAGAGGAGGTCTGACTTAAACAATGCGCTCATGTATAATTGCTTTATTTAGCTGCCGTCAGATGCGTTCAGTGTCCTTATAGTCCTCTCAGCTTATGAAATCTGTCGGTCTTCTTCGCATCAGTTCCTACAGGAGTGGACTGTGGTCACACTGGCACTGTTTTTACATCTCATCCTGTCCTGCATGCAGCCTATTATGTGTTTAAATGCACTAAATATCCCTTAGTGAAGGACCTGACACAATGGCAGACATTACTCACAATAGTAGACATTACTCCTTCAGTGAAAAGTCTCCCACTGTGTAATTTGCCAGTGAACAATACGGGTGAAGAGTAATTTCCTCCTCTAAAATGACCCAAACATGTTGTAATTTATCAAATCTTTATCTGCTCGTATCTGTCCACACAGCATGTGAGCGCACCTGTAAAATGTTTTACAAGAGACTAAAGTTCATCTCATGATCGACCTGTGATGTTTTTTAGTGATGCAGCAATAAAACAGACAGACGAAAACACACGCTCTTACGCACTCAGGCATCATTTCTTCCTCAAGCATATGCATGTGTGTGTGTTGTTCACACACTTCACTCCGCTGGAGTCTCCAACACACAGCTGGAGACTGACAGTGTGTCACAGGCCTCAGAGGGGTCAGGTCGTGGGCGTACTGTGGATTTGGTCTCCACGGAAGATCACTTCAGATCCTGTGATGTCAACATATAATCCTGTTACCCCGGCAACAGCATCCCCGGCTGCTGGGCAGAGGCGTCTCCAGCTGAGGGTCCTGCCAGGTGCCGATGTGAGACATCTGCGTCATCCGACTATAAATAACCAGCCATGTGGCAGCTGTGCGTCCTGGGAGCAGAGCCAGCCGTTACCTGAATGTGAAACACTCGGGGGAAGAGGGAGAACAATGAACGCAGATATTCGTTAGGCCACTTGACATTCTCAGGTTCACTCACAGCACAGTGTCAGAGAGAGTCCGTCGGATGTGAAGTCAACACATTCATGCAGTGGAACAAAACAATTAAAGGTCCAGTGTGTGAGATTTAGTGGCAGAAATGGAATATGATACATTTAATTATGTCTTGATTAGTGTCTAATCACCTAGAACGTGAAAGTTTTATTCTTGTTGCCTTAGAATGAACCTTTTATATCTACAGAGGGCGCAGGTCTGTCACCTGATGCCCAATCAGAGTAGCACATCCGCCATCTTGGACAGTAAGGTATGGCAACACCCTTTGGACAAACCACACACAGAATTGCACTAAAACAAAGGTTACATATGTAACCATGGCTCTATGAACCGCGGATGACCATGAGAAGCAGGGCCAGTATTTATATCTGGTATTCATCCGGGGTTCATAAAACTGTGGTTACATACTTAACCTTCGTTCTATTTCACCTTTCATGACCGCCAGAGACAGTGCTTAACCCTGCATGACTAACAACAGAGTTGCGAGGAATCCCAAGTACTTATAAGGATAAAGCAGGCGCAGTGGAACCTGACATTTATCAAGTTAGTCAGTGATTATTTTTACATTCGCTAATCATTATTTCGGATGCCGATGCCTGATTTTTTGAGTTTCATTCATGGAAATGATGAGAATAATATTGTCAATGCATGAAAGTACAATTTGTCCGAATACTTGGACAGCACACAATAATCATGCACAACCAAGCAAGTTTTGTGTGTGTTTGTCCAAGTGGTTTTGCTGCTCCCTAAGCACTACACAGATCGGGTTGTGACAGGGTCCTCTTCCACGGATTACACCATGTTGTACCACCATGTTTCTACGGCAGTCCAGAAAAGACAAACCAAACACTGGCTCCAGAGAGGGCCTGATGACATTGTGAGGAAATCATGTGTTAAAGAATTACCGTGGAAGACGATGACTGATGTGACTCAGGCTGAAGTGTTGATGGACGAGGTAATGTATTAAAGTTGTGTTGTGTTAAGTCACAGTCACACGTCCTTACCCCCCTTACTCTCTGACTCTCCCTGAAGTGATAGGAACAGGCGACAAATATATAACAAAGGTCCAGTCATTTTCATACATGTTAATACCTAATTGTTACATATTAAGTCTTTAATCTGTGCCGGTGTCACTGGATCCTCTGTTTATCCCTCAGTTGACATCCTGCTGCGGTCATGACAACCGTGACTGTGAGTCTAGTAGGCGCGGTGAGATAGCCTGTATTTAAACACACCTTAAACAAATGATGCATTAGACAGGCGTATGTTCCTGTCCTGAGCATGATCAAACATCATGAAACAATCTAGTAGTCTATGAGTGCATCCTATCTAAAATGAGACACATTTACAGTATATCCGCTGATGAATTTAAGGGCACCATAAAGAAGGCACTGCAGGAGGAATAGCTGTTCCTCTGTTTTAGTGTGGCTTTTTGTTTATGATGGGGATTTTGTATGGCTGCTCCTCATGGGATTTCCTGGTACAATACATGTACAATAAAATAAATCAATCAATGTGAAAGACCTTCGATGAAAGTCTGTGAACGCATCTGTTTCTGTCTGCGTATCTGCACTCAAAGCCAGACAAAAGACATCAGACAGCTGCTTTATCTGTTGTCAAATATCTCAATCTGTCTTCACCTGATGGGCAGTGACAAGAAGAGGAAGCATGCAGGGCCACGATTGGACGTCACAGTGTGTTGTAAAAGCCCGGCTGACAATCCATGTTGCCAAACAACAAGCAGTGAAGTGTCACAAGGATCAATAGTGTGAAGACGGATAGCTAACACTGCATCCGTCACGAAGGGTGAACAGTGAGGCTCTTTTCTTACCGGCCTGTCAGGGCTCCTGCAATCTAAGTGAATTATTTCCCCCCAAAAAGACTTCATCTCCTCTGCCACTGAGCACATACAGACATGTTATACTAGAGGACCAAGTGTTTGCTATTATTAGAGTGTGCATCACGTGTGTTGCCATAGCTAAAACAGCGATGCAGCTGCTGCATGTCTGACATTACAGCAAATGTTTAATTTTGAAGATCTGATTTGATGATTTTGTGAATAAATAAAAAGTTTTTGTATCAAGGTTTCAGGCTCAGTAGGCCATGACAGCAGATAAAACAGTCCAACCAGTGCACACTGCGTTGACCTGTCAGGCCGGACTGCGGGGCTTACATGTCATAGAGAGAGATCGTGATAAGATGATAAGAGGAGTAAATTTGCTTTTCCGGATTGCTCCAGATGACAAATCTATTGGACGGTGGAGCGAGGTTACGCAAGCAGCCGTGCCTCTGACGTCAGACTCTCTCCGCTGCCCGCTTGATTGATTACAGTATAGTGCAGCGGCTGGAAAAACGAAACACACCAAAACACACTGTAGATACACGTGAGATCATGAATATCTCTGCTGTCCACACCTCGACGGAGAAATGTACTTTTACTCAACTACTGTGCTTAAGTGCAATGTGGAGGTACTTAATTTGAGGAATATTCATATTCTGTTACTTTATACTTCCACTCCACTACAGTTTGGAGGCAAATGCTGTACTTATACTCCACTACATTTATTTCGTAATAGTTACTTTGCAGATTTCATACGGCACCAGAACCCAAAGTAGCAATGTTTGAATTAATTTATTTAACTGGATTTTTAAAAAAATGGCTTTGGCAGGTGTCCAATTCTTACAAACTGCACCTGTCAGACTCAAAAACGACTTGTATGGGTGACTTTTACTTTCACCAAAGTAAAATTGAAACCTAGTATGTTTACTTTAACTCAAGTAGGACCTTTGTGTACTTTATACAACACTGTTAGTGGTCATGCAGCATTTCCCAAAGATTACGAGATGACCCCTTCAGTCGTTTTGGAAAACTGTTACGGAACGACCTCTGTTTTCTCATCTTTTCAACGACTCTGCAGTAATTTGTTTTGCACAAGTTAAGAGTGAAACACTGAGAGCTGCTTTCTACAGGCTCCGCAGGTCCAAAGTTATGCCACAGCCGTGTCAGTATCTCTGGATAAGAGAGGTTATTGCATAGTTGAAGCGCTCTGAAGCTCAACGGTCAAATATAGGCCTAGTGTTGGGCTACGTATTATGTAAGGCTCCTCTCACTTTACTCCCTGAATGGGAGGAAAGGGGACAAAAAAAACTTTGACTCACTGAAGTTGTGTGGAATGTCAGATACCTTATAGAAAGAGGACATATGGAAGTCAAACAGAGGCTGAGTGGTTTGAAACTTGGATCTATACAACAACAACTTCCTTTGCGATTAAATCTCTACACTGGATTTTTTGTCCTCTCAACTAAGCACATGGATACCTCACATGACTTATTCCTACTTATGGAGGAGCCGGTGTAGGAGAGAGGAATGTATGGCCCCGGTAATAAAACACCGTCGCCTCCTTCTGTATGTCTGCGACAGCCTAACTTGGATATAGCTTCCTTAACCGGAGCTTAAATCACGTTGTGCAAGGGCCCCGCACCCACCCTGATAGGACACTAAAGGGTCCCTGCTGCAAATCACCTTGTCAAATGCTACACAAAAAGAAAATAAACCCCAGTTTGCTTCACTTGGTGCTGCTGGATGAATGGTTCTCTGTGGGTATCATTCTCCACTGATCACACACACACCCAACTGCACTACAGGGACGCAGGAACAAGCCGACAGCTGCCTACAATGTGCAGATACCGCTGAGTCAACAAACGCGACCATAAAAGCTTATAAAATAAACATGTTCTGTAATTTTCTCAGCACATGTGCCTGGTGTGGACATTGCATATTAAAAGCTACCAGAGAAGAGAACTGGCTCTATCCGCTCTCCGGAGCATTTACCAGAAGCGAGAGGGAACCCCTATTTAGCAGCGAGCTCTGGTTTCATTCCCAGAAATCCTTTCTCCTCGCCCCCATCCAGTAGCCGAGAGGAAAAACTCGGCCCGAGGGGCGATTAGAGGTGTCACACGTCAGACAGCGATTGTGTAAACTCGCTGGAAACCTTTGGGGTCAAGCTCAGCAGAGATACGCAGCAGAGACGACGTCTGTTAAGGTCATGATCATACCAGCGCAGCTTGACTTCATGTAACTGATACCGCTCGACGTCTGAAGACAGCAGAGACGGTTTTACCTCAGCTGCAGCTCAACCTCTGTCCAAACGAGCGATTAATAAAATATACGTATGTTAGCAGTACGTTTCTCTGATCGCCATCCAGACATCTTAAATCCTCCTCCTGAAGGATGATGGGATCGGGCAAAAGTGTCCCATCACGGCACGGATCAGAGAGCCAGCTGCTTGTTCCAACAGATACAAAACAAAAAAAAACAAAAAAAATATAAAACAAAAATATATTTACGATTGGTGATTTGCGGGTATTTCCGCATGCGTGACAGGTGTTTGTGAACGCTGATAACAAAACAAGCATTGGAAGAAAAACAAACCTGACTTGTTTTTCTGCAGTTTTGGCAGATTCATGCAAGGTTTTCTGGTGGAGAGTGAGAGATTTATGTAGTGCTGCGACTGAAGGCAGGCAGGAGGCCAGCGTGTTGCACACATGGCCAAAAGCTGCTCCGGGTTACATACTGTAGAGTTTTTGGCAGCAGCCGGGGGCTCGACCAACCACTCGACATTCACCCCAGTCTCCAACATTGTACAATTAAAGACCTCGTGACCCGTGTTTTACTCTGAATCTCTCTGTGCTTCCTTTACGTAACTTTTCAAAGCAAACATGATAAGACATAGAGAGCATTCAGAGCTGTACTGTGTCAGGAATACGTCTGGTCATGCCCTTTCAGTGACTCAGCATGCACTATCTATCCGTCAGTCGCCTCGTCCCACCTCTTTTCCCTCTTACTTTATTGTGATCGCTAGATAAACCGGGGCCATGACCAAGTGCCTGAAGTTCAGCGGCTTTTATTGGTTATTGCACAACCGTCATCTGTACATAACCACATTCTTACAATGTATGACTGCCTAAAGATCCATTACACACAGATAACACCTGTTAGACAAATTCAGGCCCTCTGTAAAAGGACGCTGTAAAATAAAAATACCTCATTACAAGCAGAAGACAGAAGGGTAGGGAGGCAGTCAGATAGCTGCATGTGGCGTGTGTCATCGTGTGTTTGCCTTATCACACCGTATCACATGTGCTCGTTATACAGTAGGTTTTTAAAGGAACAGTTCGCCCAAAAATGAAAATTCAGTCGTTATCTACTCTTTCATTATCTGCTCAATCCCCGTGCCGATCGAAAGTCGGGTGAAGTTTCGTTGTCCACAAGACTCTTTTTAAAACAGGAGGCCAACAGGCACAGTTTGATATTTGGTAATCAAACAAAAGACTTAACTGCCACATGATTATTATTATTATGCTCATTAATTTAGTAAAATATATAATTTAGCTTATCTTTTTATGTTTTGTTATTCATGCACAATTGGTTAGTCAGGTATTTACAGGAAAAGTATAGCCCTGTACAAAACATTATAATATATTCATATTTCATTCGAATATGTTTTTACTGATTCAGATGTAGATATTTAAATGAAAAACTTGCTTTCACCTGATTTTCAATGAGGTGAAACATCTTGATTTTTCCCACACGTTGATGCTAACTTTGTCTATGTTTAAAAAAAGGTGTTTCGAAACCTTCCAGGTGCAGTGAGCGATTCTGCAGAATAATAATCAATCATTGTTATCTCATTCAGACAGTAATACTGTTAACCATTAGGCAACAGTTGGCGAGTCACGAACGCAAGCTCGAGATTTGGTGGCTTGCACAACAATTTGGCAACCCGAGCGTCAACGATGCTGGCCAAAGTGTTGAATGTTGGGTCTGTTCCCAGGTTGTCAAGTACAGCGTGTCAGTGGTTAATGTTGTTAGAATGACGGGTTTGAATTTGCTAAAGGAATACTAAGCAGGATTTGCTGGTGGGCTCTTCTCGATTAAGAAAGTTGATTGTTGAGTCTCATTCCCAGGTCGGGTTGGTGGATCTTCAACCCAAAGTTATTTGACAACCTTTTTCAATTAATTCAATGATTATTTTACAGGCCAGACAGGCAAGACACTTCCCAAACACAACAAAATAAGAAGAAAAAGAAAAGCGAATGCTATCTTCAGTATTAAACATAATGTTGTGCTTATCAGAAACTGCTCACTGATTAATGCGACTTGATGGTTTATGTTACAGAGAAACGTGCACATCGGCGCATTTCTGACTGGTGCAGAGGTCAAATAAAGTTTCTTTCATGTTGCACAGAGGAAGTAACGTGTGGGCATATTCATTTTCAAAATCAGTCTGGCCTCAAAGCACTATTGCTAAAACGAAACACGACAGTTTATCTGTCTGCTGATGTCTAGCCGTAATATTATATAAATGAGCTGACAGCAACCAAAGCATTGTTCAGCAGATTGATTGAGGCCATATCAAAAGTCAGCATGATAATGGTAGCCGTGATAAGGTCTGACCCTGTGGTCCCTGGTACACTAATCCAGCTCCATGGCACATATTCAGGTTTCCATGGGGAGCTCTTTCCACTTCAGCACACACAGCCGATGTTTTTTCCACTGCAAGAATCAGGCATATGTCACGCCTTTTTACTTATTCACTTATCTAATCTGTGTTCAGAAAAAAATACTCAAATACAAAATGTTGCAGTTCGGCAGATATGGTATCTTTGAAAAGTGGAAATTGTTTTTATGATTATATGAAGATAAAAGCTTTTACGTATAATAACAGTTATTGTTGCTGAGACATAGTTGCAGCAAAATGCAGTAATTTACTAATAATATATCTCACTGAGCATCACAACCTAACATAACCTTTGCTATACAGTCAGATCTGTCACCCTACACTGAGTCTTTCTAATCTTTCAACAAATTGGATCGGTCAACAAACCTAATGCACAAACCAACATCAAATAATAACACTGGGCTGATCTATAATCAGCTGTATGTACAATAAGGCTCTCAGGGTCTTACATACATTGCCAGCCACCTTACGCGAACACACAGATAATCAAATCCAGCCGTGTCACACCCAGAAACATCCCAGGAAAGGCAGCACACAAGCACAAGGTAAAGTACTGACTAAACTCCACACACACAGGTGCACTCACATTACCACAGGCCCTGTTTACACCTGGTGTTAAAATCCGTCTTTGATTCCTTGCCCCTAAACGCATACATTTTTTTCGACAATTGGACATGATGTTTTTTTTACCGGGTTTATGCACAGAAAAAAACTTGGTTAGGGTGAGGAAAAGATCCTGTTTTGGTCACCCCAAACACAAGGTCTTGTTAAAAGCACCTGGTTTGTTGCCACAAACATGGTAGGTAATGGCCTAACCTCTTTTTGTTACAGCACAGCTGGTCTCAAGGTCTCCTAAAAAAAAATCCAGTGGTGTCACCCTTACGAATGTTGAATGCAGTCTTGAAGTGTGGTCACTGGCTTGCCTGATTTGCAAAGGTAACTACCAGATATTTTTTATGTTGGCAACTGTGCTGTTTTTACACAAAGAAAGTAATAACTTAATGTATAATATTTGCCAAATTGACAAGAAGGTCCAACTTATTAAGAATTTGTCATTTTCAGTGTTTCAAAACATCTATAAAGTTTCTCCTGACTCAACATCTCACAAAATTGCCTGATTTTTTAAGGGAGTCTGGGGAATTTCTTTACAAGCAACCAAAAAAGTTGCATATAATGGTTACTGTTGACTGTATGTGTAACATTTGACATGTTTACTGTCTTCTTTCATAGGGTGTCCCGTGTTAGGAGGTCAAACACCATCCATGTTGCGTTGTGGAAACTACAGCATACATCCACTTTTAGGAAGAAGTGTGCCAGAATAGCAGAATATTTAGCTGAATCCAGTCCAACATTCAGGATTGAGAAATTCTAACCACCGTGTGCAAGTTGCCAACAGGATTCAGTCGCTTCTTGTTCCACCTACTGTGGCAGCAAACTCTGCCTGCTGGCAGCTTGCTGGCTCTGCTCTGTACAGGGTTAATTATATCCAGCTTCAATGCCCAGCACAGAGACACACTTTTAGCTCTCGAAAATTCACAGCAGCGGTGATGCTGGCGGCAGCACTGACCGTGAGTCACCTGTTTTGCTCACAGAGGTGCTTCACTTCTGCTCTGGTCAGACCAGCGAGCGATGAGGAGAAGACTTGTGAGAGTGTGACACACACACACGGCTGCACACATGACGGCAGGGGCCAAACGTGGCTCGCTGAAGAGGAACGAGCACGATGAATCACAGAGTGGACAATGACCAGAGGTGAACTGGTGGAGGGTTGTTTCTTTGAAGATGTGGAATTTATTAGTTTTAAGTGAAATGGACGACTTTTCCTGGCTGTTCTCGTAGTGTGCTTCACTCATGTGTTACAATAAAGAGCAAGATTCGACCAAGGGTGTAGATGCACAGGAAACATCCCCTCCAATATTTAGAACATGTGAGTTTGTCCCCCGTTTGTTGACGTAGGAAAGTAAGTGTGGTGGCCAGTAAAGGTTCAATATTTAAGAATTGTCGAATTACAAAAATATAGGGCAGCACATCACCAGAATAATTTCTAACTGCTGCTAACCGTTGCTGCTGTTAGCTCAATTAATCCTGCAGCTAGCGGTTGTATAGGCTGACTCTGCCTGGACTGGGAGCTTGGGGGCACTGGGGGAGTGTTGGTGTTGTTTACAATCAGACTGTCACGTCTTAAAGGTACATTGTGGCTAGGGGCTAGCTGGGTAGCATGCTGACTTCAATATATGTCCCTGCAACACAATACATAGACGTCATTGAGACAAAGTTAAAACTGTGATTCCTTCACATTCTTTTGATGATTATATTTAATTTTGAAATGTTTTAAAATAAAATTCTTACATATTGTACCTTTAAACAGAAGAATAAGCAACCATGGAGATGCCAGAAAGGAAAATGAAGAGGTCCGATGATATATTTTTTGACATTTTTTTCTCAATGTCTTTTCCTTTCATAAGTTAAGATAATTTTATTCATGGGGGAGTACCGCTAGACTTCCCACTGAATATGTATCCCCCCCGGAAATGCTGAAATAAAACCTATATCTGTGGGATCAACCGAGTGTCACACTGACTATGCTGAGTCTCCATAATAACTACTTATGCAATGAAAAAATTTGACTAGAACTTCCAGCCTTCATACATCCACTGATGTTAAAGAGTATTTAAAAGAGTCCGTTGGATTTAACACCATCAATCAGTCACCTTTCTGATCAAAATGCCTCCTTTTATTTTGAAATTCAGTAGAAAGCCAGCCACTCTGCCCTGCTGACTGGGTGGCCTTCTCTGTCTCTGTGCCACACCAGTCAGGGTTAAAGAGCATGACACACTCCAGCAAGCGAATAATCACCTGCAGCCAGCGAAGACTCAAATAATCTACGTGTCAACACTGCTGATAAATAAACCCACCCCACACTGATGACCTGCTACCTTTCACTGCTGCTGTTGTTAAACCAAACTCATCTTTACGTTTCTCCTCTCCTGCAACACTTTTTAGTCTTCTTGTGGTGGACAGAATGCAACACAGCTGCTGAGGCAGCGATGCTTTGGCTTTTTGTCTGACCATCTGTTTCATGTTAGCTTTATGATATATAGGTTGCTACCCTGACATACCTCCACAAGGAGTGTTTCAAAGTCAACTAAGGTAAAAGTAACATCAAAATCTTAAGGAAGTGCTGTGTTGTTTAAGGTCATGGTGTTTATTGTCTGAATCCAGTCAGAGCTTATCTTTAAACATATTGACTTCTTCCGTTTCCTTTTTTCCTCTGTTAACCCTTCTATAAACATTAAAGATTTTATTAAAATTATCATAATAAAGTTACAAAAAATACTCAAAAGTGTACTGCCTCTAAACCAGCAGTTTAACCAGTACACTACACAGAATAACATCAGTGTACAGGAGACAGCAGCTGCCACATGCAGACATCCTGTCAAACAAAAAAAAAAGCCTTCCAAATAAAGTAACTTTGGAGGACCTTAAAGCAACATTTCCACTTTCCTGCACACAGCAGTGACAGCTGAGTGCAGTCTGACTCCAACCTCAGCTGCCACGGTCCATCCACTGTGATCACTGGCCTTCAGGCTATTTTTCTGCAGTTTTCAATTTCAATAATTACAGGCGAAAATGGCTTCTTAAAAAGGATGACCCTGGGCACATAATATGCATCATGTCAGCAGCAATGCCAAGGAAACAATTTACCACACAGTGAAAGATGATATTCTGTTCTGTATGGCTATTTATGAGGGGGGAAAATCTTTAAACCACGGCCTAACAGACTTAATATTATTAGGTGGGAGTGCAACTCTGGACGGACGGAGGGAGGACACAGCAGACAGCATTATCATGAAAGTCATGCCCTTTTTTTACTATACATGACTGGTCTGTGAACCCAGACTCTGTTGTTTGTTAGCTAACACAATTTGTCTCCTTTAACTATCTTCTCCTGATTAACTGTGTATCTGTGTATCCACACACACACACACAGACAGACACACACAGCCAAACAGACGGTTTCATTACTGGATGTCTGCCTTTCAGACCACATGTGGCAGACATGCATCTCTTCATTGTTTCCACGAGGGAGCTGTCAGTGAACCAACTACTCCTTATTTACTGTCTGTACTATAGTATAGTTCGACACGGGTCTGTTTTCAGTTATTTCAATTTACTTAAAGGGAACATGCTATGCAAGTAGTAAGCCTTGGTAGTGAGTAGTAATCTATATATTTTTAATTGCGGAAAATTGAAAAAAAAAAAAAAAAAAAAAAAACTTCTAAAAGGTGCACTATGCAACTTTTTTTACAGGCCTATTAACAGACAGAGCTTTTGATACAAGGAGTAACAGTTTGCAAGAGCTAACATGAGTTTTACATGTGCTTTAAAAGGTGCAATGTGTAAAAAAATTATTAAAAAATGAACTAATATTATCAACATAATGTGAAGAAATAAGTTTGGTGTTATGTCAAAGACGCCTTCGAATTGTGTTTCTGAGACATCTTCTGAAGTTAGCATGCTAAGTAGCTAGCCCCTAATGGCTTTGTACCAATAGTAAACAACACCAACACGCCATCGGTGTCAGCTCCCAGTCCAGACAGAGTCAGCCAATAGGAGTGCTAGCTGCACGGCTTACTGAGCTAACTAGCTAATGGCAGCTACAGTTGGTTTCTTTGGTGATATGCTGCCCCTCATTTGTCTAGAGTATGAATTCAACAGAAGGATACTTCTTAAATATTGCACATTCAGAGCCAAACGTTTACATTTTTGTTTATAGACATTAGAGCAAAACCAGCTCATATTTTAAATTATGGTGGTGATCAAAGTCGTACAGGTCAAGAATACAGAACTATAGATCCAAAACTGTGACTAAAAAGATACATAGTGCACCTTTAAGGGAAAAAACAGCTGAAAAACGCCCAAGTCAACAAAACTTATCATTTTTATTGACCAAATGTTACAGTTCCACTGTCACATCCTACAAAATACAAACAAGTTTGTTTATACAAGCACTGCTTGTAATCGTGTACACACCCTATGGGTCTTGATGCAGACTGATAGATGAATGACCCACTGACTATGGCAAAGTGGTTCCTCACAAACTCATAACCTATGTACAGCTTCAAAGCTCACTTACAAAAAAATAAATAAAACGTCACAAAAATAAAGAAAACATTTTCTTGATACTAAATTGTCCTCAGACTAGGCTGCAATCCTTAATCACATGCTGCCCCCTAGTGGCACACACTAACTCCTGCCAGCTACACTCAAGAGGCTTAAGTTTCATGCTGTAAAAAGAGGAGAAGGTCACAGCCATGGAAATGACAGCTTGCCCTGTGTGTAAGGAAGCCTCATCGAGAGTCCTAAAACATTACTCTGCTCGACGCAATCCATACATCAAGGCTGTAACCACAGACACACTCATAACAGTTTGTTTACAGTAAGAAAAAACAGACGCTTGTACTGAAAGCATTCGTGTAACTCGCTCAGGAAACAGTGAGTCCGTCATAAATACTGCAATCCAAGCCTTGTTAGGCAGCAGCGCATTTGATTTTTAAATGAAACACTTGGTTTTGACATTCAAGAAATTTGATAAAGCAACAAAGTGAAGATTATAAAATATGTGAATGAACCATTTCAGTTAGTATCCACTCATACATGAAAAGATCTGGACAAATTCACTCAATATTACCACTTCCAATTAAAGTACATGATACACACACACACATAAAAAAGATATTTACCATTTATAAGAGCATCTGATGCACAAGACATGAAGAACTGACCGCAGCAAAAACTTTGATACGTATACATTAAAAAAATAAAATAAAAACTCCACCTCCAACTCTGATTGCTCATTCATCTAAATACTGGGGTAATGTAGGTGACAGGAAGTGACAGGACATGATGATATAAGGCTATCTCTTGGGTTCTTTATTCTGAAATGGCTCACTATCCAGAGCACGCCATTTCAGCAAATCTAAACTGCTCTTTTCTGCACTCATTGTACTTTAGGTATTCCCAGATTTGCATATTAGCGAGAACTGAAACACTGTGGCTGTGACGTATGGCTTGAGGTTCTGTGGAGGGTGTGGAGGCATGTTCAGGGTGTCTTCGTAAAAAGGTGTTTAAAAAAATATCTCTATATTGTGCTTCCGAGTATTACTAAGATTTACCTCCATCCTGAAGGACACGTGTTGATAAAACTCACAGAACATAAAACCCCTCCAGGTGATGCTTTAACAACTCATTAGAATGACATCTCGAGATGGCAACACACAGCATGACCAACCACTATGTTAAAGTTTCTTTGAAGCCAGTGATACAGAGCAGCATCAAACGCACTATAACTCCTTCTGTTCTCTTAAAGTTACTGGATGTATTCAGGGTAGCGGGATAAAGCCAAGGTCGGGTGCGTCACCCAGAATCAGGGTGGTGCGGCTCAGCGACGGCGAGGGAGAAGCCAGACGGAAGGCTGGGTTGATGGAGTGCAGCGAGTCCCTCTCCCTCTTGCTGATCCTGCTGAAGGGAGGGCAAGGCGCGAGCATGGGCTGGCAGGCGTGCTGTCGTGAACAGCTGGCAGAGGGCGAAGGTTCTGGGGAAGGTGCTGGCGCCGTGCAGGAAACCTCTGGACCCAGAGGGGTGGTCTTTGGGGTACCAGGGGGGCACAGGCCATGAAAGTCAAAGGAGTGGACCACCATCTCCAGCATGTCCTTGGTGCTCTGAGTGCACTGTGTAAGGAGGAAAGAGAAAGAGAAGTCAGGCAAAAGGAGAAAATGGGAGTTTGTGTTGAGAAAGGCTAAACAGTTAAACCAGGACAAACATAAAAAAATCTGCAAATGTCATTAAAATGATTAGTTTAGAAGCACAGTGAGAGCAATGATAGCACTGATGGCGGCATTGTGAAGAAGATTCAAATGGAGATGCATGGAAGAAGTGAGTTAGATGCAGACGATGCCACAAGAGTTTAAAGTGAAATGTGTGTGGAGAAGCCGCTTCTTCATGTGATTCTTCTTGTCTCTGATAAAAGTAGAAAGGGAGGAAAAGTTTATGCAGACAAGAGTAAGATCGTCAGCCTTCAAAAACAAGCTCCATCCCATCGTGAGTGAGTGAGTGAGCAAACATTAATGACAGGATGGTAGTGAAGCATGCACATCCACAAGTAAGGCCACATCCATCACTGCACACCAATCACAAGATCTGCCCCAACTGCATTTGGGTTGAAGCAAAAAAGATCTTAGAAAATAAACAAGCTGTTTAGATGAGCATGATTCCAAACCTTTAACACAAACTATGTTATGAAGAAAAGACGCAGAGGTGAATGGCAGGTGAAGAGATGTTCAGGGTGATCGGTTGAACCCTACTCTTACCATCGACCCGTCTACATGCAGCAGTGCCCTCAGGCTGTGCAGGACAAAGCAAAATCCTGACAGTTCTCCTCCTAGCAGGGTGGAATGGATACAGTACAACACTGAGTGTCAAGTCTTTCCACTAGAAATCATGTTACAGGCATATGAAATAAATAAAATCATCTGTTTACCAACTCTTTGCAAACACCTTAAAATCTTCAAGTGAAGATGTGAAAGAAATGAAGACACAAAGTAAAACTCAAAGCAGAGACAAAATCCCAAAATACAAAAATAATGTTTATTTAACACATAGAAGAACACTTTTTAGGTGAATAAAATGTTTGTAAAAATAGAAGAAGTAGATTTAAGAAAATAAAGCAAGGCATTCGATATACTAACCATTTTGAGTGACAAACTTATTCAAGGCATGTGACAAATGATCTCTGATAAAGTGCTGATAAATCTAATACAAAATATGATCCATTACCACTTGCATGTCTTACTCAAAAGCAGTAATTAAGTCCTTTGTGTGCTTACACCTTCACCACAACATACAAGCAAACCCCACAGAACAGTAACAAGGAGGTAGTTACAGCAACAAGTTGAATTTCTAAGCGAACATAAAGACAAGTCAAACATCAAAAAGGTGCAAGGTGAATATTTCTGCAGCAGTCTGACAACTCAGCAGCTCAACAATGACCTGAACAAATGGTTAAATTTCTGTGCTGTAAAAACTCTTAAAACTCTCAGCTCTCTTTCTTGCATTATTAACTGCTCAATGAAGCCAAACTTTTACAGGGGCTTTCCAAGACATGTTGTTCTGAAGCTCAAAGAACAAATGACACAGCAGTATTATTTCAGCGTGCTGCACAGTGAAAAACGACCTCTTCAGTAGAGGTCTCTGCTGAACGTCAGCTCCAATTAATCATTTCTTCTGTGGACATTTGGCCTTACATTGTGTGTCAGTTCAACTCCCTAATCAGCCATTCCTCACTGCTTTCTGGTGTCATAATAATACATATAAAATGTGCAGCTTCATACACTGAGCACAGATTCAAAGAACTGCATGTTCACAACTCTACTTGAGGGACTGAAGCTGGAAGTCTGGAGGATGAAGGGGTGAACACAGAGTGGAGAAGGCACACAGGGGGGCAGCCTAACAACAACACAGGGACTACGGGACAGTCGGGACCTGGGAGGGACCACAAGCTGGTTCACCCTACCATGTGAGCGTCGTTCTTGGCGACGAATGGAGGCAGCTCCATCTCCGAGGCAGAGGGAGCAGGAATCGGCTCATCGAGAGGGAGGAAGCCTCTTCTGTCGATCAGACTACAGAGCAGGAGAGAGGACTGTGTTATGGTGTATTTAAACATAAGTAAATGTTCATGACGTATTTTCACTGATGCTGTTCAGCTGGAAATGTTTTTAGACCCTGATGAGTGAGATAGAAGGTGAATTTTATAAGACATTTTTTAAAATGTGTGTGGGGTACAAAGCTTGTATGGGATGGGGGCATGCATACTCACCTTGGGGGCATGGGGCCACATAACGTCGCACAGCAGTTGGTTATAATACTGTTATGACTGTACGGATTCCCAGACTCCTCTGCAGCCCTTTTACTCGACCAGGAGCCCTTTATCTGCACAGTAAATACATAAACAGTGAATGGATAAAGTCTATTGTTACAATCGTGAACTGAACTGTACCAGATAAAAAAGGGACACGAGTACTTACATCTTCATTTGTTGTGAGGTTGGAGGCTACTAAGTAAGTATGGAAGCCTGAGAGGCCCAGAATAGACCAGATGGAGAAGAAACAAATCACCAACTCCACCACAGTGCACAAAGAGTTAAGGCATCATAATCTGAAAATCAGCAAATGCTTATTTAAGACAGACAGCATGTAAAGCTGATGGCTGAAATCTATGACATGGCTGAACATGTGTGTGCAAGCCGTTTTCGTCATCTTTTTTCCCCAAATCATACTCAACATGATTGGTCAACAGGAGTTGGACTACAAACATAAACTGGCACTCTTCTGAGACCAAAATCTTGTGCTTGTCTCCAGATTCTGCATTCATATGCAGATATCTGTTAAAAGAAATCACATTTGTTTGAACCTTTCTGACATATACTGTACAATTCATCACAGTTAACATGACACATTTAAAGCTGACAGTCACAGTTAATGAATCTACTCACTGGTGCTAATTTTAAAATTACGACTGATGCAAGAAGTTGCTAAAAAAAAATCTAATCAAATCATCTGCTCTCTGAGGCAACCAGTAAGGAATACAGTTAACGTAAACACGCACACACACCGAGTCCAACAACATGACATAATGTCATGCATATCGTGCGTACTATGAGGAAATTGCCAAATCGAACCACTCTGTAGTCATGCAGTCTATATTAGTCCTGCCGCTGACATCATCTCACAAGGACATGAGGCAGCAAACCTTCTGCTGGAAAGCCATCTGCCTAAAAGCACTGCTTTGCTGGATGCTAACTCTCTGATCCTATTAAGCGGGGGCTTAGGCCGAGGAGCAGTGGGAAATGCTTTGTTAACAGTGTAACTTGTGTTATTTCTTGGCACAAAACCGCAGCAAATTTTAAAAGATCTCATCCATCTCATAAACAGCATGATTGTGTGATAATTTGGTTCGTACAAAGGATATCTGCCAGGGCTCTCTTGAATGGCTTGAACAAGGCTTTTAGATGCTTGAGAACCTGGAGAGAAAAGAACAAATCGGAGAAAAAAGCAATTTTAAAGTTGTTCTTGATAACATGAGAGGAACATCATATGACTGCTGAGTGCACTTGTGTCGGTTCATTAAGTGAGAGTACTTACGCAGGGTAATGTGTGTGATGACGCAGCCAAATATGAAAGACGTCAGAAAAGACAAAGAGATGATGAAGCTGTAGAAAAAGCGGTAATTGCGCTTTCCCACACAGTTCCCCACCCATGGGCAGTGGTGATCAAATCGTTCTGGGTGTGAAAGAGCAGTATACATACCAGAGATCAGAGACATTGGTACAGTTGCTGTGATGTACAATAGCAGTAGGGCTTAATAACACCTAAGAGGATGCACACCAACTTAGGTCTTTCCTGTTCCACTGAAAGTATGGGTTCACATTTTTTAGGTGTGTAAGGTGTCCATATGGTCGTTGAAACCATTTTACTTGCTGTAATCATTCATCCTGTTCATTCTGACCCATAAAGGGATCCCTTCCTGATGTGACTCCAATGTTAGCAATAAGGGAATAAAATCACTCCTTGTTTAGTTTAGCTAAAGGTATTGTGAGGCTTCAGGACCATTTATATACCACATTAAGCGCATACATGTTGATTTGGCGGTTGACTCCTTTCCTACAGATGTGTTTTTTTTTCTGCTGTGTAATGTTTGACATCATCAACGTGGTAGAAATGGACAAGTATTTAGATACCAGAATCCTTAATTTCAAAGTGTGTCATAGCAATGTGGTGGTAAAGTTCGATTCATCTTACCACCTTAAAAGAGCGACCAAATCCTGGTTAAATTTAGCAACAAATCTGCACTCATGTCTAAGTATTGTGTTACCGTTTCATGCTGTACTCAATTGAATGCATTTCTTGTCACATTGTTTTAATTTATTTTCAAAATAACCCTTAGGGACGGGTGTTGCCAATTAGCATCTGCTATAAACACTATGATACGTGCATCATAGTTCCAGACTGTTCCAGTCAGTCTTCTGATCGGAGCTGGAGCGGATAAACTTTGTGACTTCTGCAGAGTCATTTGGTGCCAATTGTACCCTTTCCCACAGAGGACAAAAGCCAGATGTTAGTGGGTGTTTTTGTCCAACGTGAAAGGGATGCGAGTAAGAATAATCAAGTAGGCATCTTCAGTCTCTTTTTTAGGGTTGCTATCCCTCCACCACAAGACAGCAAGTAAACACAATTGGGTTAAACACAAAGAGGGATCTTTGTACTAAAAATACTTCAACTTTGTTAGGAACGCACTTGATTTGATTAACTCAGATTGCTGCGGCGTCGTACTGGATACAGCTAGATTTTGGAATACATTTTTGCATAGAAGGAGGTCTGTGGATTGTCCCCCATTTCTTCTATTGGAATGGCATTAGGAGAGGATCATTCAAGAGAGGAGGAATAATTATAGCAAGCACAGATACTACATGTGGATATGTAAGTATTATTTTAAGACAGACTTGAAAAAATGTGAATCTATCCTTTAACAGAACAGACCTTTAGGGCCGGCAAAAGAGACACTGCAGTCTTAAGTTTAATTTTGCAGCAGGTTCTCAGTAAGTCAACTAATTTGAAGTCTAACTCTGAGGTACCACACATTCAAAACACAGATCAGTGGGTTAAATATAGGAAGCATGAAACAAACAAATGGGCCCCTCCTGCCTGGCAGTATGGCATGTTCCTTTTGGCAATGATACCAAGTTGTTGAGTTTAATTAGTCCAGTTGGCTTAAGTGGTAACTTCCCGCCAAGTCCTTACCAACACAGTTGTCACACAGGCTGCAATGGGAGGTCCGAGGAGGGCGGAACGTTTTACAAGTGAAGCAGTATTTGAGCTTTACCACCTGCTGGTTGATGAGGATCTCCTTGGTTCGCGGTGGGGGGCGATACGTAGAGGATCCTGAGGTATCTTAAAATAGAGAAGACTCACTAAGACTTGCACACTTGATCAAAACAGGTCACCCGTGAAGCACTCAAATGAAACAATAAGGGGTGAAAACATATACATAAAGCTGTGTCTAGCTTTTGTGCTCTTCAACTATGACAGAGAGTAAGCTGCTTAGGTCTTGGTCCGCTCTTCAACAAGAGACACGCGTCCCTCAAAGATCCCCCATATGGCAAAGCTCTTCTACCCCATCTGTCTCACAGCAAGTATTCAATTCCAGGGTGTGCCTTACCTATCTGCTTCTCTATGTCTGCTGCTTCATCTGGGGTGGCCCTTGGTAGGATGCCAGGATCTGTAAAGCTGGTTCTCAGCAGGGAGGTGACGACAAACATAAAAAGCACCCCACCAATCACAGGTATGAAGACGGTCAGATGCTCCACCAGGAATGGGCAACTGTGAAATGAAAAGACCATTAATCCCCAAGTACATTGTGACGAAACATCGCTCAAAATACAAGGGGAATGAAGCAAGGACCTTTCATGATGCATTCAGGGACCACCGGAAACAAACACACAAAAAGGACATTTCTAGTTACTCACTCGAATGCAAAGAAAAGGCCACATGTGACAACAATAAGGCCCAGTGTCAGAGGAAGGACACCGCTCTGTCTGGCCAGGATGATTCGTCCATCGCAGAAAAACCTGTTCTTCCCGGGGAACACTTCCCATTTCCTCCGCGGCCGCTGCGCACTCTTCCCGGCGTGGTTCTGTGCGGACGACGGCGACACGGACAGCGCCCGTGGGTCGATCTGCTGGTACTCGCAGTTCTTCATCATGTAAACAGCACCGACACCCTTCGGCGGTAGCTAAAGGCACACACGAAACTCTCTTTTCTCGCCGCGTTTTTGAGAGACAGTCCTCTCAGGAGTCAGTCATTGCACACTGATTTTCTGCTCGGTCGGTTGGCGTTCAGTTGCCCATCCTGGAAGCTAACGCTAGCTAGCTAACGGACCAGCAGAGGCATTCTTCACCGTAGCAGAGTTTTACGAGCTGAAGCAGTTCCAGAGTTGACTCGAGGCTAACTACCATCTTTGGTAGTTACATTAAAGCCATTCATACACGTTGGTACTCATTTTTTGGTTATATTAGCTCGTCTTTTATCAAACATTCAACACAAACAGACGGGCTCAAGCTTCTTGCGGCAGTTCACGTTTCCTTTTCTTGCCGTCAGCCAATGTACGTCACGGTGACGCTGCTGACGCACTCAGCCGGGGCTGACCGCTGATGTGTACGTACAGGAACACATGAGGTGTGGCTGCAGATGATGTGTAGATCAGTGGTGAGCAGCAGGACCTGTACTGCGATTATCTGTGTGGACTGGCACAGAGATAGAGGTGGTGTTGTTGTACTTCTACTGTCTGCTACTTTATACGTCCTCTCCACTACATTTCATAGGCATATATTGTACTTTCTACCCACTGCATGTATTTAATGATAATAGCTGATAATAATAAATTAAAGGGGGCACTATGTAGTTTTGGAGAAGAAATTCAAACTCAGAATTTTAATATTTACAATATGAATGAGGTAATAATACAAACCGAGGAATAACCCTAGCCTAACCCTAACCCTATTTTTCCATAACTGAATAAACAAGCTGTTCTCAGAGGAAAAATAAGGTCCCCAGAGCACTGTTTGAAGTTAGAAAGGTGGCAGGGTCCACCACATATAAACAAAGTATAACAGTATGTGATTATGTTGTTCTTTAAGGTCAGTTTGTTTATTCTGTTTATTCAGTCATGAAAACAAAGAGAGTTTGTTTATTTAGTTTGTTTAGACATAAAAAAAAATCAGTCAATGAATTTCTTCCCCAAAACCACATAGTGCACATTTAAGTTATTACATTTTGTAATCAACTTTTTATAATTACTTAATTTTATCAGCAGTCAGACACACACACAAAAACACTTGATTCCAAAAATCAGAAAATTGCTGAGTATCGTATCCAATAATCAGCCTGGCTGATAATCGGTGGACCCATATAACACAATATCAATATACTTACATTGTAGTGAAAAATTTAAATGACAGCGTCATTTACTTTTATTTCTATTTTAGATACTTTAGTACATTCAGATTTAATATCACTATTTAATATCAGATATATCATACATTTAAAATGTTATATTTTAAGAGTACTCAAGTACTTGAAGTGCTATTCGTACGGGTGACTTTCACTGTTACCAAAGTAATTTTTTAGCATGATGTCTTTACTTTTACTTAAGTACAACAATTGGGAACACCACTGTTCATTGCAAACAAGCAAAACAAGTATGACCAAAATATAATCCTGATGTGTGATGCCTTGAATGCTATTGGTCCCTCCACATTTGGAACTCAGTGGGGAAGGAGTAGAGGTGTCCATTTGTTTGTCTTTGTTAAATGTATTTATAGCACAAGACTTAAAGAGATGTGACATTGAATCATCATTCAGACTCTTAGTAATTCAGCCCGTCTCACAACTGTAACCCATATTCAACATATTTACTTCATATGGCCAAAACCATCATGCTAAAATCTATCATGTTCACCAGAGAATGTGAGAGAAACATCTTATGTTCTAGTTCGATTTTATTTGTCATACTGTATCTGTATCTGTGTCTGTCTGTGCTTGTTTGGAGAAAAATCCTTTCTACATAAAAAAAGAAACTTTAAAGGGTTAGATGGTGCACTAAATTCTTTCATGAGTGACACAAACCTCTAGCGGTTTTAAAGAGATGTCTGCAAGCATTAGGACTAACTCTGGACTTCACGTCTGCGCCAATTACAGTGCAGTAAAGGATCCGTTTTGTAAGTAAACCATGAAAGAAAGAAGCCGAAGAAACTGTGTACACGTGTAAGGAGAGAGACGGAATGGATTTTGTGTGAGAAAGAGTTAACACACATTTAAGTACATATGTACATACAATGTAACAGTTTTGCATTAATGCCTCAAGAAGGGTTGCCATAACATGAAAATAAAACACAATTGAGGATCCTTTGACAGCAACAAAATCTTTATTTTATTTTTTCATTCACATCCAAAAATCCTAATTTATAAATTGGAAAAAGTCTTCCAAACATGCAGTGCAATATTAAACTGCGTAAACAAAAATGGATGCTTTAGCAAGAAATAAAAATAGATTTTTTTTCAAGTACAACCTTCCTCTTCCCAAGATTTACAACCAAACAATGTTCAGTTAAATTTCAGATGTATTGTACATATGAGTTTGTTCTTAAACACATTAACAGATAGATGTGCTGAATCTGATTAGTTGGCTTTTGCATGAATAAATCGGCATCAAAAATGTAATCATCTCAATAAGTTCTATGTAGGACTGAGCGACGTAATCACAATTTTTTCTGACAAACAAAATGTTGCATTCAGGTTTATTTACACAACAATTTAACAGTTACTGGAAAACAAAAATGGACTATTGATGATGTGTGTGGATTGATATCATTTACAATATGGTTGTGGCCCAGTCCTACGGAGCAATATTGCTGGTAAAGTTCAGCGTAACGTTTTAAGTCATGTCCATGGCAAGAAGTTACAATGCAGTGCGAGGCCCACCACCCAGTAAGAGAGGAAGTATCCCAGGATGCTCTGTGTGGTTGTAGAACAGGTGGTGAAGTGTGGCAGCAGAGCGACGATGGGGTTTTGAGGTGTGTGCTTGCATCCATTTCTGGAATGAGTCTGTAGCTGCATGCTTGGGTTGGATGTCTTCCTTCGATGAAGCAGCGGTTCATTGAGGAGGAGCAGATGAGCACTTATCCAGAAGGGCACAGGCGACGAGGACGCCATGAATCTGGTTAGAACCTAGAAATGTGGATTGGAAATGGGAATGAGTGGAAATCAACAACCAGACAGATTAAATCTTGCACGTTCAATAGATTAATTGATTTACTTACCTGTACGTGCATGCACAATGTTCCAAACACCAGAAGTACTGTTGAATGTACGACATACACAAACACTCTGGGGTTGAACAATCCTGGTGTGGGCTTGTCCAACCCTTTATTTGTCTCCCAAAGTCCGAGTCTCATACACAGTTCTGGATTCGTTTGAAAATATGCATAAGCTGCCATTATGCCGAGGGTAGCCATAGGTAGAGCCAGGATAAAGTTAGGTATCTGCTTTAGCTCGTAGTAGCGGAGGAAGCCCACATCCCAGTATACATCCTGGATGTGAGAATAAAGCAGTGGAAGGGGTCTCATGCACCAGAGGGGTGGTGGGCCATTTTCATCAGGCACCCGGTAGCCCTTCCGTTCAGCCAGCGACAGAAGGGCAGGGGGGATCCGTTCCAAAGAGACGGATGGTGTGCAAAACGTCCTATACCCGTAGTACTGGAAAGCACAGAAGGGAAGAGCAATAATTGCAGTTCCCAAGAGCGAGGTGAGCAGGAGACGGATGATGACCCAAATGTAGTGGAAGACTTTGCTGTGGCCTTTAATTGTCGTTCGATATACACGAATCTTGGAAATGGCATGCAGTGACGGAAGATACAGCAGAAACCCAATGTTAACAAGTCCGTTGGATCGTGCTGCAGTGGCTATACTGAGGGCCAGACATGCTCGGAAGGTGAAGCCTTTCTCCAGGAGGAACAGACCACCAAATGTGAGCGCGGCGAACAGGCTCTCTGAATATGCAGCGGTCATGAAAACATTAGCAGGTGTGATGCAGTACAGCAGGCTGGAGAGCAGAGCGAGGCGCCTGTCCTGGAGGACTATTCTACTCAGTGCATGCAGGGCCACCACACTCAGCAGGAAGAGGGCACTGTTCCCCAGAGCCACGGCCACCAGCAAACGCCCCCGCACGCTCAACCAGCTGCTCAGGGGCCACAGCAGCGTCTCTGCCAGGCCGCGAAGGACGACGGGGTAGAGGGGGAAGAAAGCGAAGTTGTGCTCGTAAAGGTATCCCCTCTCAGCGATGAAGAGGTAATGCTCGGCGTCCCAGTGGGAGAGGCCACCCAATAACCACTCCACTGTAGAGTCCAAGTAGAGAGGCTCCTCTGTCCGTGGGGGCCTGAACGCATCAGCATCATGGTCAGGGATGGCAGCATTCAGGACAGCCTGAGGAGGAGTATTTTATATTAAAATACATCTTGAAAACAAACCACACAGGTGTACAGACACTTTGTGTTATGTAGGTCACAGACAAACACATGTATTCCCCTGAGCACTTTTCATTAGCTACCACGCACTAACAAGGTTAGTTAATAATCAGGGGAAATGTACCAACATTACGTTAGAGCTATAAACTGGAAGCTTGAATAGCAAATTATAAGAGTCACAACACCCCAACTCGCCTGTAGCTTACCTGCAGAAACAGTGACAGAGCCCTGGTGACTGTGGCAAACTCCACGACTGCTCTGACATCCATGGTCATTGATGTGACGGACAAAATGTGAACAAGCCGGTTGTGACGGGCCTCAGCATTGTCGCTGCTACGAGACAGTCACCGCTGGGTCCGTCATGTTTTCTACCACACATAGCTAGCTAAAATAAATATCCGGGGAAATTTGTTTCTGCGAGTTAAGCGTCTTCATCGGTTTGACAAATTTAGGAAAGGATAAGTATTGAATTTACTGGACGGCCACCCGTCTTGTAGCAGGGTTTGTTGTCGTTCAGGTGCAATCTTTGTCCTCACATCCTCCTCCTCCTCCTCCTGCTGCTGCAGCCAGACTCGTTTTCGAATGGGACTATTCACTTCCGGTGTAACGGCAAAACTTCAAAATAAAAGCGCCTGAGCCCAGATGAGGAGACGCTTGTTCACCGTCTCAAAACTGAAACATGAATTTAATTTAAAAGAAGCAATAGCTTTACTGACCATGACATTTCTATCATTTATATTTGATTGAATTAAGATTTATCATCTGATTTGATAAGATTCTATTGTTAGAATCATCATGTGACGTATTTCCCCCTCCAGCAGGTGGCGCTCCATACCATTTTTAGGACGCACATGGCATACATCCAAAAAATGTGCAAGCATGGTTTTTACCCATCTTTCTAGTCTATTACGTTTGATTTGCTTGTATTGAAGGTGCATATTTAGTAATTGGTCTCATAATTGTAGATTTAAAGATTTCCTTTGTTTATCTGAAATCTCATGTATATTAAACATGCACTAATTGGTTTTTATATGAAGGTATATGCCAAAATGTTCGTACAGACAGACAGCCTGTGTGCAGTCCTCCTCCTTCAAAGTTACTATTTTGTAACCTGTACAATTTTGTGAAAAGCCTTTTTTAAAACTAAAATGTTTTAAACCTATGCAGGGAATAATTTTACTGAAACGATGATAAAGCTAATGCAAACAGTGACAAAGTCTAACATGTTTTCTTCAATTGTCCTGAGGGTAAAGCTAGATGTATTTCATAAACTCCTTTTAACCTAATTTTGTGTGATTTCACGCCTTTGTTTGCTTTGTTTTATCCAGAAGAGGTAATCATTCCAGAAGAACAAAACCATCAAACAGCTTACGAAGATTTAATGTACATTTATTCTTACCACGTGGAACATATAGTATAAAGATTTCATACTGAATAAATGATATTCATTGAGCCAAAAAAGGGAAAGGGAGGAATTTACATGTTGTCTTAGCTACATAGTCTGAAATACAAATATGCAGAATCCATGACTGAAGAAAAATTGTCAAATGTGTACTTCATCTAGTTTATTTTCATTGTACCAGGAGATAACAGGTTTGAGCCGTGTCTGCCGTACTACTGAGCTGTGGAGAGACCGGAGGAGTGGGTCTATTCAGTGGGGACTGGAGGTCACGGACCAAACTCACATGTCAGCCTCAATCCCTCACCGATAACAAGTGTGAGAATAGTGACACAGACAGAGACAGACACAGAGAAAGGAAGTGTAATGTACAACATTATATATACACCACAGCAAAGCTGTATTTGAAGTTGAAAACCAGTCCTAAGAGGTGATTTCTTTTCATAAGGGTATTCATACAATCAAGGGATAAGAGGAGGTAAGGGTGTTGTAGGTTCTTGATACTTTGGGGAAGAAAGCCATTTTCTGTTTAACACCAAACTAAAATGACCTCAAAACTCTAGAAGAGCTGCATCTTCTGCTTCTGTGTGAAACGTGTGTGACAGAATGCTTACACTCAAGAGCAGTACGGTACAGAAAATGTCCTACAATCTACTGCACACTGCACAGGCCTCCCCGGTGAAGGTGTGTATTGACAGCACTTAGTCTACTGTCGGGCTGACTGGTGAGAATCCAACTACAGCAACTAGAACCAGTAGGCCACTTGTCAGTCTGCTTCACCTCAGAACGTCAACCACTTACAGACTCATTGTGCCCTCAAGGGGAGAGCTAGGGCACACTGGGTCTCCCAAACTCACTGTAAACGAGACAGCAACTTTGGTTACAGTTTTTGTTTTTCAGCTATTTATTTATTTATTCATTTATTTCTCTTTATTAAAAAGTACTTTCCCCCAAGTGCAGAACAGTCTCCCGACCGTGGTGCTCTGCTCTGTGTCGTCCAGTTGGCATTCATGTTGCAAGTAGTGTCACTTTGTGGGCATCTCTCTGGTTTGTAATCCACCACAGCTCTGTGATTACCCCCCTCCAGCAAGGATGGCCTGGGGAGGGCTCAGAGAATGGAATCTGAAGGATTTTCATAAATTAAAGACAGTCACTTGAACTTTCCTTGCCCTGTTACACACACAAGCCAGGCTTCCAGGGAAGAGGGGATCGGGGATAGAACCCCCAGAAAGTGGAGCCACGGCTCCCTACAGCTGTCATGACTGGCCAATCAAAAAGAGTACATCACAGATAACATGAGAAACCAGCGAGTTCATTAGGGGAGACACTGAAAGGTCGAGGAGTCGGGACTCGTGTAGTGTGAACTCTGAGTGGTTCTCCTCCACCTTGGCTAAGGCGTGCAGAGCCCGGGCAGCTCGCCGCATCATGTCCGGGCTTGTGGGCTCGAAGTGCATCCCCTGTAGGTGTAGTAGAGAGCTCTGGCTCTGCTGAAGCTGTGTGGCAGCCAGACTATCCTCCAGGAAGCCTAGCAAGTTGCCCACACTGCCTTTCTGAACAGCGATTGCTCGGGCTGCCATAGTATCGCCCTGGGCCAAGTTGGCCAGTAGGACCACGGCCATCTCCCTGCAGACTGCGATCTTCCTGTCTCCAATTAGCCGCACCAGGTTCCCGTATAGTTTCTCCAACCGACTGAATGGTGGAGTGGCCAAGATGAGGTCCACATTGTTGTCTTGGATGCTTAATTTGCTTAGCGTCTCCAGGACCAGTCTCTGAGGTGACAAAGCACTGTGGGGGCCCAGGGTGGGGAAGGGGTCCTGGGCCTCTGCTGAAGGGCAGACAGCCCAGTGGAGGAGACCGTCCAACAATGGCAAGCAGATGCTCTCAGGGTAGACGGAAAGATCGAGTTGGCCTGAGATGTTCGCCAAAGTGACCAGCGTGTTCTCCCTCAGGAGCCCTAAGCAGTCCCACCACCACTCGTCCCTTTGGCCCACTCCCTCGTCTGAATCCTCATCTTTCTCGTAGGTGAGAGGAGCCTGCTTGCGTTCAGGGTGCCTGTGGTGGAGCAGGATCAGGCGTCCCAGTAGCAGTAGCAGCCCTGGATGTTTGGACATCTCGTGGTCATTGCCTGGCACAAAGGACAGGCTGCGGACAATATTGGAGATACAAATGCAGCGGCGGGCTAAAGAATCCTGCCAGTTGGCCAGTGCGATGAGCGGCCCCTCATCTTTACTGTGAGGCTCATCCTCTAGTATGGTGCCAGACTGCTGCGACTTCTGGGTTAAACCACTGATGGAGGAAAGAATGCCTATATTATTCTCCTGGTGACTTTTTACAGCTTTCTCAACTGTCTTTGTCTCAGAATCAGTTTTCTTCTCCTCCTCACTGCTGGCATTCTCTGAGACTGCTGTTTTCTCTGAGGAAGATGTCTCTTTGGGCTGTTCCTCTTCATCCTCATATTTCCTTTTGTCTTCCTCAGTTGGCAAACAGTTTTCCGGCATCTCTTCTTCGGGGACTCGTCGCCTTAGCAAAATCGGGGGCACAGGTATTCGTTCTCGTGGTTCCAAGAAGTCTTTGCGTGGTTCAAAGTGAGTCTGGATGTGTTCTGTTGAGTCTCCCCCTCCAGCACTCCAATGAACCAACCCACTGTCAAACTCCTGCAGTTTGCCATGATTACTTGACTGTCCAGCCACAAATGGGTCTTTCTTTCGTACCACCTTTACGGGGAACTTGTCAAACTTGCTGGCCTGTTTGGGTCTCTCATGGGCAGCTGAGGATTGCAAAGAGCCGGTCTGTTCAGAAGAAGAACCCTTGCTCTTCCTCTCCTCATCCTGCGTTTTCTCATCTCGCCCCCGAGACTCAGAGCACTGCTTTTGCTCCTCCTCCTCTTTCACATGAGCTGGCCCCTCCGTTTCTTGTTCCTCCTCTTCTTCGTCATCCTCCTCCTCTTGTTCCATGTCCTCAGCCCGCGGTTCCTCTTCTTCTGTTCTGTCCCAGTCTCGTTTCAAGGCATCAGGATCAAGTAGTGTCCTCTGGCCGGGGTCTCCCACCTCATATTCCCGCAGAATGCCAAAGATTTCAATGAGGCAGCGTCTGAAATACTCAACCACCAACTCCAATAGGCCAGGCAACTGAAGAAAGAACATAAATATATAAAATATTAGACATGATACTACGCATAGTGTACCATTCTAAACCACGATTAGGAGCTCAATGTTGAGTCTCACCGTGTTGAGATCGAAGGTGGAAATAGTGCTGTCATCATACAGGAGAATGTTGATGGTATCTAAGGCCCACGTACTCTCACCCAAGAGACCAGACTTTAATGACATCATGACTCTCCAGGCCTCTGGGGTTCCTGAGAAATGAAGACAAAAACACAATTGGTACCAAATACTCACCAAGCATCAACTTGGGACAATATAGATGGACTTGCAGAGATGGATGCAACATTAGGAAGTGCTGTCAATATCACAAGATGGTTTTGATATTTAGAAATTACAATCATACCGATATCTTTCACGGTGAGTCTCCGACGTGGTTTCAGGACAGGATGGGAAGCTTCTATAGAGCCTGGGGGAAAAGGCATGTCTCGCCTTATTAGAGGCGACTGCACCGGAGGGGGCACTATGTGAGATGCAGGGACCGGAGGGCCAGCCTTCTGCATCTTCATGACTCCGTGCATATAGGGGGATTTACTAGGTGATGTCCTGCTCTCCATGGGGCGAGGCATGGAGGCCGGGCTGGACACCTGTGGAATGTGGTTCTGCACACCCTGAGGGGGCTGGTAGTTGGACTGTACTGATCTAGGCATAGGTTGGCCAGGTCCTGCAGGACCATAGGGAGGCTGCCGCGGGCCCATCTGACCCCCCCACTGGCCATCATGATTCATGCGCTGTTCTGATGACATCATCTCCTCTGAGCGGTTCATGCCAGGGTAGCCGGGTCCCTGGGGTGGGCCTCCAGGGCCACCCTGCCGGTTGGGGTAGTTCTGATAGTTCATATCTCTCGGCCCCTGCCACATTCCTCCCTGAGGACCCTCAGGGCCTGACTGCATCATCTGAGGGGGCATGTTGGGCTGAGCGTTGGGCCCTGTCGCTCCCTGCATTCGTTCACGACCAAAGGGGAAGGGGTACTGATTGCCTGGGCCAGGTGGACGGCGATCAGAGCCGGGGAAGGGCCCACTGCCGCTGTACTGATTGTACGTCTCCTGCTGTCCTGAAGAGGGTGCAGAGGCACCTCCTTGCTGTTGCTGTTGCTGCTGCTGCGGTGGCTGTTGTCCACCATGGAAGGGTCCGCTGTACTCTGTCTCATGACGTTTTGATGGAGGGTAGCCCCCTTCCACAGGACGCTTGTAACTCTACACATGAAAAGATAGAGACAATTATTTTAAAGTATTTCAATAGAAATGTTGTAAAAATTAATACATAGATTAATTATATTGTTTCCTGGTATCAAACACAAGACAGCTGCTCAGTCAAAGAGAAAAATCACACTAAAATTATATAAACAAAAATGCTGACAATATTTGGTTCCTGTGTATTGGCAATAGTGAAAGTCAGTGTGGTGCAGATGGATCATTGACCTGTTGTTGTTGTTGTGGGTACATTCCAGGCTGCTGATTTGGGTAGGAGCCAGTAGGGGGCGTTCCCTGTCCAGGATACTGATTACCATAGGAATCAAGCCTGCAAACATTATGCTTTGTCAGTTTGACCATGAGATTATTTTACATGTCTTACTCACTGTATGAAGTCATGGTCCATTGTTACACGTGTAGTCATAAACACGGTCGACATTGAGGCATACAGTAATGATTAACAACAAAATGAAATCCAGTTGCAAGGGTTCCTTTTTGTTTTCAACCGAAAACTCAATTTCTATTAAATAGGTCTCAGTTGTAACAATATGATTCATTAGTTTTACCCAATCTATAATAATAGGCACACGTGAATCCTGAAAATAAATACCCAACTCTTTTCGTTAACTGTACTGCTTACTAATTAGTAATTAATACCAGCCGCCAGACAATTTAAATCCACACAATGAATGCAACTGGTTCAATACTTACATCAACACATCCACATACAATAAATCCAGACCAAAGAGCTGTGAAGTTGACTAAGATTTTGAGTAAATATTTTACTCATCAAGGCTGGCAACAAAATCCAAATGATGTGATCATGATTCTGATCAATATTAGTCACAATAATAAATATTTAATTAATGGAAAATTACATTATGTACATTGTACAACTAGATGGAATACGTGGACATTTCCAGCTTTTCAGAGCATTCTTAAGCAAGATCGCTTTTATCATTTTCCATCACCAGTAGCTTTAAAGCTGAAAAGATTGGCAAAAAAGCGCCTTGTGAACTGACCGTGGCTGCTGTGGTGGGAAGCGATTTGGCGAATACATCCCCGTGTCGGCGTTGGCAGGCATCATAGGGTTTGGCTGAGGAGCACCGGATCCCATGTTGCCCTCTGGGCCCATTCCCTGCTCAGATCTGTGGAAATCAGAACAAAACACATGGTACATTTTTCCCTTTTTTGATATACACAGACATACAAGTTATGCATTAGCTAATTGGGGAAAAAAAACAAAAAAAAACCATAACAAATGTTACAATAACTTTAACATAACATAGTACTTTGGTTGCAATTTAAATGTCAGCTACTAGCCGAAATTTGTTGTTAAATTTTTTCTCTGGCTCCTAAGCCTGTGACTACTACAGCTTTTCAAGTCTGCCTCAACTAACCAAATAAAATCCCAATCACTCAAATATTTTATAGAGAATTTTAAACCTAGACTCTTTTTTTTTAGGGTTTGAATGTGAAACTTATTATTTCTGTTGATTAATTTTTCATCGCAGCACAAATCCACTGTACGCCGCTCTTCTATCATAAAGACAAAACATCAACAACCTCATGTAAGTGAGCAGCGTCATGAATCAAAATGATTTGTATATGAATGAGTGAAAGTAAAAACAGGATGAATCATCAATAATGAGTTCAGCGGCCTCACTGGACGGGCAGAAACATGACACACGTACCACAGTCCAACCACATCTTTGTTCTCAAGAATCAACTGTTTTTTTGGACATGCGTTTTATTGAATTTGAAGATTGTATTTGGTTCTTGTTATAGCAACAAACCACATAGAACCTGACATTTCATCTTCAATTCTAAGCAGAATTTTTAATGTAAGAAGCCAGCCAATCCTAGTGCCAATTCCAATGAAATTCAGTCAAATGTAATCAAATCCACTCATAAAAGTTGTCAATAGGACATCTTTTTCCTGATCTGAACAAAGATAGTTGCTGGTAATAATCAGCAGTGGTCAATGAGCATGGAAATGCCATCTACCATTCAATGACTCTTACCTCCTGTCGTAGCCTGGTCCATAAGGATACTGCTGTCTGGGCCCCATTGGCATCGTGCCCATAGCCCCGGGTGGTCCCCTGTTGAATGGAGGCTGCTGCTGTTGCTGCTGCTGTTGTTGTGGCGGCGGCGGCTGCTGCTGCTGCTGCTGCTGCTGCTGCTGCTGCTGCTGCTGCTGTTGGTCACCCACCCCGCTGTTAGGACCCTGATTAGCAGGCAGAAACTGCTCCCCAACTGGAAATAAATTCAGAATTAAAGCCCATTTATTAACCAAGCGGGTAATTAAGGAGGTACTTAAGTTTCTCGGACAACACAATTCATTCAGCTCATTTCCATTAAGTGTACCCACCTTTCCGCATGTTACCAAAGGGGTCCTTGTTGGGTTCATAGGTGCCCATGCGTCCTTGCATGTCTGGTGTGTTCATGCTGGGCTGATAGGCGGAGTTGGGCGTCAGGTTCTTCCTGGGGAAAGCAGGGTCATTACCTTCAGAGAAGGGGTCCTGCAGGTTAACGCTGCTCCTACAGAGAAGCAGAGGTGAGGGGGAGGGGGAATTAGGAGAAAAGTGGGAGAGACGGAAGAAATAGTAGAAAGACATTAGTTTCCCTGATTAAAATGTCTTTTAGAAGCTAGAATCAAATGATGAAATCAGAGGTTTACGCAAAAGTCACCTGGAGCCGGGTGGCATGGGGGGCATCTGGGTATGAGGAGTGGAGGCTGGGGTGGGAGGTTTTAGGTCTCCCCCCTCAGCCATGGAGCTGCTGGTGGACTGGGGAGTCTGAGGACCCTGCAGGGAGCCTGACCCAGCTGTGGAGCACAGGGACGCTTCAGTCCAAAAGAAGAGAGAAAAGGTAAATAGGATTATTGAAACTAAGAATTCAACAAGTTATGCATTAACGTTGGATTTATGTGGGGAAAGTGCATGGATGTAGGTTACTGAATTTGAACTGCACTGAACCATGAGTACAAGCAAAAGTACAACTCTAACCTGGAGAGGGGGGCTGGACCTTAGCAGCTTGGTTCTTCTTGTTGTCTGTAAAGATTTCAGGAGGAGGGTCCTCACCGCGCTCAATTTTGCACTCAAAGGCGTAAAGACACTGGATGTACTGTTTCTTCAAAGAACTGGCAGCACTGCTGGATGTACCCACATTCAGGGAAGAAGCCAGATCACGCCATTTCTTATTCTTACTCACCTGGGAGACACATGACGAGACATATTTAGAATAGAGATAAAGCAATAAAAGTACTATGGAATTAATTGTTGTTAATTAATGCCATATTAACCTGTGCCATTCCCCCAATCTCTTTAACTGACATATACAGCCGGAAGAGGTCGAGGGGTTTGCGTCCTACAGCAGGCAGGTTGGTCATTGTCATGGCTTTCTCTTCAATGAAGGCCAAATAACGGTCGACCCACATCTTCCTGTCTGGCTCTGGTCCTAACTCGTACAGCCTTGTTATCTTTTCATTGGTGGTGGTGGAAGAGTTGGACTTCTGTTTTGTGCAAGAGAAATCCGAAACCAATTTTAAAACAGACTGAAAACGCTGCAGATCCACCAACAAGAAGACATTTGACATGTTGTTAAAACATTAAGTAGACCGGTTACCTTAGTTTTGGGCTCTGGCTTGGGCGTTACACTCCCATCTACTTTGTTATTCATTTTATTGTTCAACTCTGGGCTGGGGGCCATACCTGGACAGAGTGGGAGGGAATCGGCTGTGAAATAACCCAATTTAAAAAGAAAATCATGCTTGGGTGCAATCAATGCTGAATAACATACCACTTGAGTTATTGGCCATGTTTGGCCCCATTGGATAAGGCGATCCACCTTGTGTGTTCATCATTCCAGGCATGTTGTTCATGGGAGGGCCATAGGGTGGGCCAGAGCCCATCATGCCTGGAGACATGTTGGGGTAGCCAGGCATCCTGGACAGAGGAGAAAACATATGAGCATCTAGTAGAAGTCCATGAGGTAAATAGAAGGTAGGCATTTTTCAGGATCCAACACAAACCAACCTGTTGTGCATGGAGTTGGTGGCAGGGTGCTGCATGGCTGCAGGGTCCTGGGGCTTTCTGTTCATGCTTGGAGGAGGACACATTCCTGAGCCTACCTGGGGTGGCATGTTGCCCATGTTAGGAGGGATGTTTGGACCCATGTTCGGGGCCATATTTGGAGCCATATTTGGGCCATAGGGACGTGGCCCCATTTGATTAGGAGGCATCCTTCCAGGAGGCATTCCACTATATGGTGGTCCCCCACCCTGTCCTGCCATGGGGTTTATTGGGCCCATGCCCGGCCCGGGGTAGGTTGCGTTGGGCATGTTGCCATAGCCAGGTTGCCGGGGATAACCTAAGGATGACATTACAACAAAAAAATAATTAGGTAAAATAATCTTTTGATCATAACTGTTTACTGGTCTTGAAAAAAACACTGCAGAATCACACAGAAGTTTAATTAAGTTCAACAATAAAAGTGGATCATTAAAGCTATGAGTCCTGAAGAGCAGTGGTGAGGCAGACTTTTCCCTACAGTGTGCTAGCAGAGAGAGCTATGCACCCTGAGCAACAAGCCTTCGTCACAGTCTCAGCTCTACTGACAGGAGGCTCTGCTACGTCAGCTGACTCTCTGCTTCACAGCTATAAATAGCTGCAACAGAGTCAGAGGGAGGGACCAACGATAGCACGGTAGTCCGATGAGGCAGAGAGATACATTCCATATGTCTGTCTAATGGGACATGTACTTGAAAAAACTTCTCAAATGGATAGTAAATGAAGTAGAAAACTTTTACAAATCCAAATTTAAGCCATACATTTACAATTTACTACAAATCTTTTCACAACATCACAACAAAATTTCAAGACAAACCCCCAACAGAGACTATTTGAAGGCACGCACCTTGGGGGCCGTATTGTCCACCCTGCTGTCCATAGCCACCCATGGAGTTGTTCTGCTGATATGGGCCCATCCCAGGATGTATCTGTCCCCCTGAGGACTGACGTGGTGACAGTGCAGAAGCTGACTGGGGGGAGCCATAAGGGGGCATCTGAGGGTTTCTCTGCATAAACCCTGAAAGAGGGCAAGGAGGGGAAGACAGTGTTCAGACTCAGTTGCTACAGTAAACACGTGTTAATCTCTATGAAACACTTGAAATTCAGACTGCAGCATACCTCTGTCCTGGGCCATAGGAGACTGGCTCATAGCAGGATGCAGACTCCCATCTGACTGCACACTTGAGGGCCTGGGAGGCATCTGGGTTCCTAAACAATAATGGTAAAGTCAAGATAGTGTGAGCTCAAAAAAGGTAAAATACATTCACTGCCTTTAAAGCCACTGTTGTTAAAATGTAGCTACCATGAGAAAAATGTGTTGATGTCAAGAAGAAAACCAGGGCGGGTTACACATATATGGGTTAGTATTTCCATCTTTTGGTCAGAATTTTGTTCAACAAGTCCAAGTTGTCATCACTATATTAATATCTCAACAAATCTGCGTGTGAGCATTGTCCAACCAACAAACCTTAAATCATTTTAAAGTGGTGTCAAGACCCTGAGTATAGAGTTTTCACGATACCTGAACTCTGATAAAACACAAGTTTTAAAAAATGATGCTTCCTCTTTTGATACCACAGCAAAAAAGGTCCTAGACACTCAAAGTAGGATATTTTTTCCTTTCTTATATTAACCTGAAAACAGTGCTGGCACAGAAAAAGCCACTGAACACACCAACACTTTTTAAATAATGTTAATATCCGGGCATCTGCCAGCTGTCAAATTAGGAGGAAGCATATCATCAGACTCGCCACTAACTGCTGCTAGCGGTAGCTGCTGTTAACTAGTTAGCTCAGTTAATCTTATTAGCTGACTGTGCCTGGAGAGGGAGCGCTGAACAAAAGAGTAATGTTGGTGTTGTTTACTATCGGATAACCACCCTCCAAAGTGACAAGGGGCTAGCTGGTTAGCATGCTAACTTTAACAGATATCTTTAAACAAGAATTCTTAGATATGGCACATTTAAGGCAAGTGAAGGGGGAATAGTATGCTCTTTGACGTGTTCTCTGTTAAATACTTCACAAAATGTAAGTGTAATTTAATGGTAGATTTTAAGACAACATAAAGTGTATTTTCCCTTGAGATGCTAAATAAACACAACAAAAGCTGACCTAAAGCACGAGTAGCTTACCATCTAAATGACAAATGTCAGTATTGTGTTACAAATCATATTTCTCATTTTATGTGCGTGAGGGATCAACCCACCTGGGATGTTGGCGGGTGACAGCGGTCCTGTGCGGGGCGTGCTGGCGCTGGCAGGGGAGCCAGCTGGGGAAGGTGAAGGCCCTCGGATGCCTGGCAGGTGGGGAGACGTGTGAGGAGAGAAGGGCGACTGAGCCTGGTTACTCTGTTCACCCTGGCTGCTCGACACACCTGATGTGCTCACACCGGGACTGAGGGCACCCTCTGCACCTGTGGGCAGGTCGTCAATAGACCCGGACAGGTCCTGCAAACACATATAGGACAAGCAGAGGTAGAGTCAACACACAAAATGTCAATTTATGACTTGAGAAGCTCCTGTGCATTTCAACACAGACTGTACTTTTTTACCGTTACAAGAATACATCCTTTTATGGCACTGTAATATTTATTTCATATACTGGCTGTAGTATAAGCTTGTTGCAACTTCCTCCCTGTTGTTTAGATATGAGTAGCACACAAATATTACACACAGACACACACACACACACACACACACCCAGAGGCCTTTGTCCTTATTTATCTTTTTCAAAGAAAAAATGAGTGCACATTAGTGCAGGGGGTTGTCATGGTTACCAAGGTTTGTAGGATGCGAGCTGAGTCAGCATGTAGCAGCAGCCTTGCCATGTGATTCCAATACACAAACAATCTCTCCTGTATTCATCTCAGATTTACACAGCACCTTTCCCTCAAGCATCAGCCACAAAGCCGTCTCTCAACAAACATCAAAGTACGGCAACACACGGAGTCTAAAATCACCAAGGGACGAATAGCACAGCGCCCGCAACACAAGGAAAATAAAAGCTTTTAAGATAATTTTTACCTTATATTCCAAATAACATATGGGCAGTTTTTTGAGAATAATATTGAAGCACTTTCAAGGTGCCTAATCCAAAAATGTTATCTCATCTAAATTGTTACTATGAATGCAATTATGCAAAATAAAATGTGAAGAATTATTTTCTATGCACAGCAATCGATGTATATTGTCACTTGCTGTTCATATTAAAGTTGTATGTTTCTATCATGGTTATTTAGTACTCGCTGATTTCAACACTAGGAGGCAAACAAATATGACGACAGGAGTGTTTCATTTCAAATATTATACGACTTTTGGTTAACACGAGTGATTGTGTAGATTTTGTTAAAAATCAAGCAGTTTGAGAATGATATTGAAATTGGATTTTATTTTAATTCAAGCACATTCCTAACCTTAAAAACATTGTGGCTAACATTAAGCAATTTTTGTTTTTGAAATTTGAACTAGGCTACTATATAAATATATATCTTGATATGCAAATTTTCTCTAAAATACCACACCATTAATTCTCAAATAGTGGACAAGGCCATAGAATAGAGATTCATATTGACTTCAATTGTATGATTTGATCATGCTTGCTTCAGACACCCAGACTATGACAACAGGCTTGTTGGATTTCAAATATAAACTTTTTTTGCTTACATGAGTGATTGCGTAGTTCAAACATCAGATTATGCTTAAAATCAGGTGTTTTTCAAGGAGTATTTTCAAATTTAAGCGTACTCCTAACCTTGAAAAGCTTAATAAAGCATTTTCCAAATTTTCACGAACCCTGCACCAAGGGACCAATAGCACGGCAGTCACAAGACAAGCACGCAGCTAAATTCGAGCATTTAAAACATTAATACACGACATTCAAAGTGACATGAAGGGAATTAAAATTGTAATGAGCGTTATATTGTTCCAAGCTTGATGAGTTGTAAAATTAATATGTCCTACAATAAAACCTACAAGTCACAAATAGAAACTACCCCTTTTACATGAGGGTGAAAAGCAATATCACAGTGTGAAAAGGGCTTTTAATGTTCCAGCAGTAACATAACAAGCATAACTAACCGGAAGGCTGGAGGGGCGGCCTTGACTGTCCTCTGGGCCAGATTTAGTCTGAGTGGATGGAGGGGCATTGGACTGAAATGAGTCCTGGGACACCTCCTGAAAAGACATCAGAACATGTGCTAAAGTATACTGCTATATTTATGGGAAGCATGTCTGTGAACGAACACACACACACACACACACACACACACACACAGATAACTAAGTATGATGAATATGACCCCAGATTGAGGGTATTACCTGCTGTGGTGGAGGAGGGAAGCGCTGATAAGGTGACTGTTGTGCTTGCTGCTGCTGCTGCTGCTGCTGCTGCTGCTGAGGGTTCGCCGGGTACGCTGCAGGCTGGCCCTGTGGGTGTTGGCTGTGTCCCTGTGGCTGCTGTGGAGGCTGAGACTGTGCCTGCTGTTGCTGCGAGGGTGGCTGCTGAGGCCCTGGTGTGGATCCCGGGTAGCTGGACTGGCCCTGTGATCCAGGGGTATCCTGGGAACTTGGCTGCTGCGGGGCCTGGCTGGGAGGACCCTGCTGCTGGGCGTACAGAGACTGGCCAGACTGTGGGGCTGAGGCTTGGGAATAAGGTGGCTGAGACTGTGGGGGCCCTTGGGATGGACCTGGCAGTGGCCCCTGGGACTGCGGGGGCATGTGGGGCTGCTGATAGGGCGGTCCTCCCTGGGTGTGTGTCGCAGAAGTCGGCGGAGGGTGGGGTTGCCCTGGGTAAGGAGTCTGGCCACCTGGTTGTCCTTGTGGGGGCTGGGAGTAGGGGGTTTGCTGCTGGCCCGGGTGAGGAGCCTGGCCAGGCTGGGCGTAATACGGTGCCTGGCCCTGGGAGCCATAGCCTGCTGGTCCCTGCTGTCCGTATGATCCCATCTAAACAGAACACACATAAGACTTCAAACACAACTGAAGAGAACACTGATAAAAGACCAAATCAAGACACGGAGACCTTATTTCTGAGTAAGATAAATCATGTAAATACCTGTGGACCATAAGGCATGCCACCCATGCCTGCAGGTGTACGTCCTTGCATTCCAACGGGATATCTCTGCGGACCTGGAGGACCATAACCCTGGCCAGGGTAACCGGGCCCCTGTTGTGGGCCTGTGGGAGGCCCCTGCTGCGACTGCTGACTGTATGGACTGCCCGCTCCATATGGTTGACCTCTCATTTTGCTCATTGGGTCTATGGGACCAGGTGGCTGGAAAATGAGAAAATACATTAAGACAACATCCAAACAGTACAGAACAAATCTAAATAGCAAGTGTGATAACTTGCATGCAGCCCTCCTCAATCTTAAACAACTTAATTATGCCATTACAGTGCTTTCATCAATACTTGGCTGCAGTGTGGAGAGTCACAGCACTAAAAGATGTAAATACAAGCTTCAGTGAACTAGGAAATTGTGCTTTTTTCACCTTATTTCCCACGGTCATTACCCTGATTTTTTTTTCACCTCACTTTGCCATAGTTTCGGAAGTCAACAGAGCTATATATATCTACTTTCGAATGGAGGGCAGTCTGCCCAATCTTAAACATATCCCAGCTGTGCTCCTGTTTTGAGTCTGGTCCAAGTAGCTTTTTTCCCCCAGAGGAGGCAGCTTGGCTCTGGATGAATGACACCAGAAATGAAGGAAGTACTTTCACAACAGCCCCAGAGAGTGAAAAATGCACAAGAGCACACTGTGTCTATAAACCAACCGTTAGTAAAAACATGTTTTCTCTGGTAAAAACTAGGTACTACTGTGCTATGCTATTGCATCACATTTAGGATCTGATTATTCCCTCACCTAAACCAAGTTATTTGGCACTACAAGGTCAGGAATTTCACAATAATTCAGACTAAAGAACGTCTACTTTAAAAGTAACCCCTTTCATTACATCGAGTGAATTCGCATGTGCACTTTGCTGAGAAGGAGAGCGCCCTCAGCTTAACAACAGCCCTCTAACAAAGAGTATGCAAAATGCCTTACGTGACATTTTGCAGATCCAAGATAATGAAGTGAAATAAATAAGAGCAGCACATGGCTAATCTGCATAAGACAGAGAGGAAACTCCCTTGGCTGGTGAGAGATGGTGGACTGCCTTCTGATTGGCTTGGGGGGAGGATTGGGGGGAAATTCTTTGCAGTCACACAGTCAAACTTGTGTGGCAAGCCAGACACAGCAGAAACATACACGCACATCCGTACGGGCTGAGGTCAAATTTCCCTTTTGCGACTGCGAAACAAGTTACAAGATGAAAACACAAAGGTCCCCATCAGTCTATAATTTGTTTATCTAGGGAACATCATGGATAACAAATAAGGTGGTATGTAAATCAATGACACTAGCAGAACAACCGGTGTTGATCCTAGCCATTATGTTATAAACATTTAATAACTGTAGCAATGCTGTAACAGCTATGTAAACTTTGGATTTGACACAAACAACACCACACTCTACTTGTCATATACAATGATGCGGACCAAAGTTGTCATACAAGCTCCTAATTTATTGTTCACGCTACCAAGTATATAACAGGAAAGGCTCTGGTGGTAATAGTAAACCCATGATGAGCGCATGTTGGAACAAACCGCTCATAACTGGAGGTTGTTTGTTTTTTGGAGGAAATATTTGCCCCAGGACAAAAGAAAAAAAATATATACATATATATATATAAAACCACGTATGATCACCAGTTGCTCTAACACTACATGCTTTGTTGAAAGTGAAAACAGGAGCAGAGGGGTGAATCAGTAAAACCTCTGGTAAACCTGTGATGACTTAATGCTGCGCTCCCTTATCAGCAACTGTTGCCTTGCATCACATGTAATTATAAATGGCCATGAGCAGCGGATGAGGAGCCAATCAGATTTCAGCTAGCATGTCAACCAAAGACCAACTATCTCCTGGCTTTGACAGCAGGATTTTACCTCCACAATTCAAATCCCAGTGCAAACTGCAATCTGCAGGCTGCAGTCACTCACTCATCTGTGGCTGGACTGACTGTTTACAGGCAAGCATACGTGGGAAGCCCAGAAGGTTTTCAGCGCAGGGAAAGTCAATTAATCAATGTGTGGGCAAAATGTATTAAAATACATAATTTGCTGATATCTCACAGGACATTTAAGTGATTTAAAGTGAACATACACGGGCCATTTAACTGGCCGTGAGAGGCTGATTCGGCATGCAACACATTCCTTCCGTCGTAGCCACAAAATTATAGCTTACCGGGCAAGAAAACAATGCAAATTTGAGCACATAAGCTGCTATCTCAAACGAAAATATATGAGAATTGGTTCCCCTATGTAAAGCCGTACAGTATGAACACATTTGTAGCAGAATATATGGTGGTTTTCACGTATAACACATGTAGGAAAGCTAGCAGAAAAACGAGACGTTGGTACTCGCGGAGTATTTTCGCCCCTTTTCAAAGTCGGGCCTTCTTGGCTCCCTGAACGTCCTTACATCGTTTCAACAACTTATATCTTCCGCAGGCGGCACTCTTGTATTCCCACATACCCGTATAAATATATTTTAAAACAACATTTATTTAACGGTCTGGTGTAAAGGGAAAAAAACACACACGAGAGGCAGCCATTTTAGAGTCTTTGCGAACTAGTATCAGACAATGGCTGGCCTGCTACGTTGTGAACTAGCTAGGAGGATGGAAGGCGACATGCTAAAGCTCACATCATGTGCCTGTAATAATGTGACTTTACCTGGGTCCTAACTAGCGGCTGCCCGGCACTTCCCGGGCTCATAGGTGACGAGAGATGGCTTCTTTGTTGCCAACCCGGAGTGCTCCCTCCATACAGCCCGCTACTGCCCATGTCTGCTGGTCCCTTACTAGCTCCTTCTTGGCTACTGTAGTCGCTAGACGGGTAGTTGGGGTATGCCCGCGTTGAGCTGGGAGACGTTAGGAGCTTGTTGAGTGTCGGTGTGGATGTAGGCTGGGGGTTTCCGATGTTATATCTCTGGTTATTGTAAGATCCAGCCATCGCCGTGGGTCCTCCCGCTGGTGGCTGCTGCTTAACGTTAGCTGGCTGCCCCCCAGCTGTCGGCGCCTGGGTACTGCGAGGCGAGTTCATGGCGTACGCCTGGCCGGGGTAGGGAGTCCTGTTCGGGAATGGGTTGTAATTGTTAAACTGGTGGTTTGAAAAGCCATGGTCGTGTGAATTAGGTTGATACGGGTCCATCATATTGCTCGACTGCACGACCGGACCCGCAGCAGCTGCCATGCCAGGGCTTTGTTGTCCGCCATGTTGATGAAAAGGGGCCCGACCGTAGTGCTGACTGTATCCGTACGAAGGTGGAGGAAAAGCGGGGCCGTGATGATGCACCAAACCGGGATGGTTATTTCCCTCCGGTCCGACAGAGTCATTCTGGTTATTATTGTTAGCCCTGGGCGGGTTCCCATTCCCGTTCTTCATCTCAGGTTCCCCTCCTCCCCCTGCATTTCCACCGTCGGCCCCGTCCTGCAGATCCCCCCGGCCCGGCGATCCGCTGTCCAAGACCGGCTGCTTTTTGTCTGATTGCTTCTCCCCCGGTACCGACTCCTCCTTGTGGTCTCGATCCGGCTTTTTGAGTTCGGAAGGCGGACTAGTGTTAAGAGTGGCGGCGCTGGCGACCTGAGCGGCCATGATATACCCCCCCACCACCACCTCTCTCTCCCTCTCTCGGCGAGTCAGTCACAATCAAAAGCTAGCATTGCATATAAATAATTGTTTATAACCATTTATCCTTGTGCCGATTCATTCCCACCCCTCACACCGGACCGAATCCGGCTTCCATCCCCCCGGTTCCGGTTCCGTAAATGGGTTAGAGAATTGATGGAGGCTCCATACAATGCGTAAAAAAGCGACAGAAATTGTTGTGGGAGTTGTGTTACTGAGCCCGGGTAGAGGCAGGGAGCGAGCCCAACCAACACGAGGCTCCGCTACATACAGCCATTTTACCGAGCCGCACGGAGGGCTGCAAGACATGGGCTGGATCCGCTCCAGTGCGGAGTGGACTTCTGTCTCACAACCTCACATTGTCCCTTATTTTACACATAGGTTGAATATTTTCTTCACATGGACAGAGTCTAACGTCCACACAAGTCATTTTCTGTCGTCTTACCAACATAAAAAAAATGACTTGAGAGGCTGCGCATTACAAAAAATATGCACATGCGTGTCGATTTAATGAGTGATCAGTGAAAGGGGAAAGTAATCCATTACTTAAATATAGAATTTTTCAAGTGAACGTTTGTACAGATGTGGATGCCACAGCTGCACGTGTAAAGAAGTGTACTGCACACACCACAACATGACACACATGGATTTAGCCTGGCTTTACATACACACATTTCTAATTCCAACTCACTCATAGTCATATTTATAAATGTATGCAGCTCAGAAACCTGCCTTTGTATGCTGGCGCTTGTACTTAATTCCCACCAGTGTCTCTGTGTGGTATTCAGGCAAGCAAAGGCAACACACACTGGTTTTTCCAGAGCAGAAGGAGGAAGCCTTGCAGCAAACGAGACTACCAATGCACATTCCCTCTTGTTCCCTCCCCTGCCTGCTCTGCTCTCCTCTACCACCCCCTCTCCTCTCCTCTCCTCTCCTCTCTGTCTGTCTCTCACTCCAGCAGCACACACTCCTCTGCTGAGTGTGGGGGGATGGGTGCACAGGCTCCAGCTCTCCCTCTCTCACCCTACTAACATTGAACTACACTGGCTGTACAGGGGGAGAAAAAAAGCCTTATCTACCAGACAGAGGATGCATGAACAGTTTCAAAGTCTCCTAACAATTAGAAAAATGGAGCATTTGTCCCCCCCCACCCCCCATCTCTCCTCAGTCAAATGAAGCAGACATTTTTGGCATCCACAGGGTGTGTGCACAGCATTGAACAGGGCTGGTAATGAGAAGTGTGTGTGTGTGTGTGTGTGTTTGAGGGGAGGGAGTTTTTAATCTTAAACAAATAAAATGCATATACGTGACAAGGTTAATGAGGCCTTTAATGGTTCGATTGGGCATTGATTAAAATTCAGGTTTTGAGTATAAGTGGGACACGATTGCCTTTCGGTTTCTCTTCCCTCTCGACACACACACACACAGAAACTGTCTCCCCCCCCCCCCCCCCTCTCTCTCTCTCTCACTCTTTTACACACACACATACACGAGCGCGGGCGCGCACGTACACATACGCACACATCTACCTCTAGGGGGCTTGTAGGGAAAAAAAAAAAAGAGGCAGGAAGTACCAGTGAGAAGGCATACTTGATCACATGTACAAACATCGGAACACAATTTAACATTCTGCCTGACACACCCCCCTAATGCACGGAGGGCAGCGAGCTTTGCAGGCACGAAGCAGTCCACATATAATTTCACAGCCACATCATACCGCACGGGGTTAATGTGATTTCCCACATCAGTGCGAGCTCGCAAAGTGGATCACGCTTTATTTTAGGCGGACTACGACGATGCATGAGAAGTGCGCGCGCGCATGCACGCACGCACACGAAGCCGCATGTTTAATATGTGTGTGTGTGTGTGTGTGTGTGTGTGCGTAAGAGGCGTCGAGGCTGTGTTTCTAATGCTGGAGGTGCATTTAAAATTAAAACTGGGTTTCACAGTAAAGACAGAGTAAGTGGAAAAAACTCCCCAAAGTTAAAGAGAGAGTTTGAGGTGCTTTTACAAAGACAGAGGGTCTTCCATCCCAGAGACCAGACACAGGGCCAGTTGTGCAGAAACAGATTTAATGTAGCTTCCTCTCCCCGCCTGACTTAATTTTTCTGCTCTGGCTGCAGGGAAAAGCCGAAGCAGACTTTCGTGGATCTGGGAGGAGGATTTGAATACACATGTGCCACCTGCTGGACAGAAGGACAGAGCCAACGTACAAGGACTCGCTCTTGGCCAAAGTCATGACAACTTTTGGTGATGTTTTCGATCGGGCTGCGGCTCACGATTACTTTCATTGTCGAAGCGATTAGTTGATCGGTCGATAAAATGTCAGAAAATATGGAAAAAATGTCGATCAGTGTCCCCCAAAGCCCAAGATGACGTCATCAAATGTCTTCTGTCCCCAAAGATGGTCAGTTTGTTGTCAGAGAAAGAAACCAGACATTTTTTTGCCTATTTCTTGGGAATCAAAATAGTTGATTAATTTAATAATTGAGAATTAATTGATTAATTGTTGTAGCTCCAATTTTTAATTCACCTTATCTTTGTCAATAATTGCCCAATGGACATTATACTGTTGTGTTTTTACTAAGGAGCCCAATATTACTTTTGATTTGTGGAATTTTTCCCATTTCACCCAGCACACTTTTTTAATGAACACAAAGCTCTGCTAGTGTCTGATTCTGTTAAAAGAGCACTATCAGTCTGTATTACAGTATTAGGTATTATATTTGTTCAGACACTCAAAACAATTCTTAAATCTCAGGAATCAAATTGAGTGGATATCAAAGGTGCATTATGTAAGAATTGCCCACCTTCAACTCATACTCCCAATGAACAGGGGCAGCATATAACAAGTAACTGCTAACTGCTGCTAACTGTATTCTTTTTATACATCCATTACTGTTGCTACTCTGAGCTTGTTAGCTCAGTTAGCAGTGCAGCAAGCTTGGCTACCAGGGGAGTGTTGGTGTTTACACTGCTAGCACAGGATCTTTGGACTGCTGGAAGAAAAAGGCTTCAGGCCAAGGGCTAGCTGGTTAGCATGCTAACTTCAGTATATATCTCTTCAACATAGTCTTCTTTGACATCATGTCAAAACTGTTATTTCTTCACATTCTGTTGACAATTTTGGACATTTTTGAATGTTTTAAACTAAAATTCTTACATATTGCACCTTTAAGCTGCTCACTATTTGATTTATGCATAAGATTATTACAATTTGTTTCTATAAACATAAAAGATGTAGTGCTCATGTTATTATTTACACACACGCACACACTCAAATTGCACTTGCATCTCTGAGGCACTGCTGACTGTCAAGTTCTATTATATTCTGCTGCATATCAAGGGAAATGTGCTGTCTGTTCTCTGTATCCTCCTGTCAGACATGCTCTTCACTAATATATGCACATGGCAGGAGGGTACGCATGAGGAAAGTCCTCTGTATAATGTTTGCCATGTTAGTTTCAGCAATCATAAAGGGAAAGTAGAGCACATTTTGGGAACTCAATGTATGCAGCATTTATCTAAAATAAGCAGCAAAGAACATCAACATGAATCTTATATTTACAGTTTATCCATTCAGATCGAGAAGACACAAAACAATGTAACTGCAGTCATTTTATTGTTTCAGAATGAATTTGACTGTGTAGACATGCACCCCTGGATGCTTACCATTGTGTTTTTTAAAAAATGGAGGCCATGTTACAAAAAGCCTACATGACGGCCTTTTCATTTAATACATACTAAGAAAACGTATCTGCATAAATTGAAGATTTTTGTTGTCCAGATACAATTAATCACACCGCTCTCATTGATATCAGAAGAAAATCTCTGTATTTACTCCCCTCAGTCGTCCTCTTTGTGATTTTTAAGAGCGATGGTGCAACCTTGAAGCATCTTCAGCACCCAAATTTAGTTCCCATCTCTCTACTGCTTTTATAGAGAGGTTCAGAATTCAGGCCAAGTGAGATGGATGTTGCCAAGACTCCCCTGGTATACTGGTGCTTAAAAGGCAAACTGTTTTGTCCTTTTATTTGGGCTTTTTCAATTTACAGGTCCATCATTTCCTCCTCCACAGACTTTCCACCGGTTTCAACATACCGCTCTTGCACTCCAAGAGTACTGTGGTACTGTTAAGGAAAACATAAATAACACAATTTCAAATATATATTGTAAGATTCAGGTTACTTTGAACATGATTAATCAGAAGTCATTCAAAAAACAAGAGCAGTCAGTATTTCAGCCACCTCCCGTAAATCTTAAGGTTTGATTTTAAATGAGATGAGTCACAGTGAGTCACCAACGTGATTAGGAAAGGATACGAGTGAAACTGGAAGTCTGCCCCCACAGCAGCTGACATCATGGCCTGCAAATTCCTCTCCTCCAGGTCTCCAAAGCAGTAGCCATTGGCCTTGTCCACTGCCCGTAAGACCTGAATCATGCTCTCTTTGTCCTTGAGACAGAAAACAGAAGCATTTGATCAGGGGGTTTTCTCTGTAGAAATTCACCGAAACTCACCAATGATGAAATATTTCCTGGAAAAACTTTCACTGAAACCTTCAAAATGTGCTGTTGAAAGACTAATATACTTCTGTTTTCCAGTTCAGTGTCACAAATCAGTGTTAGAGTTGACATGATTCGTACGTCCCCATTCTCTTTTCCAATTTAATTTTTCCACCAGTCCGATCTGTTGCAACATACATGAAGACTTGGTTTTATCAAGGTTTCGTATTAAATAAAAAAAACACTACACATGAATACAAAGTCAGAAAACCCCAAAGTTCCTCCAGTGCCCAAACATTTAACATTGACATTAACATCTTGTCTTTCTTAAGGTTTTAAGTGTTTTTTTGCCTTTTAAATTAGCTTTAAGCACCATTGGTAACCAAGGTACAGTCAGGGTTCCCACACCTTCTTAAACATCAAATTCAAGGACTTCTCAAGGACTTTCCAGGCCCAATTCCCTCAATGGACTTGGCATGTAATGTATTGTGTTCTTTTTTGTCTAGTGTATTGTATATCTGTATATTGTTATTTGTAATATTACTGTTTCTGTTTCCTGCCTAGAAACTACGGATGTAAAGTAGCATTCTTGCTAATTCTGACATGTTTACATTCTGCTTCTCCCAATCAAATAAATAAAATTAAAAAAAATGAAATAAAATAAAATTCCAGGGCCCAACACTAAATAGTTTGAGACTAAGGCTTGACAATTGTGATGGCAAAGAACTGCGGGAGACATGCTGACAGTAAAACGGCTTACTTGCAGCTTCCCCACAATTGTTGGAGTTGCCCTTTAAATGGGGTAGAAAACAGAAATGCATCAAGGCTGCGTTTTCCCCATCATGGAAACAACTGCACCAACCTGCCATTTGTATAAATTACTAGTCCCATATGAGGTGATGGCACAGCAGTCTAGACTCCTGTCTCTGCGCACACACACACAGGATCATATCAGTCTCCATAAAGAAATAATGTCAGGGAACGAATACAGTGTGCAGACAGCCCACACCCTTTTAACGGTCCGATCCATCTGCAGAAAATTGATCCAGTGTTCAGTTGCAAATGCTAAAAATGATTTATGATTTACCTGTGAAGAGATATCAATACGTGGTGAGTGATTTTTAGGAATTCTTGGAAGGGCGTCTGTTTGGCATAGCCTGTGAATTACTGTGGGAGTTTAACATGTTCAGGCCAGTTCTACTCTGTGTTTTGTGGGTAATTAACCCCTTCATGACTCATCTAGAAAAATATAATGAAGGAATTCTTATAATGCCATCCACTCAACATCTCTCAGCAGCCTTGCGTCATTCCACAGAAAACAAATATAGCATGTCTCAACCACCAGACACAGTAATTAAACTTACTTCAAGGAATTGGTAATAAAACAACCTTCTATATGAACTAACTAAGCAAACAAGACCATCAGCAAGAAGACTATTTCTGCATAATTATTATAGTAATTTTTAAAGCCTTTCACTGGGTCGAATTCCAACGTATCAGGGTCGGATAAGTCATAAAATTCAAACTATTTTTTATGGCCGAGTGCTGAGAGTAACTTGAGGATCCAAAAGTCTGAGGAGAGAAGCTGCTCTGTAGTCTAGCAGCAGTGCATTACAGCGCTGAAACAAAGTTTACTTTGTTTCATCATCGTCATCTTTTGCCCACAGATTAAAAAAAAATCTTTTATGCAGTAGCTGTAAGCATTATTTTCGAATGAAAATAAGTGTTAAATAGATCTGTATTCCAACAATAATCACTGTTAAAGAGTTTTTGGTCAGTAACCAATGACTCTGCTCCCCCTACTCATGCAGTGAAAAGGAAGAGAAATGTATCTGGTCACACATAAGACAGAATACTCCCTAAAGAGATGGTCCCTGCTGCTCAGTGAACACACAGAGAGCAGGATCCTCCTGTTCTGGTACCTACACCGGCAATGACAGAACAGGGAAAACTACCATCTCCAGCGAGGAAAAACACTTGAAGAAAAGAAAAAGGGAAAGAGAGCTGCCTCAAAAAGAAAGAAGAACAAAAGAAGAACAAAGGATTCGTGCATGTGTGGAATTATAACAAAGTTAGGTCGTATTGGTTAGAACATACAACCAGCAGAATAAAATATCGTGAGCCAAAGTCACTGAGGGTCATTCTTAAAAAAACCAAAAAAAACAAGCTATGATACCTGTACATTGAGGGGCACAAAGGAGACGAGGCTGTAATCTTGAATGAGCTCTGCCAATTTTTGATTCAGATGGTGGAATTTTTTAAAGAAGGGATCTGCGGCCAGGTGATCGAGAAGATAGGTCAGGTCCATGACCTCTGTGTAGAAGTCAAGGTTGAAGGCTGTGCAAGAATACAGACGGGAAAAATGTTACCATGTAAATCCATTTCTGAATATGGTATTAAATTTTGTTTGGTAATATTAGTTTTTGTTGAGGTAAAACCCAAAACCTTTAACGTACCCAGTTTGCCATACTGCTCAATCAAGTCCATCTTGGAGAGGACATTGACGTGGGGAAGCTCCACGTGCAGCATGGTGGATAGGGAGGTACACAGCACAGAGATGAACTTCGCTGGGTCAGCGCAGTAATGAGAGTCCACAAGGTGCACTGCTGTCAGCTTGAAGAAGCGAGAAAGTGTAGGAGAACCACAGTCATAAGTAATTCATGCAAGGTAGAATCACTTTAATATCAAGTTATTGTTGGCCATGCTTGATGACTGTGTGTATAAAGCATCAGTTAGAGGAATGACTCACCCAAAAATGAAAATTCAGTCACTATCTACTCACCCTTACGCTGGACATGGAATGTCAGGTGAAGTTTTGTAGTCCACGAAGCTTTTCTGGAGCTTCAGAGCAAAACAGTGTTGCAGCATTCACAAACTTCTTTTGAAATGTAAGAAAAAACATAAAATGGCTCCATACAGCTCATCCAGCATAACCCAAGTCTCTTGAAGCCCCAAGACCCCAAATGTATTTGAAAAGATGTTATTTACACCCTTTTAAAAGCCAAAATCTTCACTGTATGTCCTAAGCTAAAAGCGTTAGCACGCTTCCAGTGAATAGGATTTCCTCGAGAAGCCATTTGATGTTTTTTGGGGGGTTTTTGTCCCCAGCTACTTCAGTTGTTTGGCAGAATGCTACCACACTGTTTTGCTGTAAACGCTGCAGAAAGTTTTAGTGGACTACAAAACTTCCCCCAACTTTGCAGCAACATGAAGTGAGTAGACAATGGCTGAATTGTCATTGTTGGGTTAACTTTTTCTTCAAGGCTCCATTCCCACGCTTGATTGTTTAAAAAGCTCACCCTGAAATTCCACTTGGCCAACTGAGAGAAAATATTCTTTACTGAGCTCTGGTGGGTGTAGAGCTCCACCTGTCCAGGACAGTCAAACAAGAAGTAGCAGTCACTGTGCTGTTTCAGCTTGTTCTCTAACCAGTCCAGATTTGCCTCAACATACTCCATACTGTACAGGAGCCCACCATTGGGCCCAAGCTTCAACCCCTCCATGACATCATCCAGAGTGACCAGCTCGGAGATATCTACCGCACAGGAGTACGGTAGTCCTTCATTGGCTGGGTCCATGTTCACCACAACCACCTTGCGTCCCAAGTGAGTCAAGAACTCCTGCATTCCTTGGCAGTAAGTGGTTTTTCCTGAGCCTGGGGGTCCGATGACCACCTGGCCGAAGCGTAGAGAGGGTTTCACTCCTGACTGACTGGCCATGGTTTCAGTGTGAAGGGGACTGAGGATCACATTAGACGGGACCAGGATGTCAGAGGGGCTACATGTGTTGTCCTACACAGGGTGTCAGCATCCAGGTGTGTACCTGACGGGGTCACATCAGATAATATGGTGAAGTTTTGCCTTTTCGTGGATAACTACTAGCAAAAGCAACATCTCATCTCGAAACAGTGATTGTTAACGTTATACTCAGGTAACATTAACTAGCTAAGTTAGTTAAATGAACTGCTTATTTAACTGCAACACGTAGCTCATGAAAAGTTTGTGACAAAAGAAAAGTGTAATTAACACTAGCTGCAATTTCTGTTACGCCACTGTGAGCTAATATTTCTAAAAGTAATAACTACTGATGGATAATTACCGTCTGCCGCCGTTTTGTTTGCATGCGTACAACGGCTGCTAGCTAACCGGCTAACCTGCGCCAAAGTACATCCGGGTTATGTAACTGACGTGTCAAAATAAAAGCACTGTTTTTTTTTCCATTTCACGAGTCACTACACGTAACCTTAGAGCTCACCGTGTCTGTGAGGGTACTTCATACATTATTTCGACCTTTTGATAAATCATTAATACTTTCCATACAAATATGAGGCATTTACATAGAGAGACAACTTTTTGCGCAATAGTGACTCAGCAGTTTCAGATATTACATAAATATAACAAAAAGGTAAAACACAAAATCCGCACAAGTGGAATGAAAGGTTGGAAAAATGTTTTTAATATCACAGTCAGACAAATAATGAGTAAAAATCACATAAAATAATAGTCTTTTCTTTAAGGTCATCTTCGTGGTCCAATGGTGCCACCTGGCTGCCAGCCTCTGTACTTCATACTGGTGCTAGGTTGACGTCTCAGCAATGTGTCACCTCCATCAATATTTTTGGGTTTATCGTACACTGTGGAAATATGAAAATCTTTTTTGGCCTTTTTTGCTGAGTGTAACAACAGCTTCTCTCCATGATACCTGCAGAAAAGAAATTGTATTAGGAGCGCATAAAATAACACTCAAGAAAAACCTGCAAGCAATTAAATTTAGTTGATTCGGTCTTTTGTGTTCATACGCACCCAAAGCCTCTTTTGCAATTAGGGTGTTGGCCCTCGCTCTCAAGAGCGTCAGGAATTCCAACCTGACTGTGTCCCAACCCTTCACCATCCTTCCAGCCCTGCTTTTCCATCACACGACGACCAAAGCCCTAGAAAGAAAGAATAAAAAACATTCGAAATGTGCTCATAAAGGCTATGGTAGAAAACACAGCAGTCAAATTATAAACCACCTCCATACCTTAGTGAACCTCTCGAAGCTGCCAATAGACTGACTGTGTCCAGATCTATCTTCAAGACCCTCCCTCAGCCTTTTCTCGTATCGCATTCGGACAGAGTCACGGGCATCCATGTCACCTCCATCTGTGAGTGGAAGAGATGGGTTTAAGAAAATCGGACTCGCAGAAATAATTCACAGTTTGGTTCCCTTCATCAGTCACAGTTTGAAAATAAACTTGAGTTACCTTTATCATAGTAAACACTCATGTCAACATCCCAGTCGTCTGCCGTTTGTTCATCGAAATCTAAAAAAAGGACAGAAGGAGACATAAATGTAATCAATAGTTAAAGTCATAGTGACAATCATATACATGTTCTTTTAATGGATTTAGATCATAATAAAGTCTGCACAGTCATGACATGAGGTTGGGAAATGTATCAACCTTCATCCTTTAATGTAGACTGGAATTTAGTTTTGTGGTTAACACAATATGATAACTTAAGATGTGATTATGTATAAACATATATCATGAAATACCAGCTTCTTCTGGCAAGCGTGGAAAACTGTATGATTAATGGTTTTGCTGCATACCTCCTTCCTCCTCCTGCCAGTACTGGGCGTCTGTGTAGAAAACCAGACCTGAGCCGCCCTTCTCCCACTTCAACTCGATCTCCTCCTCATACAGCCTCTCTTTGCTTCGCTCCTGACTCGTTACATCATCATGCAAAGCTTCATGGCGCTCCCACTCCTCACACCAGTCATCATCCTACAACCAACAAGATTAATAATTGAAAAACCACAGTGATGACAATTCACACATCCCTGTATCACAATGCATTTATGTGTAAAATACAAAAAAATATAAATGGATTTCAACCCACGTCATCTGCATTTGACTGTGCATCCTCCTCCTCTTCTTTCTGTGGCTCATCAGGTTCTGTTGTTTCTCTGTCATCAGCTAATTTTCTTTGTCCTGACGGTGGAGCAGCCAAAGTGCCTGGTCCTGATATTTCATGTCCAGCAGCTGTTAATACAGTCTCTTCCGTGGCTGGAAGTGTCCAACTGTTGCGATACTGAAAAGGTACATTGCCGTAACGGCGATTGGAGCTAGTCTTTGGGAAGGTGAGGCCCAACTTTCGTATGAGGCGTGGAGGCAACCGACAGGACTGGATGAGCTGTAGGAACACTTTCACCGGTGTGCCCACGTTTCCATTCTGCATCAGAGCAGGTGGATTCAGCTCAGATAAGGTTTTGAGGTCAGCCTCTGTGAAACGCTCTGTTAAGGACACCCGGTGGCGCTGCTCGTGCTTTGTTTTATACGGGAAGGACCCATCATCTGAAAGAATAAAAAAAAAAAAAAATTAAATGTATGAACAGTGATAACACTTCATGTCACAATTAGAAAGGAAAAAGACAAGAATTTACAGGTATAAACAGTAATACCTAGATGAAGAAACCATGACACACATGACATAATCCCTACACACTTTATCTAAGAGGAGGTTTCCATTTAGAAGGAGTTTCATTAAAAAACAAACATATTATTTTTTATAATTTTTCTTAATTTACTGTTTGAGTCACTTATGACAGAAAGAAATCAGGAATTCGGTCCATACTAGAGCTGCAACTAATGAATATTTTCATTGTCGATTAATTTGTCAGTTATTTTCTCAACTAATCAATCACTAGTTTGGTCTATAAAATGATATAAAAATGGTGAAAAATTGTGAGCAGTGTTCCCAAAGCCAAATATGATGTCCTTAAATGTCTTCTTTTGTCCACAAGCCAAAGATATTCAGTTTACTGTCATAGATTGGTAAAGAAAGCAGAAAACATTCACAACAAAAGCTGGAATCAGAGAATTTGGGCTCTTTTTTTATTTCTTCTTCTTTTTTTTCTTAAAAAAAAGTGCTCAAACTGAGTAATCGATTATCAAAATAGTTGGCAATTAATTTAACAGGTTACAACTCATCAACTCATTGATGCAGCTCTATTTTCAATAAGCAACTTCACAAACACAAAGTGACATTTGCACTTCTTTTATTTATACAATTACTAACTATAAGGAACAGCGAAGTGACCAAGTGGGGCGGTTTAATGATAATTTGGCTTCTGATAACTTGCGAAGGGCATTCTTCCTTATTGTTGAAGTACCCCGCAAGAATCACATTTAAAAAAGTTAATTTTAACAAAGCAACAAAATCCAAGATATCCTGACTGTGAATCATTTGATTGACACAAGCTCCCAAAACACTTGACCCTACACTTCCCATAATGCAACCAAGTACATAACCCTAGTTTGTTATGCAAACCCAGACCTCAACTATTCAGTTTTTTAGTTACCCATCTTATTTTTTAAAGCTTAATAAAGCTCCCTGCAGAGCCACAGAAGACAGTCCATCATAAAAGAGGTACAGGCTGAGTGGTAACGTCATTGTCACGTCACTTGTACTGACCACTGTGTAAACTCGGCGGAGTGCCCCTTTAATCTGGCACAGCATAGTTCAAACACAGACTAAACGAGGGGTGATCTCTTCTTTTTTGTCCCCGGGCTCAAGTTAGGTTGACTGATAGTAGACTGACAGGCACATTTAGAGAAGCACCCATCACTTACCTTTGTCATCTGAAACTTTGACTCTTTTGATAACACAACGTCTAGCCAGCCAGTTCCCCTTCGAGTTGATCCAGTGTTTCCCCGCATACATCCTGACGAGTCTGTCCGCTTCTTTCTCACGAACAGAGACGATGCAGCAGCACGTCTTCACCGTCTGTTTCTTCACAGAGCCGTTTGTTGTGTCTTGGTCAGTCTCCGGGGATTTGGAGCTGCCCTCTTCGCCGTCACCACACGGTGTGTTTTCGGTCCGCTCGGACTCCCTGAGGACCTCCGGCCGGTGTCGGTAGTGAAAACATTGAAAAGCGCCGCTTTCTATGAACTGACTGAAATAATTCCTCAGGTCCGCTGAGCGAAATGCTTCAGGGATGTTGGTAATGGCAAAATACACAGGAGAGCCGTCTTCAGAGTCCGCCATGATTGTTTTTTCCCTGGACGGAAAGCGTCATCAGAACGACATTCTGAAATGACGTCAGATCCGCCTCTGGAGACACGCCCCTTCCGGCTTCATTCATGGGACCTTATTTCGGATTAAAACATGAAATGGAAGTGAGTCAAGAGAAACGAATAATTGTTTAATCCCATGAATCACATGTATGATGTTTGTCGATTAAAAAGATAATTTCCAACTCAAGAAAGTCGCAGTTTGTCATAAATAAAGTAAAATATCATCTAGTTTTGTGTTAAACCGTTCAGTGAACGTCATCATCTACCTCAACCCATGACCTCAACACACATCACCGACACCAACATGGCCGCCAACTCTGACACAGATAAAAGTATAAACGAAGGTGAAAATCACAATAAAACTAACCATAATGACAACTGACGTTAAGTGAAAAGGAGAGTTCTCACTGAAAAGGGCAAAAGACAAAAGTCTTTCACACGACTGCATTTGTTTAAACTCTTTCAGCAAGACAGCCAAGAAATGTGTTCAGTCAGAGTTCATTAACCCCGAGGCTAACTCCTCCTCTGGCCTTCAACTCAGCTTTTATCGTTGTGTTTTGATAGTAACTAGCAGTAAAACTAGACCTGGGTCCAGACACTCTGACATCACTTTACACATCATATTACAAACTGATTGTGCATTAGTCATAGCTACTTTAGGCTGTGGAAACTCATGCTTATCCTCAAGCATGTCATATACGTATGCCATACAGACTTCACAGACATGATTATACAGGTAAGTCAGAAAATTTGATCTTATATTTAAGGTTCATGATCCAATGAGATCAGTGCTTGTGGAAGTGAATGAACTAGAATTGTACTCATACTACCGCCAAGGCCCAACAGTCCCCTTTAATTCAATCAAGCCTAATCCAATATTAAACTTGATAGCCCTGAATCACTATAATTTAAACCATCCAACTGCTTGACCATGATTTCAGCACACCAGATCTAGGATCCACATCAAATTGAATTCACCTATAGATACCAGCTACCTGAATATGCCTGATTATTTTCATCAAGATTCATTCATTATTCCCTGAGAAATTAACGAAATCGCAAAAACACCCTTTCTCACAATGTTAAAGAAAGTGAGAAAAAATTCCTAGAACCGTCCCTTTATCTGGATCCCCACCAAAACTTAGTGGGGTCTATTCTGGGCCAAGACCCATCCTCCATCCAAGTTTCAAGGAAAGCCATTCAGTTGTTTTTGTGTAATCCTGCTGACAAACCAACCAACAAACAAACAAACAAACATGAGTGACAACATAACTTTCTTTGCGGAGGTAATTAAACTGTCTTGCAGATATATCACACATCCTAGAGCCTGGCTAAATATCTGTCATTGCAGGAAAATAAAAAATAAAAAAATAAATTGAAATAACATGGAAGAGAAGTCATCTTTCCACAGACTTAATAAAATACTGTTACACCTAGTCACAAAAAGCACCATAATGAGTCATTACACTGGAGTATTTGGCCTTTGGAACTTTTATAAAATGAAGACAATTAAACTTTAGGTTTCAGTTTTGTTTGTGGTATGTTTATACCTCAAATTGTGGGATATAAAAATATTTTTTACAAAATCCTTCCTTCTACTGAACTTTTCAAATGGGTCAGTGTGTCTTAACAAGAGGCAGCCGTAGATGAACTTTGCCTCACTACAGTACAGTGTAAAAAGCAGTATCCAAGTTTAGCATTATGTTAGTTTAGTATGTGTGCTTTTCTAGGTACTACTGGGTCAACACTACAGTACAGCCTGGCAGTGCAGTATGTCATTGCAAAAATCCATATCATTTGAAGAGAGGACCTGCATTACAAACCAAAAAATATATTCTGGTGTAGAGAGCAGGAATATCTCTAACAGCTGATAGTCTAAAAGTAAGAAAACACTCAGAAAACAGTCAAAACAGAATTTAATCTATAAGATCAAACATTGTCCAAAGCAATCATTGCGTATAATATTTGAGCCATTCGAAACTGTTAATCACTTTCTTTAATAACCACATTTTATTTTAAGTGTTGCTGAAATGTTTGACACTTTATGGAAATTACATATAATCCAACAAAACATGACAACAGTGCACTAAATAAAAGTTACCAGATAACACATTCAAGCTAACAAAAAATCATTAGTACACGTTTGATTACAACATTTAAAGGACAATTCTGTCAACATGTAATCTAAATGTGTACGTTAATAAAATAATACGTTTAACCAACTTTTCTGGTGCCGACTAGTGTTGGTATCAACTCATAATCGAACAGTAGTTTCAATTTGTTCAAGTTGTATCATTACATTTTTTCATCATTTTTTCCGCAATTTATGATTTTTTGTTGTTGACAAGAACGTCTGAAAAGGTTTAATAACATACAGCTTGTAATTTAATGGTGAACCTGAAAGAACGATGTCTAAAAATGTGAACTGAATTCCATCAATTTGAATTCCAGAATAATCAAATGATTTCCTGAGGAGTGAAATGACCCCACAGTGTTAAAACATCACTGTCACCTTAGGGTTGATGAACCTGTGCTGTATTAGCAGTGGGTCAAGGTCAAGTGTCATGTACTGTACCAGACATGGTGTCCATCACACACTGAGAGTTCAACGACCTGGGAAAAATCAAACCAGAGGAAACATGAAAGACAATATTTTGGGGGAAACCTCACAAGAAAAGCAAACTATACAAGTTTCAGGGGTTGAGGGATATGTTGACACAATTGTCTTATAAATTATCTCATGATCGCCCATTTAAATGATTATTAGGGTCTTAACTTTATAATGCTTTTACAGTCAAGGCTCTTATACATATTAAGAGAATGTATGTTTTTTAATAATATATATAAAAAAAGAAAGGCTTGGACACTCTTCAGGTTCCAGCCATTACGTAATGCCTCATCAGACCTGGACTGTTTTCCTTGATTGGCCTCAGGATACAGCGGTTGTTCCACTTATAGAACGAAGGACATTTCATTTTTACTGTCCTGGTTGGAGATAAGCGTCTGTCCTCCGTGTCCGTCTCTGCCTGCTCCTAACTCTATAAACACAAGCCTTATCACTGGCATTTACAACTATCCCAATGCCTCATGAAACCTGAGGGCTGCTGAGGGCATTATAGGTCACTTAACTGAAATTCTTCAAAATAATGTAGTGTTTTATTACAATCATCAACATGGTTTAGCTCCTGTGATTGTGAACAGGTCACGTCTGACATGATTAATCACAAGCATATCATAATGAGATCACTCCAGGAAGGAAAATCAGGCTTCTAAAATATATTCTGGAGTATTCTTTGAAGTAAAGAGACTGACGAAGTAAAACAAACATTCGGTGACTGGTGCTGCCAGTAGTGTCTGGCTTGTAATCTCTTTATTGCAGTCATTCACTTTGTGGACTGACCTTGACTCCACCGCTCTGTGGTTCATGTCTTCCACTGGGACTTCCCTCCTGTGGTGCTTTAAGGCTTCTTGGCTTGTGCAGCAGGTGTCCAGACAAAAGTAAAGAACATAATATGTTATATATTGTGTCACCTGTCACGATACAATGTGGTAAAGTCGGTTCCCTGTGCTATATGTCCAAACCAAGAGCACTTGTCATTGAAATATGCTGTTTGTTTATCCATGACCATAATAAAGCAATTTTCTTATCAGACTGCAACCGCCGTGCCAGGCACCAGGAAGATAAGAAATTAGGGTAAACTTATTTAAATGACAAGTGGATCACAGTACTACCTGTTATAGATGCAATAAACTGGAATTCCTTACATCTCCCTTGCCAACTTAGATTGTGTCAATTAAAACAGTTAAGGGATAAGTTCACATTAGTTCACACAAAAATGAAAATTCAGTCATAATCTACTCACCCCCATGTGGATGGAAAGTCAGGTGAAGTTTCATAGTCCACAAAACATTTCTGGAGCTGCAAGTCAGTGATACAGCATTCAACAACAACTGAAGTAGATGGGGACTTGTTTAGAAATGTAAAAAAAGCAAAAAACAAAAACAAAACTGAAAAAACCCACACATAATGGCTCCATGCTGCTTGTACAGCATGATCCAACTCTCTGAAAGTCCAGAGATTGCAAATTAATTTAAAAGGATGTGGTTTACACCCTTGCTGCACAGTCAAGCTTGTGTACCCACTTTTGACTGAGTACTGTTAACTTTTTTAGCTTCGCAGCTAAGGTGAAGATTTTGGCTTTAAATAGGTATTGATAATGTCCTTTCAAATCAATTTGGGATCTCGGAGACTTGGAAACCGCTTTTATATGTATATAACTTAATAAGATAATAACTTCTAAAGGTGCGATATGTAAGAGTTGTATTTTAAAACATTGAAACTTGTCAACAGAATGACAGCCAATAGGAGCACTAGCTGCACGGCTAACTGAGCTAACAACAGCTAAAGTTGGCAATTCTTACATATTGCATCTTTAAAGCCACATGTTTACATTTTTAGAGCAAAACAAGCTTGTATTCTGAGTTATGGTGAGGTGAGAACAAAAAGATCCCAGAAGTTCTGCAGTTCGAGAATATAGGACTATATAACCAAATAAGTTACATAGTGCACCTTTAACTTTTTATTCTAGTGCCATTGTCAAGTCAAATCTTTTTAACGAACACTTTTTATTACTAAATAATAATTTACAGAATATAGAAATGAGCAGTGAGCTGAATAGAAAAGATACCAAAAATCCAAATATTAAAAAAAGTATAAATATTAGGGGTATATCTTGAATCCTGGGTATGGCTTTGTTGATGTGGAATAAAATAAAAGGTTGAATTGAACAGTTTGACTTCCAGATTAGGTCTAAAAAAATCCAGTTTTGTTTCAGTGCTACAATTAAATACATGTATCTTTAAAAAAAGAACTAGATAACAAACTTGTTACACCTTATGAGGTCTTAACTCACAGGTCAATGGCCTCTCTCTGCCCTGGCTGCTGTGCAGGTGTGAGCTGGCAGAGTGCAGGGACAGATGTGGGGCTGATTACCTCAGCAGTCCTTGGTAGCTTGGTACTGCCTGGGTTAATGACACCGGCTCTGAGATAAGGCCCAACCCTCTTGATACCCAGGCGTTACTCCACCAGCTCCTCTTCATTGATGAAAAAGCTTATCGGTTTTCCAGGGTTATACCATCAGTCACCTGGCAGAGCACATAGTTGTTTTTCACAGAGTGTATTGACAAGTCAAGGTCCACTTAGCAGGGTGGGTTGTCCTATAAATACAGGAGCACTGGAGGAGGCAGCAGTAGTGCTCCAACGCTCACGAAGAGCACGTCCTGCAGGAGGTCACTGACATTTAACTCCACAGATCTCTGCAACCTCTAAAATGGATAGCGGGTGTCTTTGTTCAGCCGACAGCGACAGGCTTTCGAATCCCATCCTCTTCAACATCCTAAGCCAAATGGATAACAGCAAACCGAGCCAAAACAGCCTCAACTACAGCTCAATACCTCATAGATGCAACTGTGAGCTGAGGCGGACAGTGTGCTTGAAAAGGCCGTCTGAGATTTGCAAAGAAGCTTCAGCAGTTCTGGTTAAAACCATCCAGTTCATGAAGAACCTACCTGCTTTTAACCAGATGCCACCAAACGACCAGTTCTCACTTCTCAAAAGCTGCTGGGCACCGCTCTTTATTTTGGGCCTGGCCCAGGAATGTGTGGACTTTGAGGTGACGGACACCCCTGCCGACAGCATGCTGAAAAAGATTCTCCTGAACCGTCAGGAGAGCCCGGAGATGGAGAGGGAGCAGCCCACCATAGCCGGTGTCAGCAAACTCAAGTCCTGCCTCAAAAAGTTTTGGAGTTTGGATCTGAGTCCAAAGGAGTACGCATATCTCAAAGGGACCACAATATTTAATCCAGGTGTGTATTCATGTGATTTTCTGATTTCTTGGTGTTTTTTCAGTCACTGCTGCAAGAATACTACATTTGCATTATATGTAACTCTAATTTATTGCCTTTACCTTCAACAGATGTCCCAGATTTAAAGGCAGCTCTGTTTGTTGAAGGCTTGCAACAAGAAGCTCAGCACGCCCTCAGCGAGGTGGTCCAGCTCCTCCACCCAGGGGACAGGGAGCGCTTTGCTCGGATCCTCCTCACCGCCTCCACACTGCAGAGCATCACACCCAGCCTCATCTCTGAACTCTTCTTCCGGCCCGTGATAGGCCAGGCTGATCTGCTGGAGCTGTTGGTCGACATGCTCTTCTGCAGGTAGAAGAGGACGGCTGGACTTTATGTAACTGTCCTGGAGAAAGTTGAATCCAATGTTTTTTAACAGTGGTGCTGCAGAACTCTTTGTTGGCCCACCCATGCAATGTTTGCTCATTAAATGAAGGAAATGCTTGACAGTGGATTTATCAAAGCCAACAAAAACACGAGACTATGAATTTCTTACATTTACATTAAAGCTAAGGTCACTTTAGCCCAGTCTGAAAAGATTTGATCCTTTAAAGTGGAACGATGTGACTTTCCAGACTGTACCCACTGTTAATATACTGTATTTCATGTTAAAGATCTTTTCTGTGTTCTTAATGTTGTAAATAACTGTTGTCTGCACTGACAGAATATGTCAAATAAATATATTTTTGTACATGAACTTAATAGTGAAGTCCTGTCTTTATCTTTTAAAACGACTCAGAGCAAGCCAAACCTGATGCAGTATCTGTCTCATGTACCACGTACTGCACATGATAATGACACTTTGTTCCGAACATCAGCGTCCCTACATTGCATTTGGCACGTACCTCTTTACTGACATGTTGTGCAGCAAAGCATTGCTCAATCCTGTTTATTTTAAATTCTTGTCAAGATGCCAGGGTTCCCAAAGGTAGAACGTGTCAGAGTGACTTCCCTGAAAAAGCAGCAAAAACCCTAAAAGTGTGGTGATTATAGGTTTGAGAAGTTCTTCCAACAATATATTGTATAGCTTTAATGATGGAACAAGCAGATACATCAGCAGAAAGTATATAGTAATACAGTCTGACAGGGTTTCTTTTTCCTCTGAGGTGACTTAAAACAGTTAAAGTGAATACTGAGTTTTAAACAAGGGCTGTACAATATGGTGAATAAATCATATTGTGATTATTTTGACAGATATTACAGATTTAGATTAGTGGGAATGATTCATGGGAATTATTATTTTTACATCACAATTTTCCTTTTCACTGAAAAAATTGAAATGCTGATGGAAAGTTGGGTGGAGTTTCGTAGTCCACAACACATTTGTGGAGCTTCATGGCAAAATAGCATTCTCCTAAACAACTGAAGTAGATGGGGACTTGTTTTAAAACATAAAAAAAAAAAACACAATATATGTAGCTATTCCTTTATCACTTTTGATGTGTGTTTGGGATCATTGTCCTGTTGGAACACCCAATCTTCTGGTTGATGATTATAAATTTGGAGATAATCCTCCTTCTCCATTATTCCATTTACTTTCTTTACAGCAGCAGATGCACTGGCAGCAAAACAGCCCCACAGCATAACACCACCACCACCATGCTGGACAGTAGGTATGGAGGTTTTGGAATTGATTTGGATGTGGAGCAGCTAATTGAGGCGAGAACGATCGAGGGACATTTGACCAATTATATAAGAATTACTGTATGTATATTTGTGAGCCAGCAGATTTAATCACATTTTCAGAAGACTGATAACAAAATTGATTGTTGAACCAAACTTCATGAATGTTTATTGTGACAAAGTAGCATGTGTTACTCTCATTTCATCACAGAAAAATGAGAGCTGTAGAAATCACTGGAACTGAAGGCTGCCAGGATATACATGTTATTTACAGGTGTATGTGAAATTAGAGTAGATGAAGTAGATAACACAACCTACAACGTATGATAACCGTCAAATTTCCTACTGTGTAAACGTTATATTGCTGCATTTTATACCATGTAAATGTTATATTGCTGCATATTATACCTTGTAAACGTTATATTGCTGCAACCCCATTTCACACACATAATCTTTATCAAAAAATTGCAGGTTCTGCAATTTGTATATTGCACTTGGCCATAATTCAGTTTAGATTAACTGTGCTGCCCCACTCATATTGCATAAAACTCATATTGAGAAACCACATCTGACTCATGGGCGCTGTGCTCTCCTTATTGTTTGACCCAAAGTTAACTGTCAGTGTTGTGTCAGACGCACGTCAGTGCACGTTATACCACTTCACACCAAGATACAAAGACTGATATGATCAGTAAAGTAACCTCCCTTATTGTTTGTTATTACCTCACATGTTGAAACATTAGTGTGCAATATTTTGTTTATTGTTGTGCTTTGTCTCCCTCTAATGGAGAATAATGGAAGTCACACATAATCACAGAAACTTAAGTAACAGAGCGTTATGAGTGAACTCAAACTTACCTGTCCTGATATTTTTTCACATACAAAAACATTGAACAACATAAGAACCCTACACAAATCACGTTTCATGCTCAAAAGTTCTTTAGAAGTCTAAAGAAAAATGCTGTTAATAACCTGCAGGCTATATTTGATATAGAACAGGCCCTCCTGATTCATCCTAGCCTGTGGTATGTCAGTTGTGAAACAGTAAGCCTTTGCATGACACCTATTCAGGTAAAACAGGAATGTGCTGGTGGGGGCAGAGAGCCAGAGGAAACGGGGTTACACAGGGCAACTGCAACACACCACAAACAGAACAGCAAGTCTAAAAGCTCAACATTCAGCGCAGGAGAGTTCAGACAGGCTGCTCAATTGTAGCTTACTAGGCTTTGTTTGGTAGGTATGGTATATTTTCACCAGTTTTTTAAGTTCAAATCAGTGTTTCAAGAATGTTTTAGAAACATTCTCTTGATGCAAGTGCAGCTATCGGACTCATTCTGAGTTGTTTTAAGGGGCTGACAACACAGTTCAGACGTTTTCAAGGCTGAACATGAGACACATATTTCATTCAGATAACCTCCGTAAATATAAAAGATATGTCAGTAGAACCAGCTGTTAATAAAGAATACTTTAAGGATGATTTATACCTTAAAATTATACATGTGATCCAAAGTAGGACTTCAGGATAAGTTCCTAATGTTGGGCTGGTTCTCAGCACTGCTTCTTCCCTTTGCAATAAATGACAAAGACAAACCCCGGGATTTTATTTCCTTTTTGTCAGAACCAGCCAAACGAGTTTTCTTCTTTTGCTGAGGGCGGAAAAAGCCTGCCTGGTACAACACAGTGACCTCGGGGAGATGAGCTTGACAACAATAACCCAAGAGATAAAGAGGAAAAGTAGGCTAAAGAGACAGCCAGCCAGGCGAAGCAAAGACTTGTTGATATATGGCAGACAATATTTTGTTGCAAAATAAAGGAGCTGCTGCTTATTTTCAAACTGAGTGAATATATTATTTTGGTTTGACACAAAGCTCTGCAAGCACATGGCAGTATGTCACGTTTTCTGTAAGCTACAAAAAGAAATAAATGACCTCAACATCATTACTATGTAAGATATTTCCTTATTGAATACCAGTAAAAGGCATAAACAAGCATAGGGACTTTTATTTTGTTAAAAACAGGACTTACCTGTGAATAAAAAACTGTGACCACAAATGGTTTAACAACCCAGAAAGTAACATTCACTTAAAAATATGTACATCAAAATATGGCTTAACAACGCAGTCTTCAGGTCAAAACATGCTTAAATGGCAGGAGTCAATAAACCCACACAGTGCATGCACAATGGCTTGCATAAACAATCGCTCAGGAACAAGAATGAGGACGGTTATGTTCTACCATCAGTCTCTATCCTCTGGCCTCACTGCTGAGATTGCGTGGAGTGTAGTAACTTTAAACACTGCATACAAATACATAGGAACGTACATTCTCTCCCTGTGTAAAAAAAGGTTTCCTGTTTCAGTGGTGCATTTGCTTTAAAGATAAACAGTCCATGAATTTTAAAATGACACTCCAAAAGCAAAAAAAGGAAGAGCACAACCGCCCAAGGTAAAAGGTGCTCCAGCCCGTAACAGAAAAACAAAACAAAAAATAATAGCACAAGGATAACATTGTCCATCTAGTTGGCTACATCACTTTGTCAGGATATGTACTTTTGTTTCGGTGTTGGCCTTCAGAGAAGCAGAGGAGCGCCTGAAGACTCTGTTTCGGTGTCATGGTGCCAGGCTGAGTAGGCTGTGGTGTTGCTGGAGGAGTAGGCTGTGGGAGAAAGAGCTTTATTTAATGCACTGAAAGAAAAAAACAAGGCAGAAAAAGGAAAAGCAAATACAGTAGATGCTACATCAATCTCCTGACTAACTTTATACACTGGTTGCACTGGTGCGCCATTACGTTTTCATGTAAAGGTGCACTATGTAGTTTTGGGGAAGACATTTTAATCAGAGGAAATTATTTTTTTTTATTCCTAACCAAACAAAATAAACAAAATGACCTGACAACACAATTTTACACCGTTTTACTTTGTTTATAATTGGCGGACCCTGCCACCTTTTTAGCTTCAGAGTTCTGGGGACCTCATTTTCCTCCGAGAACAGCTTGTTTATTCACTTATGGAAAAAATACATATTTCTGAGTTGGTAATTTTACCTTATTAATACTGTAAATATTAACATTTTGAGTTTGAATTTCTTCTACAAAACTACATAATGCACCTTTAAGGTGCACCAGCACATAATGTGGGTGCACTCAATAACACATTGTAATTTTTTTAAATTCAATTGTAAACAGTAATAAAGGTGCCTCAAATGCATTTTTAAAGGTTACGTTTTTTCTATAAGCAGACCTGCTAAATTTTATGTGCACCGACGCGACCCATGAACATTTTTAGTTGCACCTGACAGAGTTGGGAACATGTCTTTCAAGCTTACAGAATACCTACTGGTCATGGGCAAAAAATTGCAATGAAATGGAAGTCAAATCTCGCATTGCCAGTTGGACCGTAGCTCTCAGAGGTGAAGAGTTGCGTACCTCTGAAGAACATAACCTACCCACTAAGGAAACGTTTTTAACAGACAGAACAGTAATGCTGTAAACGACCATCACATTCTCTGACTGAAGCCAAGTTATCACTCCATCCATCTCTCCTGTTATTCTTTATTTTTACTGTTTACATTCTCATCTTAATCCTTGTGTGCATACTTATTTTTGTTGTCTGTTGTTTTAAGAAAAAGAAAAGCAAATACCGTAGATGCAACATCAGGGTTCCTGAATAACTTCATACTCTCATCACTCATCAGGGTGCAGCTAAGTTATGTGCTGGTGCATCCCAATGAGGCGCACCAGTGCAGCCAATAACACATCTGATTTAACTTCTTAATACAGTATGTAAATGATTTTTGCCTTTTTAAACATTACATTTTTTTAGAAACGACTTGCTAACTTTTAGGCACATCAGAGTTTTGGGAACAGTCGCACCACGGGGCCCTGCACAACAACAGTTGAGTTTAACCCTGGCGGCTGGTCCATTCCCAGGCCATTATGTGAAAGTTGTGGCAACACAATGTGGTGTACCCTCATTCAAAGACATGTAACAAGACACCCCGCTCTTCCTTGCAGAACAACAGAGGCTGCTGCGCGCTAATCCATCTGTAACCAAAGTTGTTCGCTGAAATGACATAATAAAAACCTGGGACATTCTGCAGCGTATATTTAATGAGACCTGATCTGCTGCTCTGGCAGGTGGTGTAGCATGACCGCTGAGCCGGAGGGGAGAACGAGGCAGATTGATAGGTGGGTGTAAGGTGGCAGCTAATGAGCGAGGGATTGTAATATGCAGAGAAAAGGGGACAGGAATGCAGGGCTTTCACTGTTTAAAGCTTGGTATGTTACTGGAAAGTGGAGAGGAGGTGAGAAAATGCCTGCAGCTGCAGCAGCTACAATGGCTTGCAAAGAGCGAGCCTCGGTAGTAATTATGCCTCAATGACCAGGACGAATAAAGGCATGATGAATATAATTAATATGAAATGTGCAACCACAATTCACACTCTCGTACTCTCTGCTGCTGATTGATACTGGATCTTGTCCAACTCTTAATTCCTCATGCATGTATTTATAAAAAGGAGGACATACATGTGTCGATGTTAAAGGAAATTCCCAGTATGCACTCACTTCTCCCGCTGTAATGTCTCATCTTCCTCGCCAGCTCGTCAGATGGCGTCTGCTCCGACACTTTCACCTCTGGAACTGTGGCGGAGGACGAAACAGACAAATAAAAAAAATTATCTCAAGCAGACGAGCAGCTGCGACAGACTTTAATCCGGTCATCTCTGCTATTGTGCAATATGCTTTGGAAGACAGTGCGCACCTGTTTGAACTTGCCTCAGATTTACCAATTATTATTAGGTCACTACCTGTAAAATGCCTGGTGTATTAGGACTTAAAAGTATGAGGCAAACAAAAGAGCCTGAGCAGCGTTCCAACAGACGCTGTGAGTCATTTAGGGAAGCTGATGAGATGATTAGTATAGTTGGTATGTTGCAGCCAGGTGGTGAAAACAGTTGTGTTGTGGTATTACTTCAGCTGTTTTTAGAAACGTTAATTGTTTTATGAAAATGTTGCGTGGTGTTCTTACAGTCACTGCTCATGAACGTGTTGGTCATGGTCTCATTGCCGCTGTCAGGGAGCGTCCCATCGCTCCTCCCGTTTGGACGCTGCCCCGCCGGCTGATGGCTCTTGTTCCTCTTGCTCTTCCTCGTGCTGATGCGGATGACGCCGTGCACCAGCTTGCACTCGGCCTCCTGCTCCTCCAGGTTGTAGTCCTGAGCGATGCTGTAGATGAGCTCGCTGATCTCGTTGGTCTTGCGGGAGAACGAGGAGTCTGAGGTGCACTTGGCCAGCTGGTCGATCTGGTGCAGGGCATAGAGCTCCAGCAGCTTCTTGGTGATGAGAGAGTCAATGTCTGTGCCCGTGTCGCTCAGGTCATCCAAGTCATAGTCTTCACGGGATAACAGGCTGGTGTTGCTCACAGGCCGCTGGCTTTCCCCTTTGCCAGTCGTACGGGTCCGTTTGGGGGCAGCAACCTGATACCTCACTGTCTGACCTGCGATGCGCACATCAGGATAGCGGAAGCTGTCGCTCGTTGGCAACTTAGAGGCTTTGGTGGATTTGTTGGGCTCCAAAGGGATGCCACAGGTGGGGTTGGTCACAGCCATGCCATTAGGAGGGTGAGGCTCGCTGCCTGCTTTAGGGGGATGGTCTGTGGAGCTCTCGTTAACAGGCAGGCAGGGCTCTCTGCTGCCATAAAATCCACAGGTCAGTACACAGCAGATAAGAGCCTTGCAGCCACTCCAGCCCATGGAGGCACAGGAGCCACAGGTATGTCTGCTGGTGGGCGTGCTGTCCGCTGAGCCAGGAATAAACCCTATAGTCTGGGAGCCCCGGCCCGTGCCGTTGCGCGGGTGGCCTCGGCTGCGACCGTACTTGTTCTCTGAATACCGGGAGTGGTCAGCGTGGTGCTCCCCATGAGAATCCTTATAAGACTCCTGGCTGCTCTCCCTGGATATAGTCCGAGTCTGTCTGTACTTGTCTGCTCTGGAGGTGGAGCTGTGGTGTTTGTGGTGGCGGGACGCCTGTGGAGCCCCTGAGCTGTGGCCAGGCATGGCTCAAAATGCCTGGGACCTGGAGTGGGAGAGGCATGTTCAGAAGAAGAAAAATAAACCAGGTGTAAACATGTTTTGTTGTTGCCACACAGGCTTGTGACATTAAACGCACCATGGCACATTCAATTAACCTGAAGAAGTAAACACTTTGCTTCCAGTAAAGTTACCTCCCACCACACGCTGAGAATGTAAATAAAAGTGGGTGCATTGATTGCTGGCCTGATAGTAAGTTGGCTAATTTCGTCGCGCCCTTAAAAGCTTGTTCGGCCCACAGAGAGCGCAGCAAAGCAAAAACTCAAACCAAATCTCATTCAACTTTTAGCCGTTTTTAATTGTACTTACAAAGCGTCCACTTGCCGCATAAGAGGAAACACTTGTGACCGTCTTCTATCCCAGATGACTTGTTCAGCGAGCAAACCGCGGAAGTCTCGCGCAGAGAAAACTTCCCCTCGCGCCTCGAACACGGAGAGAAGAGACGTGGATTCCGCCCGCCCACAGACGTCCAGGTGACTTCACCTCACCGACACAACGAAGCTCTGCAAACCCAAAGTCGGCTGCCTCGACCGAGCGACGCGACTCGAGCTCATTCGCGTCGTCTCCGCTTTTGTAAAACTCAGCCGTGTGTAGCCGAGAGTCTCCCAATGTTTGGCTATTACCTGCGGCTACAGCTAATCCCAGATCCTACACCCACCCACAGGTGAGTCGTGACGTCACGCGAGGCGGATATACGAGCAGAGAAGAAGAAAAAGAGGAGCAGGAGGTAGAACAAAAATAAAGGTAATGGAAGAAGAAGGAGAAGAAGGAAAAAGACTCTTGCTGTAAACAATGGGAACATTTCACCGTTTTATAATCTGATTGTTATTTGGTGCCATGTGATGCAACATATTAAATGATGGTGAAATTCTGTACTTTTCCACATGTAACACACACATGCAAGGTAGGTCACACAGAGGTGCACAGCTGCAGAGCCAGCAGGTGTTTTCCACACCATATCTTTCATTCTGCCCTATTTTGTCCCTCCACAGAAACACTTAATCACCCACTCTTTGAGCTGAAATAGTAGGGTCACCTCACCTGCAGAAATATATGAGTCTGTGTGGCAAGGTGGCTTTCACTGCATTCACAATAAAACAGGAGCACATGACAGGTGGGTACATCAAAAATGTATTTTATTTGTAAGTGATGCAAATACAAGTTTCATATCTTACAGGAGCTTTAATATCTATTCCTTTGGATATTATACCACTGATCACATTATAAATTCTAGCACAATAAACACGTTTCATTAAATCATAAAAGTTTTGTTTTTTTATTCTGCTAAGGCATACATACTCTTATAAAGACCTATTCTCTGGGTGTCTATGGATTACAGTTTCTTAGGTCAACATACATTTTCCATGCCATTGATCTACCATCTATGTCATCTATCTTTCTGGCAGTAATTTGCAGTACGATAAGATATTTGAAGTCATGACACTAGGAAGAAAAAAGAAAAAAGTAACCACAGTTGACAAAACGTGGGCTGTCTAGTGTGTTTTCAGTGTAGCCTATGCCCAACATTTTTGTCAAAAGCAATGATAAACACACGCTATTAAAGGATATGTTAGCCAAACATGAACATTCAGTCATTATCTTCTCACCCTCAAAACATTTCAGGAGCTTCACAGCAAAAGTGTCGCAGCATTCTCCTAAACAACTGAAGCAGATGGGGACGAAACTTCACTCAACTTTCTATCAGGGTAAGTAGATCATTTATTATTTTATAATTTTCTTGATAAATCGATTAGTTACTTTGTCTGTAAAATGGCAGAAAATTAAGAAAAATGTCGATCGGTGTTTTCCAAAGCCCAAAAATGACGTCCTCAAATGTCTGCTTTTGTTCACAAGCCAAAGACATTCAAGAAAACCAAAATATTTTCATGTTTTAAAAGCTGGAAGATTTTTTCACTAATTAAATTCCTGGTACCGATTAATCTATTTTCAAAAAGATTAGCGATAATAGTCGACAACTTATCGATTAATTGTTGCAGCTCTATTTAGATATTTAAAATCATGACACTAATATGAAAGAAGAAACCACAGATTTAACAAAAATTGACAGGTTGACAATCTAGTTTGTCTTCAACGTAGTCTATGTATATATTTTTATAAAATGTATAATAAACACGGGATAATAATGTTAATTTAGAGATAAAATGCTCCAGTTCCTTGGAAACAGAAAGGCACTTTTAAGGTGTGGTTTATAAGTTAGTGCAGTATGTACAGGAAGCTCATCTACCAGAATAAACTATTCACATCTACATATATTTCTTATTTACTCAAAGTATTCTAGCTTCACTGGCCTACAGGTGGGGAGGCTGTCACCTGTTTGACATGTGTCTGTAGGAACCTAGAGGATACAGGTGTCACTCGGCAGCTGCTGTGACGGAGATAATCCTTGATGCCCCTTTGCCCTGCTGTTACCATTAACCTCTGAAATGTGCCCCAGCCGAGGGTCTGAGTCGAGCTCATATCTGTAGTGATACCCCTCCAGAACGTCGTGACATGCATCTCTCATCCCAATTATCCAATTCTTCATATCTTTGCGATTTAGGTAGAGCACAAAGAGAAACACCATCCCCACAAACCCCAGAACAAGTCCCAGAAAGACATAGGACGTCTGCAGGGTGAGGTCAGCCACCTCTGCTTGGACTGGAACAACACATCCAACACCCTGGACACTGAGCCCCTGCAGACGGGTGCCATTTAACCCCCCTGGTGAGGCACACCTTACAGCGTCCACATCCACCTGAGCTCTTGATTCATTCAGCCAGGACACAAAGTTTTGGATCTCACAGGAGCAGGTGTAGGGGTTGTCCCCGAGAAAGACTTGGATGTTCCCGAGCGTCTCCAGCTCTTGTAGAGCATCAGCGCTGAATGTGCTGAAGGCATTGTGTGAAAGGTCCAGCACCTGCAGCTGGTTCATGCCAGAGAAGGTTCCACTGTAGACTGTCACCAGAGAGTTGTTGGTGAGAAGGAGCTGCTGCAGGTTGGGAAGGTGGGAGAACATGCCCGGGGACAGCAGGGAGAGCTGGTTCCCAGAGAGGTCGAGGTGGAGGAGCCCTCTGAGGCCGCCCCAGCGCAGAGCTGTGGTGAGGTCGGTCAGGGCGGAGAAGTTGTAGAGCGAGCGACTCAGGCTGAGCTCCTGAAGGGGACTGCCGGGTATGCTGAGAGCTTCTGGATGGATGAGCACCAGCTGGTTCCCACTGAGGTCCAGGAAGCGCAGGTTGAGGAGGGCAGAGAAGCTGTGGGATGCCATCTCTGTGATCCTGTGAAGATGACTCACACTGTAATGTCTGTTCTTGGACATTTAATATTATTTTCATGCAAATAAAAAACACAGAAAAGAGAAAACTCAGAGAAAATGTATTTATTAGATATACATCAAGAAAGTTAGTCATATTATCCAAATATGGCTTCATATGCATGAATGACACAAAGCAAAAAACAACTGACAATCTCACCTATTATTGCTTAAAATGATGTTAGTGACATTCTCCAACTCTGCAAAAGAATCAGGTCCAATCTGATGTATATCATTCCCTGTGATGAAGACAGTCCTTGCATATCCTGGAACACTTTGTGGCACCGCGAGCAGATCCTTGGAAACACATTTCACTGTGCGAGTGACGGCAAAACACTCACAGCCAAAAGGACACTCCGAGCACAGGTACGGTGCACAAAGAAGGACTCCGAGAAACACCCGGAGTGCAAAAACACACATCTCTGAAGTGTAGCCAATTAAAGAGAATGATAAAAAACAAAACAAAGTAAGTCACAAGAATGAACTAGGGAAAAAAATAATAGTTCCACGTGAATTTATAAGTCAAATATCGAATACAAATGCTGCGGAGGCGGCAAAGAGCACTCCAGCACCAGCCCCTCAGAATCTGCTCCACTCTGGGAATAAAGAAATTGATGGGAGTTCATATCACACACTATCTGCCGGATGAAAAAGGTACGTGGTTCCCTTAAAGGTACAGAGGAAAATTAGGGCATCCACAGCCTGTGACCTCCACCGGTCTGCCAGGGGAGACTTTAAAAGCTTTGTACACAGCACATCAAAAATTAAGTTAAAGAGATATCACACTGATAGAGATATACAATAATAAATAATACTTGTTTGGGTACATAACATCAAAAGAAACCAGTAAAAGAAACAATACATAATGTGATGTAATGTTGTATTGCTCATTATATGTATGCTTTCAGCAGAGTAACATTCCAGCATGAGGATGCACATTTAGCAAAGTAAATAATATACTCATGTTAAAGAAAAGCCTTCACATATTTGCAGAGGAAAGAGGACTGTAGGGAGGAGGGCGTTTTTACAGCACAATACCACTATTTATCACATGTGGGCCCTACATCATTCTATCTTTGGTAGCGGCTCATATCTCTTAGACAAATAATTGATGAACACTTTCGGTTTTAAGATTTCGTGCCTCATTTTGTAGCGATTCATCACTGGAATGTACATTAGCCGGTCTGGAATCACATTCATCACTGCCACTCCTGAAATATACATCTCGTGATTCAACAGCATTACTCTACTGTGGTGTAATCCGGAAAGGATCATCTTCCTGTGTAAAACTCTTTATGAACCAGCAAGTGAAAAACAGTGATGGTTCATTTCGAAGAGACGTCTTGTAAACACTGTAGCTTATGCATCTTATTAAATCATAAATACTTGTGGAAGAAGAGAAATACAAAAAACCACAACCATGGCGATTGGAAAGTGGGGTTGAGTTTCATCGTCCACAAAACATTTCTGGAGCTTCACAGCAACAGAGCTTCACTAACAACTGAAGCAGATGGGGACTTGTTTTAAAGCGTTAAAAAACAATGGGAAAAACTACATAAAATGACTCCATACAGCTCGTGTAGCGTAATCCAAGTCTCCAGAGGCCGTCTTTTCAAAGCAATTTGGGATTTTGGGACACTTGAATTATGCAGGGCGAGCTGTATGGAGCCATTTTATGTTATTTTTTCAGTTGTTTTTTTTTACATTTTAACAAGTTCCTGACTCCTGCTCCAGAAATGTTTTCTTGCACTGCGAAATTCCACCCGCCTTTCCATCAGTACAGGGCTGAGTAGATAATGACTGAATTTTCATTTTTTGGGTGAACTTATCCTTTAACTGTTAAACCATAAATGAATTACTGATTACTGAAACGACCCACAAACAGCTGGGTTTTGCCCCTAAGAATCCTGCCAACAGACTAGATCACAAACAGACGATGAAGTCCTTCATTTAGAAACAAATGTCCTGTCAAAACACATCATTAAAAAGCCAATTACAATGTACAACCAAAGTCTAAGAGTCATCCCAATGGGCTGCTCGCTCCACTACTGTAGGTTGAAGGTGAGGATGAAGGTGGCGAGGACTCCGCAGAGCATGAAGAAGGGGAGCCAACTCTTCAGGAACGCTGCCCAGCTGAAGGACACAAAGGGAAATGTGTGTTATAGTAATCATCAACAGCTGTATATTCACAGAGAGGGTAAAACAACTACTCTTCAAATATTCCTGGACAGGCAAGGACATGTGAGGAGTGTGGAAGTATTGCACTGTCCAATCTCTTTACTCCCATGGGCCCACAGCTCCCTCCCTCCCTCCCTCCCTCCCCCTTCTATGAATGCACCCCAGCCTGCGTCCTACTGTCCTTTCCACCCAGCCGGCACAGGGAGCCCCACAGAAGAGGTGACCTTCAGCGGTGACACAGAGGGGGAGCGCTGCTGTCAGTGATGAATTACACGACTCCCCTTCTCTGCGCTGTAGGAGCGTATGTGCAGAGGCAGCACAAACTGTGACGACAGAGCTCTCTATGTGGGTCAGTGGAGAATAATGAGGGGGGTTCTCTGAGCCATATGTCTCCTAATGCTCACGAGGCGTCCGGCAGCAGAGCAATTTAAAAGACTGTGTACATGTTTGTGATGAAGATGCTTCAGGTGTGTTTGGTACAGTATTGTGGAAGAGGAATCCTGTGTCAAAATCTTTTTTCCCCATTTTCTGATAAATTACTATATCAGAGTTTTTCTTGATACAAATCAGGGGTCTAAGGATAGACGGTACCTGTTGTTGTGTAGAGGGCATATGTTGTACAGATTGTAAAGCCGTTTTAGATACATTTGGACCATTAAATAAAATCAAACTTTTTTGTCGAACCATAACAATGAGAAACAAGGAAGTGCTGCATTCACTGCTTCCCTGGGACAGCTGCAATCAGATTGTAGACTAAACCATTAAGGTTCAGTTAGTCCTTGGTTGGACCTTGACCAAGACACTTAACCCCAAATGATTGTCATGTAATTGTAAGACAATGGGAGCTAAATCTGTCAAATGTTAAATAAGTAATTGTTGTTTTATCTTGGATAAATAAGAGACGATTAGGTAATCTTTTAATAATCCACAGAGGAGAAATTAGGGTGTTACAGCGACACAAAGACATGAATAAATTGAGATAAATAGAGAAACTTAAAAAATAATGCTGGTTCTTAATGGCAACACAAATGTCAGATTGGGTCTGAAACACTTACCTCACATGTTTTCCATGAATGAGGGACAGCACACACAGGTTCACCATGTTCCAAGACGTGCAATTGTCGTAGCGCATGAGGTTTAGGGCCATCGCCACGTGGGAATGACAGTTGTCTAAGCACAGATTGTGCTTCAACAAAACAGAAAACAGAAGATGTTACTATATGAACACTGATGTTGAAATGTGTATATTCAAAATTCTGAATTTTGTCTCACCGGTCTACATTTATATTCCTCAGATGCGTCAAGCACTGCTTTGTCCCATGTAGCAGCACCATTACCACACACTTTGTCCACATCAAGCTTCCAATACCTGCAATATTAGTGAACAATCGATCAATGTGTTCATTTGGCAGATTTTCATGGTACGATCACAGCATACACAATTATATTTATAATAATGATTAAAGGTGCACTATGTAGTTTTGTTTTTAAACTGAATTCAAACTCAGAATTGTAATATTTGCAATATTAATGATGTAATAATACAAAATCAGAAATATTCCCAGAACACTGTTTGAAGCTTGAAAGGTGGCAGGGTCCGCCAAATATAAACAATGTAAAACAGTATGAAATTGTGTTGTCCTTAAAATTCAGTTTGTTTATTCAGTCATGAAAGTGAAGAGAGTTTGTTTACTTAGTTTGTTCAGGAATTCAAAGAAAATCAGTCAGTGAAGTGAAGTCATCTTTCTCTTCTGATTACAATTTCTTCCCCAAATCTACATACAGTAGTGCACCTTTAAATGATTTGTTACCGTGCCCTTACAGGCATGAAAACGAGCGTGATTGAACAAACATTTTATTATAATTTCACAAAATATGATGTCCTAACAGACATGAAACTTGATACACACTGGAAATATATATTTAATGACACCAATACAGTAGAATTCCATACTGTATGTAGGTAATGTACAGTACATGTACAATGATAACTATCAGTTTTCATACCACAATATATCTTATAACTGCTGCACCCACAGCTGAAATATACCTATAAAATACATTATTTTGATCAATAAACTTACTTTGTTGGCCGACCAAAGCCCATATTGTCCTCCTAGAGAAAAAAAAGAGTCAGAATTTAAAAACATTTTCTAAATCATTCAAGTGAACTTGTACTTTTGGTCAATGTGACTCAGACTTTGTCACTCAGAACACAATAAAAGCAATAAATCATGAATAATTCAGCAGCACGTCAGCATGACATAACAGACTGCAGGTTTGCATTTTTAATCCCCATCTCACTGCTGAACTCTGCTGAGCCATTACACTGAAGTGAAGTGCTGCATGAGGTGGCATTGCTTATTGCTGCTGATTTAAAAACATGGATAGAGTGTTCAAATTGTTTAAAGCTTTTATTAAAACTCACCGAGACAAAGTATGATCCTGCAAAATCTCTGATGATCCCAGATGAGGTGCAGATACCCATGTGACCAATGAAGGGGAGCACCCACCTGCAGGATGCACCCACAAGACACAATACATCGACACACGAGTCAATTCTTGTACGTTTTAACGTGAGTGGACATTATAAAGTACAATTAGTGCAGTTTTTTATTAATAAAACAGAGATTTAACCAGTGGCTAACGTCCATCTGTTACACGCTACGTTACACGCTAAGCTAGCAAGACAGAGACAACGTGTTAGCGTCTTACGATAAGAGAGGAATAGGCGTCCAGACGATGCAGTAGGGGTAGCGGCTGCTTTTTCGGTCGCTTTTGAGGAAATCACCGTGGTAATTCATCATCACGTCGGTCTCGTCCACCTCCGCCATCACTGCCCGGAGTGACAGGCGCTGACACTGACGCAGAGGCGGCGCGAGGCGGCGGAGTAGAGTAGAAGCGGAAACGCGCAGTCGCCTCCAACTGTCGGGCCGTGAACGCAACACCGTTCATTTGTTCGGTGTTTTTGTTTTGTCGTGATTTAAAAATGTGAATAAAGAAACATATACATGGCTCAATACATACATTGATATGTCATTAAATGCACCAAAAATAAATGAATAAATAAAGGCGTTAGTTAATTTATACAGTGTGACATAAAGAGATGTTTCCGCTTTAATCTGCCTCTGTATTTATTCGACAATTTGTTTTTCACTGTCCCCTTTATTTTCCATTTTCTGTATTAATTTATTCATCGTTCAATTTTTTTATTTCTGTATTTATTTCTGCAAGTAAATCAATAGTTGAATTAATACAAAGGTAAATAAATAAAGGTAAACTAAAGCAGAAATATCTGTGGCACATTTTATGAATTATTTAGTGCAAACACATACTCTTAAATGTTTGAAACTCTTGAATGTTTAAATGTATTTTGACAGGCTCAGCCCTCCATACATGTGTTGTTAAAAATCAACACTATTATGGCGGAAATCTATCCAGCTATCAATCAGCTAGTTTTTCAGGCAAGGAAACTGCATCATTTCAGCCCTATTTGGCAGCTAAACTCACAGTCTCAGTCAGCCAGGAGCTTCATCATTGTAGCCTCCACTACTCCTAAAGCTGGGTCACCTCATTACTGTGCAGTATATGGGGCATGAGACGCTCCCCGCCAAGTGCTCATGCTTGTGATGTACTGTCCTCATATTGGTTGCTTAGCAGTCAGCAAAAACATGGAGTAAAGCAGACACTGATGAACGAGTATTGTAAAGCTCATACCCTAGCCTCACCTACAGTATATCCTCCCAGCCTAGTTAGTCATGTGTCAGTACTGCTGTATCTGTTGTGTAAGTGTTTCACTCAAAGGACAAATAAATGAATCACTGATTTAAAGAAAAAAAAGCAAAAGACAAGAAGGTGTTCAATAATTTTATTCTTCGCTTTGTTTGCAACAAATGTTATTATAGGATTCCTCAAAGAAAAACAGCGTAATTCAAATCCATGAACAAAGTAAAACATATGGAAGCCTAGTGTTGCATGTTGTTGAAGACCCATTCCTTAACATTTACCATGTTTGGGGGCAAAAAAGACCCAGCGAGCCGTTCTCTGAGTTAACGGATGGGATGGCTCTGTGTCCTTTTCTGCCCACAACTATGTTCAGAGAAGCCTCATGCCAGCAGGGCAGTTGCCATATACCACAAATTAGCATCTGTGTCCCACTTATACCCAACAGAAGCTTCACACTGACATTTCATGCCAAACATTTGCAATCAATGGGACTTGATTTAAAACAAAAAGCTGTATTAGAAAGTGTTTTTTTTTTTTACAAATATTTTTTTGTTGATCTTGTCAACAGTCTATTGTAGTAAAACCTCTTAACTAAAAGGAGCACAGTATGCCAAAATTATGTTTCAATGAAACAAAGAAAACAAACATTAATCCTTGGCCATTAAAATGGTCGATGACAACCTTTGGCAGAAGAAACCACTTGTTGTTTTTTTTCCCAATAGTTATAAACTAAACAAAGCTCATAAATACATTTCATTGGAGCAACACTTGCAACTTTCACAACTTGGCGAGTGACAATTAATGCTAGGCTTCCTGTGACCAAAACTCCAACTGAAAATATGATCAAGTCTAACTCAGAATCGATGACTTGGGTGTGCAGCCTTTCTGAGATGAGCGGGCACTAAGACTCTTAGCTCGGACTGTAGAGCAGACCAGAGATGCAACAGAGCACTGTCTTCTGGTCTGTGATTCGATCCTCCACGGAGGAAACTGCGACTGTGTGGCCACTCTGACCTGAAAATAGGTCGCCTGACCGCAGGATTCTCCTTCTACGTGTTGTGTCTCTCCAACATAAACCTGAGGAGGGATATGTGCTGAACTCCTCCTTCTTCGTGAGAAACTGGGGAGTGAAGTGGAAGGTGCTCTCTCCTCAATAGGTGTCCCCCCCCCCCCCGCCATCACAGGGGTGGAGGGATAGGCTGAGGTGTTGTCGGTGCTTTGAAGGGGCGAGATGGGTGTCTTCTCCACCCTGTATGAATTCCTCTCCCCAAATGTAGTCTCCACCAGTCCTCTCTTTGGACAGGGGAGGGCGATGCATAGTGCAGAGATGTGACATGACATTCTTTCAATGTTTCTGTCAGATAGGGGGGAAAATTAAGATTCAAACAGGAGCTGGGAGAGTGATTTGCTTCCTATATCCATTCTATAGAATGGCTGACAGTTTGTTTAGCTTGGCCGACACTGAACTTGTCCCTCTGAGCTGTCTTCGTCATCCGAGCCATCGGGGCCGACGCCACGTAGGCCTGTGATACGATAGCCCATGTTGAGCAGCATTACCTCCAGCGGGTCAGCGTTCATGCGCCGCTGGTTCGCCTGAGCAGCACCGTCCATGTCCTCCACCACTCGCCCGTTCTCACACTCCGTCTGCATCATGAGAGAGTAGAGGGAAGGAGAAAGGGATACAGAATCAGATGTAATAGTAAATTATGTTGAAATTGGCTTTTTCATTTTAGTTTTTCAACATTTTTGACAGCACAAACAAATACGCTTCTTTTCCACAGAATTATGTTCAACTGTTACCTCAAATACGTCAACAAGGCCTTCACGCAGCCAAAGGTTTTGACTAATGCAGCCTTCTTTGCAGGAATTTGGGGAATTTTCTTACAGTCGCAAAACATCATGCTACTATGTCATTTGCACCAGGTACATATCTGGTGGTCATCGCACACTGAGTTACAGAGGGTTCAGTATAACAAAAACAAAACACATCCACAAATATTGTTATCATGTGATAAATCAAAACCATTTTATAAGTCCCACAATCCCTATGATTTTTGAATAATGTAATGAAACCATGACACATACTGTGCCCCAACTTCTGTCAAAATGTAGCATAATGTATATACTGTAACCCACTGCAGTTGTTTACCTCTGCTCTAGGGCTCCATAATCGAACCACGGGGTCAATACCACTGGTAGCCAGGAAGCAGTAGCTGGGATGGGGCTGCAGGCAGTTGACTATGGACTCGTCTCCCTGCAGGATCCTCACAAGATTCGTTGTCTCCTTTTCCCAGATAAAGAAGGAGCCGTCGTCTGAGCCACTGACAATGTACTGGCCTTTGCTGTAAAAGGAAACCATTCAGACCAGCCATGTTCATGAGACATGTCAGATATACAAGGAATCACAAAATTGTGCCACCAATTCCTTCACAAAGCGCTTGTTCACTTTACCATACAGGTGTGCAGGGCTTTCCAAGCTCAATGTGACAAATACATTTTTACAATCTCATGTTTGAACAACAAAGGTCTTAAACTGGATTTAAACTGGAATTGTTAACTTCATAAGAAATGTTAACTTTTGCACAATGACCTAGTTCCTAGAGCATACATTTATGAATGAAAGCAATTTTTCACTGTTGCTCTACTTATTCTCCACTATGGATGTATCAGTCTGTGTCAAGCAACAGAGCTCATTACTGCCCCCTAGCGAGGCATCATCAGACTGGTAGTGACTGACCTTCCAAAGAAGTTGGCCTCTTTGATATCGGTGGTAGTGTTGCAGTGACCACAGTATCTGTGCTTGTAGTCAAAGCTGCGCTCTCTCAGCACCAACTCGTCCTCAGGGATGGACTCCTTCCGACTGAATGAGTGGAATCGAATTGAGCTGTTGGCTTTCTTATCGTCTGCTGGTGAAGATAAACGATTATACGTATTACTCTTTCACAACCAATCATGATTCTATCACCTGTTACCAATGAGCCCGTTCACCTGTGGAATGCTCCAAACAGGTGATTTTTGAGCATTCAACAACTCTCCCAGTCTTTTGTTGCCCCTGTCCAGACTGATTTAAACATCAAATTCAGAATTAAAAATACCTGATTCTGTCTTAGAGAAGAGAGCAGCCTTGATGTCTTTATCCAAGGCATCACAGGCACTGCTGTGAGCCTGCTCCGGAAACTTTCCTTTGAAATCATCCAAACACTCCAGAGCTTCAGCCACATACTTGAGCTCAAACAGACACCGTGCCAGTCGGAAGTGAGCCTTCAGATGACCGGGGTTCAGAGTGAGAGCCTTCAGACAGTCCCTGAGGGCGTCATAATGGTCTCCATCCCTGTAAATCACATGTGAACAAACTGCTTTAGAGCCTTCTGGAGTAGATGATGAATCGTCTTTCTGCAGTGACAACAATGATGTGTACCATTTGCGCTTCATGTAGGCTGCAGCACGGTTCCCGTACAGCATGGCATTGGAGCTGGCTTGATGAATGCCTAAACTGTACAGCTGGATCGCCTGCGTCCACTGCTGCCGGGCAAATGCATCATTAGCTTGTTGTTTTATCTTCTCCAAGTGTGGAGGGAGCTCAGTAGCGCTGAAACAGAGAGCAGAAGAAATATGAATCAAGATCATTTTATTAAATCGAACAAAATGAAGGTTATAGTCCCTCTATGCAACTCACAAAAACACAATTATATGATTATGATTAATGATATACAATATGATATGATTAAGTCATATCATATTGTATATCATTAATCATAATCATATAATTCTCAAACTCAAACTTTAAACCAGTCATTCTGTATCTAAAAAACAATCACAGGTGAAAAAGCAGTTACCTAGAGCGGAGCTTGCTTCCGGCAAAGCGGATATGGCTGGTTGGCAAGTGAATTCCATTGGAAACACCATTAGTTGTCTTTCCATTCTGTACCTCTCCTGAAAAATCAAAGTTTTAAAACCAACAACACATATAGATGCGGTACTTTGTTACTTCTCTTAAATGGCACAGACCTACCTGTTGATGACTGGCACTTTTTTGGAAGCAAGAAGGTGTATGGCCTCTGTTTAAATGTCAAGTCAAACAGATAGACCTAGAAGAACAGGATAAATGCACAAAAAGCACATGTTTAAACATGAAAACACAAATTAATAACTCCACTCACCAATCCTTGTATGCTCTGAAATCCATTACCTGTTCCCCGCCCATGTTAACGAGTAGCTCAGTACCATCTGGACTGAAGGTGACATAGGTGGCCACCAGGACCCTCAGGCGGTTATTGTAGTCTGGGAGTTTCACTGGCAGGTGCCCTGGAGCATTCAGAGAAAAGTGGATGTTATTCAACCACATCATTCACAGTCAATAATTTGGAATGGAAATGTACCCATTAAATAAATTTGATACCCGACATGAATTCACCTGCAACATAATACTGCCCGGCTCCGTCCGGGATGGGTTTCTGCCGATCACAGAACGTGTGCACAGCTGCTGATGTGCCCTGACTCACAGATTTCCTGTGTAAGTAAAGAAACACATGAATGAAACTTGGTTGAGCGTGTTTATGTCAAAACCTGGAATGGAGAGTGTACCACATTTCAGTGGTAGTTGAGTAAGTATTACCATAGAAAAAAACTTAACCAACCTGTAGTTGTGAATCATCCTGATGTCATAAAGGCGAACAAAAGGCCCGTTGGCTCCCACTGCCAGGTAGTTGTTGTCCCGTGGGTTGACAGCTAAACACTTGGCCTCTACCAGCTGACCGCAGAACTCTGTCAGGTCAATCAGCACCTCGGAGCGTTTACTGCTCTCCCTCAAGTCATACTGTCTGTAGTGGACAAGGAGAGAGTGAACACGTTACCTGTAGCAAAGTCAGGCATGGGATAGCTTTCTGACTGATCCCTGGGTTCTTACCTGATGATGCCATCCTCCGCAGCACTCCAGAAGGTGTTGGGCCACATGGGTGCTGTTGCAATGCGTTTGACTCTGTTGGTATGATCTGAAAACATATGGATGGTTTCCTTCACTGACAGGTCGTGCACATGGACCTTTGTGTCGGCTGCACCTGTTACCAATATCCTGTCCCCGGAGTGAGGGAGGAACTGTGTGGACAGACAAAAGCACAAGAATAAACTGAGAAATACAGACACAATGTTTCACAGTGCATTCTGCTTAAAAATCACGTAGTGGTCCAATTAATGCCACCAGTAACCACATATCAAGGCTTTACTAAGGGGTTTACATGGAGAACAATCCATTGATATTGACATTTCTGTGCTACAGATCATAGTAAGTGGCTTCACAAAGTACAGTCAAACATGTACGAAGATGGTTTTCAAACAAACATTCCACTCAATAAATAGCCAACAGTGCCACCTAATGTACAGGAAGTGAATTCCTATCATAGAGTATTTGCTGATGACTAGAGAAAGGGTGAGGTCAGGTGAGGCAGAGAAAGTGTCTTACTAGCTGAGAATTTCTGCATGTGACAACCTGTGTTACTGTTGCAAAACTGTGACAAAAGTTGTGAAAGTGAGTCAAAGTTAGAAACATCTGTTTACACGGCTAAAATGCCCTTCAATGAGTTCTCACGTCACCTTACTAAGTTAGTGAGCATAATGAAATAACACGACCAGAATATGATGTTTGATTGGACTACACTTTACTCGCATCACTGCCTTGATCACATTAGGACCAATTTATCAATGCGCATGTAAATAAAGCCACTGTAAACAGATTTCAGCCCACATTCCCTTCCGCCATTCAATACATTCATCCTACACTGAGTCTGGCTTACCTTCACAGAGAATATATTTGCAGCATGACCTGTGTGCATAGTTGTAAGCTTCTTGTGCCTGAATGGATCCCAGATGACGGCGTGTTGATCATCTGAGCCTGAGGCCAGTAAACTGAAAACAAATATGACCACTGGGTCAAGCAACAGCTGCAAGCATCATCTTTACTGCTAACGCCACTTTAAATCTTTGTAACATAGTAGGATGTGTAATAATGGACTCACTGTATACATATGCTATTAATTTATAAGATAAATTACAGTTATTGCCTACAGACCTTGGGATTAGAAATTAGAATTTATAAACCAGGAATGGTAACTAGCTGAATCCATTGCCTTGGATTTTTCTTCTTCCTATTGAAGTAATTTATTTTGTCAATTGCGATCAACTCCTCCATGAGCACTGAAGGTGTCAAGGATGAGCCAAATAATTAACTGCCTATGAAAGAGCCATTGGAGACATACAAATCTCATGACAGAGTTGTGAGATGTATCATTTTTAAGACTTACTCTCCTCGTTCATTCCATTCCAGACAGTTCACACAGCCGGTGTGGCCCTGTTGAGACAGACAGTATAAACTGTAAGAAGGAGAAGATATAATAATACACAAAAATATAATCTTTTCACAACTCGTTCCCTCTACACGCGCGCACACACACGCACACACACACACACACACACACACACACACACACACACACACACACAGTTGCTGTCACTGACCTGGAGCTCAGCCTCCAGTCCAAGTCTCTTGATGAAGGGGTCAGTCACATGATAGACCCTTTGAAAGCCTGACGCTCTCTTGTCCTGAGGACAAGAGTCAAAGTCTCCATCACAGTGTTGCACACAAGAAAGAATTATTACAGAACTGTAATCAATCATTTTAGTTGCGGACGGTCTGTTTGGATTATGCCAACCAAAATCATTTCCATGTTTGATAAACACACTGCCTGTTCACTGGTAGACTGAGCTTCTAGGATGCTCTGACAATTGTTTACTCACTCTGATCTGCCTGTGCAGGATGTCTCTGGTGATGTTGACAGTAGTCATGGCCTCACCACAAAACATAAATTAGGGTTCCAGGTGTCAGAGCTCAGATGACATTTACTCTGTTTTTCTCGAGAAACAGCTGTAGAGAGGTAGAAACCATCAGGTTATTGTAGATCACACAGGAGGAACACAAGGCTGTGATTTTACGTTGGCTCAGTGATATTTATAAAGCAAGAGTAAGGACAAAGTGGTCAGCAGGTACCTGGATTATTCACTCATTGTGAGTTCTTTAAAAACAGCTGAAACACAAGCTTGTCATACAACGTTAGCTGGTCTACACACTTTGTTTACACCAGTGCCAAACACAGTGGGTCTGCTCCCGTCAACCAACGCCAACAACTTAGCTAACTAGCTAATGCTAGCTCTGCAGGCGTCTCAGTATTATAATCAGCTGATCAATTCGCAGACAATGACAATTATTTTAACGTTAAGTCGCAGTTAGCCAGCCAAAACCGTTAGCCACATATGCATCAGGCCTTTAAAGGGACCTGTCGTTTACCAAGTAGCTGGCGTTAGCGTATTTGCGTTACCTTGCTAGCTAAACAAAACGTCCTCATCATGTAACGCTGACATTTGCAACGCTTTAATTGCAATCTATGACTGTAAAATAATTCTCACCGCTTTTCTTGAACTAAAGGGGCTTCTGTCAAGAAATGTCCATTTAATAGACGTGATGAATCACACTCTGTGTGAGTTTGTTGACAGGGTTCACGCTAATACCTTCTCTGACTTGAACACAAACCTCCTCCCACTGAGCGTATCACGCAACTTTGTTCCGCCAGCTAAAACAGAGCAAAGACTTCCGCCCCCTGGTTATTTCAGAATAAAAGCACTCTCCCTACAAGGTACAACTAGCATTAGCAAACATTTCACATTAAAGCACAGGAAGCAAACAAAAGCAATTAAGCTGTAATAAAGAAGGCATAAACAGTCTACATAGGGTAATGTGTGATAATAAGTAACAATCTCCCTCTCTCATTTAAAGATATGTTTTCTGACTTCTGACACTTTAAAACATATTGAAACAGTGTTAGGAAATATCAGTTTAGTGTAGATTAAACTACTCAAAATTTGTGAAGGATTGTGGGATATGGATGCCTATATGCATATGCAAAGTCGAATGAAATGGGGACCAAAAGTATTCACAAAACACAAAGAAAATATTCAGGTATGTCACAGAATAAACAATCAAGTGAAACAATGAAATATTCCTGACTAATTTTGAGTAGTGGTAATGACTGTAGTGAGAATGAGAAAGAAGAAATGGTCTACGGCAAGCAGCCAAATGAACAAGACATGTAGATCAATGGTCTGGTCTGACCACACTTCAGTCGCATCTTGTGGATGTAAAGGTGAATGGGCTAAATCAGATTAAAACACAATACAAGGTTATATCTGAATGTATGTGTTGCACTGATGGAGAAATATAAATGGGTTGGCAGATGATATGATGAATTATAAGAACAGAAGTCGTCTAATGAGACTGTTGGGGGCAACAAGCATTAACACATCTTTATTTTTCTATTGCATATAAGCAGTGGTGGAGGAATTGAAGAAATGCTTCTTACTTGGAAGCTGGACTCATATATATTCATATTTTAACAAGATACCCTGGTGATAAAATATAATTGTGGGTCACAAGGTGAATACTGAACACAAAACTGAATTTCTAACATGACCCTTACTTCTTCATTACAGCCTGTCTTTACCACTGTGTTATTTTCACTACTGTCAAGGGCCAAACTCGTGTTCTCTCAGATCAATAGACTATTTTCAGTGATGTTTTGCACTTTATGTGTCCTGTATTTGTAATGAGATACTCATCAATATAGAAACTCATGTTGCTGATGACAGAAAAAAAGGCATTCTCATTTTTTATTATAGATGTTTTAATCAGATAGCAGATATCAGACAGCACATATCTTTAGTTAATTATTGTAGGTTACTCATTATTGTACTGAGAAAAGGCATGCACACCACGAACCAAGATAATGAAAACAGATGTAAGTCGTGATGAAAGTAGTTCAGATGAAAACCCTGACTTGCACCCTATGTGTCACTGTGTGTTACAGGTTAGGTGTCATCAGTGTCTCAACTTCCTACAACTGATGTCAGCAGTTGTGGTGTATTCACTTCTTTGTTATACCAAGTGTTCAGAGTAAAAAGGAGAAGTGTGTAAATCAAGCAAATAGGAGCAGCAGAATATATTTTACCATGTAGTAGTAGTAGAGTGTCTTTTCTAATGTAATGTGTTGTTTAGTGCTGGTTTGTGCGCCGTCTGCAACAAAAATGACAATCATTTTTTGCATTCTACCATATAATATTTGCCCAATGAATATGTTTTAGTCTGATCCGAGTATGTTTAAACCCCGTTTAGTAGGTTTTTACACTTTTGAACCCTTGTGAAAGTCTCGTTTTCTGGGTTATTCTATGCATCTCAACGCATCTTTGGCTGGGTTCGTTCGTTTTGTGTGACCGTAGAGGTTTTTGTTATATGGCAGAATGAGCCCTGCCATTTTGTTGTTGCGTTAACAGTAACATTAAAGAAAGAGTCTTGAAAACATCGTCGCTCCAGTTTTGGCGGCTGTAGTCTGCAAATGTAACCGCTGACTACGCTCGCAGGTTTCACACAGGAAACCCTCAAACGTTTTCTCAGACAACACGAAGCGTTGCTGTTCAACGGGCGGCGCTGTGACGTTAAACAAGCGGCTATTGTCTCTGGGGTTGCCTGCCATCAGAGGGAATCTGTTCAGTTGGCTAGCGGAACAACAGCAGCAGCAGCAGCAGCAGCGGATGGTACAGATTCGGCTTCGGTTTCCAGCCTCAAACAGAGATTTCTGACTACTTTCTGTTTCTGTGAGAAAGGTAAAGTAACCTTTTTTGTCAGCACCGACAACTAGTTGAGCTACAGTAATGTTAGCACGAAAGCTCACAGATATTTGTAACGTTAATGTGAACTCAAGTAGCTAACTGAACGCCAGCGTTGTGTTAGCCGTTAGCTAGCTTGTTAGACGGAAACGGATTTGATGGATTAGCTAAAATGGTTAACGGTACAGCGCATCATAGTACAACAGTATTTGGCGTTACGGCGAGGAAATCTTCAAGCATTTGTTTTAAAACAGTCCAGATCGTGGTAGAGATGGCTGTCGCATCGGGCTAGCATGGTGTAATTTTAACAAATCCAATTTAGCGATTAGTCACGTTTAGCTAATGGCTTGTCTTGGCTGTGTAACTGTTTGCCAGTCATTTCCTTTATGAATTATCTGGTGAAGAGGATTAGTTTGTAGCAACCAGGCTGCATCTCGGACTGCGTGTATCCATCAGTAATCCTTTGCCACAAATAATGTAACGCACCACTTCCTGTAACCTCTTTTAGGGATAGAAATGTTTGTGTAACCGCTTATGTAACGCAAAGACATGTGCTCATGTTGTTATTTTCGTTGCTACCCAGAAAAGTATGTCGAGGTTGTTTCTGGCATGTTGATGGGCAGATGAGTTTGATAGGTGAGCGTATCAGTCAAGAGCGAACAGCTGCTGAGTCCGAGGCCGTGGACGTGCAGTTCATTATATACAGTGTGCAAGAAAGGAGCTTTTGTTCAGATCTCAGTCCCTGGTTCATCACTAAAACCTACTTGCCAGCATCTTCCACTGTTTTCCCAGTTAACTAAACCTTAAGAATATGTTGAACATTTTAAATTTGTCAAGTTGGTCCTGTGATTCAAAACCACAACACAAAGCGAATAATGTCATTTCTCCTTTGTTTCAATCAGGTGACATTGTGTTGTATGGAATGACAACCTCACAGAGATATATTGACTCCAAACCAGCGGGTAAGTTGACACTCTGCAGTCAAAATGCGCAATCTGCATGTCAGTTCAGCCTGTGTTTATATACTCCTCTGTTGCCTTTGTCCTGTTTCACAAATATACATTAGCTCGGTTCGCTGACATGGAGTGGCAGACGCCAGCTGTGTCGGAGAAGTTCCAAAGCCGCTTTGGCCGCCGGCCTGGAACATCGGATAGTGGGGACACTGGTCTTGGCACCTCAGCATCTGACAGTACAGAAGGTGATGACTTTTGCTTGTTCCTCCCCTGCCTGTAGCATGTGTTATGTAATGTTGTTTTGAAGTCTGCCTGTCACCAATGGAGCTCCAGTTTGCACTCTAGAGTGAGATGCTTTCGTGGTGGCTGTTCTCTTTATTATTGTCAACTTTACAGGATGTTTGTATTCTAAAATGTGGTTGTTAATGGGTAAACTAGTATACTTTTTAATTGGTGTTCAAGCTGATTTGAAAGTAGAGAACAGTCATGCCAGGCCACGTCTTCACATTTCTCTTGCTGTTTCTTGCTCTATTTATAGAGTGAGAAAAATGTTCATGATCCACTGTGGGTGCTCGGGAGATTTGCAGAGGTAGATTAAAGTCCCATCCTAAAATGCCCCAAGGCTCTGCTGCACTACTTTGGTGTTATGGGTTAATCAGGAGAATGGGGTGTTGGGATGCCAGGACTGGACTGCTAAATGGAGACGGGACCTTGCCTGTGGAGTGAAATGTCACATTCAAAGAGTTTTTTGTTTAACACTGGTATGATTTTTAGATGGGAAATGTGCTATATTTGTATCCATACACTGGGTGGAAAGAATAGCAAACATGCAGTATCAGAAAGGTCCCATGTAATTGCTGGCCCGCTGGGGGTGGATGGTCCCATGTGTAACAGGAAACACTACAAAATAATAAACTGGAAAATCATCAGAGGTGTATCAACACTGTGGGGTTTGAACTTAACAAAGCTGGTATTCATGGCAGGGCTGCCTGTTGGAGACTATTCATAATGACTGCAAACAGGTCAACGGTCTTTTCTCCTTACATTTAGTTACAGCGGTGTGTTTGCCTTCCAGCGGTCGTCCTAAGGATGAGTTTAACACTAGAGCTGCCACGATCAGTCGATTGAAAGAAAATTAGTTGCCAGTTATTCTGATAGTAGATTTATTGTTTCAGTTTTCAAGCTAAAATGTTGATGGTTTGGCTGCTTATATGTGAGGATGTGCTGCTTTTCTCTGTCAATTATGAGAGTAAATGAAGAGTCTTTGGGTTTTGTACTGTTGATTGGACAGAAGAAGGAATTTGAAGCCGTCACTTTGGGCTCTAGGAATTGTGAGGAGCATTTTTCATAATTGTTTGACATTTAATAGACTAAACAATTAACTTTGAATATTGATGGTAGATTAATCGATAAATGGAAAAAAAAACCCTTAGTTGCATTTTTACACATGATGTCTAATCTCTAGGGTGACAATAGCACCCATAGTCACTCTGAATAGCTGACTAATAGCAAAGGTATATGAGTCAATTTTACATTTTAATAATGAAGTTGTTCAGTGCTCACTCCTTCATAAACTGCTGTGTGTTTTAGAACTTCCCTGATCCCTGTGTTGATGGAAAGACCTCTGCACACGTCCCGTCACCTGTCCAGTATCCAGATAAACATCACTAAAGCTGAAAGGAAAGGGAAAGTGTAGAGAACAATTAGTAATATAAGTATATGCATATCTTCTGCATCTTCCAAATGAACAGTAAGACATGTCCCGAGGTGTTTAGTGTTCTCTCACAATCCTTCAGGACCTGTAAGACAACATTACTAGGATGATTGAAGCTGCCTTCAAGCACATTGCGACCCAGCTGCTTTTTCCATCTTTTGTTCAGTTTGCCCAATTTTTTTCCCCAAACCCTTTTACATGTTTATGTGGTCTTTGCATGGGCTTTTTGATGAATGTAACTTCTTTTTACAGGCCTGACTTGTTTGGTTACAACTGTTGAGCACGCTACAGCTGCTGGTACAGCTTTGTCCCAGCATTTAAACTGACAGCCGTGCCTAGCAACATGACAATTAGCCCCAAATTTAGCCACAATAATGACCAGTTGTAGATGCACATTTTTTTGAAGAATAAGAAAGGAACATTGTCTTTTGATGTTAGTGGCCTGGTGTTTTACAGCTACAGGTAATTTGCATTATGTTATATACTCTCCAAAGGAATGTCTGTTGAGCAAATATGAAGCAAATGTTCTTCTTGCAGAGTAGTTTAGACTTGTTGGAGCCAGTCATGAGTAAGTGGACCCTGGAGGCTTTCTTTTATATCTGTAGTTACACCTTCCCGGATATCTTGATTCATGTTGATTTCTCAATGTGTCGTGCCTTTTTTACTAATGGCTATTTTCATCTGTGATCGTGACGAGTCTCTAGTTTTATGAAGTTGTGATTTAAACTGAGCCGAGTGATCAGTCTTTGACTTTGGATGTACACGTGTGTGTGATGTGTGTTTTAGTGGGAGGAGGCAAGGTGCTTAAATAAGCGGCACCCACAGATCACTCTGTAACCTGAGATGTGGGCTATTAATACCCCTAACCTTTCCTGTGTACGCCTGTTTGTGTGTTTGGTCAGAGCTTGATACAAGCTGGTTCGGCTGTTGGAGGACAATACAACTTTGGGGGACAGGGACTGCCTACTGCAACGCTGTCAGTCTTAGCTTCAGAAGTCGATTTTGGTACTGCCCAGAAATGCAGAGAACGGACTGTTTTGATCGAAAGCGTTGTGCTGCTCAGCTCGGCTCAGTTCAGCTGTAGAAAAAAATGCCTCAGCTAATAACATGTTTGTTGCGTTGGAGTGAATGCCAGATTTCCAGACATCAGCAGGTCTCTCAGGTTTGTTGAAAACAGATTTATGTAACTTTGACTTGTGTTGTAGCTTGCAGAGATCTCTGTAGGTTGGTTGTGGTGATCTTTGCTGTGTATTTGAAGTTCTTTTCTAAGCATAGTGTGATCTCTGAGGTTTCCAAATGAAGACAGTTAACATTTTTGCGCATGATTTAATGAAGTGGTTTGGGAATGTACTCTGAGGGTGGTTATCATTCTATGCCTTTAAGGGAATGATGACAGGGGTTTCTGCTAATTAAAAAGGAAGACCGTTTAGTCAGCATTTCTGTGGTAACAGAATAATTGTCTCACATCTACACTCAGTTACATGGCAGCTAACCCAGGTTTTATCAGTTCTTTACTGCAACATATTGTTTTTGTTAATCAGGTAATCCAGAGTCTTTATTCTGCACATTGGTTTAAGTCTATAATAAGCCTATTCCCTGGGTTGAGTCAGTCTGAGCCAGTTAATTCTTTCAGTGGTGACACCTCATCATCAAAGTAGGCCACCCATAAACCCTGCTGCATCTACTTTACATCACTGACTGAAAATAGAGAATATGGCCTGCAGTATTGCTCTAGATATTCTGCACTGATTTAACAAGGTCTGTCTGTATGTTAAATGCGATTTCTAATGACTCGTTCTTCTTTTACTCTTTAAAGATTTCTGCAGTACCACCAGCAGCAGCCCCCCTTTCCAGCCCATCCGCAGTCAGATCCCCATACCCACTGCACATGTCATGCCATCCACGGCCGGAGCCCCGGCCTCTAAGCCCCAGTCATGTTTCCAGGAGGACTCTCTGTCCTCTGAGGGTCACAGGTCTTCCTCTGGCTCCAGAACCCCAAGTGGCTCGACCTCAAAGTCTTCCTCTCTCTCCAAATCAGCATCTTCGCCCAACTTGGATGCTCAGGCTGGTCTGGGAGGTGATCTTGTGGGGCCAAAACCAGACTGCCTGAGCCGCTACCGCAGCCTCGTCAATGGACTGGACCACTCGCTTTTCCCTTCGGATCACACACGGGTGGACGAGGGCCAGAGGTTTGACACTCCTGCTGTGGAGCCTACGCTAAATCAGTCAGTGCTGCTAGGGGGGTTATGCCCTGATGTCAGACTCCGATTACAAGCTACTGGGATTAGAGACCCCTCAGACTGTGTGTCTGAGGCCTACAGAGGAGCCATGGAGCACAGCTATAAAGTTCTGCCTGAGGCAAGGCCTGGGGTTCCCGGCACAGCAGAAACCTCTAATCAGAGGGGCGGTCAGCCTGGTACGGCTGGATCTCCTGGAGTTTATGCAAACCCTCTGAGCCTGCAGACACAGGCTCTGCTGAGGGAGCATGCAGGCTCCAAGGGTTACGATCCACTGCGGCAGGACAGATGTAGTGAAATGTCCAGCTGGCAGCAACAACAGCAGCATAAGCAGCAACTGGAGAGTTTACGCCTGCAAGTGGAACAAATGCAGGTAAGCATTTCTTTTCAATAGAAAATAACACTACGCTAGAGGTAAAGACAACAAACCAAATAGAGTAGAGTTTCTTAATCTTGTTTTAGCTGCTATGAATGGGGTGAGGTGAATTCTCCGACAAAAACACTTTGGAGTAGACATGTGGGGCAGTCGGTTGTTTGTGGACATCTGAAATTTAGGTCCCGACACATATATAGGTCAACACTGGGAATACAGCGTTTCACTGTATAAAGCCTGAAGCCATACAGACGCCCTGTCCTATTTTAAAGAAGGACATGTCAAGTTAATCAGCAAAGTCTAAATCGCAACAACTTCAAAGGATTTTTGTGAGGTTTATAAAAAAGTTATTATGCTTTTAATTCTGAAAATCCACTGCTTGGTCAACGCTTGTCGCAGCTTCTCTCTTGCAAGCTGTAAAGAGCTGTTGCACAACAGCTCTTTACCAATTCAGCAATGTTGACAGATGCTGACCAGTCTCGAGTGACTGTTGCCACTTCCATCTGCTGTGTGCTGACTAATTCACTTGTATATTATTACACAATATTGAATTGTTTTACACAATTTGGAAAAATTTAACTTTGAGATGAGACTGAGACTTGGCAGACTAATCAAGTACAAAATCTAACTGGACTCATCAGGATATTTACCTTGTAAAGAAACAACGTCCGCGTTTTAGCAGTGATGATTATTCAAACATTGCCTCATGAAGGAAGTGATTGGCTGTCAAAGCATCCATTCATTCATGGTGCTGATGGTTTTCTTCAGGGCACCAGAATACGCTGACATTTGGCAGTGCTTTCAATGTGTGTTGGAAAAAAGACTTAAAATAGTCACTGAGGTGTAATTACATTCAGTTCTAAAGAGAGAGATTGGCATGGCTGGATCCTCATCAAGTTTTAGTTCTCCTTTATGATCGTCATTTGAAACTGCCATGTTGTTATTGACATAGTGTCTGCTGTCAGATGTGTGCTGTCTGTGATAGAAGAATAATTTGACTGTCAGGCTAAGCAAAGCTAACGGTAATTCCAGAGCTGTCTGCATTTTGTTTCATGTGACTATTTTTGTATTTCTGTCAACATCTGTATTACTTGTACTTCACACTGTCTATACTGCGCTGAGATATAGTAGGCTGTCAAATGAGCATACAGTTTATTTATTTTCTCTCATCACCATTACATATGCTCTCCACATGCTGCAGCTCTGACTGTCAGATGTTTTTTTCTCTTTTTGTTACAGTTGATGAGTGCTGGAGTGGGTCAGTACCCATCTCTGTACTCGACGCCAACTCACTCAGAGTCTGGCAAGTGGGACGCTCTGGTCAAAGCCAGTGAGAGTCTGCTGAAGGAGAAGGAGCTCATCATTGAGAGGCAAGTGCTTCACATAATTGCTCATGTGGGGACGTTATGTTGAGGGGAGGGAATCTTTGTCTCACTGTTTGATAATAAGGAAATTAATCTTGACCTCATACTGTGGTAAAGGCTCTACATTGCTGTACTTTCCACTGTGTTGCTGACTTTATTTGGTGTTCTCATGTTGGTGATGATGCTTGGACCTGGTCGTGATTCAGACAAAAGCAGCATATGATCCAGTTGGAGCAGCGTCTGAGGGAAAGCGAGCTGCAGGTCCAAGGAGCACTCCTGGGCAGAGGAGCTTCTTACGGGGACATGTGCATGCTACGGCTGCAGGTTAGTGAAAACACAAACTATCTTGTAGAGAGGAACACAGAGAACCCTCTATTATACATCAGTCATCCTCCTTACAAAATATTTACCCTCAAGAATCTTTATTGAAGTCTTGGTATCACATGGTGGCTTTCCAGGAGGCTCAGAGGGAGAACGTGTTCCTGAGGGCGCAGTTTACCGAGCGTACCGACTGTGCTGTCCTTGAAAAGGCGGAGGCAGAGCGCAGGCTGGGGGCAGTTGAGGCCGAGACGCGACGACTGACTGACAGCCTGAAGGAGGCCTGTGAGAGACACTCAGAGGAGATGAAGAAACAGGAAGAGAGGGTTGGTGTTTCCCTGACGTATTCTCTAGCACACAGTGTTGCAAGCAAGCATTGAAGGGTATAAAAAAATATAGCACTATATGACAAGATAAAATGAAGATATACTGTATGTATTTACAAACTGTTCACTTTGCTTCTGTTTAGTGGCATGTGTTGGATGAGAACTGCATTTAAATTTCTATACTTGGTAATGAAGAGAAGCTGTCAAATTTAGTCAAATTTCCTGCCTCAGTTTACAGGAAACAACTGTACAGGAAGCTTTCTACTCTGCCCACAGGAGCAGAGATTCTGTTGATAAAATCACTGTTATTCTCTAAGATAAATAGATCCTACATGCTGCGTATAACTGATAACAAGTCCACTCACTAAATTTCATATAAACAGATGAAAGATAGGTGCTAAAGCAGCTCCTCTGTGGCTGATGTGTGATGGTGTTTGTATGAACAGTCTCACATTTTAACATTGAGTTTTCTCACTTTCTCTGAGTTATGAATGAGTGTAGCACCTATCACTTGCCACATTTGATCATATTCTCCCACTTGCACAGATCCGCAGTCGAGACAAGCACATCAACAACCTAAAGAAGAAGTGTCAGAAGGAGTCTGAACTGAAGAGAGAGAACCAGCAGCGTATCGAGACTCTGGAGCGCTATCTAGCTGACCTGCCCACCTTGGAGGACTACCAGGGCCAGAACAAGCAGGTTAGAAACCGTTTTGTCCAGTCTTACTGCATCTTCTCTGATTTAAATCATTAAATTTGGATTTTTGTTGTGTTTTGCATCAGCTTCTAGAGGCTGAACAGCAGGTGGCTCAGCTCCAGGAGAAAGTACAAGAGTTGGAGGTCTGTCTGGAGACGACGCACTCACAACTACGGGAAAAAGATGCACATCTGGATGACCAGAAACGCAGGGAGAGAGACCTGCTGACCACCATTACTGAGTACGTACAAAAACACAGTCTGACAACAATGTGCCATCCTCTCAGTGGGAACATTAATTCAGAAACAACATTGCATAATATGTGCTTTTATTTTTGTCCTCATCAGCATGCAGCAGCGGGTACAGCAGGGCCTGGAGGATGGAGCCAGACTGCCTTCACTGGATATTGAGAAGCTCAGAGGAGAGAACAACACTCTGAGAGAGGAGCAGCAGAGACTGAAAAAGGTCTGTTGGTATTTGTCTGTTCTGTGTTTTCTCTTTTAAAGTTCATTTGGGTACTTGTAGTACTTGCGTGACCGCTTTTATTTAAATACTTGGAATGCCTTCCTTCACAAAGTACAGTGGTTTTACAAGGAATTTTGATTGAGTAGGGCTGAGGCAAAACATTAGCACTGAATGTATCATTAATACACTAGCTGGACCTCATTCTGTCCCTTCATGCATCGCCTGTACAGACCTATATTGCATTAAAAAAGTTTAAATTTACTTCTCCCAAATACTAGAATGCAAAAATTGCTCATTCTGTACAATATAACTGTAGTTTATCTGTTTGACCCAAAAATACTCCAGCTTCAAAAAGTCGATCTGAGTGAGGTCAGATCGACGTGTGTGTTCAGTTAAAGTTTAACCAACGAGAAGTGTTACATCAAAGTTTATTCCTGCATATCGTAGTTAAAGCAACAAAATGAAACGGTCCAACAAACGAACAGTAGAACAATTTCAGTATTTTCTTAGTAATATTTGTTCATCTGGTCATTACTTTTAGAGCGTGGCTACTCTTTCTTTGTACTGTTTACCATGTTAGCTTTGCTGCTGTGTGCTTTGCCTCAAAGTAAACAATTAGGGTCATACACTTACACGCACAATTCCCATCAAACTAAGGTCGTAACCTCCAGGTCCCAAAGAACAAGCAGGAGAAAGATGTAATGTGATAATAAGAATAGAAAGATTTTTTTAAAGCTCCATTTTATTTTATTGCAGGTCATTGAGAAGCAGCACCGAATGATGGAGCAACTCGGCTCCCAGATCCAGGTGTTTATCTCTTCACAATGAGTCTCAGTGATTTGTGTGGTTACTGCCCTGTTTTATAGTCTCATAACATTTGTCTTTATATGTTTGTGTCTGCAGGCTTTGGAGGAGCAGATATCTCAGGAAGAGAACAGCTCTCAGGCTCTCAGAGAAGAGGTGCTGGCCAAAGAGCAGAATGTGTTTGAGCTTCACACAGCCATGAAGGAGGTGAGATAGATAATCCCCCCAAAAATGAACCCGTGTGTCCTTCACAAACCTCGTTAGAAATCGCCTGACACTGGGTAACGTTGACGCTGACGTCTGTGTTTCAGCTGTCGGTCCAGAACCAGGAACTGATGGATCAGAATCTGACCCTGCAGGAGCAAATGAGCGATGCAGAGGAGAAAGGCACCAGTCAGGCCTCCTCTGCTCTGCAGCCAGCAGGAGCTCATCTCACACAGAAGCTTCATATAGAGATCGCTTCCTGCCTCAGTGACTTGCGCTCACTGTGCAGCATCCTGACCCAGAGAGCGCAGGGACAAGACCCCAACCTCTCCCTGCTGCTCGGCCTCACATGTAAGCACTTCTTGAATGCTACTCTTCTCTCTTGTTGATAATAGAGCTCAGGCACCTCTTCAAGATAAGAACAGAAAAAAATCAAACCAGAGCCAACCAAAATGTTCATGGCATTCTGGCAATTATTGGACAACATAGACTATATGCATAGTCAGGTAATGGTTGAAATTTAGAAGCATTACTTCATAAACTCACTAATTGAAAATTGTTTTCTGGTCGAAAAAACGTTTAGGAACAGTGCCTCTATTTAAATGTAATAAACTGTTTGCACAACGCGAAATCAGACTCATGTTTTGCTCCTCCAGCGCCCCCTCCCGTGGCAGAGCAGGCAGAGAACTGGATGAGTCCAGAGGTGCTACAGAAGAAGCTGGTTGAAGCTCAGCAGCTCCGTCGAGACGTCGAGGAACTGCGCAATGTGATACTGGACCGTTACGCGCAGGACATGGGAGAAAACTGCATCACCCAATAACCTCGCCACCCAGGTGACGGAAGGAACTCTCGTTGAGCCCCACTTCACCTCTGGAGCATCTAAAATGGGCTTGTCTTTCGGTTACTGAATGTCAGACAGAGGACTGGATTTTAATTTTCTTAAAATGAGGACAGAGGAAAGCCCAAATGGTTTAGCTTCTCCTCAGACAGACTGTACGTCAATTCTCAAGCCTGCCTGTAGCTCAGATCCCTCCCATCCCCCTCCCCGGTGAGTTCATCTATTTCAGTCCAAGGGCTAACAGAAAATAACTTACCTCTAATACTTGATCCTCTTAAGCATTGTATGTGTGTGCGTGTGTTTTTTTTTGTTGTTTTTTTTTTAAATAATGATGACATGATACTGTCCGTTACCAAACAGTCTTATACTTTGTGTTCCACTCTAGTGGATAAGTATTTGTGTAGAAGTCCCACAAATATAATTTATTTAAATCTCAATTTCCCTCTCGAGGGGAATTATTCAAGAAGTGGTTGACAATCAACTGAAACTATTTTGCTTTTAACTGAATTCACAAGGAACATGTTACTGACACGCCATTATTTAAAATGGTGTAACATGAGACTCTGCTGTGAGGTGTAAGACTTGACAAATACCAAATCAGCTTCTCGCACCGACAGGCCTCCCAACAGTTTTATTACCAAAGAAACTCCGGTCGAAGCAGCCTGTGAATGTCTGTGAACGCTTCTCTCTGCTGCAGGCCTCGTTCGAATGAACGCCAACCATGTGCCTTCCTGTCACGTTTGCAACCACAATGCTAATTCATTTTTAGACCAACCACAAAGGGCTGTTTGCAGCTGACTCTTCCAATATGACCTTTCTCTCAGTGTATTAACCAGTAGGATAGTCAATACATTCCCTGACTCTGAATGTAGCAGATAACTTTGGGCTCGTGGTCGCCCCCTACACTGTTTTGTTTTTTTGTCCCTGGTAGATAAATGAAGTTAGTTGAACCTCTTCAGTCTGTGTGACGTTTGTAGAATCTGAAAACTTCACAGTATACTGTTTTTTCAGGTTGATATGACTGAGTTGCATTTGACAGTATTAATCTTCAGTATTATTTATTTTCTTTGTTTGCATTGACAACTCAGTGAGTCCCCCTAATGTGTTTCTGACTAACAACGTGCTAATGTGTCCACAAAGTGTGAAGGTCCCATGAAGTGTCTTTAAGATAGTTCTCTACTCCTGTGGTTTGATGTGTGTCGTATTAGATGAAATGTTTGGATGTTAGATTTCATGTCGGGAGGGACAAAGATTGGCAGGTGGCAGTGGGACGTGTTTTAATCCCACATGGTGATGATGATGATGAGAGGACGAGGGGCTGGCTGGTTCACCCCGAAATCACCCATCACATTGGTACTGGATGGAATAAGCCATTTTAAAAAACTAAACTTGACACTTTACAAGAAGAGAAAGGGATTTTAATATAAAAAATATGCAACAATGACTTTTTGGACAAAAGTCACACAGAACAACACACCCAGGGACACACAAGCCATTTTTCATTTCATGGGACCTTTTTTAAAAACTCGATTAGCACAAGATTTCTCTTTGGAAAGTCAGGCTCCGCATGCCTTAACATCTCAAATGTTTTTGCAAAAGGGAAAAAGATGTTTATATTTTCATACTTTTGTCCTCGTTTGTATTTGCATATTTTAGAAATAAAGATTTTCAACATTTTGTTCTGTTCCAAGTTTTTATTTCCAATTTCATTGCGATGTATTTGATTGTTTAACTGCAGTGCTTTCATCCATGAGTACCAGCTTCCTGTAACTGATCCTCTGAGTCACAATGCCACATTGATATTGGCAATGACCAGTGATAGACTGTAACTAAGTACATTTACTGAAGTACTGTACCTAAGTACCATTTTGAGATACTTCAAGTATTTCCATTTTCTGCTATTTTATACTTTCACTACTAGATTTTGGAGGCAAATGTACTTTTTACTCTCCTACATTTATATGATAATACTATTTACTTACTGCTTTGCAGATTGCATACTGCTTTAGAGCCAAAGTAGCACTTTTTAAAAGTATTTATTGGCAAACAAGTAAAAAAAAAAACTGATATTGATAATCAGAAAAATGCTGAATATCAGAGCCAGCAACCAGCCAGGCAGATGTATGTGTAATTTACTCATACTTTTGATAGTGAAGTCCGTTTATTGCCAGAAAATTACTTTTTGATACTAGTGAATATTAAACATCAGATACTTTAAGACTTCTTCTTTAGAACCATCTGTATGGGTGATTTTCACTTTTACCCAAGTAATATTTAACACTGGTATCTGTACTTTTAATATATAACCTTCGGGTACTTTCTACCTCACTGACAATGTCATGACTGAGCCACATAAAACACTGTTTCCTTTGTCAGTGTCATGACGTGTCTGGTATCGGTTACATTCATTCAGTCACAGTGGACCACCAAACAATCCCCATCCTTGTGTTAAGTAATGGTCCCAGTTCCACATCACGAGGTGTACAGTTTTTACAATTGGGGAAAAAAAAAAAAAAGCAGTGGTATTAGATTGGTATTATGGCTATCTCAATGGAGACATCTCCACATGCCACAGAAGGGAAAGCCATCATAAATGTTATTAATAACGCATGTTTTTGGTGATACGTCAAGTGAAAAGGTCTGCTGTGAGAAAGGCTGCTTTAAAAATAATCCCCTACAAGCATAGCTACTTTATGAGTTTATTTTATTAACTTCAGTCAGTGAATGATGGGGGTGATGTTTCTTCATTCGCAGCAGCAGAGTAGCGTTAGTCGTGAGCCCACATGATTGGAGTGTCTGGCAGTCGTCATCGTAGCAGCACTGTGGGCACACGCTGATGATGTCATACCTGGGGAGACCACCACCTCTGTAATGCAAGAAATACAATCAACCGTTGTCACATGTTGTAAAGACATAAAGACTTTTTGACAGTGCAGGAGGACATCGTCTCACCTATGTGTGTCCAGATACTGTCGCAGCTGGCCGATTGTTTCTAAGAGGCACATTTTCAGTATGAAAGTATGATTCCCATCTTCTGACTTCACCTTGAGTGTGATAACGTCTCGGGCGGACGCAGGCTGGTCAGTGTTGAACGCCTGCAGTCTGTAAGGTAGAGAATTTAAACACACTTCATATGTTGATAATGACAGAGGCTGAGACATCAGATCTGACTCGTGGTCCACATCACAAGCTCTGTGCGCTGGCTCTCCATGTTGACCTGCCCTATTTTTTCAGACCAGTGCATACAGTAATCCCCCACAATCAGCCGCTGCGGTCACATCAGCCTTTTAATCAGCCTTTACATCATGTCATGTGTTCGTGAATCAAGTAATTCCTTTAACCCCTTTTAACCCTGTTTTTCCTTGTAACTTCTACATGGTTGATAATTATTTCTACAACATCACATGTACAGAGCATTTTGTATCTTACACTGAGAGACTTATTAAACCCAAAATGCAACATTTTCCTTTGGATCACATTGAAATATTTAGATTGGTGCATCGTAATTTCAGCCTGACATATTTTATCTCTTCATCTTCTACGATTTAAATGCACTATATGTAATTTCTGCCACTGGGGGTCCATCTTTCAAAACAAAACAAAAGATGTAAGTAGTGTGGGATCATGGGAGTTGATTTGGAGCACCAATGCACAGTAAAAGTATCTCTTTTCCTCAAAAATATATATATAATATATATATCTGACAGTTGGTTCCAGCTTCTAACAAAGTTTGTGAGCCATTACATGAGTTTGCGATGGCTGACCACCACTGGTGCGTCAACTAATTGTCAGTTTAGGCTCACATGAAGGATGACAAAACGTGTAATACCTCTCTTTCATGGCCTGCAGTGCCGGTGTGTCTATCAGGATCACTGAGTCGCTGCTCTGGGCGTCAGATGAACCCTAGTGAAAGTTGTTAGATAATGAGCCTACTGCAGTGAATCAGACACAAGTACAGACAGGAAGGTTGGCGCACTGTAGTGATCATCTGCTAAACAGGAGTCCGTACCTGCAGGGCGTCCCTCAGTGAGTCCCTGATGTCAATCACCCGACCAGCCTGTACTACCACCTTTGGTAACCTGTTGAGGAACTGATCCACGCTCAGCTTCTTGCCTGAAGAACATATGAGAATGACGATGAAGACAACGTAAGGAGTGTCAGTTTTATGTTTGCAGGACAGACCAGATTCACCTTTCTCCCCTCGAACAGCCTGACCTTCACCAGGAAATCTATCCCACGGTGGCCTGAAGATGAATTCCTCATCTCGCCTGTCATGAACCTGCATAAAATATTATAACAAGTAGCAATAAGTCGCGTATTTACACATCAGCTCGGAGAAAAACAGAAACAAACCTCAAAAGGGACGCCATCTGGGAATCTTTCTTGAAGCTCGGATGGAAAATACCCAGCCATCAGATCTTGCATGCACCGCTGCATAAACCAAAGAAAGTGAGTTCGAAACCACCAAAGAACAGAAGTATGTTGTACAACTTTCGTAAGCTAACCTGGGTGCTGTTCTCCTGATAAGAGCGGAAAGGACCATCGAACATGACGATCCCGTTGCTGTAGAGACTCAGTCGAATAGGATCCTTCTTTGCCAACTGCGCCCCCGTGGCTGTCGATCGTACGAAACACTCGCCGTCCCCTGTGAGGATGTTCAGCTCCCTGATCCTCTGCACCACGAGGTCAAAGTTCATGCGGAAGCTCCTGACTGCAGAGGCATCTGTACAGGGAAGATAACCAGCATGTTAGGAATCCTTTTGGTAGAAGAGGAAGCCTATAAAGAGGTCAGCAGATAACAAACTACCTGGCTGCAGAAGGCCTCTCTCTACGCTCCGTGGCTGATCGCTTTCAGCTGAGTCACTGCTCTCGCCATCTCCCACCCAGATCAAACCGTAGTCACTCAGAAAGCTCTGCAAGACAGTGTAGTGATCAGCAGCATTCAGAGTGGTGTAATCACAATATAAACACATGAATGTTTAATTTAATCATCCTACCTCCATTTCACACACTTGATTCTGCAGTTTTTGGCACCTTCTTTCAAGATCGTCTCTGCCGCTCAGCTCATGTGTGCTCTCTAAACCAACACAGGAAATGTAGCCACAATCAAACCCTTTTATCAAGAGATATAAGACATATATACAACTCAGGTCTGTTACCTGATTCGTTCAGAGGCCTTTGTTTTTCTTCCAAAGCTGAAATCCTTTTATCCTTAAAAGAAAATGTAAAGTGAGAGTTCAACATGTTTGAAAGGCGGGTTTACTGCTCGTCTGGAGGAGTTGCATGTTCACCTTGCGCTCGATCTCCCTCGCTTGGCTCCTCACTGTTTTCTCCAGCAGGGTCACCCGCTGCATCATGGCAGACATGAGCTCAAAGTCGCTCGGTGGAACACCTGAAGTACGTGAAGTACGTGAAGTACGTGAAAAGCATCCGTCGCACTCTTATAAATATATACAGTATGTTGATTGAGTAAGTAAGTACAAATCAATATGATTTATATGATCACATGATTAGATTTAGGTTTGTTTTACAATAAATAAAAGCAGATAAACTTGGCTTTGAAATAATAAAAAAAAAACGTTGTACTAATTATACCTTTCTTTAATGAGGTGTTTGACTTTGAAGCGGAGGCATAGTTAGCTGCAGTGTGAGAGGTCGGAGGAGGATTTGGATCAGAGGATTCATCATTATCAGCCAATCCTGCCTGAAATTCTGAAAACAAAAACCACAAAATTATGTGACAGTTAAAAAAAAGGGGACTGAAAGAGAGATCATATTCATATTTTACCTGTTAGGAAGAGCAGTTTGATATTTATAGTAAAAAAACAGTAATAGTAAACATGCCACATGAATGCAGTGATGATCATAATCTAATGATGTAATATATAATAGCAAAACAGTTACAACAACAGGCCACGTTACAAATTTGACTTTTGATACTTCAAGTCCCTGATACCACTTTTAATTATATAATACTATTGTACTTATACAAAGAGTATATAAACATAAATATTCTTCATATTTACACCATGCAACTATCCTGTACAATTCAATGTCTGTGTACATTTACATTTATATTTATATAATTTCTTTAGTACATGACTACACCCCATGTGTGTCACAGGTTATGGGTGCAATTATCCTGTGCAACTGTCCTTATTGCTTATATCTATATGTAAAGGGAGATGGAGTGCATATAGTCTTTATTAGTATTATTTCAGTATGATTTTTTTTATTATTCTGTTTTAGCTTTGCCTTGTTTCATTTTTATTTGTCATTCAATCACTTATTTCCCCTGTTTCTGATCTGCTTTAACAAGTGAATGATCAATAAAACATTTTTAAATGTTCTTTCCTTTCCTAGCTGCTGTTGCAGGGAGCTGTCAGTGCAGTGTTTAACGCAGACTAACAACATACCTTTTAACAGATCCCTCCTGAAAGGCACCTTCTGTCTGCCCCTGCAGGTCAAACACAGGTTAATACAGCTCACACTGTCTGTTCCCTGAGCAGTGAAGTCAGCACCTGTATATGTCCGTGCAGTGTGTGACCTACCCCTGTTCACCCAGAGGGTCCTGCAGGGGGGCGCGTCTCGTTTTCTTCAGCATCGACAAAGGTGAACTCATTTTACCTGAAAACTGCTGCAGCTGAATATCACACACCTGTTCAGAGGCGTCTGTTCAGAGGAGTGTGTTCAGAGGGCTCTCCTGTGTTTCTTGCAGTTTGTTTGGAGTCTGTTGCCAGTAGCAACGCAGAGGGAGCCACTGAAATGTGAAGCGATGGCTGGATGGTTCCTGTTTCAGCCACAGGAGGGCGCTGTTTCTATCTGTGTGTGTGTGTGTGTGTGTGTGTGTGTGTGTGTGTGTGTGTGTGTGTGTGTGTGTGTGTGTTTCTCTATGTCACACACTTGTCATGAGTGTAGCTGCTGTTATAAACTATTTTGCTTTTATAAAGTCATGAGATGTTTTTATTTATATTTATTTTGCCCTCAGTAAATCAGCAAAAACAAGCAGAGCTCCTCACACAATGTGTCTTTTAATGGGACCAGCTGATGAAATAAATCAGGCTGTATGTTTTTCTTTTTTTTGTTATTACTTTTGATAAATTATATTGATGTCCCGCTGTTATACAGTGTAACAATCTGTCACCAAGCCTTCACGACGCTCTGCTGCAGGCACAGTGAATGACCCAGTCGGTCGGTGCCGCCACTAGTCGGCCGGCGGTGCAGCCACACTGTCCGGCTCAGCGCCTCTCTGTGTGGGAAGTGAGCGGGCATTCAGAGAGGATGCTGAGGCCTGCCAGTCCCGCTACACATCCTTCACTAACCCGGGGCTACTAGGCTGGTCCGGGCTATGGCTGCACCCATCGCACATTTCGACGACGACTGGCCGGTTCTGGGCGAGCTGAGCATGGTTTCAGACCAGAGGCTGCTGCCGCAGAAAGGCCGTGTGTCCGCCGCGGGGGAAGCGGCAGCAGCGCCGCAGCTCCTCCCGGACGAGGATGAGGATATCCCCGAGCTGTACGACAGCAGCTTCTCCCCGGGGGACACCGGCGCTTTCAGGTCCATGGAGGACCTGGTGAACGATTTCGACGAGAAGTTATCCGCGTGCTTCCGAAATTTTGACGCCAGGACGGACAGCATCGCTCCCGTGAGTGAGATCACCGAGGAGGCGCTGCTGGACAGAGACGAGTGAGTGTTTGTGTGTCCGGCCGGGCCCCAGGCTAGCTGTCTGGAGGCTACGTGGAGTTTACATTATGTATACATATATAAAAAGGCATGTGTCAGCTGTGTTGTGTTTTAATTTCCGATTTCAGGAAGCCAGCATTCATAGAGAGGGTTACATTGTGTGTTTGATGGGGCTACAGTGACGGCTACACACTGTCTGCCACCATCTTTCCTCATCAAAACTCAGCTCACAGGACTGCTTTTACCACTGAAGACACATACTGCGGAAATGTTTGCTAAATTATTTACAGATTCAACCGAACAGGTTGCTCTGATATCAGTCTAGTATCGGTATATGGCCCCAAACGGGCTCTAAAAACAGATATTAGCCGATATGGAGAGGACCATGACTCATATTTTTGTTTTTCACAGCCGATATTTAAAGGGGCATTATGTAGAAAGAGTCCTCCAAACTCAGAATTTTAACATTTACATTATCAGTGATGAATAATAATACAAACTTTTTCCATAACTGAATAAACAAGCTGTTCTCAGAGGATAACACTGTTTGAAGCTAGAAAGGTGGCAGGGTCCGCCACATAAACAACGTAAAACAGTATGAAACTGTGTTGTCCTTTAAGGTCAGTTTGTTTATTTAGTTTCTTCAGTCATGGAAGTGAAGAGAGTTTGTTTATTTAGTTTGTGTAGGCATAAAAAACATCAGTCAATGAAATCAATTTTTGTCTTCTGATTAAATTTTAAAACGACATAGTGAACCTTTAAAACTGGCACTTCTAGGATCACAATGAATGTAGACCCATGTGTTTGTTAGTTTTATATTATATCTAATAGTCACAAATATTGTTATTCTAAAAAACACCAAACATTTCCTGGTTGGAGCCTCTTAAATGTGAGGATTTGTCGCTTTTCATGTTTGAATCTGTTGGTTTTGGACCGTTAATTGGACAGAACAAACACAACAACAACACAACAAACGAACAAACAAAGAGTGTCACAGTTCTTTGGAAAATAAGAAGGCAGATTCATTGAAGATGACAACAACTGTTAGGTGGAGCCCTATCATTTCAATGCAATATCATCCTGCTTTAGTTATGGCTGTCAGTCAGTATCAGGTCAGATGTGTTAATATAATGGTGTTGTTAGTTAAAGGTGCAGTTTTGAGGAAGACATTTTAATCAGAAGAGAAAAATCTTCACTGACTGACTTTTATGCCTAAACAAACTAAATAAACAATTTGTTTTCATGAATGAATAAGCAAGCAGACTTCAAAACTTTGCTTATATGTGGCGGACCCTGCCACCTTTCTAGCGTCAGACAGTGTTCTGGGGACCTTATTTTCCCCTGAGAACAGCTTGTTTATTCAGTTATGGAAAGAAATATCTCTGAGTTTGTATTACTTCCTCTTTAATATTGTAAATATTAAAAATCTGAGCTTGAGTTTCTTCTCAAATACTAGATAGTGCCCCTTTAAAACTTTATACAACTAATAAAAAAACACATTTGCCTAAAACAGTGGCTTTAAGTATTTTAATTACATGTACATTTTCCATCTATTTTTTTGCATAAGTTCAAATAAAATTAAATAAATCACAAGTACATAAATAAAACAAAGTCTTTTTAAAGGGGCTCTGTGGGACTTGTGTATTGATGTTAGCATACTCCAACATTAGCTGTTGCTCTCTGTTAGCAGAGAAAATCATTTTTCAAGTGTAATAGCACATTTCCAAATCAAAGACACGTAATGTGTTTAAGGACAGGGTGTATCAGAGTGAAAGAGTCAACAGTATTGCCAAATATGAGGAGGTAGCGTGCTGCAGCTTTGGGTTGTCGTGACGCCTTCAGATGTCATCATCTCTGATGATCAGCTCTGTTGGGGATTAAACTTCCAACCTCTGCATAAAAACTGTGTAATCAGATTGTGACATGGAAATAATGTTTAAAAGTATTTCTGTGGTGTCCTTGTACTTTGCATACGGTCTCCATCAGTGTCTTTGCTACAAATGTGGGTTTGTTTTTCATAAACTGTTGTATTTAAAGGGTTACAACAGTAAAAGAACAGTCTGATGTGCTCATACTCGGAGTTAAGACACACACCTTTCACTCTTCCCATTGATGTTATTGATTTGTACTTTCCAAACCGAGCTAAGAATCCTGAGATTACATCATCAGGGCTTTCTTAAATGTTCTGATCTCTGAGGGTTCTGTTGGACTTAATTTATCTCTTTCCTCCACAGGATCTGGAACGCTCTGACCAGTAACTACGAGCGTGTGATGCCAGTGGACTGGAAACAGTCACGAACACGCTCCCTCCACACACCCACATTCAACCTGCAGGAGAAGCCCGTGAGTGATCCCGCCCCTCCCATCTAATCTCTGTCCCACTTTCTCCTCCACCCTCCCCCTCCCTCCCTTCCTAAATCTCTCGTTTCCGTTCATCTCACAAATCTCAAATATTCATTGTGCCAGGGTTTAGCCCTTGATTAAATTCCCTCCCCCTGTCCTGCTCCTGTCCAGAGGAAGAGTGATGTCACGGTGGAGCTGTCGGACGATGAGGAGCTGAGGGAGCAGCTGGACATGCACTCCATCATCGTCTCCTGCCTCGCCGACGAGCCGCTTTTCACAGCAGAGCAGGTAAGTTACATGTAAAACTCCAGTGTAGGCCTAGAAATGCAGAGCAGCAGCTTAACAAGGCTGAAGTCCATCTGTGGCTCCCACAGGGATTCAATAGCTGAGGTTCTGCTGAGTGCTGCCTCTCTCTCTGATGTGGGTCTGTGCTCCGTGCAGGTTATCGAGGAGATAGAGGAGATGATGCAGGACTCTCCTGAAGCGGAGGCAAAGCACAACCCCTCTCAGTCGGACCTGTCGATGATCTCACTGGACGTCCAGCGGGCCACCAGCAGCCCCAGCTTTGAGAGGAGTGAGTGTCGGCCAATTGGGACTTAAAGCAACATTATATAACTTTTTTACCTTAAAATAGCAGCTTCAAAAGTCATTTTGATGGTTCGGTGTCTTGTAACAGGGTGAATTGTGTCTCTGTCTCAGCCACTCTGCCCCCCATCACTTGTTTCTACACTATGTAGCTTCAGTGAGGGGGCAGGATCACAGCGCTACATACGTGTTTACTTCAACACAAGTTTTCAACACATGACATTGGTATGATGTAATGAGTTTTGTTTGTAGTCAGCACCTACATTACATCTGACAATCTGTTACAGGGCTGGGATTTGTGTTTACGACAGTGGTGTTGAACTCAGAAACTGTGGGGGGCGACAAATCACACAAAATGACAATTTCTACATAATGTTGCTTTAATGTTGGACCAATAATGACTATTAATGTTATTTATATAGCACTTTTTAAACACAAGCCTTACAGCTATCAAATTAGAAAATACAGAGCAACATTACACATTAAAACAAGTTCAGTGCAGTCGATAATTATAAAGAAAATATATAAAAAATGACTTTTTAAAAGAGGACACTGAGGTAGTTTATCTGTTATTTTACAGCTGTAATCAGTAATATATCGTGATGTTATAAACTATCGGATATAATGAAATCATAGTCAATGAATAGAGCTGATAATACGTCGCCAGATTTCTTTCATCGACTTCACAAGTGCAGCATCTACATGCTCCGATACAGTAGGTCACGGTATGCCTCTTTAAAGTTGGTTTGCGGTCAGCCAATAAAAAAACACAGAGAAGAAGAAAAAGTTTCAGTAGTAGAAGAAGAGCAACAGTCACAACACGCTGTTGTTACTCTCGTGACATAGAGCGAAGCAGAGTAGACTAGAGAGCCAAGCATGTTGTCACAGTTTCAGAGGAAGACGACACCATCTTATTAGAGGTGTGGGATGTGAAACCATCCGTCTTTGTCTACTGCATCTCAGCCTTTCTTACCTTTAGGTGTGCACAAACTACAGGTAATGAACTTCGTGGGCACTTTAATTTATTTTGATTCAATCCCACACACACCTTCCTGCTGTGTATAGATCTGCAGCTGAAAACAGTCCCCAGTAAACATATTATTTACTTCTCTTTGTGTAACGTTTGCTAAACACTACTACAATGCCCAGCCGATTGAGGAAGTGACTCAGACTTTTTACTAAATATTTATGACCAGTGTTTTAAGATTCACGTCTTCAGCAGGAATCGATGGGCTTAGGACTGAGAGCCACAGACGAGGTCGGGCAATTTTTTAAAAGATTAACGTTGGTTTTGGTCGTCTCATGGGATTTGTCAACAATAAGAAAAATCTAAAAATAAGGACAGACTCATCCTTTAATGTTATCAGTCCTCTTACACAAATATTTTTCTATCTTCCAATTCTGGAGACACACTTCTAAGTCGTCGAGAAAATTGATAATGTGCTAGACAAAGCTGTAGTGTATAATATATAATATAATTTCTGCATTTCAGATCCAAATCAGCTGTGTTTTTGTGTCTCTGTATGTGTCCAGGGGTGCGGACACTGACCGTCGCAGAGCTGAATGAGCGTCTGGAGGAGACGGAGACGAACATCAGGAGGTTCTCGGAGGAGCTGGTGCAGCAGCTGGCTCTCAGAGACGAGCTGGACTTTGAGAAAGAGGTGAAGAACAGCTTCATCTCGGCGCTCATCGACGTACAAAACAGACAAAAGGAGCACCGGGAGCTGCTGAAGAAGAAGAAGAAGCTCAAAGGCGGTGCCGGGGTGTCGCAGGAGAAATCGCTGGGATCAGTGAGTGTTTTATTCCTTCAGATTTCAACATTACCACCCTGGTGATGTGTTGATGCCTTCAGATCTTTCTTTTTTCTACTGTTGCATTTCTCACTGCATTTCTTGTTTTATTTTCCAACAAACTGTATTCTCCTCAAGTCTTTTCCCATCTTTGTTTCTCTGCTTGACTTCCTTCCTCCCCAGCGCTTCAGCATGGAGGGACTGTCCTCTGTCATTCAGAACAGCTTCCGCCACACTTTTGGGAGCGGGTGCAGTGAACGACAGGTTACTTTCTATTTCTGCTCAACTTCTTCTTCCTGTTTTCTGGACTGAAAATATGCACTTTGTCATCCCACAGAAACACCCACCACAGACCCTTTATCCCCGGTCTTTGTCTCTGTTTTACAGTATTTGACCACAGTCATCCCGTATGAGAAGAAAGGACATCCTCCTTCGCTCGAGGACCTCCAGATCCTCACTAAGAGTAAGTGTCTTCATACTAACAGTACTTGAGTTATAGTGGCTGTGACTGATCCATTCACTCGTCTGTATCTGCTGCCTTGCAGTTCTTCAGGCTATGAGAGACGACAGTGACAAGGTGCCCAGTCTCTTAACAGATTACATTCTCAAAGGTGAGCTTTCCTCGTTCGTTTCATAGAAGTCTGTGACATGATGTGTTGTCTGTGTCTGCACTGTCAATCATGTTTCACAGAAACTAAAGGATCAATGACTGATTGGTTGTGACTGCGCTGGTGACAGTGGTTTTACATGTGAAGCCGCGTTTCTACGGATCTAAAATAGGTTTATTGTTTGACACATCAGCAAGGAGCTACAGAAGAAATCCTAGTTGTAAGCTTGTTGAGATGTTCTGGTCTGTAGACTGCGGTGGAAACACAGACGGACAACGGACCAAAGGAACCTTTTAGTTCCTTGAAAAGTAGTTCAGCGAACTAAAAGTTCAGGGTAGAAATTTACAATAAATCATCTTAGCATATTTAGCTTAGTAGTTGTTGAGACTGTATTTTCCTGCATCTCAGTCATTGGTTTCAGTTCATTATTAAATCTTACAGAAAAATATTTTTTTAGTCAAGTTACATTTTTGTTGAGAGCAGGTTCTGCTCATGCTGGAGTGTTGAAGGACACAAGGAAACAAGAATTTTGACAGTTGGCTGCCACAAAGCATAATGTTTTACATTGTTGGAAAATCATTTGTAAATGAAAAACAGAGAGCAACTATTCATTATGTAGAAAGTAAACTAAAAAGTCTGCCAGCTGACTTCAAGGAGTCAAATGTTTCTGTGTCCGTGTGTAACGTTATTACAGTGCAGCAGGAAGTGCAAATGTAGACACAATTAGTCCACGTCAAGCAAGTTTAAACTGCAAATTGGCTTTCACACTGTACTGGAATCAGCTGGAGACAGTAAAATACTGTACATATACTCTACGTCAAAGAAGCAGTGTGGTCCTTCACTGCCTCCTTTCACTCTCTCTTTGTTGTCCCTCCTTTCACACATGTTCTGTTTTCATCCTTTCTTTCTTGCTTCTTACGATCTAATCGATTGCTGCATTAGCTCTGGTGTGAGCGGCGGATGGAGAGGTTTGTGACACGTTCACATGTGATGTGCACTGTTGTGGTGTTCAGCTCACACTGGGAGAGCGCCCCCCCCATCTACCACCGAACTGTAGTGCCGTCTGACCCGTCTGATGTTTCTCCTTTTCACTACCCCCACTTTCCCACATGGTGAATGGCTGCAGCATGGTTCATCCCTTTCACTGTCAGTGACTCGCTGACGCACACTTTAAAGCTCTGTTCACCCTCTAGTTAACATTAAAGACACAGTTTGATGATTATTAGTTAGCGCTGTTACCCACCCTACCTCACAAATAGGTTCGAGTTCTATTTATCGTAGCACTAACTGGTGTGCATAAAAATGACTTTCCCCGTGTTTTTCCTCTTCTTTGTCTCCTGCTTTGTAATTTGTACTGATCCCCTCATGCTGAATCTTCATCTCTAATCACTTATTGCTCGCTAATAGTAATCTCTTGTGTTTTTGCAGTGCTTTGCCCAACGTAGATCAGGGAGACGGTGCCTGACACTGCAGAGGCTTCAGAAAGAAGAAGAAGAGGAGTCATTGTGTTTTTTTGGCAGACATGAAGCACACTTAATTTATTCCTGCAAGTTTTTACGTCAAAATGTGTCTTTTCTTTTCTCCTTCTCTTGATTTTGTTTATTTATTTTGTGTTGAGCATTGTGATTTTGCAAATCTTGTGTGTTCCTGTGAATTTTGACTTCTTTTCTCCGTTTGTTATTGTCTTGCACTGAGAGTATCCGAAAAATGGTAACTTATACGAGAAATATACCCAGATAGATATGCCAGCATAGCAGCCGCGCTGATGGGCTTAAGAGCAGAGCTACAATGCAAAGGGCTTTGTCAACTATATCCACTGAGCAATGAACAGATGCACAAAGCACGTTGAACACTGAAGAGTTATAAACAAGAGAGCATCGAGACTGTAAAGCAGAAACAGAAGACTGAAACAACAGTTTATTGATCCCCAGGAGGAAATCAATGAGTGTTGCAGCAGCACGAGAGACAGAGAGAAGTGCAGGATACAGATACACAGACACACATGTCATAATAACAAATACATGAGTTAGTTAACTTGTGCATCAACATAATCTAAGTGCAAAACCATCATATGATTCAACTCAGCCTTCCATGTAGCAGCAGAACAATACAAACATTATCATTATTATTCTTCTCTGGAATATGACGTGTTGATCGTTGAGATGATGAAGTCAGGACTGAAATCAATTAATTAACTAACTATGCATTTGAGTGACCACTGAATCGTGACCCACGCACTGTCTGTACTTTCGCGACGCTGACTGCAGCTCTGAATCAGAGACTGGAGCGTCGACGTGCCTGCCGCGCTCAGGGCAGCGGACACCGCGAACGGGTTGTTATTCTCTATGTATTCTTGTACATGAACAAGCTGCCTTTGCCTGAACTTTTGTACATTATAAATGACTTATTTTCAATGAATGAATGTCAAAACTGCTGGAAAACGTACAGAACCTGCTTCACTGTTAATTTATTTTGTAAATATTTTATTTCAAATACATTGACAAAACCACACCTGCTGTGTCTCAATATATGTTATCAGTTGAATAATGCAAACAATAAACAAGCAAAAGACAATTAGACAACATCACCAACACAAATACGCACAATCAATGCCTCTTAACAGGAATATTAATCACATACAAGTGCAAAATCAGAATTAAAGGTGCAATATGTAAGAATTGGCCACCCATCAAATTCATACTTGAAATAAATAGGGGGCAGCATATCACCAGATATGCTGCTAACTGATGCTAACAGTAGCTGCCTTATCTAATTAGCTTGTTTAGCTGTGCAGCTAATGGTGGTGTTGACACCACTAGCACAGGAGTTTTGGATCACGACTAGCTAAATGATTAGCATGCTAACTTCAGTAGCTATCTCTCCAACACAATACATAGACTTCATAAAGTCAGAACTGCTATTTACTCACATTCTGTTGATAACTTTACTTAATTTTTTAATGTTTTTAAGGTATTTCCAACGCAATCCAAAATATTTCCAAAGAAAGGATCCTTAATATTTTCATATACTCCAAGTTAAATGTGCAATATGTAAAAATGTTGTTTTAAATCATTGAAAAATTGCCCAAAATGATAAACAGCACGGGGGGAAATAACAGGTTTAATGCTGGTGTAAGCATGCTAACCAGGTAGCCACTCTGAGCTCACAGTCTGGGTAACTGGCTAACTGAGCTAACTAGCCACTGTTAGCTGCAGTTAGCTGTTACTCTGCTGATATGCTGCCAGCTATTTGTTGGGAGTGACCTTTGACGAGTGTCCAAGTGAAGAGTAGGAAGCACCAAGTTTTCTGCAGAGGTTTGAATCCAGTTGTATTAAGGCCTGATGCATAATGAAGAGAAGGGAGGGATGAACATTTATAGTACGCCAGAAAAACTGAAGTAATTTCCACTGTGGTATACTCCCAAAATATTTAATTTATTACAAGAGACAATATACAGAGGAGACAGTGTTTACACTGGAAAGATCTGGGGATTGAATTTGCTTATTAATGAAAACTATCATAACTCTCTTTGTTATCAAACTGTTTGTCTTTGAATATAATTCATCTTATTGTCCAACTACTTACACAGAATTTGAGTTTTAAGTGTATTTGCTGATGTCTTGTTTCTGCGCCACTTGAACGTGTCATCATGATGCGAGGTTTACGTGTTTTCAGACGGTGAAATGCTCCTTCATTGCTGGCAGAGGAAAATCTAGTGAAACATACACAAATACCAAAATCACAACAGTATTTCCTCATTATATAAGTCTCTGCCACGTGTCAACAGCACCCCGTCCAGCTCGCTGAGGAGATCCAGATGTGGGCTGTTTGACAAACCCCAAACATCCAACCTCTGGCCTACTGGAGCCCTCATCGGAAGCCACAGTTCAATTAGCAAGCAGCTTTAAAAGCCTCTTTGGAAACTGTTTGTAGTTTATTTGTTGTTATAAAGGCACAGACAGATGCAGAGAGGAGATAAAGGTGAGTTATTCAAATTCTGATTGTGTAATAAATAGGAAACTACACACAGTGGTGGACTGTAACTAAGTACATTCACTGAAGAACTGCAAATAAGTGCAAATTTAATGTTTCCATTTTAAATGTTTTACTTTTACTCCATTACATTTGTCTGACAGCTTTAGTTACCAGTTACTCTTCAGGTTACAATATTTCATACCCTTCCCACTCAGTGAAAACCACGAATCTCCAAATGTGGTGAATGTTTGTGATAAACTGAATGATTAAAGGAACAATTCACCCTAAAATAAAAATTCAGTCATTATCTGCTCACCCCAATGCCGAAGGAAAGTTGGGTGAAGTTCAGTAGTCCACAAAACATTTTTGGAGCTTCACAGCAAAACAGTGTTGCAGCGTTCTCCTAAACAACTCGTGGCGAAATCAAAGTCTCCGGAAGCCCCAAGATCCCAAATGAATTTGAAAAGATGTTATTTACACCCTTTTTAAACCAAAATCTTCACTGTACAGTAGCTGCTATGTGTAAGCCGTCATCAAGAGTGTAAATAACGTCTTTTCAAATCAATTTGGGATCTCTGGCATTTTTTTGAGTGTTGGATTATGCTGGACGAGCTGTATGGAGCCACTCTTTTGGGTTGTTTGGTTAGTCCCCATCTACTTGAGTTGTTTAGGAGAATGCTGTAGCTCCAGAAATGCTTTGTGGACAACAAAACTTCACCCGACATGAGGGTGTTTGGTGAATGACTGATATTTCGTTAATGGGTGAACTGTTCCTTTAAGTGTTTCTTTATGGGTTGAGAAAACTCTCTAACTTCTTCAGCTGAGTAAACAATTTAAAAACCCTCTTGGGTTGGCCGGAAAATTCATCATCACAAAGCTGAAAACAGGCTGTTTCTCTGAGGCCAGGAAAAGTTGACTTTTTTTAAGGAATATTTGGTTCTCACAGCAACTCTTCAAACACAAGATGCTGCCATAGAGTGTGATGCATTGCTGTAAATGAAACTATTCAACAGGATACAAAGTAATTAAAAAGACTACAATTTAAAATCTACAGCAGTTAAATGCAACAATATATGACGGTTCCTAATATTTTCATTCTATAACTTAAGTAAGATTTTGAATGCAGTACTTTTAGTTGAAGTGGGAGTATTTTCACAGTGTGGTAAAGTATCTGAATACATCATCCACCACTGCACACACACACACACACACACACACACACACACATACACACACACACACACACACACACACACAGATAAGGCCCTGCTGTAATTCACTGGTACCCTACAAACACATGGAACCAGAGTCATGCTTGTCTGAACGCGGTTAAACACCCATCTCCCCTCAGCGTTTCACAAGCAGCACAAACGTCTGCTGAACATCTGTAAAACATTTGTTCTCTCTCAGATAAGATTTCCTCATTCACAGCGGGCGTGTTAAACACAACAGTCTGGCCAGCGCTCAGAGCTGCGAGGAGCTTGTTGTGGGGCTGCACCAAAGATCTGTTTCTCTACGGTGGATTTTAAGCTTTTTTCTCCAAGTATTATGGATGTTAGAGGGGTTTGCTCGATGTTTTGTCTTCTCCTGCTGGCACACTGCACGGCCCAGCAGGAGACCTCCTCCAAGAGAAGAAATGGTAAGAAAGGTGAGACTTGAGACTGACTTGACGTTGGATATGAATTTCCTCACTTGTTAAATCCAGAAGCTGAAGTACCATGTGAGAAATAATGACATTTTGCATTTCTTGCCCTTTCAATAGAGTCTGCAAACAGTGCTGCAATTGAGGAGCTGAAGAGACGGATTGATGACATTGTTCAAGAGCTGAATCTGGTGAAAGAGAACCAAGCTTTGCAGACAGGTGGTTTCTTTATATATATATATTTCACAAATTAACATCACTTTAACAGCTTTCCTGTGTTGGAGAGCAACAATAACACCTGAGCCACACTGACTTTGTCCTAATTTCCCCCTCAGTTTGTCTGCGAGGCACCAAGATCCTGGGCAAGTGTTTCCTGGCCGAGCCTGTGAAGAAGACCTTCCACACAGCCAGTGACGACTGCATCGCCAAAGGAGGCAGTCTGGCCACTCCTCTAACAGGAGATGAGAACGACCAGCTCTACAGCTACGTACGTCTGAGCATCGGCCCAGAGGCGCACATCTGGCTGGGCATCAACGACCTGGTGACTGAGGGCCAGTGGCTGGAACAGTCAGGCTCCAATGTGCGCTTCAAGAACTGGGAGACAGAGATCACCCTGCAGCCGGACGGAGGGCGCAGCCACAACTGTGCCATCCTCTCCACCCCGGCCAACGGGAAGTGGTTTGATGAGAGCTGCCGGGCTGAGAGAGCTTCTGTGTGTGAGTTCAACATCGTCTAACCCCAACCCTGTCTTCTGACTGTGCACGTACATGTATGAACAGTACACGCTGCTTGCAGAAAAGAATGAATCATGTAGAGAATCAGGTAAAATACATTTAAAAATCACGTTCTGCATCTTTCTTGAGCTTTTCTTGGCCAGGTCATTCAGATGACTTCACACAGTGGTCTTGTCATATATGTCACTGTATAAGCTAAACTCACTGGGACATGATATTTTACACACGTGCCCACAAGGTGTATTAGATATTCATCAAGGTAAACACCACTGGATCGCTTCCCTTTGTTATATGTATGTTCAGTCATCTGCTTATCAATGCAATAAACGTTATATTTTTTACTGAAGCGCAATCATCATGTCTTTATTTTTAGATGCAGATAAAATGGGAATATTTTGTTCATCAGAGGGAAAAAATGCTTATCAAATGAGTCACGACTCATGAAAATAACTTGGCTGCTACAATAAATAATATCAACTACACAAACTCTGTTTAAAGGTTTTTTCCCCAGTTTCTGCACAGAGCCAGGGGGGTTAAAAGTTCAAAGTTTCCCTTTCAAAATAAGACTCAAAAGCACTGGACAAACTGTTTCATAGCATTGGTGTTTTCTCTCCACTCTGAAATAGAATAATCCAAAAACAGGCTGTTGTAAAAACTAACCAAAAGTAAGACTTGAGTAAAAGTAAAGATACTGTGTGAAAATATTACTTTGGTAAACGTGAAAGTTGCCAAAACGAATAGTACTTGAGTAAAAGTCTTATCTTAGTCCTCAGCATTTGATATTAAATGTACTCAAATATCAAAAGTAATATTTTGGCTATAAATGTACTTCAGTATCAAAGTAAGGACAAGTTAAAGTATAAATGAAACATATATTTATGTATCTGATTGCAGTTAAAATAAATGAATTTGAAAATATGCCACTTTGGCTCTGATGCAGCATAAAATCTGCCAAGTTACTAGTAACTTAAATTCAAAATAAAGTTAGTGGTGAAAAAAGTATAAGTATATATTTGCCTCCGAAATGGAGTGGAAGTATAAAGTTGGACCAAATGGAAATACCCAAGTAACGTACAATCCCCCCACAATTGTACTAAAGTACAGTACTTGAGTAAATGTTTAGTCACATTCCATCAGTGTCTCTGAGAAAATGTTTGGCGATTATTTTAATCAAATGTATAAGAATGATGCGTTTTCAGAGCTTTTGTGTTTTTTTTTTTGAAGCAGCACACAACACAAGAAATACACATTGAAGGTAGAGAGGAGGATGTCCTCCCATAAATAAAAAACAAAACCTGTTCAGATTTTCAATTTCACTATTAAATGCTGTGGAGATCCTACTTTTCTAAAAATCTGTTTAGGAAAGTCCCCACTTGATGAAAACAATGACGTATCTTCCCCCACCCGCACATTTTAATGATGAAAACCTGGTTTATGGATTGTTTTCCCACCCAACGAAAGATGACATCAGATCAACATGTTTGGACGTCTCCATGGAAATCCACTGATGTCAGCAGCAGCAGTCAACGTCAGTAAATCAGACTGTAAACTACTCAAAGTGCGATCAGATTTGACTCGGTCTTAACCAAAAAGCAAAAGGGCACTTTATTTCTTCAGGAGTGGCGACTTTGAACTTTGTCTCCCTCTGCAGTTCATTTTCTGAACTGCAGGAGGCAACATGGCTTTACAAGACAAGTAACACACAGTTCATTTGGTCTGAAGAAATTTAACCCAGCTTTTCCTCAAACGAGACCCGTTGATATTCTGGCATTAAATGTTGAAATCAATGCCCTAATTTTCTATACCTGTTAATGTACAAACTAAGTTTTACAACAAAAACTGTAACATTGGACTGTTTACATCAGTTGGTTGCTCAACACAAAAAAATCCAGTCCGTCAAGGTCTTGAGCACTCATCACGCTTAAATTATATGCCTCAAGATACCTGTAATTAATAACAAAGCTTAGTCTAACAACAAACATACAGGCGTTTCTTTGTGTGGTGTAACGTTTTGCTCACAGGCTGCAGTTCAGTTTGTGAAAGGAGTGTAGTTTCACGTCATTACAGCCCAGAGGAAGGATTCAGTGGTCCACAAAACATTTAGAAAAATATGGCTTCTGCTACTGACTCTCATCATGATACACAATATGAAAATAAAAACATCACTTAGCGAGCAGCAGATCCATCTTGAGATTCCCGAAAGTAGAGCGATCATAGAGGTCCAAAAAAGAGCAAAGGCACTCAAAATGGCTGGAAAAAAAACTCTAAGATCCTAAACTGTATTAGCAGGAGTGTGTTGACCTTTCTGTGAGGCACATTTATGGCTTAATGTTTCTGTATCTTCCAGTCTCCATAGCAGGTTCAAAGAGAGTGATAAAAAGAGAGAAAATACTCCGTGCATCTACGCTGCTGTTGCAACCTCCTGAAATACAGGCTATCATCAAGCCACCGTGTCTTTATGAAGCTGTAAAAGTGCGGTGATTTGCAACAGCAGTGGAGTCCTCTCTATTCACTCGTTCAATGATAAAAAACTCAGCATGTAAACAGCACATTTTTGCTCAGTAATATGTACAAAATATCTCAAATGAAAAAAGTCCTTGCCTGAAAGCAACACATCTCTTTACAGTGGCACATGCTGTTGTTAAGAGGATGATTATGTTCTGCTTTGAAAACTAAATGCGCCTTCATCTGAGAGAAAGTAAGGTAACGGCTGCAGGCAGGCTTGAACACGATGCTTTTCTGTCCCTGGCTTTGGTGCAAGACGACGCTCTTGGGAAAAAACCAAAACGCTCTTTGCAAAGGCTGAACATCAGGTAATCACACAGAAGCCAGGGAACGAATATCTCAAAGTTCAAGCAGGTCAAGTGAAAAGCTGAAAAGCCGAATCCAATCTTCTCCTCAGTTCCCTCCCTCCGGCTCCAGCCGCGGCCCCAGGCTCGGAGAGCGCTCCTCTTCACTCTGGCCCTCAGCCTGGTAAATCACATTGTCCACCAGGCGCTGCTCGTGGCTCAAAGGCCTGATGGGAAGTGGAGGAGCCTGTTGAGTTGAGATCGAAAACTGCTGTTTGTTAGCTTGCCTGTCGTCAGCGATAGAGTCTTTAGAGACCAGGGGTTTTTGTGAGTCTGTGCGCCCTGTGAAGGGCTGGTATGTGTCGAAGTCTCCGTACACTCCGATCTCTTTCCCCTTCCTCAGCAGGTGTGTGTAGACCAGCGTGTCCTCAATAGAGGCGTACTCGTGTTCATCGTTGTCTTCACGTGTTTCTGGAAAACCGTTTTGTCCTGGCAGGAAGACGGTGCCGTTTGGATTGTAGATGGAAACTTGAGGATTCAGCTTCTTCTTCTTCTTCCTGTTTGGCAAGAGAGATGAGACGAAGAAAGTTTTATCAACAGAACCTCTTACAGCTATCTCTTAAAAGGTGCACTACTTAGTTGTGGGGAATAACTTCTAGTCAGAAGAGAAAGATCTTCACTGATTGATTTTCTTTTGCCTTAAAAAAATAAATAAATAAACTCTGCCACCTTCCTATCTTCAGACAGTGTTCTGGGGACCTTATTTTCTATTATTTATTTTCTAAGAACAGCTTGTTTATTCAGTTATGGAAAAAAAAACATTTCTGAGTTTGCATTATTACCTCATTTATATAGTAAATATTAAAATTCTGACTTTGGATTTCTTCTCCGAAACTACATAGCGCCCTTTTAAGGAAGACGTTGCAAAGAAGGGGGAAAATCTCTATCAGATCGAGGCAGACATGAAATTTAGAAAGACACTACTTGAGCATCTTTCCTATCTTCACAATAAGTATAGTGTAATTTAAAGAATAAAACATGAAGCAGAGTCACTCACCTGATCACCACACAGACCACTACCAGCACGATGACGAAAATGACCAACAGAGAAGCCACCACACTCAGGATGATAGTCAGCAGACGGTCTAAAGGAGAGAAAACAACAAATACAATATTTCATTCATCTCATCTCTTCATTCGTTCACCTGTGCCGTGTATTGAAGGAGTTGGAGGGATTGCTAATCAAGAGTCTACAGCCATGCTGGCGGCTCAGTGTGGGAAATGTCCTCTTACTTATGCTCTTCTGCAGGGTGATCTCTGTAATGACGCTGAAGTCTCCTTCTTCGGTCATGCAGTTGGACATGTTAAGGTAGAAGCTCTCGGAGACGGTGATCTCATCCTCGGGCTTCTCGTCCTCCCTGCGGCTGTAGTCCTCCTCCAGCTGGCCGAATCTCTGCACCCTAATGTTGGTGTGGCGGGTGCTGCACTTGGGCTGGCTGAGGTTGGCAAACATCAGGCGAGCCTCCATCTTTTTGGGAACGTTGATGATCCAGGAGACGGTGGAGTAATCCTTCATTCCTCCTGGCCAACCAGGAGTAGCCAAGATGACGGGAGCATCTCTCTTTGGAAATACATTGAAGATGTATCTCTCTGAAAAGGAGTAAGCAACAGAAAATGCTATTAAATTTCACTGAAAACATGCATTGGTTTTATGTTTTTCTTTTATTCGACTGAAGCTGCTTGTTACCTTTTATCTCCCCTTTCATTTTGGCAGACAGCACAGGCGTCCTGAGAGGTTTACTACCCAATGTGCCGGACACAGAGACAGACACGTTGGTGTGGATTTGGACCTTCTGTATGACTCCCTGAGGGCAGAACCGTCCAACAGTAGTGCCGTCATCTTCGGTCATTTTGATAATCATGCTGTCATTGCAACGTTGCCCTGGTAAGCACTGCTTGAGGTATCCAGCGGGAGAGGTGAGCTCCACGGTGCCGTGCTCAGGGGGACGGAGAGTCCAGGTTACGCTGCTCAGAGGGGCGGGGAGGCAGGGAGGCAGCAGAGGCACTGACAGACGGACTTCGGTCTTTGGGCAGTCTTTGAGTTGCCTACACTCTGACAGGAAAGAGCAGGTAAATTAAATCCGAAACTGGACTGAATTTATTTCTATTTGCCACAGTGATTAAAGGGTCAGTTCACCAAAACTGACAGAAAAAAAAAAGCGTTCACTTACCTATGACTCTCATGGCGGTGACCTGTACGTCTTCAGGAAGGCAGTCCTGGAAAGTCAGCTCACTGTTTGATGCGACTGTGATCTTCTCCCTCGACACAGAGTTTACTCTCATCTCGCAGTCAGAGTTCGATCTCCGCTTCTCAATGTGAAGAGAAAGGCCCTCCAGTTTGCTCACATCCACTTGACACGACACTACAGAGAACAGCGCAAAAAGAAATTCACATTTCTTCCCTGTCCCTGTTTCTCTTTCTGTCTAGCACAGAATTGCAAATGTGTGGGCACGGTACGTTCATCATGTCCAACAGGAATTTGAATGTCAATCTGACAGATAGAGCTGAACGTGATTTCCCGAAGTGTTTCCTGGTGATTTGTCTCTGCTGTCAGTCATGACTCAGCGATCATGAGGCAATCTAAGAGATCCCCAAACGCGAGACCCGAGGGTACAGATAAAGCCCACTTTCCACGTCACTGTTTGATTACTCATCCTCACTGAAGCTGTCTCAAAAAGCAGGCTGAACTCCTTCACACACCGCTGACTAATGGATCTGCGCTCTTGTTCTAACAAGATATGATGTACAATGGAAAATAAAGATTATATATATTAAGTAATCACAATGCCTGCTACAACATGTGGTAATCCCCTAAACTACTGTCTGAACTGAGAAAATCTCCACCAGCTCTGAGCAGCTGCTCCTGTGTTGGTCCTGTACAAAAGGAAGACACTGCCTGCATCTATGAGCCGATAAATCAAATGGTTGGTTAACACGACTTTAATCTTATATTCTGTACAACATGATACTGAATCTCTTTGTTAGTTAAATCCCAACATGAGCTGGACATTTTCAGCTTTGAAGGTTTTAAAGCAGCAATAGTTGATTTTTGGACCACTTGGCGACGGCAGAACAAGCTGTAAACACAGACACTATCGCCAAATACAGTTGACATGGCAAACATGTTAGCAAACAGTTACCTTTTTATGCATCCAACAGACACAAAGCAATATTAGTATCTATGTGGAGTCTTGTTTCCGACCACTATTATCTCTTTTAACTCTGTTTTGGTCCCTACCAACTCAGTCTGGTTGGAATAGTTATTTAGCTGCTAAATTCACCACTATGTTCACCAGCTAGTTGATAACTGTGTCTTTTTGCTGTTTGGTGCTGGGCAGGTTATTTACAGTGTGTTTTTTAGAGGGTGTAGTTGTAGCTGTGGCTCGAGGTCTTTCTGATCACGTCGTTTCAGAAATATTTGAGATGTATAACACGTCATCATCAATGGGCTGAACACTTTTCTGACAGCCCTTTGGTGACCACATACCTGACGTTGGTGTTTTAACATGTTACTTTGGATCTAAACTTACCCTTGAAAGTCACATAATAACACAAAAACAAACTAAACAATCCTGGCAGTGGTAGACCAGTAACTCCTCTGTTCTGCAAGCTGAAATTATTGTTTTTGTCAAAGGAGTCCGGTGGTTTGAAGAGAGCGTGTAGATATAACAGCTTCAGTTTCCCGTTGGAACGAGCCGTCTGACAGCGAGGTGGCTAAAATAGGTTTTGCTGCCGACCTGAACCACAGCAGCACATTGCTTAGTTTCTGTTCCAGTAGTGTTGTAGTACTTCAAGTTGGTCTTTTTAAGGTCTCGGTCACAAGATTTCCACACATGAAAATCACCTTCCTTTTGATTGTTTTATCAAGACATTTCAATTCCTTCGACATTTATACAAACGCACACACAGTGTACTGTACATGTGGCAGTAAAGGAGGTGAATAACGAGGCATCTTCATTTGTTTTCTATGGGTGTTTTTATGGGAATGTGGATCTTTCAGATCGATTTAAGGAGTGGTTTTGTAGTTGCATTTTCCACATTTTATCTAAGTGTTTCATGCAGTCACATGGGACTGACTGGTCTGGTCCAAAGTCTTCGTCTTGTCTTGGTATATGTGGTCTTGACTACAACACAGTGTGCCATTGCTCCTGCTTGCTCTCCAAATCGGGGCATGCCACCTGGCACCCACTTGAGGTAATGCACTGACTGTGGATAAGTACCTCATACAACGCCACTTTAAAAAACCCAAACTAACCCTTTAACAATCTTGGCAGAGGTAGAAAGTTAAAACTGATGCCTTGAAAGCCAGATGACAGCATCAAGTGTGGATGATGTACAAACCTTGTGAACTCGTAGACACCCTGAGGTTCAGGGACAGTCCAGGAGAACCAGCACGGCTTCTGTCCATCTCGCAGTTCCTCAGCGTCAGGGTGAAGTTTCCCTCCCTCTGCGGCTGGGTGTCCGTCAGCCTCAGCCCCGACGACGGTCCCCCTCTGCTGTGGTACACCACTTCTGTATCCTTCTTTTTACAACGCGGCTGTGTGAGCTTTAAAAGCTCAACAGTCGTCTTGTGTTTGTCCGGGACCTGAAAGTACCACTCCATCACGTCGTCGTCGGGAAAACTGCCCGGATAGTTTGGAGAGAGCAACTCTGTGGACGAGGTCCCTTTTTGTAGAGTCAGGGTAATTTTGGCAAGAGCTATGAGAGAAAAAAGACACAAATAGCAGTCAAATAATGATGTTTGACACAGGAGACGAAGAACTCATTCAGACATAAGAATTTAAACCAGCTCACATTTGATTTCCTCCCCGACAGACACATCAAACCGGCCATTTTGGAGCTTCTGCCCTGCTGGGACCTCCACAGCAAAGCTGCCTTGATTCAGTATCTGAGCACTACTGATAGGCCCCGTTCTGCAGTATTTCCCTACGGCCACGTCCCCCGAAGACTGTAAGGCATGGAGGGTGTAGCCGTGTCTGTCTGGACATCTCTCCGATGCATTAATCTGTCTCAGGCCAACGTTGGTGAAGTCTATTTTGAACGCTTTCAGCGCAGAGGCTTTCAGGTTCCAGGTGAACTTGCGGTCAAAATCCAGCAAAGAAAGCGAGTCGGAGTCGGCCTGGATGATGTGGCCGCTGCACGACTTTGTGGTACATTCTGAGAAAGGAGAATAACAGATGACTTGTAAAATAAATAAACCCACCTATACGTAAGATATGTCAATAACACCTTTTACATTTCGCTCAAAAAGACGGCAGCACTCCTACCAATATTTCGCACAACTTCCACGCTGAAGAAATCTTGAGGTCTGGAGCAATCGAACTCCACTTGGACACGTTTGTTGTCTTTCAGCAGAAGGGATGTAGTGCATTGTCTTGAACGTCCTGCCCCGGTGCATACTTTGCAACCTGTGACCTGAGTAGTGATATTGAGGGTTGTGCCTCGATCAGGGGTGACGGTCAGCTTCTGGACCCCTGGAAGAAACACAAATCATGAAAAAACACTGTTTGAAGATAGAAAAGTGGCAGGGTCCGCCACATATAAACAAAGTAAAACAGTATGAAACTGTGTTGACCTTTAAGGTCAGTTTGTTTATTCAGTTTATTCAGTCATGAAAACAAAGAGAGTTTGTTTATTTAGTTTGTTTCAGCATAACAAATATCAGCCAATGAAGATCTTTCTCTGCTGATAAAAACTACGTAGTGCAGCTTTAATCAGATCATTTCCTTCTGAGTAAATCTATCATTTCTGAGCATCTTCGCTCATGTGGGTGGCGACAGCACTCTGTGTTGTTGGACATGTTAAAAGATTCAGGGATTGTTGAACGCCTCGTGTTTGAAAAGATGAACAAAGCTTGAATCCAAGTCTACGGTTCTCGATGAGTTGCATAAGTCCAGTAATGACACTTGTGGTTGCATCTTGAAATTGTATCAACAGGCAGGTGAACGAACCACTGAATGATCTGAGTTTTCTCAGTAAAATTATTCTTCAGTTACATTTACACGCTTCACAGGCGGTGGAACCACTCCGCTCATGTAAGACTGATTAATTGCTCTGCGGCGTGTATTACACATCTTATCTGATCACTTTATTTAACGTTCACGTCAACAGCTGCGTTGGAATCTTTATTGTATTGAAGAAACATTGTCCATGTAATCGCCACTGAAAAGCAGAGTATAAAGAAGTCTTGCTACATACTGTATTAAATGTAAGCTTTTATTCACTGTGAGCAGAGTCACAGTGACTAAGTGTGCTGAGAGATGAGGCAGACAGCTTGGCTTCACTCCCTCTATGACTAACCAGGCCTGAGCTGAGCAAACAGAGCCGTGCTCACACACACACACACACAACAGCACCTAAAGTCAACTCTCTATTGTCTCACATATCCTGCGCCACACTCTATTATTTCTTCTTCTATATATATATATTGTATTACATGTTGGTCAGAACAGACACAGCCTATCATCTGACACATGACACGTCAGATTAGCTCTGGGCACACTTGTGTGATGTGGTTTCAGTTTGGTCATGATCAACAACTGAGGTCCTCCTTTCATTTGTGTCCTTATCCTGATTCTGTCTGACAACCTCATTTACTGTGACAACACCAATCAATACACTGACTAAAGCCATTCAGGTCACAATGATTCATCATCAGCACAAACAGCACAACAATAAACAGCTTATAAATACTAAACAGCATCATAATAATAATAATAATGAAGTGCCATAATTTGATGAATAATCAGTGTTCATGTTTAGACAGCAGATGTTCCGCCTCAGCAACATGTCACAGTGAATCTGTCATGCTGGTTAATGATTAAGCTGTAACTTACCTGACACAGTGGAGACGATGACTGTGAGAAGTAAAATGTGAAGAGAGCCTCTTGGTGAGGACATGCTGCCCTACAGTGTTTCTATAACTCGGATCCTGAGGGAAGTCGCTGCACATCTGCGCGTATTTCATCGCTTCTCGTCCGGAGCTGCGACCTTCATGCGCCACATTTGCCTCTGGTTGAAACCTACGTGAAGTTTTCTGTCGTCGCTGTTCAGACACAACCAGCCGCTCCACTTCCTGTAAAGTGTGAGCGCGTCAGCAGCGCTGAGGGAGTGCTGCTGTTACAGCGACAGGTAATATCAGGGCGTGGCCACGGCGGCCATTTTGGCAGGTACAACGGTTCACTCATGTTTCACAACATCCCGGATTTCAATGATTAGACTTTAAAAGTGATTTTAAAAAGCTACTTCTGCCCAACAAAGCCAACAATGGCTAATTACACTTTAAAATGCAATTAGTTTAATGTGTGGGAGGGCCAGAGAAAGGTTTATAGCCTACTATTTATTTAATTATAGCCTATAAATAACACAGGGACACCACATGTGATGTTTTAGTCTAACCAGTGGTGTAATAAGTATTCAGATGTTATAATTCAGTATCAAGTATGAAAAGTAAAAGTACTGATGTACAGTAAAATGTGTTTTACTATTATACATGATGTTTTTGTAGAAATGTTACTGGTGCATTAATGTGTATTTTGCATTTTACTGCTGTTTTAAGGTTAACACTTTATAATAACCATCATTAATAAATGGTAAATATATTATCATTTAAACTGTAGTTTATAGTTATTTCACTGTTAACAAACATTGAAATGCTTTATAAACCGTTTATAAAGCAAAAAATGGTTAATAAATATTGTGTAGGTCAACTACCAACATTATTTGGATGGCCATGATAACATTGCAACAGTTGCAATGTCCTGATGGAGTGTTACAGGATAACTGACTGGGAGATGTTTCAGGAGGACTACGGTGACGACATTGAGGGTCTCACTCCCCACCAGGAAGGTTTGCTGCTTCCCCAACAGCAAACCATGGATCAACAGGGACATCAAAGGACGGCTAAAACCTGCTACAAGAACAGGATGGAGGGGAAGCTGCAGCAGAACAACCCCGGGAGTGTGGGCGGGGGTGAGAAACATCACAGGTCGGGAGGAGCAGTGGAGGGGACAAAGGAACGTGCCGACGAGCTAAACCTGAATTTTAACAGATTTGACTCACCACCTGGGGCCGGGCTTACACCCCCCTCCCCCTCCTGCACTACCCATCTCGCTGCCACACCACAAGACCCGGGCATGACAGCCTCTGCACCTCCTCTACCAGCACCACCCTCTCCCTCTCTCAGATCTCTGTCCAGACCAGAGGGCAGTCACCCCACCACCAAATCCCCAACTATCCTAACCCCCCCAACCATCAAGATTAAGATTAAGATTGGCTTTATTTATCCCACAACGGGGAAATTTGTTACAACAGCTCAAGACCAGCCACATGAGACGGCAGCTCCCCAGGACCAGGACCAACAAGGCCAGAGGATCAGACGACATCGGCCCGAGGGTGCTCGTGCGGAGCAGCTGGCAGGAGTGTTCACGCATCTTTTTGGCCTCTCCCTGAGGCTGAAAAAGGTGCCAACATCCCGAAAGACGTCCTGGTGCTGAAGAAGGGACGCCCCAGTGCTCCAAATGACTTCATACCTGTGGCTCTAACGTCACATGTCATGAAAACCTTTGAGAGGACTGCAACATCTCAGGCCCCTGGTGAACATCTGCCTGGACCCACTGCAGTTTGCGTACCAGACTGACATCGGCGTGGAGAGGCCACAAAGCACGATGAGGATCACGTTCTTTGACTTCTCTAGTGCTTTCGTCGCGGTCCAGCCAGTCCGGCTGGCTGAGAAGCTCTCAGTGATGCAGGTTGGTCAGGATCTGGTGGCATGGATCACAGACTACCTCACAGACAGGCCACAGTATGTCAGGCTGCGACACTGTCTGTCAGATGTGGTGACAAGCAATTTATGGACTAATCGAGAACTTTGTAGGATGGTGTGGCATGAACCACCTTCAGCTCAACATCGGGAAACAAAGGAGCTGGTGGTGGACTTCAGGAAGAGCGCCCCAACACCTGTTTCCATAAACAGAGAGGGGGTGGAGATGGTGGACACCTACAGGTTCCTCGGGGTGCATCTGAACAATAAACTGGACTGGTCAGACAACACTGAGGCCCTCTACAGGAAGGGAAGAGCAGGCTGTTCTTTCTGAGAAGGCTCGGGCTTAGGTGTGTGCACTAGGCTGCTACAAATGTTCTACCAGTCTGTGGTAGCCAGTGTCATATTCTTTGCAGCAGTGTGCTGGGGAGCTGGCATCGGGAGCGGTGGTGCCATCAAGCTGAACAAACTGGTGAGGAAAGCCAGCTCTGAGGTGGGGATGAAACTGGACAGTGTGGAGGCGGTGACAGAGAGGAGGATGAGAGGAAAGCTGCAAGCTATAATGGACAATCCCTCTCACCCTCTCTACGCCGAGCTGAGGCAACTCAGGAGCACGTTCAGCCACAGACTCATCCAACCATGTGACTCAAAGCGCTCGGGGAGCTCTTTCATACCATCAGCAATCAGACTACACAACACCACCACCACAGATCCCAACACCTCCTTTCTCCACTGATTAGGACTCAACCATACACTTCACTGTCACTTAAAGACTGGTTGTTTTTTTGTTCTGTTCTTATTTATTATCTCAGAAACCCTGCACATTGCACATATTGCACAGGCACATTTATTATATACTGCACATCATGTACACACAAGGACAGTTACTGTATATAGTATGTTTATCTTTATTCTAATAGTTTTTATTATATTTGTATTCAAATTGTTATTTTATTCTCTCCTTATTATTGTCTCTATTTTTTGAGACTCATGTGCTGCTACTTATTTCCCTCTGTACTGCTGTGTCACCTGTGAATTTCTCCCACGGGGCATCAATACAGGAATGTCTTATCTTATCTTAAATATTGTTGGGTTGTTTAATCTACAGCATCATATTCCACATCTGTTTATAATTACACTGTTTATATTTGTACATATTATGTATATTTGATTCTATTTCTATTTCTGCTCTAGCTCTTCTTCTTACCTTTTTATTATATTGTTTATTTTTTACTTTTATTATTGTTTATTGTTATATTGAACTGTCCTTTGGCTGCTGTGATGCAGAAATGTCCCTGTTTGTTTGTGGGACTAATAAAGGAGTTCTGATTCTGATTCTTCTGTAAGATGTTGATGAGGGTCCACGTCATGGTAATTCTAAGTGCTGTATCGCAGGCTACTGGAGGAGAGGATGTGGCCTACGACCGTGTACTGTTATCGTTCAGTTTATCAGGAGAAAAGGTGACATTTAAAATCAACAGATGTGGACATGCATGGTTTTCACTCCAAGGGGTGCACATGAAAAAAACACATTTTTCCTCGAAGATGTAACGGAATAAAAGTATCAGGTTGTGTACAATGAAAAATACTAAAGTAAAGTACTTAAATTAATGTACTTACATTCCACCACTGACTATAACACAGGTCAATGTGAACTTGTAGCTGAATAGATTCTCAGTGCATAAATAGTAAACAGTATATCAAATATTATTATTCTTCATTGAGATCATACACTGTGACCAGTTTATACACCTGTCTAAGTCAACAGTCCTGCAATAAATCGTCCCTTCAGGAAGATTTTAAAGTTCTGCTATTGTTGAAACTATTTCAGAGACTTCAACTTAACGCTCATTCTGGAGGTTGTAGTTTGTGGCGCTGTTGAACTGTACTGCATTATACAGAAAAGTGTTTCTGTTATTTTATCAACCCCACCTCAAACCGTCATGAAGGAAGGATTTATTGCGAAATTTTGTATAAGACTGCATTAGCTGTAGCCATGAAGAGGCTGCAAAAAAAGTGTTTTCCCATAGGAACTAAAAAGATGAATAGACCATCTGTTAAAGCTTATTTTTCAGATAAACATCCACTCTGACTGCTTTCTGTGGATAAACATGTTGACGTCACGGCTTCCTGTAAAGTCAGTCTGAATTTGTCACCATCACAAACTGGTTTGTCAGCTCTGCAGGACACTATCGACGGGGCAAGCCTCATAACCTGCAGTGATACCAGAGATAATGACACGTTTACCCTGGTATGTCCTTCTCTCAAATCTAAACAAGGAAATGTTACCCAATTGTATTATAACATAGCATAACCTAACCAGATACAACATTAAAATGCTGCTCAAAATGAGTGCTTTGACCTCGATGCTAAAGCACAGCTGGTATTTCTATATCTCCACTTCAGGTAAAGAAATGATTTGAAGTTAGATAAAGGGATATTTTAAATTGTATTAGGTCATATAACCAGGCATTTAATGTACTATGAGAAATAAAAAATCAGCATCAGTAAATGCTTCTATTTTTTATAGCAAGCGTGGTCACATGAGCCACTTACTGTATTTAGTTAGGTGCACAATTGAATTAATGACAAATTGAACATAATCAGTGATGGATGCGGCTGAGCACTTACAGCCAATATGATCATATGTGTAATGATATGTGTACGATCACATGAGAGGCTGTTGAATCGTGTTGCATTATGCTCATTACACTGACTATTGTTTAGTCCATCCCATTGATATCAATGAGGGTAGGCTACATAACGTGAACAGCTCTCTGTATGATGCAATACCAGTAAACAGCAACACAAACTACAACCTTCAAAATGAGGTTCATACATTTGAATAAACAAACAAACAAACAAAAATAACTACCTCTGTTTGTACGTGTTTTATTGATTGTTTTTGTATCTTGTATGTCATGGACAGTACTGTTTTCTTTCATTTACTCCACATCATTGTATACGAGGGCCAGCCCTTAAAGATTTTTGAGTTTGAATAAAGGCAGATTAATAAATAAAGAGATGATTCATAGAGCTCAACCTAAACTCAATTTATGGGCCGATACCGATATTAGGGAGTAAAGAATTCCAATATTGATATATTGGCCAATAATCGCATATTTTGCAGTGATCCTTCAACACTTGTGACAATGTAACGGACCCAAGAGTTTAACAATAAACTTCATCATCTAAAATAACGTCAGTGCACTGAAACAGTAAACTACACTAAGAAATTAATAATTACATATTAACCCAACCATCTTTCTCTGTGTTATAATCTCAAAAATGTTTTAAAAAATACAAATGTTCTTATCAGACAGCATACACGTCGATACCAATATATCTGTGATACACCAATATCGACGAATACAGCATCGGCCAACTGATATATCGGTCGGGCTCTAATGATTTATCACAGGAACTTTTGCATTTGTTCATAGCGTACCTAATAAACTGGCAACTGAATGTGTCCACTTGAAATAAGTAAATTGATTTAGGCTACAGAGAACAGGTCCGAGAGAATCTGAGTTATAGCCTATAATCAATTTTATTCTCATTGAAACATGAATACAAATAAGCACGCATATTGAACTTGACATTATAAATCTAACAATATAAATATTGAAACCCTCTCAGTCAGTCAGTCAGAAACAACATCTATTTGTCAGAATGTATTGGGGGGAAAAAAAACTATTACACTTACTGTGAACATGACTATAGGTTAAATATGTGACGGCACACTTTAAAGTTCAGTTGTCAGTGCAAAAGTCCTACACATGGGATAAGGCAAAAACTTTCTAGAAAGATTAAAAACTCTACAAACACTGTTTAAAGAGAAAAGTTTGCACAGTTTACGCTGACATGATCTATAGGAAGGCCTACACGGGTATACAAAACACATTGGTCCCAGTATAGATTACTATTGGCTAGTATAATCCATCATACTTTACCTTGGTTGTCCTAAAGAGGAGGAGGTCTAATAAGGGTTAAAGACACCCAGAACTAAAGATCAAAAAGTCCTCCACAGCTCCCCAATCAATCATTCAGGTGAACAGTTGAATGGCTACAATTATAGTATAGGCAGCACAGGCTAATTAGAATAAAGATGATTTCAGTTATCTGGGTCTCCTCTGCTCCATCCCATTGGGCAGAAATCCTGCAATGATCGGGACTGGCCATATGAGAGCAGCAACACTCCACACGATGATGACCAGAGTCATGAAACAAGCCACAAGTGTCGACTCGATGGGCTTCCTGTTCAGCCTCCAACTTTTGTCCCCCTTCAGCTCTTCGAGGCTGAAATCCACGCAGCAGAAAGTGACCTGATCCCCGGTCTGCTGGCCCCTCGACCTGCCCTGACCGAACCTGCGGTAGCGGGACATCCCGCAGCCCACGCACAGCCGCAGCTCCTGCTGACCCCCGGTGACCCCGAGGTGCTCGATGACGACGGGCGAGATCGCCCTGTTGAAAGACGCCGAGAAAAAAGCCCTTCCGTGGTTGTTGGTGGTGTAGATGAGCACATCACACTGGAAGCCGAAGCTGCTGTCCCAGCGGGCCACCAGAGAGGTGGGCAGGAGTCTCTGGACGCTCACGTTGCACTGGGACAGAGTCTGCAGGGAGGAGGCGTCGGGCGAGGCTTCGCTCTCCTCCACAGACCTCTTGGAGAAGCGCACGTCCACCTCCAGGTTGGCCAGGAACCTGTTGGAGGAGTTGATGGGCGGCAGGAGGAGGTCTTCGTCGCTCCAGCCTTGGCATCGCTGGAGAAGTCCAGCCACCGCGGTCAGAGCCAGCAGGAGGGTCGGAGAGTCGTTCAGCATGGCACAGAGCGCGTCTCTCCTGCTCGCATGGTGCTGTGACGAACCGCAGGCGACGGACGAGGCGTGCAATGTTAGAAAAAGCCAGTCGCAGGTGATTTAAAATAAAAAAAAACGCAGCTCCCGATGGAGAGACGCAATTCCCTGCCCGACTGGTACAAATGGAAACGTCCACAGCCTGTCACACGCGCGCATCCCCCCTCCCTGCGGATGTCTCCCTTCTGACTTGTTCTCCAAATGCGCCCAGCGAACGCTTTCCAGGAGAGGCAGCCTGAGCAGCTCTGTGCGCTGCCTTCATCGCAGCTCGGAGCTTCACTCCCCCTCTGTCACTTCAGGTGTGAGCGCCGAGCACGAACACACAGGGGAGTGGTGAGCTGGGAGGCTCCAGTGCGCAGGGACAGACGCGCCGAGTTCATCACACATCTTCCAATCAACGGCCCTAACGCACACATGCTCAATAAAACTTTGTCGACGGAAGGAAATGAGATGATTTGATCCGAGAGGCTGACAGCTCTCCACCTGTGCGCTTCCTCTCTCGCAGCATGAGACAAGACATGTAAACACACTGTAATCAGACCGCAGAGAGCAACATCAGAGCACCAGCTTTCGTGTTTGTCAAACACTTAGTTAAAGGATCAGTCCGACCGAAAATGAAAATTCAAGTCAAGTGAAGTTTCATAGTCCACGAAACGTTTCTGGAGCTTCGCGGCAAAACAGCGTGGAAGCATTCTCCTAAACAACTGAAGAAGATGGGGACTTGTTTAAGAATGTTAAAAAACTACTGAAAAAAACTTAAAATGGCTTCGTACAGTCGGTGTAGTCCAAGTCGCTAGAAGCCCCAAGATCCCGAAGCTGAAATCTTCACTGTAGCTGCAAAGCTAAAAGCGTTAGCACGCACCGCGTCTGAAGCAGGTGCATGAGCTCGACTGTGTGTCAAGGGTGTAAATAATGTCTTTTCAAATCAGTTTGGGATTCCTGGGCTCCTGGAGACCTGGATCAGGCAGAACGACCTACATGGAGGCATTTAATGTTTTTTTTTTTATTCCAGTTTTTTACATTTTAAAACAAGTCCCCATCTGCTTCAGCAACGCTGTTTAGCTTTGAAGCTTCACATATGTTTGGTGGACTACAAAACTTCAAACTTCACCCGTCTTTCCATCTGTGTAAGGGTGAGTAGATAATGACCGAATTTTCATTATGGGGTGAACTTATCCTTTAAGTTGCCATCTCAGGAAATTAAACTAGAAATGAAGACACTTTTTCATACCGTATGAAACTGATCCGTGAAATTCTTTGTCAATAACTTCTATCGTCTGAATGCTGCACTACCAGGAACAGACCTCTGGTGATCTGTGATTTTATTTTGTTGGCTCTAAAGCAGTCAAATTCAAATATGCCGAGACAAAAACTACTCAAATCACCACCTTAATTACTGCTAAACTGTAAAACACCAACAGGATACAGAGAACACAATGTGAGTACAAAGTTAATTGGGTTATTTCTAAAACTAGCTAAAATGAAATTCACACTGAGGCGGTCTGAGAAGAAGCTTTACTTGAAATGTGAACATTTCTTGTCATACTTTGAGAATCTTATGTTGATGCACTCTAATTAAGTGTATTCTGAACCATCAGACATCGTATATGTGTGTGTGGGCCTGTGCCTCGTCAGATTACAGAAGCGCTGCTGTGAAAATAAGCACATGTATTTGTGAAATGTTTTACTGTAATCACATCAGCTGCTAAGGTGCGTTCAGAGAGGGAGAAACATTTTGTTACTTTATTTATATTACATAACCTGTATTGTACCAGCCCTTCAGTCGAAACACATGTAACTGGGCTTTGATGTGAGAATCATGGTGGGATTGAGGCTGAGCTAAAAGATCAGGAGATAATCTACCGCACAATCGCCTGCAGGGAAGCTTACATCTTTCTAACCTTTATGTGACGAGAGTACATTCACTGAGCTCAGCGTGAATAATAGCCAATGAGTCTCACAATATAATCCTCAGAAAGAGCACAGTAAGTTGCCAAAGTGAAAACGTAAAGTATTTCTCTCCACTCAATGATAAAACAGCCGGATCAGCACTCACATGTTGTCACATCTTATAGTCTCTCACAGCTCTCTGTGCTCCGTCTGCAAGAATACAAGGACAAACGTCAGACAGATTTCAAGCATTGCATGTTTTTTACTCTGTCATGAAATCAACTATTCTGTGTGCTGTATACTGGTTGCTATGGTTACCTAAAGGGATGTACTGTAGGTGAACAGGGAAGACCGGATTGGTCTGTGACCGTTATCCTGCATAATGAGAGATCGTCGGAGTCGTAATTCAGCACACTCAAACTAAAAGCTTCACTTTGTGATGAATTAAAAAGGTTTAATTCACAATTTTCAACTCATTTCACATATATTTTTCTCTTAACTTTTCCCAGTACCAATGTTTTTTTTGACCCAGTGTTAAATTAATGTTACTGTTGGGTTGCTGGATTAAAGCAACGCCTGTGTAGTGTGGTCTGATCCCATGTATGCAGGGTGGAGTTAACCCAGTGTATATATCACCTACACATAAAAAACTAATACAGTAGTATACAATAAAATACTTATTAACAACAAGTTCTTTTATTTACTTTAATTGCATATGGTACATATACATTATGTATATATATCTGAGAGGTAAACAGTCCATAATCTGCCTGTTTGTTCATCTGCTCTCCGCTCTGAGAGCTCTCTGTACGTCGGTGTTTGCTTCTCTCAGCCATATTGTGCACTCTGGGACAGCCAGACACATCAATAAACATGTGTCTCCACTGCGCTGCAGCAGCAGGGGTTTTGTACACAGTGTGTATCACCTGGCTGTTGTATCTGATGCTGAAGAGGACACAGTACCCTCCCTCACCTCCCCTCTTTGTGTTCTGGCTTATCACAAAGAGCAAATCTGGTTACCATTACAGCTCGGGACACAGCTGCAGTTAATCTCATTTTGGTCGCGTTCTAATAAAAGTTTAAGTATTAGGACCAGTGGTTGAACACCTGGTCCGTTTTGGCAAGGAGGGTTGTCAAGCTGCGGTCACCAGCGTTGGCCCAAATCACACTGAGCTCAGAGTCAACCCAGATTCATAAAAAACACGTTTATGTAACTCAGAGTTGAACTGGACTGATGCTAAAGAGGCCAGGACTGACCTCGTTCACCCTGACAAGAGTGCACACACTGTCGAATTTTAAAATTCTTGTTTTATACACCTTTTTCAAAATGTTGTTGCATTTGTTAAACAATACTTAAAGGGTAACTACACCAATTTAACACATTAAACTGTTTAACGGTCTTGGGGGAGTTCTACTGCATATGTGAAAAAAGTAGTATAAAGCCTTTTGTGGCTCCAGAGGAAGCTGCATGTAATCTAATAAATTGCCTCCAGTGATGTCACTCAGTGGCTAAATTGCATTGTGGGTAATGTAGGCACCAGGATTTGAAAAGCTGTCCAATGATCTGTTATACTACTAGAATCAGAGATATCGCCTCTTTATTCCACTTTATTCTCCTTCCTTTTCAAAACCTGATGCCTGCGTTACCCACAATGCAGCTTAGCCACTGACTGACATCACTGGAGGACATTTATCAGATTACATGCAGCTTCCTCTGGAGCAATTAAAGGCTTCGTACTATTTTTTTCACACATGCAGTAGCACTCCACAAGACCTGTAAACACACTTCAGTGTGTGAAATGGGTGGAGTTGTCCTTTTATCTTGTTACTGGTGATACCACCTCTGAATATATCCAAGCATATGATGTATTATGTCTTTGCCTGTAATGAGTGTGCGTTTGTTTGATCTACAGTGTCAGATTTCAAGTTTCGCTTCCTTTTTCACACCTACAAAATGTACTCTTGACTTCACCTTGTGCAAGATATCAGGCACGTCTTGAAATACAGCCCAATTTTAAACATTAAAAAAAGATTGCTGTTCTTGAAGATGCTCATAGAAAATCATCCCTACTTGTAAGTCACCTAACTGCCCATACATTCAGCATCTGGTTACCAGTTCTTAAAGGTTTATATCGCGTTTAATGAGGAAATAATTGTGCCTTTTACCAGAACACTCCTAACAATGTCTACATAATACATCAGAAAAGATAATAAGCTATTGACAGAACTGGGTCAATGACCAGAGGCAGAATCGTGATGAATAATTCCCTTTCATCTTTGTGGGCTAGGAAATATGAATGCCACTTGTGTGAATGGCTTTCTTCTGTGCCGTTTAAACGGTGTAATCTGCTCTAGAGGCCTGCCTCTGTGTATTTGATGTGAGGGCCGGCTGAAGTGAAAGACACTTTGGCCTGGATTTGCACCTGAAAGCCCTCGTCTTCTTGTCCCCCGTTTGATTATGACAGCGTACCCCGCTCAACAGTTTTTGGCTTTAGAAAAAACACAAACAAGTTGTTTGCTTTTCTTTCTGCACGCTCAGACATCTCTCTGGTGCTCACAAACACTCCCACACGTTTCCAAAAGCTGGTCCCTCCGCATCAGATATGCTCTCGACAATGTAGCGGTGAGCAGAGCAAGAAAATGTAAATGACTTTCGTGTTTCATTAATTATGCTATAAAAATGTAAATTGCTTTGGTGACAAAAATGCAAATGGGACTAAGATAAAAGTCTCTTGTGCCAAAGGAGGATGCATGAAAGATTTATTTTCTCAAAATGTGGCTCTTTTTTATTCAGGAAAGCAAAAGGAGGACCTGTTAGCAGCTCCTGGCTGGCCTTCAGCAGCTCGCTGCTGCTGGATCAGACACCATTAGTATGAAACACCGGCTCACACAGACAACCGGCTTAATTAGAAGTTGAGGATTCGGTATGTGCAGCCTCATAGCCACAATGTTCAGGCTCCTCTTTTACATCTGTGAATCCACTGTCTGTCTCAAGCAGCCGTACCACCAATCACTGCCAGGACTCATCACCACAGCAACAAAACGGTGGAGGAAATGCTGGAGATTGTTTTGTCGATAATAACAATAAAACTAATAACATCGTCATCGTTACAGTCGTGTTTGGTGTCACTGCCAGGAATATTGCAGGGGATCAGAACAGGAACAAATATTCATAACGACGGTGTGTTCAGGTCCTGTCTATCAAAAGCAATCCACAGGGCAGCCGCTCTGTCTGTCAGAGCGTATCATACAGCTGCAGCACAGAGTTGCTTCCTCTTTCATTTCTCCTCTGAAGAAACCTGGGACCTGCTCGGGCAAAGAGTGGGAGACAGAGCATGAAATCTGGCCACTGTAGCACAGAGAGATCATAAGATACAGAAATGGATTTGATGTATCTATTAAAGTCAGGCTTTGAAGCGAAGTCTACCAAACAAGGGGCACTCCAGGTATTTTATGCATCAGGAGGAGTGCTCTACTAATGTAACATCTCCTCTGTGGCTCTGTGGAGGTTTCTGAAGCCTGAGAAGGTTTATCTTGAACATTTTTAACATAAAGCCTCTGTTACACACTTTGAAATAGAGTTTGAAAGATGTGGGAATTTGGAGTTTGACCTGAACTGAATGTCTTTTTTAAAAGTCTCTCTTGTGAGTCACAGCTTAATGGAAGTGTAATGCTGAATCACTGTGGATCCCCTACTTTAAAGGTCTAATAAATAACATTTCTGCATTAAATGTCTAGAAATGACTAGACCTTTCTTTTATGTTTTGTTGAGTTATGTACTTACATTATCCTTAATGTTTCCAACAACGTTCAAACCCAGACAGATCTATAACTGAATCCAAAAAAGGGTGAATTTCATTTTGTCGCCTGCCGCTATAACTTCCAGGAGAGAGTCAGAGAGTGAGGAAAGAACGTGACTAAACATGAATTAAACTTTACCTCATCTGTGAACATTTCTGCATGAGATACATAGATATTCATAGATTTTCATCAGCAATGGTGGTGGAAGCAACGCATCCTCAAACCTGAACGACTGAATAGGTCTTTTGTCAGCGTCTCCCAAAACAACATGGCGTAAAACAAGGTGTACCAGACCTCAGCATATGGGTGCTGTTTGATTAGGTTTAAGCAAGAAAACTACTTAGTCATGTTTGGGAAAACATCATGGTTTGGCTTCAAATCACTGTTACTACTGTAACGTTGACTTCCTCCACAGACATACTAACAACTACAGCCTCTAGAGTTTGTCCAGAAACAAATGTAAATATGGGTCATGATGACCTACTGGAATTTTTGACCTACTTTTGAGCTACTTAAAACACCTGCATTAAAAACATATTATAATAATTTACCTTTATAATAAAACTTTTTAAAAGAGTACAATTTCATTATGTGAAATGATTATATGTCTTCTTCATAAGTAGAACATTATTAGTAGTATTAAATTGTATTTCTTATAAACTACTGAGTGGTTTAATTCATAACAGGACATCAAATGTTATAATATGATTTGGATGAAGATAAAAGTATCTTGAGTGTTATTAATGCATGTATGTACCCAGGACTTCCTGGAAATCAAGTCAAGTTCATTTTATTCATAGCCCAAAATCAAAAATCCCATCACCTCAGTGGGCTGTACAATCTGTACAGTGCACAGCACCCTCTGTCCTTACAGCCTCGATTTGAATAAGGCAAAACTCAAATCAAATCAAATGGAAAAAACCTCAGGAAGAGCCATAGAGGAGGGATCCAGTACCAATAAAGCAGTAGAAATACTGTGTGGATGAATCTTGATAGATAAAGGAAAATGTTTTAAATCGAAGAAAACAAACTAGAAAAAGCTCAAATTAATTGTACCTAAAGTACCTCAAACTTGTACTTTTCGTACTGTCCTGTACTTGAGTAAATGTACTTAGTTACTCTCATATATATCCCACTTAATCATATACTAAAAAGTTAGCCTCTCTATCTCACTGTTAACCTTCATGTGAGAGCAATTAAAATGCTAATGAACACACGTAGAAACACAATTGTTACCTGAGGACATAACAAGTCGACCATTTAAAAATCAGTGTACTCATATCTTAATAAGACTGCCACCCGAGCCTTTCTTACAGCAGGTTTGAGTGCATCCTGGAGACCACAGAGGGATCTGCAGATCTGACGAGTCGCTCACTAATTAGTAACCCTAATTGCCAAGGAGCTGCTCTGAAATCAGGCAAAATATGTATTTTTGTAGAACAGCCTGTCTGATGAGTGAGAGTCATGCAGCGGTGCAGGAAAATTAGAACAGGAGAGTTCAGGACGGCGGGCGACGCTGCCAGAACAGACTGTGTAAGATCTTGTTCCAGTCCTCCTCATCATCTCCTCTGCACCATCATGTTTCTCCCCGAGGCCTTTGTCTTCCATGGGAACAGATAAGTGAAGGACACACGGTGCTGTCAATGTGAAATAGGCCCTGGAAATAACATCACACTTATCAGGCTCTCTGAACCTCGGTCAGAGAGCCATCAGCCGGCTCCTCGCCGCTCTCCCAGAGCTGAGATGGTGTGAGATTGCTTCTCAGTGGCACCAGCGGCCTACTTCTCATTGGGGCGGATGTGGATTGTGAATCACACACCCATCCGATAAAAGGTCACCTTGGACAGGTGAAGACAAGTCAGCTCCCTCCCCCCTTCATCTGCCTTCTACCAAGCACATTGCTGCTCCGGCTGCTCTGTGTGGTCGTTTGTCATCTGGTTCTCTGCTGGTGAAATGCAATCGTCCTCCGAAAAAAGGGAGAGAGGGGGTGATTACCATGGGTTGTTTTTCATGGTGGGAACGGGTAGGCGAACGTGGGTGGAAAAAGAGGATGATTGGTTGCTTTCAAAAGTGATTTGTTTGAAAAACAACAGAGGTACCTGAGACTCCAACGCAATGTAGCTGTCTAAAAATGCACAACTTTAATGCAACTAAAAATAAGATTAAAAGACGGCCATTGAGCTGAGGAATGATGCCATGTATTTTATTTTTTTATTTTTTTTACTGTTAATTAGAGTAAAATATAAAGAGGTGGAACAGTGAGACAAAGCTGGCACCCAGAGAGAGGACGAGACTTTCACAGAACCGATTCCATGTTTTATTTCAGCGTTTTGTTTCCCCACAGATTTCCAGCAATAAACTGGCTTTGCTCACTCAGACGCTCCCCGGGGACATGGAGCCTCCATCTGCTCCTGTTATATGATACCCATCATTTTTCCTTATGTGTCACATTGTTAAAGGACCATTATTTTACTTTTTAAAGTGTTGACCTGGAGCAGACCTCACGGCATCTGATAAGGAGATACATTTTGTTTTTATGTTATGTTGTTACGTAAAAACATATTTGTATCAGCTTCTGATAATGATGGGAGGCAGAGTGAATGGTTGGTTGCTTTATGTGTTTTGGTGGTGTTACTGGTATTAAGTGGATGGTTTCAGTTGGAGGAAGATGACATGACGTATGTTGTGTTGTTTTAACCTTTGCCAAGGAGGTTATGTTTTCGCTCATGTCTGTTTGTTGATTTGTTGATTTGTTGGTTGGTTTGTCATCAGGATTACACAAAAACTACTGAATGGATTTCTACTAAACTTGAATCGAGGATGGGTCTTGGCCGAGAATAGACCCCATTAGCTTTTGGTGCTGATCCGGATGAAGGGACGGATCAAGGATTTTTTTATCTGACTTTCTTTAGCATTGTGAAAGGGCTTTTTCTGATATTTTCACCAGTTTCTCAGGATATAATGTATGGATATTGATGAAAAAAATCAGGCGTGTTTAGGCTGGTGTCTTTGAGTACAATTTGACGTGGATCTAAATAAAAATCTGGATATCTGGAGATCTGGATATGTTTAGTTTGATATTGGATTAGACTTGATTGAATTAAGGAGTGGTGTTGGGCCTTGACTGAGGTATGCGTTCTACTGAGTGCCATTCTAGTTTTGTCACTTTGATTGTTTCACAGCAGCGGTAGAGATACAAACAGGAAGTGCATGCAGAAAGAAGGGGTACGGCATGCACAATCTAATCGTTAGAATAAATTTTAGCACAACTACTTTTCTACAAAACCACTGATAAGTTCAAGCTGTATGTTGCAACTTTGCAACATACATGCAGTTTGTTTAGGTTCAGGTATCTATTTCTCTCTTGTCACAAAACTGTGCTTATGCTAAAAAAACAAACACTTGCTTATGGAAAACATCATGGTTCTGCTTGAAATACCTCTTTTAGTCTCCTCAAAAATATCCAGTGGTGTAACGCTTACAAATGCGGCAACGCAGACTGCAATTTGGCAGCCTCTTTGCATGTCACTGCTTTTCTCTGTCGGTGCTTCAGGTGCTTCGATTGTGTGACACACTAAAATTAAAGGGAAGAGAAAGTATCCAGGGACTCACACATGCCAGCATAGCTGGACAGACCATCGGGAGCCACTGACTCGCTCTGTGGGCCACCTGAGCGTCGTCCTCCTCAGGGAGGGGAGAACCGGCACTTATTTTCTCCCATTTCAAACACTTAAAGCACTGCTTTGGTTTGTGTATTGAGTAAACAAATAGCTGGAGATGTAGCCTGTTAACTGGTGACCTTTAGAGGTGCTGGAGGGAGGATAATTTCCACTTAAGACAGAGCAGGCTAAGCCCACGTTAATTGGCTCTAGTTTCATATTTAGTGTACACTGAGTGATAGAGAAGAAAACAAATAAGTGTATTTGGCAAAATGTGGAAGTATTTCTTTAGAGATGACCTATTTATCATTCTCCCCTTCCTTCAGTGTTTCGTATCTGTTCTTGTGCATGTAAAAGGTCTTGAAAGTTTTAAAGGTCAAAGTCCGCACTAACAGAAGCTCCTCTCTCCCACAGAAAACACTGCTCCTGAAACGCCTCGTCAGTAGTCCCACCTTTAATTCAATGACACTTGCAGAATTTTTTTTTTAAATACCTGCATTTGTTTCCCCCCAAAGTCATAAATATATAATCTAACTGAGAAAAATCTACATTTGCTTCCTTCTCTTTATGTAGTTAACTCTTCTTTGTTTTTCTCAGGTCGCCCTTTCCTTCATGAAATAACCAACTAAATGCAGCCCTCATTCACAAAGATGTAAAGATGTCATCATGAAACTTGCTGTAGGATTATACAGTTAAATGTGTAGTTTTTTAATGTGTCTGAGTTGTCACACGAGTAAAGGTAACATCAGTCATATCCCCCGTGCCTTTAGCTGCTTTAGATCTGCTGTAGTTCAAACAGTTATATTGACTCTAAACATGAAAGCACTTCAATGAAGGCTGACTAGAAAAAGTGACCTTCAAGCTAACCTTCTTTTCTCCTCAGTACACCTTTTACATTCATCATGTGAGTACATTTTGATTTTCCTTGCGTTGTAAAACAGAGTAGTTTAATGCACCAGAATGAAACTGAGCATCTCTTCTAAATTTGTCAGGATTTTTTTGTCAGGATTTCAGCAGCACATGCAATTTTGAACAAATAATGAAAAGGCCATTCAGTAGCCCCATGAAATACATTAACGATGAGGAAGTGAGTATCAGATTCATTCATCAGGGAGCCTCCCTCTGTATCTGCAGACAGATCTTTGGCTGTGTGGAGAGTCAGTGTCTCAACTGTGTCAAAATCCCATTTCCCGATCTCATTCCTCCTCTTCAGCCACATCCTGTTGTGCCCTGAGCGGAGGCGCCCATTTAACTCTGATGTACGACAGCAGGCCGGAGCAGAGCCCCAGGTTTAGCTCGCTGACGTCAGGCTGAGGAACTCTCTGTCTCCTCGTAATGATACCCCACCCTCCCTTTTCTCTTCTGCACACTGGATCTGACTTCTTCCCTACTTCGTCAGATCAAAGGTGAAAGCCACAGGGAGAGCTCGTGGAGATGGGGCTCTGATGAGACACTGCTCACTCCTCCTCTTCTGAACCTCAGAGCTCTGTGATGAAGATGAGAGCAGGAGGAGGTGCTCTCTCAGTCAGCAGTCACTTTACGCTGGGAGCTGGCATCAGAGACGTTGTGCCTCCTCTCAGAAATCAAAGCCCCTCCTCGGGATACTTGTAGAGCTGCTGGCATTAAATTTGGGTCATGAAATGATTTCAGTCGTGTTTTATGGGAATACTCCTTTGATTTGAGTTGATTTACTTTGGTAACTACAAAATTAGATGATGTACTTTCTGACCCTAGAAGATACAAGAAACTTTAACACAACAAACAAGAGGTTTAAACAAGAAAGTTCTGGAGAGAGTGCTGGAAATGTCTCTTCTACTGTATGTGGTCCTTGATTAAAGATTGAGTTTTTTCTCACCATCTTTAAAAATCCATTTATTTACAACTTGATAACATATAATTGCACTGAAAACTTAACGGAAAGTAAAAGACACACAAGCATCTATTAATGCATTACAAACATTTACAACAGCGTTGTCGCCATCAATTTCACAACCTGGCAACCCAAATGTTGTTCTTGTTAATAACTGATCTATAAATCACGACTAAATAACAGAGATATAAACTGAACTTGAGTCACTGTTTTAATGACTTGCAAATTAGGCTGACAGAAAAAAAATGAATTGAAAGACTCGTGACCCGACTTGACTTCAATCATGATGACTTGAATGTTGTTGTTCATTTTATGTTTTCAGATTAGACTGGCTGTCAGTATTTTTTTAATTGAGAAGGAACTCAGACACAAATAAACTCTTGTTATAAGTTTTCTTTGTTTGATTACATTTATTTCCCTGAATATCAATAATTACAATACCAATACTGATTAAATTCAATGTCATACTTTTTTAACAGGTGAGATAAATATCATATTAATATCATTATTATGTACAATACCTTTCCTTGTCTCTTTATATTGACCATACTGCAGGAGAGACTGCAGGAGAGTGTTCCTTAAATATATTGGGCCAAATGATGTGAGTCATGTGCCTGGTAAATACTTCATTTACCATTGATAAAGGCAAAAGTTTTAACCAGTAAACCTGTTATCAATTATCAATTTTTTCTTTATCATTTGTTCTGTCAATGTTCTGCCTATTTGTGTTGATCCAGCCATGGAGAACAATCTTCTGTAACTTGGAGCAGTTACTGATTTCTTTTCTTTTTTTTACAAAATTGATTTGAAAAATGGAAAAATAGATTACATGGTTGCTAAGGTTACAATGGAGAGCCACCAATTAGTGAAACCACGGATAAAAGCTCTGACACACACACACACACACACACACACACACACACACACACACACACACACACACAGAAGAGAAGAAAATTATCTTAAAATATAAGCATATGAACTGTACAATGTCAACCAGAGTCCTCATTTTTTAACGCCATGGGTTTGTCATTGTCGACGTACACCGTGTTGATAAAGTTCATTGAAATCCAAGATGGCTGCGCACAGCGCGAAGTCGTGATCCAGGGAAACAGGTCATTCACAGCGTATTTCCCTCCTCGGTATGACAATTATAACATGGATAATTGGATTTATGTCATTACGAACACAACGCTGAAATAAAGGAGCGGGAGATCAAACAGTAAGTAGTATTTTCTTAAGTGTACGTCCTCTGTTTCATCACCTAGCAGACAGACTGACAGTCAAACAGGAAACAGGAATAAAAAAGACGTAATTTAACCAGCTAACGTATAATAATATCATAAGCAGGTATAACAGGGGTTTGGTAAGACTTTTATATGTAGCTAATAGAGGACTGACTGCTGTGTGGAGAGACCAGTTGGATACATTTACAAGTCAATATCATGCTAGTCATTAGCAAAAATGATATTTAAAAAAGTGCTACTCTGTATACGAAGAAAGACCTGTGCAAAGTCAAGTGTTGAGATGTTACATTAGCGTTGCCTAGCCATGTTACTACGTCATCAGGTGTTTTCTCCTTGAAAACATGACACCTTAGTTAAATTGAAACTTTCCTGTTATCACCTTTCCTCCACTAAGTCATGCATACATCCCATGTGTGATCTTGACTGAGACGTAAATTGATAAACAATAAACAAACCCATGAACTAAAAGACCAGTCCTGATTTCAGGATATCAGAGGAGCTATTTCTAGAAAAACAAATAAACCAATATTTTACCCCTAATGTCAACATGACATTGTGGTGATGACCAGTGGTGCTTTCAGGTGGTATTTATACTGTGAGGGCTGCAGCTCATCACTATTTGTGTTATCTCTTCGCCTACTTTGTCGAAAACTTTTAGATTATCAAGTTATTTGGTCAAAAAATGTCTGAAAACTGTAAGTACAGTCAACCTACATACTCAAAATGAACAGGGAGCGGCATATCATCAGAGTAATCGCTAACTGCTGCTAACTGTAGCTGCCGTCACCTAGTTAGCTCAGTTAGCTGTGCAGCTAGCAGTCCAGACTGGGAGCTTGAAGCACCTGGAAAGTGTTTGTGTACACTGAGAGTATTGGTGTGGAAAGGGGCTAACTGGTTAGCATGCTAAATAAGCTGGAACACACAATAAATAGACATCATATTGTTGAAACTGTAAGTCCTTCATATTGGTTGATAATTTTCATTAAGTATGAATGTTGTCAGCCATATTTAATAAGTTTTGCACCTTTTAAAATGTATTTTTGTAAAAAAAAGTTGATTTTTGAGTGTCATTCCTAACACAAATAGCACCTTTAAAGCAGCAAATCACATCAAAACTTGTATTTGTTGTTTTTTGCTAAAAAAAATTAAACGATTTACTTATCAGATAACATTTCTCTGCCAATTATTCAATCGATTAATCGTGTCTGGTCTATTATTTATTCACAGTAAAATTGTGACACAGGATTATTTGTAATGTGCATTTCACAACCAGGGAGGCATTCATGACTGATTTCACCGTCACTCAGCTAGAACAGTCTAAAAAAGCCTTTAAGACCAGAAAGAGCCCTTTCGCATAACAACCAAAATCCCAGAAAAGATCTAATCACACATCATGTTATTGATGCGGTATCACTATATCACCTCGCTCTACCTAGAAGTGGGCATGTCTGTTTGCTGCAAGCACAAATATGGTTTTTGTACTGATACCAAAATCCTACTTTTTTAAAATAAAAATGTCTTCAAATCTCCTTTTCTATTTGAAAATAATACAAACTCTCAATACCAAAATTCCCAGTGTCACATTTAGTTTAATTACAAACAAGCCATACAAGATTTTTGCCTGAATAAAATAAAGTTGAAAATTACCATTCAAAGAATTAGCCCCAAGAATTTGACCCAACAGCTATACCAACTGCCAGCATGTGACACTTTTCAAAAAGTATTCAAGTTCATTACCAACGGCCAAAAACTACAGATCTTCAGATGAAGCTTCAGCTGTCATCAGAGCCAGCTTCCTGTCTGCAGAAGTCTTCAGTCACTGTCTACAGGAGAAACCCGAACGGATGAGCCCAGTCACCATAGAAACATTTTTCTCAGTCTCTCGCCTCAGCCCACTCACTTGCACCTTCAGAGATGCACACAACAACCTTGAGTGCTCGGCTCTCCCAGCCTCAGCCGGAGGGAGGAGCGTTGGCCACTGCGATGCTGATAGGTTATACTCGAGAGGATTTAGCGAAAAAACACATTCCCACAAGCAGGTGGGTGGTGGAGAGGAGAGGGGATGAGGGAGCACTTTTCGCTGTTTTTTACACTCATTAGGTGGAAAAAAACTCAGAAGTATCCCTAAGAGATCAGTCCACCCCAGTCAGTAAAACCTTCAGGCTTCACTCTTGAAGTTTCTTACGTTTTTGTGACACTTTTCATTCAAAAACTCAAACCTTCAGCTCTCTCTCCTAATATTCTGCATTTGTTTCCACCCCTCTTCGCTCTTTCTCTACAGTAATCTTGTCATTTCATAATATCACAGGATATAGAACAACATTGTGGATGAGTTCTCTGCAGCTTTAGCTAAACAGTTTTTCGCTCCCTCATTTGCATCTTTATCTCAGTCCGGTGTGTCAGGGCGTGCAGTTTATCAGAGATGTAAAGGCCTCGCTGTCTGAGATCCAGATGCGTCACTGCTGTGAAAATATTCTATTGACGGGTCAGGTTAGCGGTAGTTGTCCTCTGCTGCCGAGGAGGCAGAGACGGTACAGATTTCTCAGGTTACCTTGGAAACTGTGTTTATATACGTGTGTGTGTGTGTGTCTGTGTGTGTGTGTTGTGTAGAAGACAGATTTAGGTCAAATTGGTTTTTTTTCTCTCTTATATGCAGTTGACTGTCTGACCTACATTGAGCCATGTGCACGTCTCGCCTAACTGCTGCGTTCATGCGAAAACGAGTCAAAATATTAGTTTTCTATCAAGTTGTAGAACTGAATCACTGTCATTTATTATTCATAAATCTCCTGAATAATCCTCTTCCTGACACTCCTCTCATGCAGTATCTCTTCCTTTCTACCTGCAAGGAATTATGAAACTTGAGGTGCATATTCTGAAAGCAGGAACGTCCATCCAGCTGATGATATCCCAAGGCTTTTAATGTGATTAACAGCCTGTAATGCCAACAAAAAATGTATAAACCCACAGGGCGGATTTGACGATTTATTGAATAATTGCATGTCAGTTGATTGAAAATGTCATTTTCACATCTGAGCGTGCAGGCGGTTTAATAAGAACAGCCTGTCCGGAGCCTGACAGCGAGGCCAGGCATAATCACTTCTCGCTGAATAAACCCTTCATTTCACAAAAATCCTGCTGTTGTGTGAGTGACGCGGTGTAAGGAACACAGAGTGTGAAACAGCAGTGGTGACAGAAGATCACGTGGAGAGCTGCAGAGCCAAGCCATCAGTCAGTCACTCACATGCGCTGTTGGTGTGCCACCTGTTCATGTCGAAGGAGGGGATGTTGCATTTTTAGGGCATGAGGGGACTGCATAGGTATGAGTGATCATTATGATGCATGCAGAAGCGCTTTTGTGCATAAGATGTTGAAACTAGGAGGAACTTTTTTGTGATTTGAAGAAGCATAAAATCCCAAATGTAACTCCTAAAGTCGAAAGATTTTTAAAGGAAACTTGAGAATGATAGTGATGAATGGACATCGGGCCATTTTCATAAGAAAACAGCATATTTGATCACCTGTTAGCCTCTGTTAGACAACAGCTAAGTTACTGTTTGATAGTGCCACATGATGTGATGGGAAAGGGGTAAATTAATTCTAAATATCAACACACATCTTGGACATCTTTATTTAAGCCTGGAAGTGAAACACACTTGATGTAATCTGTAATCAAACGCTAATGCTTCCTGCCCATAAGAAAATGTCTATTTAATGAAAAATATCGATATTCGACAACATCGTGTCCATCTGCCTCTCAGTTGACCGTGTCCATCCCTGTTTTAGGTGACAGAACCATGCAGGTGTCAGTGAGAAGGTTGTCTCTGTATCCCCTGGGTGTTGTCCGGTCTGCTCTCCTGAGCCCATCACCTCGTCTCCTGTCCCCTGGCACCCGCACCCTGTTCAGTGAGACAGGAGTGTGGGAGAAAGAGTACCGAACAGAGACCAGACGCAGAGTGGAAGAATGGTGGCACCCACGAATTATGGCGCAGTGGCGGAAGGAAGCGCTGGAGGAGGTAAGATGGCTTTTTACTTCCTGGTAGGTTTTCTTACAGTGTTTATTTTGCTGACATCCTAATAATCTCAATGACACCCATCACAGAGTTCAAGTCTTCAAATGTCTTGTGTTTTTATTGCAGACCTTCACAATATACAAACAGTACACTGTATCCTCCTATGTACCAACCCACCCAGCCCACCCCAAATATCATCTCGTCCAAACAACAGCTGAAAACCAAAAGATATTCAGTTTACACTGACATGAAACTACGAAAACCAGCAAATCCTCATGCTTAAGGAGCTTAAATCACCATTTGTTTGGCATTTCTGCCAAAAAATGACTTGAAAGATTATTAGATCATCAGACTGGTTGCAGATTCATTTCAATAAATGCCTGCAGGGAAGTCTTTCAATACAGAAATGAATGGCTGATACGTGTTTACTCAAGTACTCTTAAGTACAACGTCAAGGTACTTGTGTTTCCATTTTTATAAGACTTTATACTTCCACTCCAGCAGTATCTGAGAGGTAAACATTGTACTATACTGTACTGTACTACATTTATCTTACAGCTTTAGTGACTTTTCAGATTACAGTTTTCATTCCTGTCCAGTGAAAACGATCTCCAAATATGTTGCTTTTGAATGATAAACTGAAGGATGAAATCTTCCTCTATGGGTTGAGAAAATGTTCCTACTTCCTAAGCTAAAAAAATGCTTTTTTCTGAGCTCATGAACAGCTGACTTTATAGGCAGTTGAGGCTCAGGAGGTAGAGTGGGTTCGTCCCCTAATCAGAAGGTCAGTCGTTTAACACTCCTTCATGTAAATGTACTGCTAACTAATCATTACACGATAAACAGCTGTCAATACTAAAGATCGCATCAGTGCAAGTACTGCATTTTTTATTATATTGTTTTATCAGCCATCAGACAGAAAAAACACTGATACCGATGATCGGAGAAATGCTGAATATCGGCCCCAGTAATCAGATAATCGGTCTACCCCTGGTCAGTACTGGTGGATGAGTGAACATAAATGTTGAAGTCATTAAAGCAGCTCTTGCATGAGCCAAGTGTTCTCTTCCATCTGGACAAATCTGTTTATATATACCTTGGAAACACCTTTAGCCTTTTCCATAAAGATTGATTGATTGATTGATTAATTGGTCATTAAGTATTCATCCACATGATTCCCATCTATAAGTGGCACTGGGAGCTCATCTCAGACCCGGAGCTCTCGATGATTATATACCCTAATGGTCTGAACGTGCGGCCGTCTGGGACAGGCCGACAGTGATTAAGTGCATTCACGACAGCCCTGCTCCTAATTAATTTATTGAAAAATTCATGACTCAGGTTTCCTGTAATCATGTATAGCTGGGTGTAACTGGTACTTAACTGTGTTGCCCTGGTAACAGTGTTGTGACTGTAAGCCATCCATTATCAGTGCTGCCGCAGTTCAGATTCTGACACTATAATCAGAAACTGTTAGAGGCTGGTACGGTAATGTAGAAGTCAGTCAGCGCTCTCGCTCTGAGTGTGATGAGCTATTATTCCTGTCCTGACCTCATCAGGTTAATGTACTGTCTTTTATTCTCATTCAGAAGCCAAACTGATACTGTTATTATAGTCTCTTAGGATTCAAATAAAGTTTTATGGTCTTTTCTGACAGCTCTGTGCATAATTTTAACTGTCGTTTTTCCACCAGGGCTCCAACAGGAAGAAGTTTTACGTCCTCTCCATGTTTCCGTACCCATCGGGGCGCTTGCACATGGGCCACGTGCGAGTGTATACCATCAGCGACACCATCGGTCACTTCCAGAGAATGAGAGGACATCAGGTATGTCCGCTTCTCGCATCTGTCTTTTTAAAAATGTTTTTTTGAAACATGTAAGGTCAGAACACTCTGCCTTGGACTTAAAAGTAGAGTAAACCTAGACGGCGCTAAAAAAGGAAAGTAGTTCATTTTTTAAAGAAAATATTTTCAAATGTCACAGTAGTAAAAGCACAGGTTTAAAGAGGGTAAAAAAATGATTGATGGCTGATTCAGTTGCTTTAGTTTCAGGGTTCTGGTATTGTGCATGCTGGCACACTGTCGCGCTGCCTTCAGTGGACTCAAATCAAGGTTATAACCGCTCTGGAGGTGTTCATTGAGAAGCTGCTGGTTATCAGTATTGTTAGCAGTATCTTTAGCAACAAGTAAAGCTATCTGTGCAGAGCGGCCCAAGGACAGCGGAGGGAAAACAAAAAACATACCCAGTTTCACCCAAATCACTGAATAAAGTATTAGAGCTGTGTTTTTGTACAATAATCACTGAGGTCCGGTCCTGAGCAACACACTCTTTTTATACATCCATGGCAGCGTCATAAAATAAATACAGCAGTTATTGGATGAAAAATGAGCGTACGCCCCTGAGTGCAGGATGAGTCATCAGCATTTTTATTGATTTTTCAGGAAGTTACAAACTTTCAGATACCTTTTAAAAACACCTACAAAGTTGCTTTTTGCCACTATTGGCCCTGATACTGATTTATAGGTGAGAAATGGAGCTGAGTTCTTGTGGGAGAATAAAGTTCTTGTTCCAACAGTGAAACCGAAATGTACTTGTTATTTGGGTGTAAGAATTTACAGATATGTCTTTGGATCAACAAAACACTTTAGTTATTTCCTGTTTGTAAATGAAGCACAGACTTGTGTATGCTCACAAATATTCTCAACTCTTCTTGGGCACACAAACTGAACACATAAAACTTGACACAATAAGTGGCCATACCTTTTAAGAGTGAGCTTTTGATGAATGCTCACATTTGCTTTGTTGTTTGTTATCTTTCCCTCACCACAAGTCTTTTCCTGTGGCTTACACTACACTGACTTTACTTTTCCAAAACCACAGAGGATGTGTCATCCTCATTTCGCAGGAGCACAAGTGTTTTGAAAATGATTTTGTTCCCATGAAATTACTGGTAAACCACCCATTCTAACCAGCGAGAGTGAGTCAGTCTTTCATTAAGAGTTAATGGAGCACTCTGTATTACATAATATTTTACAGTAATAACTGTCTTTTTTCGGCTATCTGCTTTCACACTGAAGGATGTGGACTAAGTACCATTAGTAACATAATGATGCTTCCTGGCGCCAACGTTTTTCAGTTCAATGTGACCACAGTTTACGCCGTCCTGGGAGCATGTAATCAGATCTTATCAGGAATCTTCTTTCCTTCTGTGCTGTGTTGATTTCTATGAATACAGTTCACATTTACACACCATGTACAATACATTGCTGTATGCTGTACTTTACTTTAATTTATATTATATATATAACACCTCATTTGTCTGTTGTCCTCTTATGAAGATGTTTTTCCTCTACGTCATCCTTTACTATTGTTGGGTAAAATCATTGAAATCAAATGATCCCTTGAACCTCAGTGAACGAAGACATTTTATGACACCTAGGACCTATTTAACTCTTTCAAAATAAATTTGGATAAATAGAAAAAAAGAGTCTGCTTTCGCTGTTTTAAACCTGCTTTGATAAAGGTAAGGTAGAGGTAAAATCCATCCTCAACCTTGTTTCGGCGTCGCGGTCGATATTAGGCACTCTGCTTGAGTCCGGTAAACAGGTGGTGTTGATGAAGCTGTGGCCAGTGTCTGACATGACGATGACAACCTGTGTTCAGTTCTTCAGTTAGTCTTTGTCCTCACACCGTCCTCCCTGTCTTATCCCTTTATGACAAGCCTATCCTTTCTCCCTTACCTGCAGAGAGACTCCATTCTGCCTCTGTCTGCTTTCTCCCCAAACAGAAACATGGTTTCACATGACTGGCACCTACTTCCTGCCCAGGAGTGCACTTTTCTCTCAGCATCTGTCAGAAAGCGAAGCTCGTTCCACCGCATGCACACAGTCTTCTCCACTCACTAGTTAATTAAAGAAGGTACATTCTGTCAATGGGCTGTTTCATGTGTAAGACTAAAATATAAGTCTTATGCGCAAACTCAACATTCCCGTAGTTCGACATCATATCAATGGATTGTGACCAAAATCTCATTAATGGCTTAGTGATAGAGCTTCTAACAAGTTCCCCTGTTGAATGTGCATTTTATGTTATTGGATCAAACTGACTTCTTTCTACTGAGCATGTAGTCCAAAGGGTTTCCACTGTTCACTTGGCTAAAAGGCTTTGCTGGGTGCAATAACAGCTAGTACATGAGACATTTTTATGCAGAAGAACAAAGAGCCTGTGACTGATTTTAGAAAATGACCACGAGGTCAAAACAAAAATGTTTGAAAACGAAAAATTGCTGTAAATAATAAATGTGTTAAGAATGATGAATGGTAGACAGCAGACAGTTAAACAGCCCAGTTGATTATCGAAGCAGCACTGTCTCATTCAAGTTTATCAAATCAAACGACAGTGTATAAATCTACTTTACAATTCACATCTCCTTTATAATTAAGTCGTCATTCACGTGAATTGTCCCGGTCAGAAAAACATTTTTAGGATAATTCCGACAGCACATGAATGCACAGTCAGTTAACCAACGGCTACATTTTTACAGTACAACCCTGAGAGTGGTATCAATCTGCTCATCTAACTCTCAGCTTGAAAGTGAAATTCAATGAAAAACGATCCTACAACTGAAGCTGCTGTAAATCAAAAAATGTACTTCCATAATCTGGGTGAAATAAACCTTTACAGATGTAAACGATGACTCATTTTGAAGTCATGCTCTCCTTCTTCTCGTCCGTTGCTCTGTTGTTACTTATGCACATGGGCTCTTGGGTAAAATTGCGTAACGTAAATGGCAAAAGTAGTTTGGTTATAGAATAATGAACGTGATATAAGAGTGGAATCTTGAAGCAATTAGTTTGGTTTGTATCAATTAGCGTGATGACTATTCAATGCTGCCACAGATGGAGAGAAGCTTCTAGCCGGAGCTGTGTGGGCGGATACTTGCATGTAGCCGAGTGGCTCCACATTCACAAAATCAGTCTCCCAACACTCCTGTCCCTCTAGTCATCAGCCTCAGGAGCCCGGAGCTGTGGATTGATGTCTCTGTGTCTGGTTGGCACTGACTTGCTCCACATTGCAGTGGACAGATTGTCATAAAATGTGCCTACACTGACTCCCACGTCCATCTTCCACTGCCTCTTGTCACACTGAAGTGCGCTGTAAGTCTCTGTGATAACAGGTCGGTAAAGAGACGGACTGGTATTCGCGCTGTGTGGACATAAGGATAAGTGGAGCTGAAGCTATTCACGGTGAAGAGATCATTTGCTTCTGCCGCTTTGAAAGCAGCCTGTCCATCACAGCCGCTCCCTGCAACATCCCCTCATGAATGCCGTCTCACTTACTGGATTATTTACATTGAATAAACAACATAGTTAACCTATCCATCCTAATGAGGCACATGTTTTTCTGCTTTGTTAGGCTATCTTTGGCTTGCTCTCAGCGTGCCTGTATTCCTTCTGAGCAGTCACACTGGTCCGCTGTGCTGAGCGCTCTTAGCCTAATACCATCCAGCACTCGGCTTTACAAATGAGGCCCATGCAGTTACCAAGGATACCAATTCGTCTGAAACATCAGACCCGTTAGAGTCCGTACAATGATCCTCTCCAGTCCTCGACTCCTTGTCACTCTGCTTCTCCTCTGCTTTGCTCACGCCTTCCACTCCTGTGCCTTCATCTCGTCTTTCTCTCTCAGCGAGCAGAAGAAGACGAGCTAAAGGGAAAAGGAGACGTCGTCTTAAATAGACGATGATTTATGTCGAGGAGGGTGTATTTTTGATGTTGGCAGTAATATGGATGTGGATACAAAGTACAAAGGGATTGAGGGAGACGGCAGACAAAGAGAGAAAGCGACGGTGGATCGTGATGTTGTTTAGGAAATGTGTCCGTGAAGCAACTGACGAAGTAATTTGCATCAGGCTGGCTGGTAGAAAACTGTCACCTCCCGATTTTCTATTCAAAGCCTCACCTTGCTGCTTGCCACTCGTTCTTACATTATGTAACTGCTGCCGCTACATGAAAATTGCAGTTAATCTGCATGCATTAACCTCAATGTGTAATGGAGTCGAGAGCACAGCAGGGAACAACACATTATCTTATAGAGGTCACCACATTCTGCAGTTAGTGGAGCACAATGGTATTTAAGTGAACGCATTACCTCCCACCATAAAACATTTTTATTCTACTGTTACTTTTTGAATGCATAAATAGTTATTATGTCATTTAAAGTCCGTCTCCACTCAAATATGTGTTTTTCTGCGCAGAATGATGCATGTGCAGAGTTTGAGGAGACAGTTCCTCTGTTTTCTCCTTCAAAAATACAAATTATTCCTTTTACCTGTAGCACTATTTATTCGCCCGGAAATGCGGGTGATTTTTGGGCAACTTAAAAGACAGATAAGAAAGCACGTTGATGAGAGAGAAAACTAAAAGGACAGAGAAACCAGGATCAACAGCACTGATTTAGTCTGTAGAACGTCAATACAATGATAAATTCCTTTCACAATTTCCCAGAGCCCCAGATGACAACTCGAAAATAGCTTTTCTTGTCAACATATTTTATTCGCTGTGATAAAAAGAAAAAGAAGAGCAGCAAATAGAGAAAGGCATTTTTTGGATGATGAATGACTTGATATGATTGAATTATCAAAATGGCTGTCGGATCGCAAATGATTCCACCTAACTGTGTCCACAGGTACTGAACCCGATGGGTTGGGATGCTTTTGGACTCCCAGCAGAAAACGCAGCCATTGAGAGAGGCCTGGACCCAGAGGAGTGGACTAAATGGTACCTGAAATATCCCATCTGTTCTTATCAGTGCTCACTGTTTATACGTACCTTAACATTGCTGCTCTGTGTTGCCTCCTCAGTAACATCAAGTCCATGCGTGAGCAGCTAGACAGCCTTGGTCTCTGCTTCAACTGGGACCGGGTGAGTAGAAAGCGAAGAAGAACTTTTTAGGTCTGGTTACTTCACACTGCTGACCTGACTCCTGCTTTGTCCCCGACAGGAAGTTACCACCTGTCTTCCAGACTACTACAGGTGGACGCAGTATCTGTTTGTGAAGCTCTTCGAAGCGGGACTGGCGTATCAGAAAGAGGTAGGAACGGTCTTTGCGCTAAAGTGCTTATCCTGGTTTTGTTTGAAAGGAATAATATGATTGGTTTAGGTGTGAGGTCCTTGACAGTTATAGAAATGATTGAGGCAGCTCGCCTGTTACTCTCAGAAGAAAATGACTGCATTGAAAAGAGGAGAGGCTGGTTGAAGCCCTTTTGATTATGTTTAATGAAATGGGACGACCTTGAAATAAGCCTTTGGTCTGTCTATTAAATCCAGCCTTCTTCCTAAGCTCTGCCTTTTCATTTTAAATGTGTGTGTGTGTGTGTGTGTGTGTGTGTGTGTGTGTGTGTGTGTGTGTGTGTGTGTGTGTGTGTGTGTGTGTGTGTGTGTGTGTGTGTGTGTGTGTGTGTGCGCACGCGCGTGTGTGTGTGTGTGTGTGTGTGTGTGTGTTATCCAGGCTGTGGTGAACTGGGACCCTGTTGATCAGACAGTGCTGGCTGATGAGCAGGTGGATGAAAATGGTCGCTCCTGGAGGTCTGGCGCCCTGGTGGAGCAGAAGCTGCTCACACAATGGTTCATCAAGACTACAAACTATGCCAAGGTACGGCTCTTTAGTGTGTGTATGTGTGTATGACAAGTGGCGTCTGAATGCCTGGCCAGCAGCTTCATGCAGGCCAAAACGAACAGAGGACCCCTCTGATAACAATCATGGCTGACACTTCAGCAGCAGCAGCTGCAGCGCTGCCTCTCTGCTTCTGCAATCAGACCCCCAGATGCCTTCATTTGTAGCCTGGTGTCTCCCAACCCCCAGAGAGAAAGTGGCAGAGCTGGGGAATTACCACCAGACGGCCTGGCCGGCTGATGAGAAGCCTCCACCTTTTCAGTGCAGAGCAGAGGCCTGCTGCAGGGGTAATGACCCCCTCAGGACCGATGTGGATCAGCCACAGGAAAGACGACTCGTGCATTATACATGCAGCACATGTATGTGCATCGTGACAGTGGTGATCCTTCGGAAGCACTTAACCTCGCATTTGACTTTCAGACAATGAACATAAATCCATCATTTAAACTTTTCTTATTTGAGCAAATGTGGGTAAAATTATGTTGGGCTGCAGCGAATACACTGAAGCTTCAAAGCTTTCATAACCATCTGCTATTTCTGCACAGTTGCACATAAAGATTAGGCTACACTAATATTATTCATATTATACTCTTTGTAGAATAAGATTCCAGTGTTGGCAGTGTCAGATTGTTTCCAACTTGTGTGATCTAAACATTTCCAGTAACTCGAGAGCGTTGTGAAGTCCAAAAGTCACGGAGCAAAACATTTGCACACCTGTGGATCGACAGGTGCATAGGAGAAGACAAAGGCCTGACAAATACAGAACAAAACATCCCGCAAACTGTTCACCTCAGGATCAGGTATACATTTTTAATTACATTTCAGTACAAAGACGTTCATCAGGTTATTCAAAATGTTAAAATAGCCTGATAAAGGTCTTTGTACCGAAACGTTGTTATTAAGAGCAGTTTGTGAGAGATTTCTACAAAAAAGAAAGAAAGACATGATCATTTCCAAAATTGAATAAAACATGTTTTATTGAACAAAATATTCAGCTTCTATTCATATTTTTGCTCTCTGTTTGCTCTCCAAAAGGAGGCACGCACCTGTATTATTAATAGCTGCTCTGGCAGCACGAGTTATACTCATGAAAGAAAATTGGTTTAATAAAAAAGACTTACTCATTAAATGTGATGAATCACTTCATTCAAAGTGAAGATTTCATTCGAGGATGTTTTTTTCGAGTGATCGTCATAAAATATGACAACATTCGCAGCTTCACTCCAAAAAAGTCAAGGGAAGCTTTTATGTGGAAAAAAAAGACACATGGTCCTGCATGTCTTTTTTTTTTTTTCCCACATAAAAGCTTCACCTTCAGATGTCTTTTGCTGTCCGACCAACGGTCTAAACACCCAGACAGAAAAAGGCTTGAATCCTCATAACTGAGAAGCTAAAACCAGAGAAAAGTTGACATGTCTTCTTGACAATTGTCTTGATTATTGGATTATTAATAATCCTTATTTTAAAATAGTGAGTCCAACCGTTGCCATGAGGAAAAAGGCAGAGCAGGTGTAGTTTGTGTGACTGGATTGTCATGCTGCACTGAGCTTGCTTGGGAGGTGTGAAATAAATCTGAACACTATGCTTTGAAAAAAACACCGGTAAATACAAGTGATAGCACAATAACTGCAAAAACGCTTGCTTGTCCGTTGAAGGTTTGCTAATTCCTTTGGTAACTTTGTCACTTGGACAAAAGCAAATGAATTTGTCCACAGCCAGGCGTCGCCCATGCTTGTCCGTGTCAGAGGTGTGAGTGGAGGTGGAAGCAGCCTACTGTGACAATGTGTTCCTGCATTTCTAATTTTCTCTGACGAAGAGAGAAGTGGGAAGGAAGGAAGAAGGAAGGTGTTAAGGAAAAGAAGTGAGAAAGACAGATGGAGAGAAAGCAGGACCGTGTCAAACCCACGGTGCGCCCGCTGTAATTGGACTGTGATTTCCTGCCTTTCTCCGCTCGCCTGTACACGTGTCCGAGCCTGTTAGACAACATTAACTTCAGACAATATTTACTCAGCCGTCATCAGTTTAGCTGTCAGGTTTGTCGCACGCTCTTCATGAATCGTAACCATATTGTCGTTTCTTCAGGGACACAGATGACTGCATATTATTACTAAGATGGATATTTTGAAGTGGAGCGTGCAGGATGCAAAATGATCACATGGCAGGAGCAGGAGTTTTCAATTTCATGCATAATCACACTTGTTGCGCTCAGGCATACATGCTGCCGGCCTATTACGCTGCACTGACATCTAAATGATTCACTGCCAGCTCAGTGAATTATTGATCAAATATTAGCTTGTTTTTTTTATCACTTTGGTCCTTATTACCTTTATACATACACAAGTAACACAAGAATACAAGAATAAAACATCAAAAGGTACAACTTGTAAGAGGAGGTTACTGTTTATAACTAGTAAAACAGTTTAAAGTACGGTTTGCTTATCAAACAGGGCGTCTACAGTAAAAGTCTACCGAAAACCGAAACGTCGCAAATAAATGGTATTTTCTGAAGGTAGACAATGTGTGAGTTTGCTTGAAACTTTTGGTACACTCGTCCCTCATCCGGCTCATAAAATAGATGTGCAAGTATATTTTCTGGACAAACCTACCACTAACCCTCATCATGTCTTTTAACTTTATACTTGCCCATACCTGACCCCCTCTAATGACTGAATTCCTACATAAAACCTCCCTCTGCCCGGGTCCACACACATCCTTAATTTCCTTAGAGATCATTTAAGTTTCTATCTATCATTCATATGTACTACTTCCCTTTACACTTACCTGTAATGCTTGAATCTGACGAGACAGAAAACTCTGTCTTAAATTTGGTTTAAAAGCTTTAAAAATAAATCTATCTAAGCATGTCATGCAATTTACATTCTTGACAATAAAATTATACAGTGCCACAGTCTAACCCATTTTTCTGTGAAACTCATCTTTTTTCATCTTGTTCTTAAAGAACAGGTCGTTTCTTCCATCACAAATACTTCCTGTACTGTATCTAACACTGTCTCTGCTGATTTCTTGTAATGGCCTTCCTGCCAGCTGTGAGTAGAATTTTGACGGACTAATTATCTTCCTTCAGCACCACTTTAGTCATATTGCCCAGGTGTAAAATGGAGCACTTCTTGGAGATTATATATCCCAATACCTCATTCAATACCGAACTCACTCTGTCCTGAGATGGCTCTATTTTTTGGGCTATAGCTTGTGCATGATTTGCATGTGTATGGCCACACTGCCTCCAGCGTGTTTGTTTGCTATGTTAATTTCAATAGATAAAGAAGAATGTTTTTCAATCCTCTCCATCTGTGTGAATTTGTGGATGTCTGTACTGCTTCACACTTATTATGCCATTTTTCTTCTCAAATGTGGATGTTCAATTTCTTTTCCCACTGAGGTTTAAATCAAATTTAGTTTGATCTGACATCCAGTTAAACTGTGATAAAGTTTAGAAATAATCCTCCATGTTTTTTTAAAGGAACAGTTCACCCCAAAATCAAAAATATATATTTATTCTCTTACCTGTTGTGCTATTTATCCATTTTAAATTGTTTAGGTGAGTTGCCAAGTTTTAGAGATATCGGCTGTAGAGATGTCGAAAAAATACAATCCGGAAGGTCAAGAGAAATGTCTTTTTCCAGAAATCATGACCCAGTTTCTCAAGATAATCCACAGACCAAAGGCTAGCCTGCTAAATGAACTAACTAACTAAGCTAGCTAACATTAGGAGGACAAGCCTCTCGTCCATGAGTAGAGTCACGTTTCGTCCTGCGCAGTAATACATGTGGCAGGTGTTGTTCAGGAGAGTGAAAAGAGTTGATGCATTTCTTTGGAGCTTTGGGCACCACAAGCAGAGTGCCATCTAGTGCCATTATATTCGAGAGGGCAGACATCGATACGCCTGATCTTTCCAAAACTCTGTAACTAACGCTAAAACAATCTAGATGGATAAATAACACTACAGATAACAGGACCCATGTATTTTTGATTTTCGGGTGAACTGTTCCTTAATGATATGTGTTGACCATTACTTCTACCGCTGGATTATTTTCTTTTCTCACAGTTTCTACGAGTGTCTTGTGCACAGATTTCTATTGTTGCCTTGTGTAATATTATTTTTTCAGAAGTGAACTTGATGTCTCTTTCTCACACGCACACACACACACACACACACACACACACACACACACACACACACACACACACACACACACGCACACACAATCCTTGGTTATTGCTTTTTCTCTCTCAAGCTTTTCTTAGTTGCCATGGAGAGTCTCCTGTCCTTGCTGTACATCTTTCAGTTACTCCTGCTTCTGTGCCAAACTCTAGTTTTCTAATCCAGGATAATAAAAACATTGACCGCCTCTCTCCCCTTAGGGCCGCCGTCAGTTGCCCGTCATTGCTTTCCTGTTTTCTCCTCGTCGCTGCGAACATCTTTGTTTTGCTGCGTCTCCTCTGAGAGTCTCTCGGTCATGCTGACACAGGCTCGCCGGGATTTATGTCTCGTCTCTCTCGCCACGGAAGAAAATCCATAGCTGACACACCCCTCAGTCATACTAGTGATGACTATAGGCAGTGTTTATGTTTGTATCGTATTGCTGTGATGGGGTACTGCACGCTGAGCAGCACAGCAAGGGGGATTGTGGGTAATAGATTGTGACAGACTGAAAAGGAAATGGAGAGTTATAACATCTCTGGCCTCAGCCCAGCTGTGGCTTTTTGGCCTGAGCCTCGTTGATATGCATAGCTTCCTTTAATCATGCAGAATAACTGTTGTTGTGTGTGTGAGAGAGAGAGAGAGTGTGTGTGTGTGTGCTTTATAGTCGATTGCTTTGTGATATCAAGGAAAGTAGGGCGAGTGGAGGTCAGGGTTTTTGAAAATCCCTCTTTGTCTGCATAATGTGACCTGGTCGGCTCTGCTGCTTTGTCAAAATAAATTGGCTAGGCTTTGAGAGAGGCCACACCGAGTTGGGAGTCAGTTGCATTATGCTGCAGTACTGTATGAGGAACCGGTTGCACCCTTACAAAAAAAATCTATATTCCACATTAAAGGGGGAAAATAGCTCTTTCCAAAGTTGTACAAAGTAGTAAACTTGTGTCTTTGTTCCTCCAGCCACTCCTGGACGCCTTGGCAGACCTTCCAGAGTGGTACGGGGTCAAAGCCATGCAGGCCAACTGGATTGGAGACTGCACCGGCTGCTACTTCGATTTCAAACTTAAGGTGAATCTCAGCTCCCTTCCTCCTGCTCGCTTTTTATTCATTCATCATTCTGGCTTTCTTTCAATCTCAGTCCTTTTCCACCAAGTGTTTCCCTGTTGCTCCCTCTCCCCAGCCCCTGTTTCCCATCTCTTTCACCCCGAGGACTGATTGCTTGCTTTGTTTATTTATGTATTTCTGCAGAAGAATCATGTGTCAAAACATAAAAATCTTCACTTTGTTGTTCGCATTCAGTGGGTGCAGCCATCTGCAAGTGGCAATTTACCCAAACAGATGATGTCTCGGATTAGTTTCTATTGAGTTTTCTGAGAGCCATATTTACAGTTCTTCACACGTCTGTCGTTTCAAACTGAGCGGTGGCAAAAAGCCCACCGAGAGCCCTGCGAGCACCCTTATTAAACCTCTCTCCTTGAACAAGAATCAGAAAAATGTTTACTCAAGACGGTCGCTTAATTTAAAACCTCTATATATTTCTAGAGGAAAGGAGGGCCATGTGTTTTATGTGCCTTATATCACAGAATGCAGATTTAAAGTTAAAACCAGGGGTCTTTAAGTTAATTGGATGGCTGCGTCATCATACACCGGCACATGAACTCTTCACTACATTATCTCCCCAGGGGGCTGAAGATATGGATTAATCTGTCTCCTACAACATGACATGTACTAATTACCCCAGAAACCCTTTCAATGAGTGTGTCATCTCTATGTAATTACAAAATTAAAGACATGTAACCTTACTATTTATCAAAGAGCTGAGCGTGGCACATGTTGCAAACATCTCACAGTCCATCAGACCGTATATCAGGTTATTTGTTAATTATTTATGCAGTAAAAATTAAACAAAACGATGACAAATTCCCTCCACAAGACGCAATCGATGTCTTATCATCTTTACTATTGCTGCACTGTGTGGCTGCAGGTTCAGTATGCTGGGGCACCAAACTGCGTTCCTTCAATGTCACAAGGTACATAATGAGTACATGTTCAGAAAAAATAGTGCAAAGACAGTTCAGTGCAAGTAAAAGGTTGTTGAGTTCAAGTGCTTCGAGTGTTGTAACACATGTGAGGATGTGCTTCATTTTAATAAATAAACAGTTATGCATTGAGCTAAATCGTCATTGGGCGCATGATAGCATGCTAACATCTTGTTCTCTTTGAACAAGATGACAATATCTAGCATGCAACAAACTAAGCCATTACAGACTGTAACTTGCAGATTTCTTGAACCCAATGACAAACAGGCTCAACAGGTATCACACAAAAAAAGAAAACCTTCAGGTCAACAGGGTGCAAATATCTACCTATGAAATAAAACCACTGAATGTGACATTACAGCCAATTAAAAGTGTGAAAAATTACCAAATTAAAAAACAAAGTTGTATAACAACTTTTATTTTGCATACAGTATATGCAATGAATAAATGAATACATTTCAACCCAATACAGTGAAAAATTAACAGGATATGGTAGAAAAAAATTAAGCCGTACCAAGCTAGTGTACCAAATATTTGAGTTTTACATATGATAAGTAAATAAAACTATTAAATAGGTCATATTATGCTAATTTTCAGGTTCATACATTTGGGGGTCCTAGTAGAATTGGTTTACATATTTATTTTCATAAAAACATTTATATTTTTCTATGGTGCATTGCTGCAGCATCCCTTTTCACACTGTGTCTTGAACGCTCCGTTTTAGCTATGGAGTGAGACATCTCGCCTCTATTCTATCTTTGGTGTGCAAATTACTTAGAGGGCAGGATGTAGCCAACCAGAGGCAGAGTAGGGCGGGTGCTGAGCAAAGTAGTGTGATCCAAAATAACGCAGCTACAGCTGTATGTCTGCTGACTGACTGGAGTGTATATATTTTATAATTTATATATATATGAATATATATATTTATATAAAGCCTGTTACATAGTCATGCACATAAGTTACGGAAGTAAAGGCTCGACTCCAAACCAGGCGTTTCAGGCAGTGCAGGAGCAGTGATTTCTGTGGGAGAGTGTAACTCCCTGTGGCGTTTTCACTTTGCAGACCTCTTACATGCACAAAAATGCAACACAACGCCAAAAACCCAAAAAGCATACTATGATCTCTCTAATCAATTATGAAAGTTTCACTCTCTGTCATCTCACTAATTGATGATTGGCTTGTTCCAGCAGTAACATATAAAACAATATAATTAATCAGTATTAAAAAGCAACAGAATGCAAATCTTAGAATGGCTGAAAAAACACCCTGTAATGTGTTAAATGTAAATGGTAGTCATCATGGCAGCCTGAGGAACCAGCAGGTCTTCCTCATTAACTCAGCTCCAGTGCCGCTGTTGACACATGGAGGTGCCCTCTTACTTCTCTTCTTATCTCCCAGGTGAACGGGGAGGAGACGGGGGAGACCCTGTCGGCCTACAGCTCATCCCCAGAGACGGTGTTCGGAGCAGCTTACCTGGCCATCCTGCCCTCCCACAGACTGCTGCACGGGAGCAGCTCAGTCCGCTCTGCCCTGGAGAAAGGCTTTGAGCCCGGCAGAGGTAAGCTGAAGAGGCACACACATTTAGGTTTTTCCTTATCAGCAAAATTATTTTTTCCGGTTGAGAGATTCTTTCACCTGCATCTCAGCACTTGACAGGGTTCTTAGAAAAGTTTCTGACCCTTTTCCATCGTGTGTGCGTTCTTTATTGAACAGTGCCTAATTAACTAAAGTGCAACAGTGTAAAATCAATCCTCATGTGAAGGAGGAACTACATGTTTTCTGGCTGTAAAGACTTAAAGTATAATCCATATGACCAGTATGGATGCATGTTTGAGTGATGTATTGATGCAGTCAGTGCAGTGGGTGGGTGAGCGGGTGTTAATTGGGATTCCCCGGAGGTTTTCTGTGCCTCAGCGGTAAATGATTGTTGATAATGAGCTACCGGGGGAAAGCAGCACTGCCTCTCTCACTCCTCCTGCCCTCTGCTCTCCAGACTCCCTGACGGAGGTCACGGCTCGCAACCTGTTCACCGACCATGAGGTTCCTGTGGTCATCTCGCACAAGGACGCATTTGATGGCTATCTGGATACCGTGATTGGTGAGTAATGGGTGTGTGCGTTTGTGTGTTGGTGGGTTTCACGATCACCTAGAAAATGTGGCTGATCAAAAAAAAAATGATTTGAATGCATGTCTTGAGAAAACATTTTCAATTTTAGTCGATCCCATTGTGCAGAAGGTGCATTTTCTGTAAGTGGGCCCTTTACAGTACGAACCAGTGGGTGTTTGTGTCTCAGAGAAGTGGAGGTGGGTCCCGAGGGATTGTTAACGAATAGTCACAGCACAACATGCTTAACACCGCCACAGGGGTGTTTTGTTTCTCTCCCAAGAGATTGGTTATATATATGTCTATGTTTATGTTTTTTATACGATCTCACAAGTTCATTGTGCACCTGTGTCTGACAGGTATCCCAGACTGCAGTGAGGAGGATCTGTCGGTGGCCAGAGCTCTAAACCTGAGGTGGACCACGGTGCTGAAAAGTGATGAAGATGGCACACAAACTCTGGTCAACTCTGATGAGGTCTGGACACACCACTGATTAAATGGCTCATGATAATTAAACTATGGCTGTTTTCAAAACAGCCTACTATAGTAAATAGTAAGTAGTAGTAGTAGTAGTAGTAGTAGTACTGATTGCAAAATGTTGGGCTTGTAGAGTGCAATATGCAAGCAAAAGCTAAATCTGCAGTACACCAAAAATACCTGGATGTCTTACTGATCTGATAAGTCTCTAGTATGCATAGGAGCAGGTAATCTCGCGTTCTGTTTCCCACAATGCAAAGTGCTGAAACGGTCACAACAACCTGTTAGGCCACCAACAGAGGGATTTTTTTTTTTACAATTTATCTGAATTTTGTTTTTGCGTTGTCCCTTCATTGAACCCATCCTTGTGAAAGCGATATCCCAAGAATGCATTGAGGGAATTTCTTCAAATTTGGCGGAAACATCCTCTTGGACTCAAGAATGACAGATTAGAATTCAGTGGTCAAAGGTCAACTTCACTGTCATATCATAATAATATAAAAATAATGTTACGGCCACTATTCAATGTCATAGTTCAGGAACAGCAACTTGACTGGTGCATGGAGGTATACAACTGGGAGGCAGTAAGCCTAGTTTTTTATTTGTTATTTAATTTAGGGCTGCAACTAATGATCATTTTCCTCACCAGTTTGTCTGGTGATTATTTTCATGATAAATAGATTAATCATTTATATCTATAAAATGTCCAAAAAATGTGAGAATGCTCATCACAATTTCCCAGAACCCAAAGTGCTGTCTTCAGACTGGATGGAGATTACTGGATGATGGAGTGCCAATTTTTGAGTATAAAGGAGTACTACAAAACCCTACATATTGTACACCGACTCTCATTGCCTTTTGTCTCTCTGTAGTTCTCAGGCCTCAACAGACAGCAGGCATTTGACTCCATTACCCAGAAGGCCAGAGAGCAGAGGGTTGGAGGCCACCTCACTAGCTCTAAGCTCAGGGACTGGTTGATATCAAGACAGCGGTACTGGGGCACTCCCATCCCTGTGGTGCATTGTGGGTCCTGTGGTCCGGTTGCGGTCCCTGAGGAGGAGTTACCAGTTACGTTACCAAAGCTGCCGTCTCTCACGGGGAAAGGTGCGTCGCCGCTGGAGGATGCTCATGACTGGGTCAGCTGCACATGTCCCAGGTGAGAACTGGGTGTATTATTTAAAAAAAAACATATTCATTTTTTAAAAAATTACTTTTTGATGATTTTGACACATTTGACCAATCAAGACCACAATATTTGACAAGTGTTATCCTAGGGAGTGTGGGAATCCCTCACATAATTTCTCTTACTCGTTACCATGAAGTCCTTGTTTACTTGTTCATCTCAGACCCCATTTGCACCTTGAGCACACCAGCCTTTTGGGAGTCACCACCACCTCCTGTAGCACTGCAGCATTAGCAGATCACCATTCAGCCGTGTGATTTAGCAAATAGGATGAAGAAAGGAGTGGAGGACGTGTTATTTCTTTTTTGGCACAACATAAGCGATCGGGGAAATGCTCCTGTCCATTATCGTGTGTGTCGAGTGAGAATTGAATTATGCGCAAACCGTCTCCTCTGTACTTCCTGTGTTTCCTCAGAAGGCCAGCGCTGACAAAATGAGCCCGCTGTCAGTCAGGCTGAGAGGACTGACAGCTTTACAAGAACACAGAGCGCTGAGAGCGAGCTGTGAATTGTGTGATTAATACTTGAGTTCTGATGGGGTTATGTAATGAGTGGCATCTGTGACAGGAGCAGCATGAGATGATGATGATGGAGCTTACATAAGCCAGCTGTGCCTCCAGAGACACGCACGAATACTGTACATGCAGGCACACACACACAATTACCTTTTGTACACAGGTGTAATCACACACACACACACACACACACGCACACACACGCACATTCACACACACACACATTCATTTGAGAATGTCTGCTCAGCCGAGGTCTCCAGAGTCCCTCGCTGACATGGGAATTCCTCTCTGAATAAGACTAATCACCGTCATGGCACCATGTTGATTAAAACAATGGCCTGCTCACTCGCAGATGGCACAAGTCATCAGATTGTGTTCACTTACTTCCACAAAGCTACTATAATTCTCTCCCATTAGCGTTGATTGATGGCTATAATCGCCAAGACGCTGTGTTTCCTCTCCTCCATTGTTAAGTGTCTCTTAAAATTTGCTCTCTTCACTCGTCGACCATGTCCAATTAAAGTTTGGGATGAACACAGGCGAGCAGGGCGATGAGAGATGGTTTTTATTTGTCCTTCAGGAAGTCATTTCCTGTGTGCACATATCTTCTCCCGACCCTCTGCAGCGCTGTAAATTGGCCTGCCAACTGATTGAGCTCTGCCTCGGCTTAGCTTGGCTAAGAAGAGGTGTATGTGAGTGTGTGCTGTTCTGTGAATTCACAGGTAAAAAGACAGAGACCACCTAGTTAGCACAGCGACACACACACACATTTGTAGGCAGTCACGCAGACACACAGCAGATGGGAAGAGAGCCTTCGTGAAGTGGGCAGCTGCCTCTCTCGCCTCATCTGTTTGAGAGCCTTTTGGCTCTTTCTGGCTCGTCCTCCAAACACACACTCACATCTCACACACTCACACACTCACACACTCGTGCATACAGGTTGCTTCAGATTTTAGTTGCCTACATTTGTCGTTGGGCCTACAGAAAGGCCGTCTCCAGAGCGAATACGTCCGCGTGTTGTCTAATCTGATCCTCAGTAGTCTGACTGTAGCGGGTACCAGCTGTGTGTCAAATGACCACAATCTGGCCTCTGATTGGCCGTTCTGGTGTGAAAGAGGAGGTGAGAAATCTCACTTGCTCAAGCAGAATTTTTGCATTGATTTCTGCATTTTGTGAAGTTCCTATTTTTGAATTAATTTGTGATAGAGGGTGGACCGTTTCACTGCCGGGTTTTCATCATTTCAAATAACACCTGGCTTCTAAATATTAACCTTGCTACACCTTAGTCTTGTTGCTAGGCAACCTGCAGCTCCTACCTCATCATCGCAGCCTTATTATAGACCAGTATGGTAGGTGGTCGAGGGGTTTTGCCTCTTGACGTGTGTGTGTCTGTGTTAGTGAGTGAGACGGGAAGAGATGGTTAGACTCAACAGAGACATCCCATAAGATCCAGGAAACCAAACGAGCTCTGTTGCACAGAGTAAAGCACAGAGCTGTGCTACTGTTTATCTTTCTGGGACACCGATTTTAACTCTATTGAGACTCATTATAAAGTAAAAGGCAGACGCTTTCACTGTTCCATTAAGTGCTTTAAATCAAATCTGAACAGTTTCCAAAAGCTCTGTTTTTTCTGTGTCTTTGCCAACGTCCTCTCCTCTGCTGTGAAAGTGATGTTGCCAGATTCGCATCACGTACCCCAAGTGCTGTTTGGCTTGGACCGAAAAGGGGCACGAGGTGGCATTTCCAACACAAACACATCATCATGTGCTCGGCCCTGCCAGTTCGCTCCCTGTTAGCACAGCCTGTTAGTCAGGGCGCAGGAACAGAGCTCTGGTGCCAGTCTGGCTTCAGCTGTGCTTCTCTACAGGGACATGACCCCCATAGCCAGATGGACACACACACACACACACACACACACACACACACACACACACACGTAAATCACATAATGTTTTTAATGCAATTTCACTAAGCATACAAACAAGGATTGTTCATTTGTTCGCTTTCGAGTTTGTCAGCCTAATATTGACTTTTGCACTGCCTCTGCCAACTCTCTTTGTCCCTTCTGTCAGATGTAAGGGCCCAGCAAGGAGGGAGACGGACACCATGGACACATTTGTGGACTCAGCCTGGTATTACTTCAGATACACAGACCCTCAGAACACAGTGAGGTATGAAGAGCCGCCTCCTGAGGCTTGAATTTGCTGTTTCTGCAGCCCCTTTTGACTCAGTAAAGCCACCAAATGCCAGCTCCGTTATTTATTTTCTCCTCTTGGATCTTTTTTTCTCACACTGTGACAGCTTTTAGCACAAATTGCACAGGTCTTATTTACACTCTGTTTGTTCAAATGAAAATGAAACAGAGAGAAAGCTGCACAAGTGTCTCCAGCAGTGGGCGGATAAGCAGATCTGTCTTTTTCTTTTTTCTTTTTTTTAGATATTTAAAAAACAACAACATTTTCTCCATGTAATATGCAGTGTAAATATAAACTTGACTTTTTCACATACATTGCACTTTTTCCACATACACTCTGTAGGCACTATTTGAAAGTTACACTCAAACACATAATTATGCTCACTGTAAGATCACCCACTCTCTCCCACTTAACCTTTTCAAACATGCATTTACTGTCCGTGCACAAACTCTCTAACTCACACACGCACACGCACACGCTCGCACACACACACACACACACACACACACGTACTTTCATGGAAGTTGCCTTCCCTGCCAATAGAGATTATGGAGCCGTGGCTGTCACCTGCTGGGATGGTGGCGATACCCTGAGCTTAACAAAAGAGATTAATTTCCCAGTGCCCTGACCTAGCTGTAAAGCTGCTTTAAAAGGGAGGAGGGGAGGACTTCTATCCCCATCATTTTTCTTAGCGGGACAGATTATGGCACAACAGAAAAAGCAATTACACTATTTATGCATTTCAGTTAGCCCGCTGAGCCTCATGCGCACCGGGGGAAACGATGAAAATAAGAAGCTCGAGATGTTGAAAGTAGCGAGGAAGAGGAAGGAAATAGGAAGAGGGTGTTATATGAAAGTGTGTGTGTGGTTATGAATTAGAGTTCCCTGGAGTGATGCCAGCAAACAAAATTATTTTCAGCTTTGTGAGTTCATAACTTTTTCCCTGGTTCAATCAGCCTGAGAGGTGTGTAGGAGAGTAATGACCGGAGTAAAAGGTGACACGCTGAGATAGCAGACTGCCGTAAAAAGCATCATTAAGGTGGAATCCATGCCTCTGCCGACCATCGTGCCAGTCAAGCTAACTGCATGCAGCTCTCGTGTGGAAATCTGTAAGAAACAGCTCGGTCTCACTTAATCTTAGATGGACTTTTCTCCACACATGAAGCTGAGTGTAGAAGAAGTCTTCAGAGCCCCATTTGAAACTCATATTACCTCAGCAGGGTGAGTGCAGAGAGATAGAGGAGGCTTCTGTTCGCTTCATCCCTGGACCCTTGTGTATCAGATTCAGCCTGCCCCCTAGAGGAAGTGTGCGCGCATATTTACAAAGCTTAAAATGTTGTGAAATTTTATACTGACAAATCACTGCTTTGCTATAGTATTCTGATAGTAATAACGATCTAACAATAAACTGTATGTATACAGAACCTTTCAAAACAAATTTATAAAGAGCTTTACATGGAGAAATCTATAGTGAACATTTCAGCGCCACAGTTAGATAAAGTCCAGGTAGAGAAATAAAATAAAATGCTGTACAGTAAGAAAAAAATGAGGGAAAAAGTCAAATTAACAATTAATGCAATATAAAACAGGAAAAACAAACGCCTATACAGCACTTTTCAAAATAAAATGATACAAAGAGCTTCACACAGGATAATCTAATGGTTTCAGCACCACAGTTGGATAAAGCAAGGTAAATAAAAGAAAGAAATGAACAATAAAAACACTGTAGAACTGCTAAATAAAAGTGCATTTATAAAAGACTTGAAATCTAAAACCATATCTAAGTGGGCAAGAACTTGCTGTTCTCAACAGGAAGTCATGCATGTCATATTTAGTGGGAGTTGTTGGCATGAGCACTGAAATATTCCATGAATAAATTAAAGGATACATTAGGATAAAGAACTTAAATAAACTTCTCCAACAGAAGGACAGAAAGAAGATGTCACAGTACATGGCACAGTGTTTGTCATTTGATCTTTGACAAGGCAGCTGTGGCTCAGGAGGCAGAGCGATGCTATAGAAATACAATCCATTTACCATTTTTACCATTTAGAACAAGAGAAATGACTGCATAGACTAAGCATTAAACATCTTCAAGTATCTTGTTGTTTCCCTCCATTGAGACCTGATTGTCAACACATATCTTAAACCCACCACAGACTCTTAAATCTTCCTCTTCCTCTCCAGGCCTTTTGAGCGCCACCTAGCTGATCACTGGCTGCCTGTGGACGTGTACATCGGAGGGAAGGAGCATGCCGTCATGCACTTGTACTATGCTCGCTTCCTTTGTCATTTCTGCAAGGACCAGGGTCTCGTTGCTCACAGGTACAGTACGCAGCACTTCACCCGCTTTTCCTTTGCATTTACATGTGTCTTTGTGAATTAACCGTCTTTCTTTCTGTCCTTCAGGGAGCCTTTTCGGAAGCTGCTGGTCCAGGGTCTGATCAAGGGCCAGACTTTCAAACTGGCAGACAGCGGCCAGTACCTAAAGAGAGAAGATATAGACTTCACAGGTACCTGAATGTGCAGGGTGATTAGAAGAGAGGTCCACTACTAATAAAACAAACAAGGAATCATGACAACATTCTCTTCTTTAAAAACATTGTAGTACTTACTGACATCGGTTTCCCACCTCGTCCCTTTTTTATCCCTCTGTGTTTTGTGGTTTGAAGCTCTTTCCAATTGACTGACATGTTAACCAGCTACTCTTGACAAAATTCGAATCAAAAGACATCCTTTGAAGAGATCTAAGAGGTCTCTCGCAATTGGCTCCACGCCCAAGGATTTTCAGCTTCTCTCTATTGCTTAGTAACGGAATAAATAGGAGATTCTGGTGGCTTACAGAGAAAAGGAAGCATCTTTATCCCCATGTTACAGACTCATATTGAGTACGCCTTACATATTTTTCTTTGTGATCAAAGAAGAGCCAACAGGAAACGATAAAAATGAGGTTCGAAAGTTCTTACCTATGATGACTTAAAGAGTTTGCCACTCTGTCCAGCCGACCTCTGACTCCTAACCTGCTTCTCCCAGATAAGGAGCCGGTGGCGCGCGGCGGCGGTCGTGTTGAGGTGACGTTTGAAAAGATGAGCAAGTCTAAACATAATGGTCTCGACCCCCAAGAGGTGGTGCAGCAGTACGGCGTGGACACAGTTCGACTCTACATCCTTTACGCCGCCCCGCCTGAACAGGACATCCTCTGGAATGTCAAGAGTGAGCCGTGACACCTTGAGTTATTATTTTGCCCCATAAATTCAGAATGATGTACGTTAGTTTTGTAAACTGTATCTTTATGTCAAAACATCCTTTTCTTCTGTGTCATCAGCGGACGCCCTCCCTGGGGTTCTGCGGTGGCAGTCTCGTCTCTGGCAGCTGGTGACCAAGCTGAGGGCGGCCCGGCAGCCCGGAGATATCCCCAACCCCTCCCTGCTGAAGAAGAAAGAGCTGGCAGAGGCCAAGAAGATCTGGGACAACCATAACTATGCTATTCAAGAGGTAGTGACTCCATAGCCTAAGATTGGCTGTGACCTGGAATAAATGGCTGAAAATGTCTCAGGGTGACATTAATTTATTGCAACAGTCATCACCAGTAGGGGTCAGTAGTGGGCCCATATTCTAAATCCCAATTTATCACAGCACGGCATCTTCCTTCAATGAGATAGATGCAGTGATGAAAAGTACATTTGCTCAAGTTGTGTCTTCACTTGAGGTGGAGGATGTGACGACGTCTTCCACCACACGATGGGTGAATCACCCCATTGCATCTGTCACCTCAGACTATTTTGAATATTATTCTATTTTTTATGCGCAGTATTAAATAATTAATTTCCTGTAGCCTTTTACTCTGCAGTAGATTGTGCTGTTGGAAGTCATGGTACCTTTCCTCACTTACAGTGTACATTATGATAGCATGGTCCAAGCTAATATGCTCACAGCCAACAGTACGCAGTCCTGAGGTCCAGCCTTTCCATCCACCGTAACCTGAAACCCCCAGAGTAAAGAGTAAAAGAAGGAGGGGATGGAAATTGATTTTAAATCCACTCTGCCTCCTTTCACACTGTATAAATAGCCTACTTTGGCCACCAGGTTTGATTCTCTCTCTCCACCCCTCAGGGTCGGTGCTTTTAAGGGACCTCAGGCTGTTTGCCATAAGCCCCCAAAGCCGAGGCTGTCCTTTGATCCGTCCCTCAGAAAAGCCTCAGTGATCGACCTTCTCCCTAAGGCCCTTCCCAAATGGGCTCTTCTTCCCAGAAGGCTAGGCTGGGAAATGTTGACATGCTTTGTGCCTACAGCTGGTACGCACGGTGACTGCGCCTGTCATTGTTTTCTGTTAACTCTTCAGAGGAAGACTAAAAAATATTCCCCCGACACAGTCCCCTCCGTATGTCCAGTGACCAGACTTCATAATTTCTCCTAACTGACTGTGTCTTTCCAGGTGACATCTCACTTCACAGAGGAGTTCCTCTTCAACGCAGCCATTTCTCGCCTGATGGGCCTTACTAATACGCTGAGTGTGAGTACGCCCTCCGGTACCTTGAAATACAAATGTCACATTTATCGTCATTTGGAAATCACATTTTTACCACTGTGCGCGTGTTCAGAGTGCAACAGCCGCGGTGGTGCAGCACAGCGTGGAGTTTGAGGAAGCTCTGGCTGCGCTGGTATTGATGACAGCACCCATGGCCCCTCACCTGGCCTCTGAACTGTGGGCAGGTTGGTGACATGCAGATTATTCACACATAATAAAAGATGTATTCAAACACTTCCAGAGAAATGGTAAGCAAAAAGAAAAGTGAACTGTTCCCCCATCGTACGCTGAATTAATTTAATTCGTTTTACTTCTGCTCTTTAGTCTCTGAATGTCAGTGGGGTCACCTCTTGGTGAATACAATTTTGGACTGACACAGCGACATAAGCGTGTGAGTTTTGTGGTGAAATGAGGTTATTTCTAATGTCTGTTAGAGGAAGTTGCCTCAGATTAACTGCTGCTTATTTCATACCAGTGAACATCCAGCAGGGATGTAATCAACCGCCATTAAGTCAGTGAAACTTTGAGACATTTTTTAAACTTTTGTCTCATCTCTCATGACGCAGGAGTTTTCTACCCATAGTTCAGTTCACCT